>NC_056549.1:18763743-19382577 GCF_910596095.1 Thunnus maccoyii | reverse complement strand
GAAGGACACATATTTTCACATACCAATATATGCTCCTCACAGGAAGTTCCTGAGGTTTGCCTTTCAGGACACAACATACAAGTATATAGTCCTGCCATTCGGGCTTTCCTGAAGCCCTCGGGTGTTTATCAAATGCGCAGAGGCAGCTATTGCACCTCTCAAGAGGCAGGGCATACACATTGCAACGTACATCGACGACTGGCTTCTGCCCACAGAGTCTCACGAGGGGGCGCTACAGCACACACGGTTGCTTGTACAGCACTTTCTTCCCTTTTATAGGGGGTCATCATATGCCCATAAGGTCAGACAATACAACTGTGGTGGTGTACATCAACAGACAGGGCGGACTGTGATCCCCTTGGTTGCACACACTGGCTCACAGACTGATTTTGTGGAGCAGTGTGCGTCTCCTGTCACTGAGAGCCACTCATGTTCCAGGTGTACGGAACTGGGCGGTGGACTTGCTCTCCAGAGGCAATCCTCTATATGGAGAATGGAGACTCCATCTAGAGGTGACCAATCGGGTTCGGGAGCGCTACGGTTTCCCCACCATGGATCTGTACGCCTTGAGGGAGAACACTCAGTGCCCAGTGTTCTTTTCTCTGAGAGGCCAGGACGTGCTGGCTCACAAGTGGCCACAAGTTCTGCTTTATGCATTTCCCACTCTGGCCCTGATTGCTGTTTTGGATGCACTGTCTCACCCCCCGTTTGAGCCTTTGAATCAGGTAGATCTGAAAGTGCTCTCACTTAAGACTGTGCTTTTGTTGGCACTGGCATCTGCTAAGTAGGTCAGCGATATTTACACCTTTTTGGTGCATTCTGACTGTCTTCAGTTTGCCACAGGAGATGCATGGGTGGTGCTACGGCCTAATCTGGCCTTTATACCGAAAAAAACCCTGATTTGGTATGTCGCCCCCTAGACCTAGCATTTTTTTCTCCCCCTCCTTTCTCCTCCTCGGAGCACGCGCGATTGCATACATTGTGCCTGGTGTGTGCGATACTTACCTATGTGGACAGGACGCGGGGTTTTAGGAAACCGGATCAGCTGTTCGTGTCCTGGGCAAAGCCTCATATGGGTAAGCCTGTCATGAAACAACGGCTTTCTCATTGGATAGTTGGGGCCATTTCTTTGGCCTACAGCATCAAGGGGCTTCAGGCCCTGGCTGGTCTACATGCTCACTCTGCTGGGGGGATGGCGACATCCTGGGCCCTATTTAGAGGTGTGTCCATCCAAGATATATGCTTGGCAGCCAGTTGGGCTTCACCTCATACCTTTGCTAGGTTCTATGCACTGGATGTCATTGCACTCCCTTTGGCGCACACCATGCTGAGTGTGGTCTTCTCTGTGGGTCGCGATTTGTCAACGTAATGATTGGCACTTGGTCTTCAAGATAAGCTTTTCTGGCAATACGGGAGTCAGTATATCCCGATGGTGAGATACCAAGCAAATGTTTGATAGAGAACTTTAGGTTACTGAGGTAACCCCAGTTCTCTGAGAACATGAGTGAGGTATCTCACCAGACCACCCTCTTTGCGTGAGGCAAGGAAGAGGTGTGCTTGTTTTGAATGAGTAGATGGCGCTTCACTATCCCTTTTTTAAAGGGAGAGGATGTCCCTCTTCTGGATGCAGTTGTCATGTCCGCCAGCCAATGGGGCTGGCGTAATGGTATTGGGCTTCTGAGGCAAGGCAACTTTATTTGTATAGTACATTTCAACAGCAAGGCAATTCAAAGTGCTTTACGTAGAGCATAAAAGGCATAAAGACAGAATATAAAAGCAACACAGGTAAAAAGACATTAAAATGCAATTAAACAGTGTTAAATTTAGGACTATGCAGAGGGGTGTACCCCATAGTGAGATACCTCACTCATGTTATCAGAAAACCGGGGTCACCTCTGTAACCTAAAGATTT
Source organism: Thunnus maccoyii (assembly GCF_910596095.1). NCBI lineage: Eukaryota > Metazoa > Chordata > Actinopteri > Scombriformes > Scombridae > Thunnus > Thunnus maccoyii. Next base: position 19,380,665 of record NC_056549.1, on the reverse strand, counting down.
ATTGATATGCTGAATTTACTAAATCAGAGACTTGTTCTCTCCTCCTCTGTTAGCTTGTTTTTCAGTTGATCATCTCAGCATCCTTCTTGTTAACCACATCTTCACTGTGTGTCGTCCCCCAGGTTTGACCTGTGGGCGATCAGCTTTGTGTTTACACGGATGTCTACTCTGACCCTGATGTTCCTCGCCGTCGGGTTTGGTTTGGCTCGTGCTGAGAACCAGGGCCTGGACTTGGAGATGGGCAACTTCAATACTGTACTGATAAGGTGAGGCCTTACCTGGTCATAAAGAAGTGAGGTGAGAAAATGAGCAATGTCCAACATGTGTGGATAATGAGTCATTATGTGACACTTTTTACAACTACTGTAACGAGTATACAGTCAAATTACACTTGGTGTCCATAAAACATAGTCACCCTTGTTTACTTTTTATTGTTTTACAACATAAAATCACACTTGATGTAGCCAGGATTTTCTGATACTAATTGACAGAAAATTACTCTTCAGTTCAAAGTAACACATAAACGCATCTCTACAAATAGATCAAATGGATTTTGACAAGTCAAAATTAAAATAAATTTTATTTGCAGCTACAATTTAACTTGCTAGAAAAATAATTAAAGGTATCTGAATATATTTTAACAGGCCAATATTCTTTTATTGTAACTGTTTCCTATCATTTTGACTTATTTACTCCATTCTTAATTTCATTACCATTATTTGTGACAGTGTGTGACAGCAGCACTCTCACTCAAACCAAAAGCAGTAGAAAAAAAATATTTCTATTATTATTTTTTTTTAACTCAGGGAAAATGGTTACAAACAGAGGAAACCAGAGCAAACTGCAGTTAACTGCATTACTGCCATCAGCAGCTAATATTAATAACAAACCTATATAAATAAAAATTATTAGTGAATTCTAATATTCTCCGACTGCATTGAGAAAAATAAAGCATTATCTAATACATATGTAAACCAAGGTTTAATCCCACCACCAAAATTCAAAAAAGCTAACTTAGTTACTAAATTACCATCACCATCAAACTGATTAATATGTGTTTGAACACAGAGTAACAGTAGACAACCACTAACATATAACACACTGGTATGAAATATACTTCATCTATTTTTGACTAGAATTAGGTAAAACATACATACAAACATACTGAATGTAAGTTTTTAAATTATGTGTCTGGGTCTATCTCAAACATATATGATCAAATGAAGAGTTGATACGTCAAAGCTGCACAATACTTAATTAGCTATTTCAGAATGTTTCAATCTTTGTCTGGCTCTACATCAAAACACACACAGACATAGACAATCATGTGACAGGTTTTTTATTTAATAACCATGAGTAAATAGTGAAAACGTTCAAAAATACCCCATAACTCAATCATTCGTGACCTAATTTTCCCCCAAATTTTATATAAATATCTTACCAGGTTTTAAATATAAATAAAATAAAATAATAAGCAAAATAATTTAGTAAGTCTGATACTGAAAATGTAACCTCTTGGTAAATATGAGTATGAATTATAGAATTAATCTGACTTTTAATAATGTCAAACTGCAATTTGAGAACCACAACATCCGTGCTGGGTTTCACACTAAATTCCTTGAAGCATGAAGGCTGTGCAGGTTACAGGCCAACTGCCTTGTGTTTGTTGATCTGTTGGCAGTATCTGGAAAGGGACCCCAGACCAGTGGAGGACAGGGCAGTGCTGCTGTCTCGTAGAGTAGTCCTCCCTCAGAGACTCCATCAGGGCTGATGCATATGCTGGGGGAGATAAAAATATTAAGATCACATTCAGCGATATAATATTTAATACATGCACTGACCCAAATAATTAATTACATTAAATGACTCACTGAAATTGCTAACAGGTTGAAGATGGCTAGCCTCCACAGCTTCAGGGTCTCCACTCCCTCTCCTTCATGCTGCATCCAAAGCCTCCCTGGACCTGTTTCAGAACAGATGTTGAAAAGAAAATGTTAGACATAAAAAACAGCCAACTTAAACTAAACTACAAACATCAGGATACAATTTTTACCAACATGCCAGGTATTAAAGTAATGGTTTGTTTGTTCTGGACACTGAACATTATTTAAAGATGTGGGATATCAAAGGAACTGAAGTTGTTTACATGATGTTTAGACATTAACAGATGCTGCTGAGCAATCAGCTGCCACACCTGGTATTTATTAGCTGTTTCCTGACACCTCTACCTGCTCCTGAGGATGGTTTCAGAGTTCCACAGAAAGCTTGAAACTGCAAATATGCATCTGCCCTTTTTGAGAGTAACTCTTATTTTTACATAACAGTGCAGCATCATATATACACTATTACGCTGGAGAATAAGGTGAAGGTCAATCATTAATAACTGTGTAATACAGAACAAATGCAGCTAATGTTACATATGAGAGGCCCTCAGAGACACCACCACTCATTACTGCAGCATCTCCTAAAAGCTTATATCACAGCTACATTACACCACCTGAGAATAAAAATCACAAATGTTTTTGCTGAGCAAACAGAAAGTCACCAAGCAGCGCAACTAGATACCAGGATCCTGCATTAGATAACCAAAGTTAAGAATTAAAGTTGCACTGTGTCCGATGGTAACCGCGTTTACAAAATAGGATGCTAATCAGCTGGTAGTTTTCCAGGTTATTTATGCTGCCTAACAACAATAAACACTCATCAGACATTACTTCTCAATTCAAGCCAGCATGCTGACTGATTTGGAAGTTAAAAACATTAGAAACAAGGACTTACCAGAACAGTTCATGTCTTCATGGAGCTGAATCCATGACCTCTCGGTGGCGGAGGTGATGAGGCAGCTGTGTGTATTGGAGGAACCACACCAGCTATCAGTCTCACATGGTCTTGGCTTTAACATCCCATCCTGAACTTGATCATATCGCAAATAACTTAACCCTCCTGTCTAAAATCAGCCCACACACAACCGTGGTTTTCCATTAGAGGCAGCAGTGAAGTCCATTTCTTCACCTGCAAGAAATCTAGCTGCTGCTTTTCCTGCTAGGAAAGAGGACTTCAGGTCCTGACAGGCTGGAATTTGCACAGCTTGCACAAACACAATTAGCTACTGATGAAAAATGATTAAATGCAAAACAAAACTAGTGAAAGAAATACAAATTGACCAAATGACAACTGCTCCTCAGACTTATTAGTACCTGCAGCTGGGACGGGGAGAGCGACTCCCATATGTGATGATGCGTTGGGAAAAAAAAGCTTGTTTTAAGGGCGCTGCTCAAAATGCTAACTTTTCCGTCTTAATTTCTGCCTTTATGTCTTGTTAAACTAATAAAATCATACCTTATCCTTTCACAGGATCATTTTCATGATACATAAATTTTAAACCTGCAAGTTGCTCTTAAACCCTTACAAAGTAGTCCAGATCTCACCACAGTTGTCCGGGGCAACTGTTACGGTCAAACCCTAAAAATTTAAGACATATTTTACAGGCCTTCTGTTAGATTCTGCATTAGATTAATTCATTTCGCACAACATCAGGTCCATTTTCCAAAACAATTTCACTAATCCTTCTGCTTTGGGCCCCTTCAGGATGACTGTTTTACTGCTGGTATGTTTGACTCAGTCTTGGCTACTTTGGAAGTTTATCCGCTTCCAGCTGAGGCGCTGGAGGGAGTTCAGACACGAACAGGCTGTTCGCAAGAAGGCTGCCGCAAAACAACCCCTACGGCCACTGAAGAGAGACTCGCGTGAGTATTAACACCTACTCAAACATGTTTCATACACTGATATCGTCTCTTGTTAAATAGTTACAGCAAAGTTCGGCAACAACTGTTTCAGATTTTTTTTTCAAAGTGAGATTCATCATAATTTTCCTTGTCCCATTCCTCTCTCATCACTCTCTGCTTTCTTGATTTGTCCTGATCACACTGAATGACTGATATGTCCTGTGTTAGTAGAGATCCTGACCTCTCAACTCTGTCTCTCTGTTGCTAGTTGGGCACCATGAAAATGGAGTTCTTAAAGCTGAGAATGGAGCCTCTCCTCGGACCAAAAAACTCAAATCCCCATAAGATAACATACTGACTGGCCTGAACAGCGGCCTTAGCCCAGGCTAAGGTTTCTCATCAGCACAACGAGGAAGCTGGTGGCTTCTGGTTGAGTATGTCCTGAGATGTTACAGGGACTCAGTCGCTACAGACTTAGGCTTGAATGCTGGAAAATGAAATCCAAGGAAATCCCTTGAGCCCAACAGACATTTACTCTTCTCATCATATCAGTATTTTTTATACATCTACACGGCCTGCTAGCACACCCCAAGGAGCACCATTGTATACAGAATGATTAAAATGTAAAGTGAACACAGTATGCGGCACACATGTTACTGTGTGTCAACGTTGAATGTGTTGATGCATATCCTCATACATAAGTACTGTATTGGTTGTAGTGTTGTCTGATGTCGCAGCTGTTTTCAGCTCTTTGCCATTGAGCCGGCTTTGCTTGTTTTCTTGTCTGGTCCATTGGAGCAGAGAAATGTTACTGATGATATGGTATGATATGAGCTTACTGTATACTGGCCTTAACACTATCCCTTCACCATGTTGGGGAAGGGATTTTGGCCAACCAATAGAGTGGTCACCTGGGCTCCTCCCAATGATTCTTGTACTGCATTTCTCACTGATCACTTAACAGATATGCACAAGTATGTATGTTGGATATTACCGCATGCCATTCCATGTTTTTTTTCCTTTTATTTTTTTTGTTAATTACTTTATTAAATAATGCAATTTTCTGAAATAAAGTGTGGAGTCATCTATTATGACTGAGGCTGTAGAACTAGTAGGTATTTTTCTACATGTTTCTACATTTTATCAACCAAAATGAAAAACTTTCAGTTGTTAAAAATTTAGAGACATTTTGCAAAATTGTTGTCCTAGTTTATGGTATTTTTTTATTTCCTCTGATATCATTAAGATATTCTTGAAGTGTGAAGTTGCTGTTTATTGCCTATGTGTTGTATCTGTTTATTAGACTGCATACTAGTGAAATTACAAGTGTGGATAAGCAAAGCATACTGACACCTACCCTCGCTTTTTGCTAAAGTACTAGTCCGCTGTACATAACCAGATCTGTCAAATCCTCTTCACAAATAAAAAGCAAATGCATTTAATAGTGAAGAGGGCGCTTGTATCAGCTAAAGGAAATGCAAAGTAATTACATGAGATCAAGTAGGTGGTGTGAATGTTGACTTTGAACAGATGTCAGTTTGCATGGGTCTGCACACCAGCACTCTGCAGTGTGAGAATATCAATGAGAATGGGACTCATCATGCTACCATCTGGAGAGTTAGTATATTTATGGAGAAATTCAGGGTTGGATTAAATCCAAAACAGCAGAAACGAGACAACAACTTGTATTTTCGTTTCCTCGTTTTTTAACAAGACACAGAAACGAAAATACAGTTTTACATCTCCTAGTCTTGTTTAGCCTACAGGCACAAAACCAAAACAGACAGTGACAGAAATAAGAAAACTTGTTTTTTGTATTCTTGTTTAACAAACTTAATAGGCTATTCCACCTGTGGATGGACTTGCCCCTGATTGGTTACTGCACTCTGTCAATTACTTTTCTGCTGTGCTGCCTTCAAAATAAGAGTTCTGTACTTCCTACTTTCCTACTTTAACAGATATCTGCATATGAATGCAGAATGTGTAGGCAACAGGTTTCCATTTGTAGTGAGTTGTATTGACCAATTATGTCTGACCAGGCTTTGGTTGCTTGCTGGTAAACAGTCTGTGCTGAGAGCAAAAGAGGTGGAACGCATCGGCCGAAATGCAATCTCGGAACCCATTGGCTATCGTCTGATGCCGATTTAGCTTTTTGTGCTTTTCCTGGACCGTCTCAAGCTGCTAATTGGATGAGAAGGGTCTATCTGTAGTTTTGCAGACCTACACGACCACACCCACTTTACTACATGACACGCTCACTTCACTACACAACACCCCCCCAATGTTGTCACCCCAACGGCATGCTACACGACACACACCCCCAACCCCTAACCCTAACTTATGGGTGCATGGGGCCCATAGAATGTGCGCAGTATGTTTTCACAGCAGGAAGTGGCTTTTTTGGCTTCATGCACCACTGAGCAACTTTCGTAGGAATGAATGGACCCCTGCCTCTGACGCTATAACCAGCTGAGGGCTGAGTGGGTGTTTCCATTTGCACCACCCGGAAGCGCAGGTGGAGTTGTTCTTCAAAGGTTCAGTGTCTAGGATTTAGTGGCATCAAGCGGTGAGGTTGCAGATTGTATCCAACTGAATACCCCTCCCCTTCCCCTCCCCTCTCAAGCATGTAGGAGAACCTACAGTGGCCATGAAACTCATGAAAAACATGAAAGGCCCTCTCTAGAGCCAATGTTTGGTTTGTCCATTCTGGGCTACTGTAGAAACATAGCAGTGCGACATGGCAACCTCTGTGGAAGAGGCCCCACTCCCTATGTAGATATAAAGGGCTCATTCTAAGGTAACCAAAACAAATTCTTATTTTCATTGGATTGTACACTAATTAAAACATACTTATGCACATTATATTCCATTTCTGCCAAGTTCTGCTAGAAGCCACTAAATTCTACACACTGCACCTTTAAGGATATTGTAAAGCTAAGGGAAGGAAATTTCATTTTTTTAAAATAAAGTTGTGTCATCTGCCAACTGACTTATTATTTGTCTTCCCATCACATTTAATCTTTGAATGCCATTGTTTTTGATCAAAATAGATAACATCTCTGTAACCTTTATAAACAGTAACAGTGAGCTGCCACATTCTTGACGTATTCCCCTCAACCAGCATTTGTCGCAAGTCAGCCAACATGGTTGTGTTGGTCACTCTGGCACGAACAGCACGCCCAAGCTGATCCCACAAGTGTTCAATGGGGTTGAGGTCAGGATTCTGGAGGTAGTCTCTAATGAACCCCACAAACCGACAAATGCTGGTTGAAGAATGGGATGCCATCCCACAGCAGTGTGTGACCAGGCTGGTGACCAGCATGAGGAGGTGCCAGGCTGTTGTGGCTGTGTATGGTTCTTCCACATGTCACACGGCAGAAGTATTGGTTTTATTTGATTTCCTTTATTTATATATATATTTTTATTATTGTGTGCGGTGCTTATTTTCTATTGCATGGTTTTTAGATTGGTTGGAATTGCTTTTATGTGTGCTTGTTTTTATTGGTTTTTAATTGCATGCTTTTAGTTTGAATTCTGCCGTGTTGAGAGTACTACTAGAGTACTATTCCCTGCCAATGACTGCTAAACTTACACAAATAAAGGCCAGAAAGAAAGCAACATGGCAGCGGAGGAGAGAAGAGAAATACAGGAAAGAACAGAACCAGAGCAGTGCCAGGGAGAGCCGGACCAGAATCAGAGCGGAGTTGCAGCAGAGCCACAGCAGAGACAGCACACTACTACCACTACTAGAGTTTAACACTCTGCCCAAAAGCGTGAGTTAAAAAAAAGAGGAAGAGTACACTTGTTTCAGTGTGGGGTTGTGTTCGTGAGGGCGAGTTACTGCCAGTCCTGTCCTTGTGTTTTAGTGAGCAGCGGTGGCCAGTGGCCTGTGTGAGGTGATGGCGACGTCAAGAAGACAAAGGGGACTGCTGACGAGCCTCCACCACGAGGGAAGGGCCGGCGTCTCCTCCACCTCCACAGAACAGGGTCGGTCACCGACGGGTTCGCCAGAGCCTGCCACCCCAGGCTATTCTCCCCACCCGCATATTGGACTGTATCATCACATCAAAGACTCTCACCGGGTTGGCCCTCTGGAGTGCATTGTAGCAGTTTATTAGGGCCTGAGCCCCAAAGGGGCGAAGACCCTCTTGTATCTGTTCTGTTTCTTTCTTTCTTTCTTTCTTTCTTTCTTTCTTTATTATCTCACCACTTCAGACCTAAATTTGACCCCCTAAACATGTTCAAAAAGTCACCAAATTTGGCACGCACATCAGGTCTGGTGAAAAATTTGATAAAATGTAAAAATTATCCCCCAAAGTGCCAAAATGCACCACCTATGTATCTAAAATGGCCGCCACAGCCCGTAGGAATGTCGTTAAGAGATCGAACCAAAACTCAATTATTCATCTCATCAAGACCTACAAATCATATCCTGACACCCCTGACCTAAATCCAATAGGAAGTCCGCAATATGCTCATCAAAGTATGACTTTGCGCCAATTTTGGCCCCGATCAAACGCTATCTCCTCCTAGGGCGTTAATGGTATCGGCTTCAAACTTGAATACATGACTTATGACACTGTGCTGAACAAAAGTTGTTAAAAATTTGTTGGGGGTTGAATGGAGCTCATTGAGTGAGAGTGACAGTTTAGTGATAAAGTGCTGCAGAAAAATAAAGTTAAAACTAAAATTTGTAGCTCTCTACTGTAGTTTTTCCTTTATTATGACCCAAGCACCTAGCGGCTCTCTCACACTCTCCATTCAAATATTTGAGTATTTTTCTGTGTCCAGCTGCAGTTACTTATTGTCTCTACACACCTGACAGTACACATTTCAATCAAATTTTGACCAGGTCATGTGGGTTAAAAGTCTTTACTTTTCTAAAAATAAACTTGATGAAAATTAGGAAACATATTGTTTTACACACAAACTCATCAAGAGTTTTGTTTACTAATTGAAATTGAAGTGAATGGGCCCAAAACTTGCATAATTTTGATGACACAGGTGTGAGCAAGGCAGACATGTCTCACCCTGCAGAAAATTCTCATCCTCGCACCATTGAGATTTGATGCTTCGCCATGACAGAGGAAGTTGCTATAACTTTATTGTAAATACTCCAATCTGCACCAAACATTACAGGTTTGATAAGACTCCCGACCTGAACACGTGTACATGACAGTATTCCATCAGTGATGCAAACTGGCTGAATAGCGCCCCCTATGAAATTGCAGCAAAGCAGCCCCAGCAGCAGGCAAAATAGTGGACAAAGGAAGTGATGTTTATCTCCTTCTTGCACTCTGAAAACAGCTCGGGTCTGAAGACATCTACATGCCCGTGACAGAAGCCCTTCAACTGCGCCGCAGCCCGACGTGCGCAAAGGCGCGAGGGCCTGTTCAACGCTGCTTGAAGCTTTAATTGTTTTTAGTATTTCTTAGCCGTAGCATTTTATTAGTTTCAGTACTTCTTAGTTTAGCATTTTATAGTTTTAGCATTTTAATTTTATAGTTTTAGTCTTTTAATTTAGTTTAGTCTACATTTTAGTAATTTGCAGTTTAGTATTTCATTTCAGTATTTATTTGATTTAGTGGTGTATTTATAGTTTTATTATTTTTTAGCCTAGTTTTAAATTATCGCATCATTCCTGGCAATAAACTATCCTGAACTTAATACCCTTAACTTATGTTGCTGTCTCCCTTGGTTGCCATGCTGTTGCTCTCCACCAGATTTTTATTAACTAAACCTTCCCCCCTATTACACACACACTACTGAGGCTGCTGTTTGTTAAATGGATAAATTGTTAAATTGCCAATATGTCTTGTTTCTTCAAACTTCAATCATCCAATCCACCAAACACCAAACAAGAATCAATGACAGAATAAGCTGTTTGGCATTGGCAGAGAAGATATGGCATATTTTTCATGGGTGCAACCCACATACTCAGCTCTCCTGCTCACCCCACAAATGCATGTTCCTTACAAATGTGGCACCATTTAAAAGTGAAATAAACAGGCTTTCCAATGGCATAAGATTTATTGCCAAGAAGCATTGTTACAACAAAGAAATAATCTACCAAACACAAATTTCCTTACTTTTTGTGCTAAGTTTAGTAAGTTACATTAAACCAAAGATACTGAAACGCCTTTGGCCTTACTGACAAAGTTTTAGACTAGGGATGTCAACGGTTAACCGTTCATGGTTTAACCGCTGAGAATATTTTTGACAGTTAAACATGTCGGTCAATATCATATATAGTCCGCTAATGGCTAGACAGTTACATGTTCACAACATCGGATATTCTTTTTGAATGGATCAAGTACCCGTGTAAAACCAGCTTCTACAAAGAGTGTTGCATTATGGGTTGTTTGTAGCATTAACGTTGCTACGCTAGCTAGTGTCTTAAAGTCCGTTTATAGGGAGTGTGTTAGAGTCAGTCAGCACTAAAAGTGTTTCCTTAGTCCAGTTTAACCTGCAGGAGTATCTGAAGGTTTGTTTAACATGTTTTTCTGCCGCGGAGGAAATGAATTCATGATGAGTGAAAATGAGTCCAAAGCATCTTCCAATATCTCTACTGCGGAAATGGAGTATGTCAAGCCGCCAAATACCACTGTGACAGATGATAATCAGCTCAAAAAGACAAACAGGCAGTCTTATAAATGCTAACAGCTGGAGAAAATAATTATTGACTGCTTCCAAAAGCCTGTCAGGAGAGTGTGTGAGTATGTAACTATACTATTATGTTCAAAAAGTAAAGTTATTTTTCCAAAAACAGCTGTTGGAAAAGGGAGGTAACGTTAGTCTGATAATCAGAGTTGCCTTATATTCATATTATTATTTATATTCGTACCTGGAGCCCAAGTACATTATGCAATGGCCACTGTGACTAAACGCATTGAAAACACTTTGAGAGGAAGGATGAGCTGAAAGTCAAGCTAGCTCTGACCATCGATTGCTGGATAGCTTTAGTTATGGGTAAATGAGTGTCGGTCTGTTGAAAGCAAAATTAATGAAACTGACATCATTACTCATTACTGAGAGAGAGAGAGAGGGAGAGGCATCATTAAGGAGATAAGGTTAGGGATATTTGTGTAACGTTATGTTAAAAACTTATATGCAAGTGAGACTGTAATGGAAGCAAACACTACGATGATGTAACATTAAGTTAAAAGTTGGCTCTATTTATTTAAGCTATGTAACGTTACCATTATTTATGAATGTTTATCTTGTCGTGAATATTTGTATGAAAGTGTTAATGAATCTGATTAAAGATAATTTTCAGTTAACTTACCTTGGGTTAGTCTTTATTTTATACAGTTAACAATTTGACATCACTGACTACAATAACTGTTGAGCTCAAATGGTGTTAAATTGAGGTGCCACCTTGGTGGGATTTTGAACCAGAAAGAACCCTATATTCATAGCCTATTTAACTACAAATGCTCAGATAATATTAGGCTTGGTACTACTATAATTGATTCATCCTAGTTTTCTAATTTGTTTTTCTGCTCTCTCTCTCTCTCTCTGTCTCTTGCCAGTTGCTGAAAGACATTGATACTGTGAAACTTTTGTGGGTGAGCTTCAAATAGTCAGTGATAGATGCATCATTGCCCTAACTGCCATTTAAGAACAGTCTCTTACAACAAATACCTTAAACACCTGCAGTATTTCCATGAAAATGAACCTGATTTTTTTGTTGTATGTGGACACAATGGCTGCCAAAAAAGGTACAGAAGAGTGAGTTCTTTGCGTGTCCATGTTTTTCGGACTCATAAAAACTTAAGAAACGCAGAGGACTCAGAGGTCAGTCAAGAGGCTCCAGGGACCTTAGCTACCTTTATCGATTTAGAGGAGACTTTTGATTCTGAAGAACCAAATATCTCTTTTTCTGAAGAAATATGTGGGTTCAGATCACTAATCGAGAGACATTTTGCATTGTTTTGTTTAAAACTTCAAGAAAAGCACATTCTCCCCAAAAACTGTTCAGCATGCTATTACTCATGAAGTGAAAACACTGTTTGAACTTTTTAATGAACAATCTACAGACCTTCTACAGTTCTGTCTTAAAGAAGCAAATATTGAGATTGACAGTCACTCAAACTTGAAGTCCTTGGTTGAAGACAACTTCTTTTGGAAATGTTTTGATGTTATTGTGTCAGACTATCAGTTTGAGAGGTACTGTAAAAGAGAGTTTGGGTTAATTGAATCAGTCGAGTATTTACTCGGATATGACTCAACAGGAAGGAAAGAGACTTTCCAGTACATTCCCATTTTGGAAGTTTTGAAAAATATTCTCAAAAGGGATGATGTTTTTCATTATGTTGTGGAGATCACAGTGTTTGATGAAGAAACACTTCAAGACTTCACAGATGGATTAATTTTTCAACAGCATGCCTTTTTTAATGGCTCTGAGACACAGTTGAGGCTCCAGTTATATACTAATGAATTTGAAATTGTAAATTGTTTGGGATCCAAAAAGCAGATTCACAAAATTTCAAGTGTCTTCTTTGTTCTTGGAAGTATTCCTCTGAAGTATCGTTCCAGTCTTCAAAATATACATGTGGCTGTACTTGTCAGAAACTGATGGCTTCCGGGGTATGGTTATGAGCCGATTTTGCATCCTCTTCTTTGTGACATTTGTGAACTTCAGTGCCGTGGTGTATCAGTTGACTTTGAAGACCAGTCCCGTGTTCTCAGAGGCTCTGTGATTTCCATTTGTGCTGATAATTTATCAGCCCATTCTTTGGCTGGCTTGAATACTTGTTTTAGTCAGGGACAGATCTGCCGTTACTGTCTGTGCCACCACAGTGACATTGGTAACAAAACTGAGGAAATTTGGTGTATTCTCTGGACTCCTGACACACACCATAGACATTTACAAGTGCCAAATGGTAGATCTTTGTATGGTGTTACTGGACGTTGCCCTTTTGATAAACTGCCTCATTTTGAGGTTACTGAATCCTTTCCACCTGACTTGATGCATGATATTCTTGAAGGGGCCATCTCACAGGTCCTGAAATTAGTCTTGCTAAAGCTTAGCCATGAAAGACTGGTGACACCGCAGCAGTTTAATGACCAGCTACAACAGTTCCCCTTTGGATAAAACGATGTCACTCACAGACCTGTTTTGCTGAAGCCATCTGCTCTGCACCAAGGTGTCATCCCAGGAAAAGCAGTTGAAAAACTGACCCTTTTCCGACTCTCACCTTTTTTGATTGGAAGCCTTATCCAAGGCGCTATCAAATGCGCCAGTGCTAGGAAGCACAATCAACTGGAAACCTTGTTTCCGAAGATGTCCCATACTCTTTAATAGAGATACCTTTGCATGCACTACCCTCTGAGCTTGGAGAGATTATTGCAGAGGACACAGCTGAATTGAGTGAGACAACTCAACAACTGCTCTACGACAGAGTCAAATACACCACTGGAGACTTCTTAATTCTTGACCTTGTGCATGCTGAGGAAATCCCAGTTATTTTAAAAGTTATATATATTGTGAAGTACTGCAGTCAGTGGAAATTGTGTGGAAGACTCTACAAAACTTGGTGCTTCTCTGAGCATCCGCATGCTCATGGTGTCCAATCAACAACTCAGTAGTTGGCCATTACACCAGGGGAGGAATCTGACTTCCACACCCTTGGTGCAAACACGGATCAAGAGGACAACCTGTACATCACACTGCTTCATCGGCATGTGAGATATACTAAGTTATTTGCAACTTCAGATTGACTTAAAATTAATAATCTGTTTGATTGCAGTGATGAACAGAATCAGAAAACACTTTAGTCACCAAGTATAAGTGCACTAGGAATTTGCTTTGATGTCAATGGCACATAATAGGGCTGTGTGAATATGTAAGGGACACGGTGTCCATTATCAGTCCATTAAAGGTTCTGTATGTAGGAATCAGAAATTACTTCTCATTAGTGACATCTGTGGCCGTTAAATGTGGTGCAGTCAACATCCTGGTGCTCGCGCTGGCATGCCTGCGGTGTGAGACTATTGCAGGTGATGTCTTTCTCCTTGCTTACGCTTTTCATAATTACATAAAAGATCTCTAACATGGTGTTTTGCACCATGTTTCACCAAAGCTGTGTATGTACGCTTGCTCGCTCACACAGACACACACACAGAGGCTTCTGCTGCACTATGGCCACTGACCAGTGAGAGCGAAACCACACTGCCCAACTCGTGCAAATATGCGTTAATCAACCACCTGAACCTGACCCGACCTGCAAACCGACTTTTTTTTTTACACATAAAGCAATAATAGAAACAGAAAAATGTGTAATTAACCACCCAGCCAAATTTGAATGATTAAAAAAATCGCCAAGTATATAAAATTATGTTTAAAAATCATGGATGAATAAGGAGTATTCTCTGCCCTGAAACGCTGGGGGCATATCCGCTGAAGGCGCCAAAGGCACTGAAAGCACGGCCGAACTGAACAGCTTCTGAGTTAACACTCATACCAAACTCCTGTATAAAAATACACAATTTAAAATAAGCCTTAGGTAAGGCGTAAGGCAAGCAACATGGATGATATCGTCGCTGTCGGGCGCAAAACTTCTATGTCCAAAAACATTACTTTTCAGGAAATGAAAAAAACCCTGTGTTTTTTAAATAATTGAACACTGCGTCCTCACAGTTGGTATTGTGTCTTTATATATGGTCAGATACTTAAATGTGTAATTATATCATTAATATTTTACCAAAAGCAAGCTCAAATGGAGTTACCAGCTTTTGGACCAGTGAATGTGGAGATGTGTGTTTTGTCCGTCATTGAATAGAACAGCCGCATCTCAGGCAGTAAGTGCATCACATTACATTATCATCAACTTACTTGTTATAATGTTTATTGTAGCTATGTGTGCACTCAGTTTTTCCTGTTGTGGAATACAGTTGGCCAAAATCTCTAGTTATAAAGATTAAGTGCTATGAACAGATTTTTGAAGACAGTATTGGCCAGACGGCAAATGCTAGACTAAACTGCACTCCAACCTACCGTGGTTTGCCTGTGTTCTTCTCTGCTCCCACGTCTCAAGCCTCAAATACATAAAACATTAGCTTTTACAGACTTGGTGTTTCTTGCATAAAGAAAACACTGTACTTCCTCAACCAGTTCTTTATTTAGCTGTGCATTGCAGCTCTTGCATAGCAAACAACTAGAGACTTTCTACTAATGCTGTGTATTCTACAGTTGAATGAAGTTACTGGAGGGTGTACAAAACAGCAATAGGGTTAAGTGAATGCAAGACTATTATGAATAATACTAGAGTATTTTCTAACACAATACTCACAGGTAATGTAGTACAACCTTGTTGATTACATGCATTAGACAGACACAATCTTTTTTTTTTTTTTTTGAAAATGTGCATTTAATATAACAATGGCACACCAACAATAAATAAATAAATACATTATTTAATGTTCAGTAGATATAAAAAACAGGTAGTCCATCATAAAATGAAGTGACACTGCACTAACAACAACAAACACACAATGAACATTAACATTTTATCTATAACTTCCTACAACAATTTATCTATCCACAACAATGTATCAAATATATCAACAATCATCAACAATTTATTAACAGTGCTTTGCTTTGTGTGTTTGTGTGTGTAGATAACTGCATGTGAGTGACTGAGTGTGTGTGAGTATTGTGTTTCCTAGTGTTTCAGGTTGTCATAAAAGCTGTGGAAGTCTTTTGGTATGACCTCCTTGAGGTCTTTGTATTTCATCTCCTTGATCTTCTGGCTCTCTGTGTAGAGTGGTATGACTGCAAGTGTGTCTGAGGTGCTGTGTCGGAGCTGGTGCTTTGGAAATGGAGTCCAGTTGTTGGATCTTGAAGTACATCGTCCCATTGAGGTTGTACCTAATAACATACAAAAAGAAAAAGTGACAGAGTTTGAACACCACCATTTACACAACATCATCAGTTTATATACAGTACAATGTATAATATCACATAACAGATTGAACAGCAAGTAAATGTGCAACATCATGACTTTTGACCTGGACTGGTGAGAGAGACTTGGTTTTAGTCTGATAGTTACCTGATGGCTCGGACATCATGGACAGTGGGGTGACGGGGTTTGATCCCTGGGCGGATAGACTTGCAGAGCCTCAGTTTGATGAAGTCTTGGAAGTGGTTATGGTCTACATATCTGACTTGATACAGGCTGGGCTTGGACCATGTGCTCTCCATCAGGGCAACGTATTCAGCTGGGACATTGATTTCCTGGTTTCGCAGACGCCTCTCAATGACACTGTGCACTGAGTCACACTCCATCTGTGTGTGTCCCTTCTCCGGGAACTTCTGAGTGACTACCTTCTTCATCTCTGTGGAAAACCTCAAAAGAGCATTGCTGAGGATAGAAATGCGGTTTTGGTACCCATAACCATCACTCCACAAAATGTACTTTAACTGAGTTTACAACAACCTAGGGCTAATTTGAAAACATTTTATTGAGCCATTTACCTCAGATGAAGAAAGACGAAATCACCTCATCACCCTGCCGCTCTTCTGTGTGCATCACTTCTTTCAAGATGGAGGCAGGGTGGAGCTGAGGTTTTGCCAACAGTTATAGGTTCCAATGGAGTAACGAGATTTAGTCACAAGCTCTTTTTAATACTTTTCATCAGGCAAATATTTGTAAAACCCACAGACAGATGTAAAGGGTGACCAATAGCAGTGATTTAAAAAAATAAAAATTAAGAAATATGGAGATACGAGGTTTCCACCTGACAGCACATTTTAGCAATTATTTTCTTAACATGTATAATGTGTTTAGAAAGAAATCTCTGATCTTCCGTTACACAGACTTTAAAAACCATATGTACTGTAATGCACTTTGGGTAAAAGCATCCACCATGTTATGTTAAATTAATGAAGTTATTTTGTATTAAGGCCTACAGTTGGAAGCGGCCATTCTGCTCTTGCCTGCACTGTTCAAGGAGGACCCAGGGTTGTTGTTTGAAGTTGAGGTGAGCCATGAACAGTTGACTATGGTGTGTGAAGCACAATTTAATCAAAGCACTACACCTCTTGCGCATTTTGTTATGCTATAAAATTATTTCACATGCAAGCATTAGTTTTTTTTGTTGGTCTACACAAACTATTCTATCAAAGTGGAAAGAAAATTACGTTAATTTACATTTAATGGCAAAAGTATTTGAGCAGTTGTATGAAAGTAGTAAAATTTTAATGTTAACTCATAAGATTTGCCTTTCAAATAAATGTGAGAGATGATGGTTAATGCTATTATTCACTCTCCCCCAGGGCCATGCTCAGACTAGCACTCCTGGCATCTCAACACAGAAGATGGTGCTTAAAGGCTGCAGGGAGGGTCACCCTATGCAGTATGACCACATTGTGCTCACATTAAATGGTCAGTTGATCACAGAAGAGAGTGAGGACATCTCAATGGCACTGGGCCTCCTCCTGTGCGTATATTTCGTGTTTGGAATCCAGTATCCTTAAGGACTGAAAAAGGCATTGACCTTTTTGGAGTGTGTTATTTTGAAATTGAAGGATGCAGCTGGACTTCCTGTCACAGTAAAAAGAGAGTACAACTCAATCTGTGAGTAGACTGTAGCAGAGTACACAACTTAGTTTGCGAGTGTATGTATTACTCAGTTTCACTTACTCACTCACTCACACTCATTCTAATGTTAAAAGCTCTTGACTAGTTCTTTATTTTGTTCAGAAAATCTAATGTAGGACTAAGCCTGTGGGCCAATAGGAGACCTGCTTACAGGGATGCCCCCCCCCCTTAGTCACTTTACCAATTTATCGGCTAGCACTCAATTTAAACAATTTTACCTATTTCTCGATTAACACTCATCCCATATTCATTTTTTCAGTTTCGGAAACTCTTTTCATTTTACCAATTTTTCAAGCAACACCGCCCGCCCTTACTCACTTCACCAATTTTTCGAGTAACACCCCCTCTTATTCATTTTACCCATTTTTTGAGTGACACCCAACCTTACTAATTAGGGCCTGAGCCCCAAAGGGGCGAAGACCCTCTTGTATCTGTTCTGTTTCTTTCTTTCTTTCTTTCTTTCTTTCTTTCTTTCTTTCTTTCTTTCTGTCTTTCTTTCTTTCTGTCTTTCTTTCTTTCTTTCTTTCTTTCTTTCTTTATTATATCGCCACTTTTGACCCCCTAAACATGTTCAAAAACTCACCAAATTTGGCACTCACATCAGGTCTGGTGAAAAATTTGATAAAATGTAAAAATGATCCCCCAAAGTGCTAAAATGTGCTCTATAGCGCCACCTACGGCCCGTAGGAATGTCGTAGAAAGATCAAACCAAAACTCAATTATTCGTCTCAACAAGACCTTCAAATCATATGCTGACACCCCTGACCTAAATCCAACAGGAAGTCCGCAATACACCCATGAAAGTATGACTTTGTGCCAATTTTGGATCTCGATCAAACGCTATCTCCTAGGGCGTTAATGGTATTTGCTTCAAACTTTAATACATGACTTATCACACCGTGCTGAACAAAAGTTATTAAAAACTTTGTAATAACTCGAACAGTTTAGATTTTGTAAGCCCCGAAAGTTGGAGTGCCACATCGCACCTTACAATGTAAACCAGTGGGGAGGCAATCTCTGGGCATGGACTTTGTGCCAAACTGGGGCGTCTGACATCTAAACTATAAGTCAGACCACTTTCAAACCTGTATCAATGGATTTGTGATGAAAATTCCTACTACAATATGATTTTTAATGTAAGATTTGGCCATAGTCATGGGATTTATGAGGATATTTCACAAGAAGAGTACTCTGAAATCCTGCTCTCCAGCTGAGAGGGAGAAGGAGGGAAGAAAATGGGGGGATGGGTGTCACGGTTAAATGCAGCTCATTTTTGAAGGATACAGCAGAAAGGTCTATATACATACAGTACATTATATACAAACTTTGTATGAAGTTTGGTGTTATTATCATTTATTTTACAATAATTATGAGTTTTATATGTATAATTCAGTAGTGGGGATGACCTATGAGGGGAAGGGAAAAAATGGAGTGAGAGTGACAGTTTAGTGATAAAGTGCTGCAGAAAAATAAAATCAAAACTAAAATTTGTAGCTCTGTACTGCAGTTTTTCCTTTATTAGGGCCCAAGCAACTAGTGGTTCGCTCACACTCTCCATTCAAATATATGAGTATTTTTCTGTATCCAGCTGCAGTTACTTATTGTCTCTACATATCTGACAGCAGTGTTCAATGCTTACTTTTTTGTCGAGGAGTACATGTGTTCCTAAATGAAAAAAATTAGGAGCACACAGAAATTTAGGAGCATACTGAAAAATGTTCAAGTAACTGTTTATTAAAGACAACAATTTATCACATACATATTTAAATGCTTTATGTGTGTGTGTATGTAAATAAAAGTTTATTTTCTTTTTAGGCCGTGGCGTGGCGTTGAGTTTTGATGTTTTGCCATGACAAAGGAAATTGCTATAACTTTAGTGCAAACTTTGCGTGTTTGATAAGAGTCCCGGCCTGAACACATCCTCATGACAATATTCAGTCAGTGATGTAAACTGGCTGAATAGCGCCCCCTACGAAATGGAGGGATGTTTATCTCCTTCTTGCACTGTCTGAAAACAGCCCGGGTCTGAAGACATCTACATGCCCGTGACAGAATCCCTTCGACTTTGCCGCGGCCTGACGTGCGGAAAGACGCGAGGACCCACTGCTTGCATTTTACCCATTTTTCAACACCCCCACCCCACTCACTTTACCCATTTTTCGACTAACTCCCAATCCTACTAATTTTACCCGTTTCTCAATTAACACTCACCCCATATTCATTATATCAAGTTTTAAGGAAAGTCGGACACCCAATCTTACTAATTTTACCCATGTGTCTATTAACACCAACCCCATGGTACTTCTAATTGTTCTTTGTAGCACCATTTGACAAAGGTGCTATATAGCACCAAAAAAAGTTCCCCTATGATTACCAGACATAGAACCACTTTCGGGCAATATTGAGCACCATTTTTTTGAAGCAATATAGTGCTATATGGCACCGCAAATGATTCTATGCAGCACCATCTGGCAAAAGTGGGATATAGAACCTTTAAAGATAGGAGCTGTATAGCACCAAAAACGGTTCCCCTATGATTACGAGCCAAAGAACCACTTTTAGTGCTATTAAGTAACATTTTTTTTAGTGTGTACCTTGGAAGTTTATCTGCTTCCAGTTGAGGTGCTCAAGGGAATTCAGACACGAACAGGCTGTTCGCAAGAAGACTGCAGCAAAACAATTCCTACGGTCACTGAAGAGAGACTCCCATGAATATAAACCCCCACTCAAACATGTTTCATAATACATTGACGTCATTTCTTATTAAATAGTTACAGAAAAGTTTGGCAACAACTGTTTCAGGTTTTTTTCAAAGCAAGATTCATCATAATTTTTCTTTTCCCATTCCTCTCATCACTCTCTGCTTTCTTGATTTGTCCCAATTGCATTAAATGACTGACGCATTCCCTTCTTAATCTCAAATTTTAAAACAAGTGCCATGTCCTAAAGCTACAGAGCTATTGATTACATTATATAGTATTCCAATTACATTTATAAATCTCTCTCCAAATCCAAAGTAATGCAGACTTTTCAGTATGAAAAGATGTTCAGCAGAATCAAATGCTTCATATAAACCTAAAAATAAAAGCCACTTTCCAGAATCGTACAGCTATAATTAAGTAAATCTAATACATGTGTTATGTTATTATGAATTGACCTTCCTTTCAAAAATCCTGATTGTGTCTCATTCATTATGGTCGAAATACCTTTCCTCAGCCTAGCAGCAATAGCCCCAGAGAGTACTTTATAATCAGTACCAAGCAATGTGATAGGCCTCACAATGATCTAATATTCTTTTGTCTTTACTGGATTAAAACCTTGTTTAAAGCCATCTTTAAGATAACTGAATCCAATTCCTCAATTTTAAGATCTGACTCACATAAATCTGGCATAAATCGCACAACCGCCCCCACAGTATAATAAAATGCCCTCTAAGGTGCCCCCACATGATGAAATGCCCTCTAAGGTGCCCCCACAGTATGATGTTGTTGACAGTGTCAAGGTAGCAGGAATCACCTTGTATCACCTTGGTCCCCTCAGTGTGTGTGTATGTGTGTGTGTGCAAACACTAGAAACACAGACTGCTATTAATAGAAAGGAAGCTATAGGTTGAAGAAGAGAAGACAAATTAAAACCAAATGTACTTTTTATAATTGTGCTTGCGTGTAAACCTAGATATAGAACTCAGATTCACTGACTTATGCTTTCCCACATTCCTATATTTCCATTGAATGGCACTGCTGTTCAGCACCTCCCACTGTCAATATACCAAATTAGTTCTCACCATCTGTTAAAAACACATAAGTCTCATAGAAAACCATAATATCACGTAAGCCTGTAAGCTTGTTAGTAAAACTTTCAGCTGAGTGGAGTTGTTATGAGTGGAACATTCATACACACACAACATTTTTTTAGTAATTTTATTGCTGCTGATTTGATCCTTACAGTAGTCATATAAGATAATGATTCCATAATCACTAAAAAGAAAAGATAGACTGATAAAGCATGGAAGACATTGTGAAGTGTCCAGGTAGGAAAAGCACAGATGTAAACAAAAAAATGAATTATTGCTGAATTACATTTAGCTGCTTTGGATTCAGGGTCCTGGTATTGTGCATGCTGGCGCACTGTCACATCATCATAATGGGATGCTCGAATACAACAGAGCTATCATTAATGTTATTTGTAAGACCTGTGCTTTTCCTATAATTCAAAATGTCCACTGTGAAAAAGGCCCATTAAAAACAAGTTAAAAACAACATCAGAAAAGAAAAGAAACATCTGATGAAAATTAAAGTAATAAGAATCTGAATGTCTTCTCTCCCCATCGTGATCAGGGTTTAATATTCACATGGGCACCCAAACCGAACTTTGTAGTCGTGGCAAGTGCCAGATTTCTGGTCCTCTTTGCAGCAAACAAATCCCTGAGTTGGGTTGTAACTGAAAAATGATTCAAAGAGATAAATAAGTCAGTATGCTATTCAGCGCAAAATGTTTTTTGTTTGTTCAAAAAATTTCAAAGAACTTCTATTTAACGAGGTACATTGCTAAAACCATAAATTATTGTTTGAAAATGACAAGAGCATGATCTATTTTGTAAAAATAGTTACTGTTTGAGGTCATTTTGTATGAGCAGATGTCTTTTTAAATGTTAAATTTTTATGAAAATAAAAGAGTGGAATTGTAAATTGGAAGCAATAATTGATTGGTGTATTCATATTTCTTACTCCTCAGAATACACAGACTGTATTTTATCATTTAAAGCTATTAGAACAAGAATGAAGTAACGGCTCAGCTGTTTTAAAAACTTCAGATACTATGTGCCTATTACCCAGTTTCCTCATGGGATTAAAATTTCAACAAATTTAATGTAAATGTTCCTCAACAAAGTTTCCATTTACTATTTAAGGAATAGTTCTATTGATGATGATCAAATATCTGGTAAAGAATTGTTGAGAAGTTTTGAATGTTTTTTTTTAAAATTACTTCATGTAAACTTTTACATTCTTTCCCTATAAGGCAACTTACAGATGGAAGATCTCCCCTGTAGAGATGGCTGGGGTCAGTGTATCAGTGGTAACAGCTTCTATGTACAGAGGGAAGTCACAAATTTGTTCTGTGTTCTCTGTCTTCAGATCACTCAAAGTCTCCCAGTCCCCAGTTCCACTGGGATTGTCACGGTTATACCACTTGGTCCAGCATACTGTAGGGAGTAATAAATCAAGAGAAAGTGGGTGACTGGTGGGAAACTGCCGAGCTGAAGCCCCATCCTAAATGAATGCTTACGCACATAAACAATGAAAGAGAAGGAGAAATCCAATGTGCATTAGCAACATAAAGAACGTGCTCATACAGTACCTCCTCCACCGCAGAAAGGGGGATGACAGCTGAAACGAACACGATAATCATTACACATCTTTGTGGGTTGGTCCTGGTTTTTGCAAATGAATCCTACAGTTGGGTCTGATCTGAAAGAAGAAACACAGAGTTATACTTACTGAAATAATACAATAGATTTGTGCATCTGCATGCATTTTATTTGCATGGACTGCCAGATGCGTGTGGAATAAAACATAATGAATAGTTAAACCTTTTGCTGATTGTTTTAAGACATTTTGGATATTACACATGCAATATTGTGACTGACAAATGAGAGGATAGTCTCTAAATAGAGGAGAATTAGACCCAATTAACAATTAACATAAATGTGTATATTGCATCCTTTTAATAATTGTTCAGTTGCATAAAATGTGTTGCTGTGTACGCTGTGTTATCCTGATGCTCAGTGGTTACCAAGTACAGAATAAAATACAGTAGAATAGAATATGAAAAGTACAAACAAACAACATTAATGCAACACATTCAGTAGATCAATACGAAAAATATGAATCACTGCATGAAACACATTCAAATTATTCATCCTGGTACCGTACTTACTGAGTGTGGAGATCACCTGCCTGAGCCACACTGAGACCAGAAAGAGTTTGGGCCTCGATATCCACTGGTTTAGGGCAGATCTTTCCTGGGTTCTCCTTGCGAAGATCATTAAGGGTCTCCCAGTCTCCAGTTGCACTGGGATCATCTCTGTCAAACCAGTCTGTCCAGCATTCTGGACAAAGTATTGAAATTGTTAGCAATAGACATTTGAAATTTTTCTACAATTGTACAAATTGTAGTTTGGTCTAGATGAGCATCAAATGTCAAAAATAAATAAATAAATAAATACACATACAGATATAACGTAATTGTAAAAACAAAAGGTGTAATCAGCTTACGAACGTGGGTGGGATAATCACAGGTCCATTCTGAATGGAGTTTAAAAAACAATGGGTATTAGATCTTTCTATACAAAGTGATCCACAGAATGGTTTAGTCTGTGCTTTAAATGTCAAGATAACCACTTGAAGGAATCTCTAACCTTGCTCTACAGGAGGGAGGGCACATGAAAGATCTGGTCCTGTGTGAAAAAAGAAAAAGATATAGTTTTAACACTCTAAAACTTACTTTACAACTACGTTACAAGAACCTGATAGAAAAACAGAAACAAAAACATCAAAAACACAGTGGTGCAGGTGCTAAAAATTTGATTTAATATTAAATGAATATTCCGGTTTCTCGTGTAACAATAAGAGGTTTGTCGTGCTTGTCTAAAAAGCTTCACGATCAGATGAAGACATGAAATGCTGGTTACAATATGTGAATTTTACTAAACTACAGTGAAGGGCCTGCTGGTGGCTTTCTAGTAAAGATAATCATACAGATGTTGTATTTTGTGTATATTTCTGATAGATATTGAAGAGTAGTAAGAATTGAATATATGATCATTGTTGTTATTGAGATGGACCTACCAAAAAGTGATCCTGCAACAATGGCAACACTCAGCTATTGAGGAAAATGGAAAAGATCAGCATCACAGAATTTGTAGAGAACTTGTAAATGTATATAGAAAATATACAAAAAACCCTGTATATTTACATTGAAAAATTTGGGCTTATAATACAAAAGGTTACACATTACCAGTTTGATCATGACTGCAAATAGTGAGACACCTATTGGGAGAGTAATTTGCATTAATGAATCTTAATAAATAAGAAATATATTCAAAATATTCATTGAGATGTATTTATACAATCTGAATAATAATAATAATAATAATAATAATAATAATAATAATAATAATAATAATAATAATAATAATAATATTTTGATGCAGAGAATTGCAGGTGGGTTGGGGCAGTGTTGAGTAGCTGCTAAATAGTGCAAAATAATATGATTCCCATCATTCTCTGTAATAATCTTGGAAAAGTAATCCTTTCTTGCCAGATGTATTGCTTTGCCATACACAGTCATGGCTTCTTTGTATACATTATAGTGAACTGTGAGCCTAGTTTTCCTCCATTTTCTTTCAGCTGCCTGACAGATTCTCTTGATCTCATTAACACTATTGTTGTTTAACCATGAGGAGATTCTGTCAGTTGACCTCTTTTTAACTTTTAGTGGAGCAGCAGTATTTAAAGCAGATGACAGTGCATTGTTGAAATTTCCAACCATGTCATTTAAAGAGCAGTCACAGCTGTATGGCTCAAATGATCTCATCATATTAGAAAACATTGTTTCAGCCTTGTCATTTAGGAACCTCTTTTGAACCAAGAATCACCTTTTAGTCTTGGATACGGTTAGGTTGGCATCAAACAACACACAGTGATGATCAGAAATAGGTAGTTCAAATACTGAAATTAAGCCATTTTACCTGAAGTAAAACATAAATTATAGACAAGATTGTTAGACCTCACTAATGAAAGAGTTGTCTAATGTTAAAAATTACTGAAGCAAACAGTCTGGCTAAATCAGAGATTACATGAAATTTCTCTACAAAAACAAAATAGACTCACCCACAGGACCTCTCAGTAGATCTGAACGTTACCCTGAACCTCTGGCTGTCTCAATGAACCTCTCTCCCATCTCTCTCCAACTGAATACACTGTCTTATCACAATCTGAAAGATATCCAATTACTGACATCATGTAAACAGTTACACTTACTGGAATCATCTGTTGTTGAACACACCCCAAAGAAAACTATTCCCAATTCAAAAAAACCTGCAATCTGAGAAGATAAGGGGGTTTCTGAGCAATTTCCAGAACAGAAGTGCTCGCCAGCCAAAAATGCAACTATCACAGAAATCTCCAAATGTCATAAGTTTTTGATGCCAAATCACAGTATAAAGTTTTCTATGGTGTTCCTCAAGGTTAAGGATTTTTATCAATTCTCGAGTGGTGAAAAATGGTTAAATTTTGCACCAAATCTGTGTAACAAACGGTATCAACCCAAACATTGCCCAAAAATTTATGAGACATAATTGAGCATTGGAATGGCCATCATATACTTGACGCATAGTATTCTAAGCCCTTATACACTCTAAAGTTTCAGCATTTGAATAGGCGCCTAACCAAAATACAATGTTTATTACAGATTTATGAGTTTACATATTCAGATCTCTTTTGTCCAACCAACTGTCCAAAACCCAAATATATTAATTTACTATCATAGAAGACTAGTTATATTCACATTTGAGATGCTGAAATCAGTGATTTTTTGGCATCTAAACAAACAAGTTTGGCATCAATTAAACAAGTTGTTGCTGATTACTTTTTATTGATCGACTAATCATTTCTGCTCTTCCACATACCTTAAAATGCATTAAGAATAACTAATTAAACACAGTTTAACATGTTTTTGCTGGAGAATCCTGATTACTTTGCCATGTCTACAGGTTTGTTTTTTCAACGTGCACATATGCATAGAAAAAAAAACCCAGACAAGGAATGTATCCATGTGGAAGCTGTGTATTCTTCTCATGCTTTCTGTCTCTCTTATTTTTTGTCTGTGTATTTTTGCTCCAGGTTTCACGGGAAGTTTTTCTACCTCACTCAGCTGGCCTTCTGGCTCCATGCCTTGCTGGGGCTTTACTTCCAGAAAGTACGCAAGGTCAGTAAGGAGGCTGTGGGGACTGGAGGAGTACTGGAGTGTGACTAGATAAGCTCTATGTGCGTGTTTTGGGTGTATTTGTGTTTTTTGTATGTTCATTAGACAGTTACAAATAACAAAACATTCCGGGATTTTAATATCAATGCAGTCATCCATACATCTGTCTGTATCTGCTGCACATTACTGCAGCCTATTTATTAAAGGAAGCATCCAGCAGGAGGACCTTTTTGAAAACCTGCAAATTCAAAGACTTGTCAGGAAATATGTATGGATAGTGAGAAAATAAATAAAGAAAACAATAATGGAACATTCTGAAGTTGAAGTTTGAACCTAAATTCTTACATGTGGTTAAGAACAATCTATAAATACTATAAAGTTTTCATGAAAACCTATATGGATGTCACACATGATTATTCTCTTTTGTCAC
Source organism: Thunnus maccoyii (assembly GCF_910596095.1). Lineage (NCBI taxonomy): Eukaryota > Metazoa > Chordata > Actinopteri > Scombriformes > Scombridae > Thunnus > Thunnus maccoyii. Next base: position 19,353,921 of record NC_056549.1, on the reverse strand, counting down.
CTAATTATCATCTTCTTTTTCCTGTGCAGTTTGAGTCATGTGGGTCTGGTGCTCCTCCTCCTTCAGTATGTGTTGGAGCTGGGCTTCCACATCGCCAGACTCTTCTACTTTACTGATGAGAGCCATCAGAAAATATAACTAACCTCACCAGATTTAATGTTTTTTGTCAAATTGATCAAACCACATCTTGACCATGTGTCGCCCCCCAGGTTTGACCTGTGGGCGATCAGCTTTGTGTTTACACGGATGTCTACTCTGACCCTGATGTTCCTCGCCTTCAGGTTTGGTTTGGTTCGTGAAAGACCTACTGACTCAAGTGGAGTAGTTCTGTAGTCCAGCAGTGCGAGGTGTTTGTCTAGTGCTTTACACCAAAGCCTTTTCACAGTTTGCACTGCACGCTCTTCTTCACCGTTCGAGTGTGGCGTGTGTGGTGAAGATGTCTTGTGTGTAATACCATAACTCTTACAGAAGTCTTTGAATTCCTCTGAGGAGTACTGCAGACCATTGTCTGTCCGTAGGATGACAGGGATGCCATGCCTGCTGAACTGAGCTTTCAGAGTCTGTGCATGTCTTTCAGTTCATCTACTTCCACAAATTTTGAGTGGTAATCTACTAGTAGGATGTACTGTTTGCCTTCAAACTCAAACAGATCTGATGCTACTTTCTCAAATGGTAGCTGTGGCGTTTCTGTTGGTCTGAGTGGTTGTCTGGGCAGTTTGTTCTGGAAATCAGCACACTTGCTGCAGTTTCTGACCACTTCTTCGATTTCAGCACTCATGCCTGGCCAGCACTTCACGGGCTCGCTTTTTGCTCTTCACCATTCCTAAGTGAGATTGGTGTATAAGCCTTAGCATGTGCTCTCGCATGGTGGGGGGCACTACTATACATAGTCCTTTGTAGACAAATCCCTCAGATAACACGAGCTGGCTTTTCGAGTCCCAATACGGCTGAACAGGAATGGGCACTTCCCATCTGTGTTCTGGCCAACTGTGCTGAATTGTCTGCTAGAGACAGCTTAGCTCTTTTTTTGTGCACTCCTGAAGTTCTGTGCACTTCTGGTTGCTAACTGCAACAAAGTTGAGCATAGAGACACACTCTAGGTCATCCATCTCTGACATGCTCTCTGGAAGCTGTGCTCTGGACAGCGTGTCAGGCAGCTCCATGTCCTTTCCTCTCCTGTACCGGACTGTTAAGTCATACCATTGCAGTCGAAGACACATTCTCTGGATGCGCATAGGGGTAGACAGTAGTGATTTCTTAAAGATATCTTCAAGAGGCTTGTGGTCATTGTATACTGTGACGTGTGTTCCAAATATGTAGTTGTGAAACTTAACACAGGCATGCACAATGGAGAGCATCTCCTTTTCAATTTGCGCATATGGCGTTTCTGCATCAGTCAGTGACCTCGATGAGAAAGCAACAGGCTAGCTGTCCTGCAGCAGGACAGCACCTAATCTACTGCTGCTGGCATCACAGTATATTTCGACAGGCTTTGCTGGATCAAAAAACTTAAGTACTGGAGGATGTGTGCACAACCCCTTGAGTTTATCAAAGGCTTGTTGCTGTGCTGGCTGCTACGCAAACTCTACATCATTCTTGAGGAGCTGACGCAGAGGAGCATCTTCTTCACTGAGGTTTGGTATGAACTTCGACAGGTAAGTTACAAAGCCTAAAAAGCGGCGGACACCATCTTTGTCTGTTGGCAGCGACATGCACTGTACTGCTTCAACTTTTGCTGGGTCTGGTTTCAGACGACCAGCCATTATTAAATGTCCCACATATGGCACTGATGCTTGACGGATGTGATATTTGTTAAAGTTGAGCCTCAGATTGTAGCTTGTTGCTCTCTTGACTACTCTGTGTAGGATTGCATCATGCTCCTCCACCGTGGGGGCCGCTATGAGAATATCATCCATCACACTTACAGTCCCTGCAATACCCTTGAGCATTTCGTCCATGATGTGTTGGGAAATTTCTGGTGCACATTTCAGTCCAAATGGGAGTCTCAGCCATCTGTACCTTCCAATCGGAGTATTGAAGGTCATAAGAAAGGATGATGCTTCATCCAGTGCTATCTGTAGAAATCCTGACTTAGCATCCAAGACTGAAAATACTTTGGCACCAGGCATTGTGGAAACAACCTCCTCTATGGTGCGCATGGGGTGGTGCTCCCTCTTTATAACCTAATTTAAATCACTTGGATCTATGCAGATTCTTATCTTGCCATTACGCACTGTGGCTACCATAGAACTCACCCACTCTGTAGGTTGGTGAACTTTAATGATGTGGCCATCTTTCTCCATCTCATGTAGTTTCTCATGTAGCTTAAAGACAGAACAGACGGCAGCTGCAGAAGGTGAAGCGCTGTGTGAACTAGCCCTGTTAAACACAATATATTACAGTGTCATCTCATATTCCCTTTAAAAGCGAGGTGCGCTTGCACCTTGGCAGATTGCTATTATAATGACGCATTTGCCAAGAAGTAAGAAGGAGCGCTTCGCTGCAGAGGAACCGAATCTGCTTGTGCACAAAGTGAAAGTGTATGACCCATTACAAGCACAATGGCCCCTGCTGCTCCTGGACCCTCCCGTGGCCAGTCCCGGACCACCAGTTTAAGACCCTGTTCATTAATTTGTTGCAAATTTCTTTTTTTTTTTTCTTTTAAAAAGTTTATTTATTATTTTAATTACAGTTTTGGTTCTCTTTAAAATCATTTTGTTCAGTAATGGAATAACAGGTAAAATCACTGGGGTTTTGATTGCTTAGGGTATGGAAACCTTATCATTGTAAACTCAAAAATGTCAAAGAATATTTGTTAAATATTGTTCAGAAATTAAATCATTAATTTTAATCATGTAAAAAAATCATCATACACAGTTGTTAGGACAAGATCAGCTCTCTGAGGTGCTGATCCCACTGCTGGCAGCAGCTAGAAGCTGTGCAGATTTATTTCCCTCTTTAGTTTAATCATTGTTTTCACCTCATTTATTTCCCCATGTGTTCCTCATGTTATCATGTATTGATGAAGCAGGAAAGTTGATCCGTGTCTTATCTGTTGTTGAAATCTGATTGCTGGGGCTTGACAGACACCCTCAACCTGACAGGTCTGTTTAAATACTTCCGTGTATTGCCACAATTTGGTCAAATAATTAGACACTTTCATCCGTCATTACTGTGATTAGCTAATTCTGATATATATTATGACTAACCATTATGACATGTATTTTTTAAAATATGTTGATGTACACAATAATAATCTTTCACATTGTAATCCTTTTATATGTAATCTTTCGTTTGTGTGCTGCTGCGCATCCTGCGTGTGTAACAAGCAGAATGTACGTTGTGCACCCGCCTATGTAGGTGCATATTACTGTCTTCATAATACGCCCTTAAAATAACAGTGAAACACTGCGCCATTGACTTCAGACCAGGTCTTTGTTGGTCAATCGTGTAATTTCTTTCTGCTGCCTCAAGATAGCAATGAGCCAAAAATGTGCCTGACCACACCTCATTTTAAGATCAACATGCCCATGGAGGCTCAGATGGGCACGAGTGCATTTGCTATTTAAGCAACATGGGCACTGGATGGGAAAATGATAACTGCGTCGGTCTTAAACTAGTAAAGACACTTGCGTCTTGGTACCGCTTTGCACCGGGCATAAGATAGGAGCCCATAGAGTAACAGCAGGTAACCACTAACCTGAAAAAAAATGGTATGAAATATACTATATCTATTTTTGACAAGAATCAGGTAAGACATACATACAAACATACTGAATGCAAGTTTTTAAAAGATGTATCTGGATGTATCTCAAACATATATGGTCAAACGAAGAGTTGATATGCCAAAGCTGCACAATGATTAATTAGCTATTTCAAAATGTTTCAATCTTTGTCTGGCTCTACATCAAAACACACACAGAGATAGACAATCATGAGACAGGTTTTTTATTTAATAACCAATAAATAAATTAAAATGTTACATTAATGTTAGAAAGTCCCAAGTCTTGTGACCTGTTTAAAGTTTGAATTAAGTTTCTACGTGAATGATTAGCTAAATGATTTGGAGGATGTTGAAAATGAGTGCGTGTGAATGTTTTTCGAATTGACGTCCATTATAACTAAGGTTCAAACAAAGTTGAATATTGTGAAAAGTTTTCAGTTTGTAGCTTAAAGTATGAATGAGTAGTTAAGAGTTGAAAATGCATGAAAAAGTGTGAAAATAGGTACATTTTGAACATTCCGCCCATACATTTGAATGGAGCAAATTGCTGAAAAACAGTGAATATTCCAGAAAGTATGATGGGTAGGAATGAGAAGAGTAATAATGGCCTAATTGGGCTGAATGTATTGATGTTTGAATGACATTTCAACCACGTTTACAAAATAGAATGCTAACAGTGTTAGCTAACTAATGTTAGCATTATCCCTCATCAACTGGTGGTTTTACAGGTTAGTTACACTGCCTAACAACAATGAACACAGATGTTACTTCTCAATTCAAGCAAGCATGCTGATTGATTTGGAAGTTAAAAACATTAGAAACAAGGACTTACCAGAACAGTTCATGTCTTCATGAGCTGTATCTCTGATCTCCAGGGCCAGAGCAACATTGTTGCTGAAGGCGGAGCTGATGAGGCAGAGAGCCTCACACGGTCCTGGCTTCAACATCTCATCCTGAACTTCATCATATTGCCAATAACATAACTCTAGCTCTCATTCACTGAGTAATGCTGGCAACTCCCTTCAAGGAGAGGAGTTAAGGTCCATTCAAAAAGTTGTTAGATTTGTTGCTAGCCGCTTTTTTTGAAAAAAAAAAAAAAAGTCGCTAAAGGGGTCTGAAAAGTCACTAAATCTAGCAACAAAGTAATTAAGTTGGCAATACTGTTCTTCACCTGCAAGAAATCTAGCTGCTGCTTTTCCTGCGAGGAAAGTGGACTTCAGGTCCTGACAGGCTGGAATTAGTCCAGCCTGCACAAACACAATTAGCTACTCACAACGATGAAAAATGATAAAATGCAAAAAACTAGTGAAATATATAAATACTAATTCACTAAATGATAACCACTCAGACTCATTAATACTTAGTAGCACACAGTGTACTGCAGCTGGGACAGGAAGAGTGACTCCCTTATGTGACCTAATATGACACATTGAAAAACAAGCTTGTTTTAAAGGTGCTGCTCAAAATGCTAACTTTTCTGTCTTCATTTCTGCCTTTATGTCTTGTTAAACTAATAAAATCATACCTTATCCTTTCACAGGATAATTTTTATGATACACGAACCGTAAATCCAATAAAATATTCAACCTGCAAGTTGCTCTTAAACTGTTACGTAGGGGTCCAGATCTGACCCCAGTTGTTTGGGGCAACTGTTACTGTCAAACCCTAAAAATTTAAGAAATATTCTACAGGCCTTCTGCAAATACACACACCACAGCCAGAGATTAAATCAATTCATTTGGCACAACATCAGGTCCATTCTCCAAAACAATTTCACTAATCCTTCTGCTTTGGGCCCCTTGAGGATGACTGTTTTACTGCTGGTATGTTTGACTCAGTCTTGGCTACTCTGGAAGTTTATCCGCTTCCAGCTGAGGTGCTGAGGGAGTTCAGACACAAACAGGCTCTTTGCAGGAGGGCTGCTGCAAAACAACCATTTCCACTCAAACATGTGTCATAATACACCGACATAATCTCTTATTAAATAGTTACAGAAAATTGCAGCAACAACTGTGTCAGGTTTTTTTCAACCCAGATTCATTATCATAATTTTTCTTGTCCCATTCCTCTCTCATTCCTCACTGCTTTCTTGATTTGTCCTGATCACACTGAATGACTGATATGTCCTGTGTTCGTAGAGATCCTGACCTGACCTCTGTTTCTCCCCACTAGTTGGGCACCGTGAAAACAGAGTTCTTAAAGCTGAGAATGGAGCCTCTCCCTGGACCAAAAAACTCAAATCCCCATAAGATAACATACTGACTGGCCTGAACAGCGGCCTTAGCCCAGGCTAAGGTTTCTCATCAGCACAACGAGGAAGCTGGTGGCCACTGGCCACCAAGCTTCTGGTTTAGTATGTCCTGAGATGTTACAGGGACTCAGCCACTACAGACTTTGGCTTGAATGCTGGAAAATTAAATCCAAGGAAATCTCATGAGTCCAACAGACATTTACTCTCGTCATATCAATATTTTTTATACATCTACACGGCCTGCTAGCACACCCCAAGGAGCACCATTGTATACAGAATGATTGAAATGTAAAGTGAACACAGTATGCGGCACACATGTTACTGTATGTCAACGTTGAATGTGTTGATGCATATCCTCATACATAAGTACTGTATTGGTTGTAGTGTTGTCTGGTGTCGCAGCTGTTTTCAGCACTTTGCCATTAACCCAGCTTTGTTTTCTTGTCTGGTCCATTGGAGCAGAGAAATGTTACTGATGATATGGTATGATATGAGCTTATTGTATGCTGGCCTTAACCCTTAAACAGGCAACATGCACCAGGAGATACATAATCTCTAAAATCCTATTAGGGGCATGATGGAAGGTTTTCACCCGATCAAGTTATCATTTATCAAAGCGCAATACACGACACACACCCCTAACCCCAACCTATGGGCGCATGGGGCCCATAGAGCATGCACAGTATGTTTTCATCCAGGTAAGTTGTTTACAGCGGGAAATGGCTTTTTTGGCTTCATGCGCCACTGAGCAACTTTCATAGGAATGAATGGAGCTCTGCCTCTGACGCTATATCCAGTTCTCTTTACACTTCCATGCTCTAACCCATATGTCTGCTTTTTGACACGTGGTGTCAGTTGAGTGGGCATTTGTAGATATAAAGGGCTCATTCTTTGGTAACAAAAACACAACGATTCTTATTTTCATAGGATTATACACTAATTAAAACATACTTATGAATATTATATTCCATTTCTGCCAAGTCTATTCTGCTAGATGCCACTAAATTCTAATCTCTGCACCTTTAAGGATATTAATGGATTGTAGAGTCAACAGAGCATCACATAACTCTTATATACTGCCTATACTACAAACAGGATTAACTTGATGCCAAGAAAGAGGTTACACTCTTTTCACAGAATTGAGATGTATGTATACAATTTGCTGTAGAAAGTAGAACAATATGTAGAAATTTGTTTGGGGTTATCACATACATCATTGCCAGTTCTAAGTTGTTGGATAGAATTAATTTGAGTGAAATTTTTCTAATCTAAAAAATATGCAAAATTTTTTCCTCATCTTTAATCCATTCTAATAAAGGCACCCTCCACTTCAAGCCTCTACATACAGCTTATTCTGATATTCATCAAGAGTTTCTTTTTCATTTCTTTTTCATTTATTTATTTCATTTATACATCATTATTTCACACAAAACCCCTCGTATTGTAACAAATTTCCATTATCATCCATAAAATGAGCAACAGTCAAAATCCCTTTGGATATCCATTCCTCTATGTACACAGATTTGCTACTAAGCAATATGTGTATGTTGTTCCACACTGGTTTCTTATGTGGTGTGAAGTTATGTTTATATCCATAGAGAAGGACTTGCTGATGGACGCACCTTAGAGGGCACTTTATCATATTGCCGGGGCACCTCAGAGGGCACATTATCATAAAATGAAAAAACAGTTAAAACCATAAAGTACAACTTAGCAAACTTAGCAAACTGTCTCTCTTTGGAGGCAGCCAAGATATTCATGCATGCTGTGATTCTTTCCCATATGTCTTCTTGCATCACATGTTGGGGGCAGGCTGGAGAAACTGTCATTAGACCTCTTGAGTCCTTATACAAACAAACTCTAAAAACTCTGGACAGAAAGCCAATGCATTTCCGTCACTGTAGGGTACTGGAGAAATAAAATTTACAGAGCTTTGAGAATTTTAGATTATTCTCAAATTTGTGCCTTGTTTATAACATTTTCAATGGTTTTGCTCCTCTTGCACTTTGTGACTTTGTGTACACTCACTCAGTAAATTCTATTAGATCTTCCAGAATATCCTCTCAATGAGATTGTACCATATCTGTAACACAGATACACAGACACAACTCAGTGGAATTCCCTACCTGATGATATGAAGAGCTGCAGTTCCATCAGTATGTTTAAAACCAAAGTAAAAAGTCTGCTAAAACCCACTCAGCTCTGCAACCACTGACTCTACATCCTATCTCATGGTCTTCTCATGAACACAAATAATCTTGCTTTTAATTTGACGAGCATACATTATTAATTTCTAGTTGATATTGTGGATGCATGTGATGTGCTATTGTGTGTAGCTTTGTATTATGTGTCCTGTGTGTTTTTTGCTTTGTACTGTTTGTTATTTTTCAGTTATATATTTTAATTGTGACCTGCCAAAGGGACGAAAGCAAATGAGCTATAAGCTAACTCTGCTATAGCACATCAAATGGTAACATTTATGTCAAACACTGTACATGGTCCCAATAGATAAATAGGACAAATCTTTATACTGTGGAGGCATTTTATCACACTGTGGGGGAGCCTTAGAGGGCATTTTATCATAATGTGAGGGGACCTTAGGGGGCATTTTATTATACTGTGGGGGCCCCTTAGAGGGCACTTTATCATACTCCCTGAGTCCACCAGTGCCTTCAACAATGTCATTACACTGCAATTTTCCTAATCTGGGAGACCATCTATCTTTCCACTCATCTGGTGTCATGTTCCAGTCACCTCCTATTAAGATATAATCAGTTCACACACATATTCATATGCTGATGGCAGAGGCTTTCATGCAAGGTGCCATCCTGCTCATCAGGACCTAATCTAATGCTCATTCACACACTCACACACCCTGCTGGTGCAGCCATCGGGAGCTATTCAGGGTTCAATATCTCGCCCAAGGACACTTCGACATGTGGACTGGAGGTGCCAGGGATCGAAGCACAGAGTGGACAACCCGCTCTACTTCCTGAGCCACAGCCGCCCCAAAGGGAAGAAACATGGATGCAATGCAAGTGTGGCCAAAGATGGATAAGAGAGGGAAAGTTTCACAACTACGCCACCTGGGGAATTGTACCTCAGGAAATACACTGATGAGTACCCTTAATAATAAGAGGTCACACAGATTTGCCACACTGAGAGGATGGGAGACGGACTTCCAAGCATACAAGCATCAGCAAAACACCAAAAGATCGCAAGCTTTTCCCCACAGCAGAAAAAAAAGTTCTCTCCCCTATTTTCAAATGTACATCGCTTTGGATAAAAGCGTCTGCTAAATTAAAATTATAAATTTGTAAACTGCAAATTTTATATTCTGTATTGCGCACTGCAGAGTTTATTTTCAGCTTATCACAAGTGTTCATCTTCTGTGGAAATGTTGACAGTGTCGAGGTAGCAGGAATCACCTTGTATCTCCCTGGTCCCCTTAGTGGGTGTGTGTGTATGTGTATTTATGTGTCTCTGTACATATGTGTGTACATACAGTAGACTGTAAGGATTTGCAGGAGCTTCTGTGGGTGCAGGCTCACATTGGGAGCATTTGATGTTGATGGAAACATGGCAGAGGTGTGATTTAGGGCAGAGATTGAGCTTGTAAGGACAATAAACCTGCAAATATTAGAAAGACAAAGTGCTATTACAGTAATAGAAAGGAAGCTATAGGTTAAAGAAGAAAAGGCAAATCAAAACCAAATGTACCTTTTACAATTGTGCTTGCATGTAAACTCAGATATAGAACTCAGATCCAGTGACTTATGCTTTCCCACATTCCCATACTGCTGTTGCACTGCACTACTGTTCAGCACCTTCCACTGTCAATATACCAAATTAGTTCTCACCATCTGTTCAAAAACACAAATATCTCATAGAAAACCATAACTTCATGTAAGCCTATGAGCTTGTTAGTAAAACCTTCAGCTGGGTAGAGTTGTTATGGGTGGAACATAATGACATAATGAAAAGAAATTTGCTGTTTATTAGTAATTTTATTGCTGCTGATTTGATCCTTACAGTAGTCATATAAGATAATGATTCCATAATCACTAAGAAGAAAAGATAGACTGATAAAGCATGGAAGACATTGTGAAGTGTCCAGGTAAAGCACAGGTGCAAACAAAAAAACAAATAATTGCTGATTTCCATTTGACTGCTTTGGATTCAGGGTCCTGGTATTGTGCATGCTGGCGCACTGTCACATCATCATGACATCATAATGGGAAGCTCGAATACAACGGAGCCATCATTAATGTTATTTGTAACACCTGTGCTTTTGCTATAAGTCAAAATACCTGCTGTGAAAAAGGCTGATATTTCTTTCATCAGGCAAAGTTAAAAACAACATCTGAAAAGAAAAAAAACATCTGATGAAAATTAAAGTAATAAGAATCTGAATGTCTTCTCTCCCCATCGTTATCAGGCAGGGCTTAATGTTTGCATGGGCACCCAAACCGAACTTTGTAGTCGTGGCAAGTGCCAGATTTCTGGTCCTCTTTGCGGCAAACAAATCCCTGAGTTGGGTTGTAACTGAAAAATGATTCCAAGAGATAAGTAAGTCAGTATGCTATTCAGCGCAAAATGTTTTTTTATTCGTTTAAAAATATTCAAACAAGAAGGTAACGAGGTACATTGCTAAAACCATAAATTATTGTTTGAATATGACAACAACATGATCTATTTTGTAAAAATACTGTTACTGTTTGAGGTAATTTTGTATGAGCAGATGTCACTTCTTTTAAAATGTTAAATCTCTATGAAGAATGGAATTGTAAATTGGAAGCAATAACTGATTGGTGTATTCATATTTCTTACTCCTCAGAATACACAGACTGTATTTTATCATTTAAAGCTGTCAGAACAAGAATGAAGTAACGGCTCAGCTGGTTTAAAAGTTTCAGATGCTATGTGCCTATTACCCAGTTTCCTCATGGGGCTTATTAAAATGTAAACAATTTTAATGTAAATGTTCCTCAACAAAGTTTCCATTTACTATTTAAGGAATAGTTCTATTGATGATGATCAAAGATCTGGTAAAGAATTGTTAATGTTGAGAAGTTTTGAATGTTTTTTTAAAATTACTTCATGTAAACTTTTACATTCTTTCCCTATAAGGCAACTTACAGATGGAAGATCTCCCCTGTAGAGATGGCTGGGGTCAGTGTATCGGTGGTAACAGCTTCTATGTGCAGAGGGAAGTCGCAAATTTGTTCTGGGTACTGGTTCTTCAGAGCTCTCAAAGTCTCCCAGTCCCCAGTTCCACTGGGATCGTCACGGTCATACCACTTGGTCCAGCATACTGCAGGGAGTAATAAAAAAAGAGAAACAGGCTTACTGTTGGGAAACTGCCGAGCCAAAGCACCATCCTAAATGAATGCTTACGCACACAAACAATGAAAGAGAAGGAGAAATCCAATGTGCATTTGCAACATAAAGAACGTGCTCATACAGTACCTCCTCCACCGCAGAAAGGGGGATGACAGCTGAAACGAACATGATAATCATTACACATCCTTGTGGGTTGGTCCTGGTTTTTGCAGATGAATCCTACAGATGGGTCTGATCTGAAAGAGGAAACACAGAGTTATACTTACTGAAATAAACTGCTTGCATTTTATTGCATGGACTGCCAGATGCGTGTGGAATAAAACACAATGAATAGTTAAACATTTTGTTGATTGTTTTAAGACATTTTGGATATTACACATGCAATATTGTGACTGACAAATGAGAGGACACTCTCTAAATAGGAGAGAATTAGACCCAATTTTCAATTAACATAAATGTGTATATTGCATCCTTTTAATAATTGTTCAGTTGCATAAAATGTGTTGTGTGCTGTGTACGCTGTGTTATCCTGATGCTCAGTGGGTACCAAGTACAGAATAAAATACAGTAGAATAGAATGTGAAAAGTACAAACAAACAACATTAATGCAACACATTCAGTAGATCAATACGAAAAATATGAATCACTGCATGAAACACATTCAAATTATTCATCCTGGTACCGTACTTACTGAGTGTGGAGATCACCTGCCTGAGCCACACTGAGACCAGAAAGAGTTTGGGCCTCGATATCCACTGGTTTAGGGCAGATCTTTCCTGGGTTCTCCTTACGAAGATTGTAGAGGGTCTCCCAGTCTCCAGTTCCACTGGGATCATCTCTATCAAACCAGTCTGTCCAGCATTCTGGACAAATGTATTCAAATTGACAATTTGCAATAGACATTTGAAATCTTTCTACAATTGCACATGTTGTACTCTGTTCTAGATGAGCATCAAATGTCAAAAAACAAAAATAGATGCAATGTAATTGTAAAAACAAAAGGTGTAATCAGCTTGCAAATGTGGGTGGGATAGAGTTTTTTTTTGTTTTTTAAAAAAAAAAAGAGTATTAGACCTTTCCATACACAGTGATCCACAGAATGGTTTAGTCTGTACTTTAAATGTCAAGATAACCACTTAAAGGAATCTCTAACCTTCCTTCACAGTAGGGGGACCGCATGAAAGACCTGCTCCTGTGTGAAAAAAGAAAAAGATATATTTTTAACACTCTAAATTTTACTTTCCAACTATGTTACAAGAACCTGATAGAAAAACAGAAACAAAAACATCAAAAACACAGTGGTGCAGGTGTTAAAAATATCTGATTTAATATTAAATGAATATTCAGTTTTCTTATGTAACAATAAGAGGTTTGTCGTGCTTGTCTAAAAAGCTTCATGATCAGATGAAGACATGAAAAGCTGGTTACAAGGTGTGAATTTTACTAAACTACAGTGAAGGGCCTGCTGGTGGCTTTCTAGTAAAGATAATCATACAGATGTTGTATTTTGTGTATATTTCTGATAGATATTGAAGAGTAGTAAGAATTGAATATATGATCATTGTTGTTATTGAGATGGACCTACCAAAAAGTGATCCTGCAACAATGGCAACACTTAACTATTAGAGAAATTAGAAAATGGAAAAGGTCAGGATCACAGAACAGAACATACTGTGTATATAGAACTTGTAAATGTATATAGAAAATATACAAAAAACCCTGTATATTTACATTGAAAAATTTGGACTTATAGTACAAAAGGTTACACATTACCAGTTTGATCATGACTGCAAATAGTGAGACACCTGTTGGGGTAGTAATTTGCATTATAAATCTTAATAAATAAAAAATATGTTCACAACATTTATTGAGATGTACGTATGAATAAGAATAAGAATAAGAATAATGATGAATCATACAAAAAATGCAGCTCAAAGTGCCCTACAACAAAATAAATTACAGGCTTAAGTGCCTTACATCAACAAAGACATAAAAGAAATAAAATGAACATAAAAATATGTAAATGAACATAAGATGGAAAATAAACCCCTTTGATAATGTTAATAAACATAAGATAAAATAAAGTGAAATACGATACATAGAATGCTTATTTCAGTGGTGGTAATTTGAGACTTAATAAATTAAACCCAGAAATATTCACCACGTGTACACAATATGTAAGTCGGCGCCTAGGTCTCTGAAGCCATAAGCGTACCAGAAACTCCCTTTTCCCGATGGACACAGACTCACCACCAGTCTTGATTAACCGAAATAAGCCTCTTTCAGTTTACCCCAGAATACTTCCCATAGGTTTAACCTCACTGTGGGTCTTATCTGTGTAGGGTGCAACCCGAAGCTGCCCCAGATAAAAAAACACCCTTAGTGGTGCTGTGGGGTTAAAACACACACTACAGTCTTTTTTTTCTCTAACCTATCAACCACAGACCTCAGTACTCATGTAACATAAGATGGAAAATAAAATACATAGAATGTGTACTTCAGTGGTGGTAATTTGAGACTTAATGAGTGAAAGTATTTTGCCATGTGTACACAATCTGTAAATCTGCACCTAAGTCTCTGAAGCCATAAGCAGTTATGGCAAGGAAGTTAAACCTTTATACCTGGAGAAAACATAAATTGTAGACAATATTGTTAGACCTCACTTGTTTTTAAGAGTCTTATGGTAAATATAAGTGAAGCAACAAGCAGTCTGGCTGAATCAGAGATTACATGAAATTTCTCTACAAAAACAAAAAAGACTCACCTCACCCACAGGACCTCTCAGTAGATTTGAATGTTACTCTGAACTTCTGGCTGGCTTAATGAACCTCTCTCCTGTCTCTCTCCACCTAAATATACTGCTTTATCACAATCTGGAAGATATCCAATAACTGACACCATGTAAATAGTTACACTCACTGGAATTGTGTGTTGTTTAACACACCCAAAGACATCAATTCCCTATTCAAAAACAATGCTTTGTTTGCTTTGTACTGTTTGTTGTACTGTTGTATGTTTTGATTGTGGGGGACTACGGATGCAAATTAGCTTCAAGCTAACTCCGGTGCAGTGCATCTTTAATGTTTAAAACTGCACACTGTCCCAATCAATAAATCAAATCAAATTTATCTATCTATCTATCTAGTAACTGTACTGACAGCAGTGTTGTGGTTTCTTACAAAGAGATTTTAACAACATATTTTTAAATGAAAAATGTATTGACAGTTAACGTACACAGAGGCTGTTAAGGATTAAATCTGATCAAAGACTTTGACAAAGGTTTTTGCAGGAATGTGGGCCTAAACAACTTGTTTTTGCCAGTTTGGGTATATGATCTGGTCAACCACCAAATACATATTTGTGTTCTATTGAACCTCTCAGCTCTTTTTACAGTAAAGGAGCTGATATGCTTTAGTCAGGGATTGATTAAAAATTGAATTAATTCCAATTTGTAGACATATGCAGCATGTGACATGGGGTGGCAGGTAGATGTTACTTTATTTTTAGAAGTAACAAGCACAAAATTGTTAAATGTATGTCTTTGTGGGGATGCTTGATGAAAATTACTTGGGAACCTCTGTTAGAAGTCTCAGGTCAATACAAGCCTTGTCATGCCAGACAGACTTTTCAGCAGTGCACCTTTAGTAATCAGCTCCTAGTCGCAAATTACAATGCCTGAAGGGAGAACCGACAATATTATAAATGTTATATTTCCTGAAAATGCTTGGATTCTTACTCTCTTGCCATCCCCTCTGTGCACTCACAAACACATACACATACACACATACATACTTTTTTTATACTCAGATGACCAGCCTCTTCAGGTTGCATTCAGACAGGTTCACTGAAATACGTTTCTTATTACCATCTCATCTCATTTTTCCTGCAACCACTAAGATGGCCATACATTCATTCAGCCTCAGTACAATGTCGCCACACTATCACCAGGTATGCAGTGCAGCGATGAAGGTGCCCACTGCCCCAATGTTGCTGCTGTAAACATTTTATATTTAAGCAATAGCTCACTCCAGGCACCCCTTTGCTATGATATAATCACAATATATCACTGCCTGGAATGAGCTATTGCTTTTATAAAATATGAAAGTTATATACACACTCCAATTTCAAACCATTTTTATTAAAATGTTCATAAAGCATTCATAAAGGATTGTTCTTACAGAAATAGCCCCCCCAGCTGCCTGCACACAGTTCAAGGTGGTTGCTATGCAACATACTAGCTCATTTTATTTATCTTTTTTATATCTCTTATTTTATCTTTTTTTTTTTTTATCACAAACTGATTCCATCATTTGGCTATTTATTTATATTAATTTGTATGTTGCCATTTATTGTGCAACCACTGAAAAACTGTCCAGCATCTGTAGGATAACTTAAACTACTGGTAGACTTGCATTTTTTGTTAAGTGGAGGTGTGTCGCTTAGCGTGGCAAGAATGTTGCTCCACTTTCTCCGGTCACAAAGTAGAGGTTTCACACTTGTGGCCACCTACAGCTATTATCTCTCTTGTGTCAAGACCCACATCAGATAGTTTCTGAACCGTGGTGCTGCAGAGGCAGTGGTTAGTGTATTTCTTCTGCCTTCCTGCTTGCTTGCATATTCTGGGTAACATTGTGTACCTGTAAAACAAAGCAAATGACAGTTTTTACATTTGGGCTGTACCTTGGGTCATTAACAGCCAGAATAGTCAATAGACAACCCTACATATATTTATATAGAGTTTTTAGGTACTCTATGGTACCCTGATCTTTGCCAAAAGGATAGGCACTAGGTCCACTTACCAAACATTGTCAACACCACAGATCACAATACATCTTCTTGGGTGAAGATAGAAGGCTGGTGTGAAGAGTGGTGCGTCCAAGGGTAGGTCAGATTTCAGTCGTGCTTATTTTTGTTCATAATAAAATGAGCATTATTCATGATAAACTGATCATGAAGAAAGACAACACATGCAAGCATGGGCACCTAGATGTGATTTAAAATGGGGGAGCAAACTCGGGTCTAGGGCTCCTCCCCAAGAAAAAAACTGTAGTTTAAAACAAATTTCCTGCATTTCTACAGCACCTAAACTCTTGGATTAAGTCAAGAAACAGCCACCTGCACTAGTCTAGATTAGTTAGATTGTGGGTTCTAGGAAGACCAAGAATGCATCAAGAACAGTACAGACCGAATCACCATGACGTCATGTTAACAACAGTCACTTCTGGGTAGACGACTGGCAGTTAATCTGAATAGCGGAGATATGTGAAATCAGCAAACTCGTTTATTTCTGTTGTTGTTTTCAGTTGTAACTGTAGTGTTTAAAGATATATAGTTAAACACAGTGGTCCAACCTATCTGATGTTTCTGCTGTGCTTATTTTATGTACTGTGCTGCTTTGCTCGCATCTTTGATAAACAAAATCTATCTAACAACAACATCTCACTGCCAGTCGGACTAACTGGTGGCTGCTGTTGTCATAGTAGGCTTTACTCATTTATACTTACTTATGCTTACTTTGAATTACTTTTACTACTTACAGCTTATACTTACTTATACTTATTTACATAAACTTCATTTATTTCTTCTCTTGCTTAAACTGACATTTATTTTTGCTCTATGCCATTAAATTGTATGTATATGAGGCAGGGGCTTTCTACCTGGAAGTTATTGTAAACAAACATATAATTGGGTGGATTAGGACAGGTAATGATTATTAGAAGAATGAAGAATTTTATATTTGAGATTATATTTATAAAAGCATTATGTAGACTAAAATGGTAGTAGGTTACCTGAAAACCCATCACTGGGAATTGCAAGAAAGTTTCAGAGCAACAGAGAGACAGTGTCACCGTAAACATAGTAACTCACTCTCAATCCTGCCTGTGTGTGTACTGTATGAAGCAAGGGGACAAGAGAGACACTGACTGAGATTACTCTGAGCGGCATGCATAGGAATACACTACAATATAACAGATTTGTGTATATTTTTTATTTTTTGACCCCTGATGGTCTGAATAACTCGCTGCTGCATGGTGCTGCTGTTGCGCTGTGCTGCTCTGTCTTATCTGTCTGTGCGCTGTCAGTGTCCTCTTTTCGTGCCATGACGTTATCAGTTATGAATTTGGTTTTCACTGTGTTAGAAAATGGACATGTGGCGTGAGAGCATGTGAAAAGTGTCATTTGCTGGAGTGTCATGGTCAACCTGTGACAGTTGGAAGCCCTGCAGTGTATATCATTTTTTTAATTCAAGATAATTATATCACTATAATTAAATTGTTGCTCCAGGATGTGTGACACACCTCTGATTGCAAACATGCTGTGTGTGTTTCACTCCTCCTTTGTGTGTTTAGAGGGACAGGTGACATTGTACCATTACGGATGGAAAGACTGTGCCACCATCCTCTTCTGTTTCTTCATCGCCATCATCCTCCATGCAGTAGTGCAGGGGTATCTTCTGGATGTAAGCACCCATTCACTGTGACACAATTCCTAGGAAATTTCCTAGAAAGAAGCATGTAATTTTGTACTAATTTAAAAATGTAAGAACTGCCCCATTTGAATCCACATTCATCAGTAATTCATTATGGGAAACTTTATTCTCTGTATTTCTTGAATTGTATGCTACACTCATTTCTGACCTGACCTGCTGTGCACTGACTAAGAGACTCTCTGATTTTAATCTGAAATAAATAATTGTGAGCACCAATTGAATACTTTTTATAGGTGGTACCAAATTACATACTTTTTTTCAGGAAACATATTGGAAATATTTAGAAGACTATTCTGGAGTTACCTCATATCATCTCATTGCCTCACCTTACTTTAGACTTCATCCTTATCATAATACCCAACATTTGATTCCTTTGAAAGTATGAGCCCTCATATCATTGTTTAGAAATAGGCCAGTGAGGAAGAATGAGGTTTTATTTTAGCACCATCGCCCAGCTTTCCAAAGCGTAATGAAAGGAATACTTCCTCACATGAAGGTTTTCAGCAGCCAGATATAGTATTGGCTGTCTTTTCTTGTCCTAGCTATTTATGTTAGTGTGGCACTTCCTTGTGCGTGACAATAACAAGAGTCAACATGCCACCATGACTGAGTCAACTGCATTCATCTCTATTATCTGTTGTGTTGTTCATGCTGCAGAAAGTGAACCGGCGTCTTCATCTCTCCAAGAGCAAGAACACCAAATTTAATGAGTCTGGTCAACTGTGTGTGTTTCACTTGGTGTCTAGTGTGTGGGGCCTCTACATCCTCATAACAGTGAGTGTCATTTTAATGTGATAACTCATTGTATTCAGCGATAACTTTCTAGTTGAGGACATGTCACACATACTTATCAAGGATAAATAGTGTATTTCCTTTTGAGATGCACACAAATGACTGTATTGAAGGCTTTTTAAGTATCCTTCTCTCTTTCTTCTCACAGGAAGGATATCTCCTGCATCCCAGCAGCCTTTAGGAGAACTATCCCCATGTACACCTCAGGTATGACTGATGTGTATTTAGCACTGTCAGTGATATATTTACATATAAAATAAATACAAGTAGTACTGGCTAAAAGTATATGGCATGGCTTATACATAGTGATGTTTTTCCTTCAGTAGAAGTATATTTTATTGACAATACATATCTTTTTAAAAAAATGCATCCACATACATTATTTTCATTATCTGCAGATAATAATCCGGAAAATAGTGAAAAATGCCCATCACAATTTCCCAAAGCCAAAGCTGACATATTCAAATCTCTTTCGTCCGACCAACTGTCCAAAACACAAATATTTTCATTTACTATCAAAGAAGACTATTTACAATATTCACATTTGAGATGCTGGAATTATCAGTGAATTTTTTGGCATCTTTGCTTAAAAATGATTAACTGATGAAACAAGTTCTGACTGATTACTAATCATTTCAGCTCCACCACATACCTTAAAATGCACCTGTGCTTTGCAATGCGGTCACAGATATTTTAGTCATTCTCAAGCAGTTATGTGTCTGTTGTTGCTTTAAAAATTTGTGCTACTTGCCTGACCTTTTTTATAGCTGTCAATTACTGCTAAAATGTTCAAAATGGTGAACTCCTTTTCTCAGAGAGACATATGCAGTGTTTTTCATGTTCTGCACACACTGCCAGCACATTTACATGCACATAAAAAACCTAATTACTGTGAGTAACCAGCTGTGGTGTTTATTCTCAGATTTTCTCTGGTTTGGCCAGTCATCTGATTTCAGAAACACAGATTAAGAATAACTAATTAAACATGATCTAACGTGGCCATAATTCTGCTAGAGAACCGATTACTTTGCCATGTCTACAGCTTTGTTTTTTTCAACAAGCGCATATGCATAAAAAAACCCCGCTGAGCTTTACTTCCAGAAAGTACAAAGGACAGTAAGGAGGCTATGGGAACTGGAGGAGTACTGGAGTGTGACTAGATGCGCATGTGTGTTTTGGTTGTGTGTATTTTGGTATATGTTCATTAGGCAGTTACAAATAACAAAACGTTCCAGGAATATAAACAGAGTATCTTTGCAAATAACACCCGCTTGTTTTTCAGGAGGAGATTTGTCAGCTCTAGTACATCTGTCTGTATCTGCTGCACATCTCTGCAGCCTACTTGTTAAAGTAAGCATCCAGTTTAAGGACCTTTTTGAAAACCTGCAAATTTAAAGACTTGTCAGGAAATATGCATGGATAGTGAGAAAAGAAATAAAGAAAACAGTAATGGAACACTCTGAAGTTGAAGTTTGAACCTACATTTTTACATGTGTTTAAGGACAATCTATAAATATTGAATATAGTTTTCATGGAAACCTATATGGATGTCACACAGGATTATTTTCTTTGTCACCTAATCTATCATCTTCTTTTTCCTGTGCAGTTTGAGTCATGTGGGTCTGGTGCTCCTCTTCCCTGGTCGTACAGTAGTGAGGTGAGCAAATGAGCAATGTCCAACATGTGTGGATAATGATTCATTTTACTTTTTACAACAACTTTAACAAGTATTCAGTCAAAATACACTTAGTGTCCATAAAAATAGTCACCCCTGTTTACTTTTTTATTTTTTTACAACATAAAATCACCCTTGATGTGGCCAGGATTTTCTGACACAAATTGAGAGAAAATGACTTTTCGCTACAAATCGATCAAATGGATTCTGACAAGTCCAAATTACAATACTCTTTATTTTAACCTTTTCCCTTAATTTAGACTTATTTACTCCATTCTTAATTTCATTACCATTATTTGTGACAGTGCATGACAGCAGCACTCTCACACAGACAGATTTTTTTTTTAATACAGGAAAAGTGGTTATAAATAGAGAAAACCAGAGCAAACTAAACTGCTACATAGTGGTCCAGAGCTGACCACAGTTGCCCAGGGCAACGGTTACTGTCAAACCCTAAAAATTTAAGAAATACTCTACAAGCTTTCAGCAAATACACACACCACAGCCAGAAATAAATTTAATTTGGCACATCATGTCCATTTTCCAGAACAATTTTACTAATCCTTCTGCTTTGGGCCCCTTCAGGATGACTGTTTTACTGCTGGTATGTTTGACTCAGTCTTGGCTACTTTGGAAGTTTATCCGCTTCCAGCTGAGGCGCTGGAGGGAGTTCAGACACGAACAGGCTGTTCACAAGAAGGCTGCCGCAAAACAACCCCTACGGCCACTGAAGAGAGACTCGCGTGAGTATTAACACCCACTCAAAATGTTTCATAATACACAGATGTCACCTCTTATTACAAAAAAGTGCAGCATCAAAGTGTTTCAGATATTTTTCAATGCCAGATTCACAATAATCATAATTTTCCTTGTCCCATTCCTCTCTCATCACTTTCTGCTTTCTTGATTTGTCCTGATCACACTGAATGACTGTTATGTCCTGTGTTAGTAGAGATCCTGACCTGACCTCTGTTTCTCCCCACTAGTTGGGCACCATGAAAACAGAGTTCTTAAAGCTGAGAATGGAGCCTCTCCTCGGACCAAAAAACTCAAATCCCCATAAGATAACATACTGACTGGCCTGAACAGCGGCCTTAGCCCAGGCTAAGGTTTCTCATCAGCACAACGAGGAAGCTGGTGGCTTCTGGTTGAGTATGTCCTGAGATGTTACAGGGACTCAGTCGCTACAGACTTAGGCTTGAATGCTGGAAAATGAAATCCAAGGAAATCCCTTGAGCCCAACAGACATTTACTCTTCTCATCATATCAGTATTTTTTATACATCTACACGGCCTGCTAGCACACCCCAAGGAGCACCATTGTATACAGAATGATTAAAATGTTAAGTGAACACAGTATGCGGCACACATGTTACTGTGTGTCAACGTTGAATGTGTTGATGCATATCCTCATACATAAGTACTGTATTGGTTGTAGTGTTGTCTGATGTTGCAGCTGTTTTCAGCTCTTTGCCATTGAGCCGGCTTTGCTTGTTTTCTTGTCTGGTCCATTGGAGCAGAGAAATGTTACTGATGATATGGTATGATATGAGCTTACTGTATACTGGCCTTAACACTATCCCTTCACCATGTTGGGGAAGGGATTTTGGCCAACCAATAGAGTGGTCACCTGGGCTCCTCCCAATGATTCTTGTACTGCATTTGTCACTGATCACTTAACAGATATGCACAAGTATGTTTGTTGGATATTACCGCATGCCATTCCATGTTTTTTTTTCTTCTTTTTTTGTTAATTACTTTATTAAATAACACAATTTTCTGAAATAAGGTGTGGACTCATCTATTATGAATGAGCCTGTAGAAGTACTAGGTCTTTTTCTACATGTTTCTACATGTTATCAACCAAAAAGAAAAAAAAAATCATAATGTTCTATTTTGCACAAAAAATGTTAAGGAATAGTTTGACATTTTGCGACATATGTTTATTCGGCGTCTTGCCGACAGTTAAATGAGAAGGTTGATACTGTGCTCCTGAGAGTGGTGTCGATCTTCTCATCTAACTCTTGGCAAGAAAGCGTAGAAAGTAATACCTAAAATGTCAAACTATTCTGTTAACTTTGACAGTCGGTACAATACTTCTCAGCAAACTCCAACAAACAGATCACCCAATCTGCAGCAGGTCCAGTATTTATTTATTAGGGTAAATAAACACTATGTAGGCTTTGGATCATATTCATGTGGTCAGATTTGTTGCAGTGGGGATGACACTGGGGGGCAAAAAGAATCCAGCCTTTTCTTAACATCATGAAGATGGCTCTGCTATATTTTTCTCACCTGACAAAAAAGAAAGAAAGAAAGAAAGAAAGAAAAATAAATATGGACATACAGTCCAAAAAACATGAAAATAGTTACACTTACTGGAATAAATGTACTATTCTACAATTCTACAGAAACATGTTTTGCTTATTGGCTGATTGGATTTTACCGTTTTGGTCAGCAGGCTGGTTATTTGCAGTTTCACCCCCAAGCTTCTGGCGAATAGAATCCAGTGTCTGAAAAGGAATCTGGCTTGAGATGGACTCCAGGTACGTCATCACATAGTGGTCAGCATCGGTCAACACAAAGCGGTGGCCAAACACTAAAGAAAGAGAGAGAGAGGAGAAAGATGCTATCAGCTGAGCTTTTTTTTATCAACCCCCAACTGGAAAATGTAATTTAACTTAAGAGGTAAATAGTTATGATATCAACAGCTTAATTTATCTAGAGAGACATGTATGGTACCGTACCATCATGAGCTACATTATGGCTTTGTTTTTCTTGGAGAAAAGGTGCCAGTTTATAGTAAATAGTAAATATTCCACACACAATAACACAGTGATCAGTATAGGCCTTTGAAACAACTAAAAACCTCACCCTCCACAGTAGCTCCAATAGCAAAGTCTGCAGGTGAGTAGAACTCAGGATTTTCCACAGTAGAACCTGGCTTATGGATGAATGTCTTTTCCAGGAACTTGCCACCGAGGATACCAGAGTTGCGGGTGGGCTTTTCAAAAATACTGATCATGTCATTGGCCAGGAAGTAGGACAGAATAAAACGTCGGCCCTCATCCGCAGGAATCGGGGAGTCCTGGGATGTTTGTAACATAGACAGGGTGCAGTTTAGTAACCTGTTGGAACTGCATAAAACCAACAAAGGACCACTGCTACTCATACAGAAGGTTCAGTCAAACACAATCTTAAATGTCTCACCAGCCTGGCACTGTAGCGCAACACTTTGTGGTCGTTCTCCAACATCTTTTGCACGTTCTTTTTGGGAGGCTTGGGAATTAGAGACAAACAGTTCTGGAGAGAGTCTTCAAGTGAACCAAAACCATTGTAAGGAGGAACCTCCTGTACATATGGTCAACATGGACAGGAGAGGAGAAAGAATTATTTACAACACAGCCACGTGGACTATGGCAATACAAGTTATACCGTTTTTTGGTTTTGAAAGGAAAATTAAAAAAAATGAAAAATACACTTCAGTTTCTCACCTTCTTCCTGTCCTGAAGCACCTCTACCTTCTTTGGTACCTCTATGGGTTTCATTGTCACGTCTGGGTGGTTCTTCTGATAATAGTCTTTAGTGAAGCCATCACAGTCACACAGCAAGAAGCGACGTCCCAACAGCGTCATCGCTTCACCGACCTGGAAGTCTTTGGGGGAGTAGAATTCATCCACTTCCTCTTTTGAGACCTCCAGCACACAAGTGGGGAAGGTCTCTGGAAAGAAATACGAAAGGTGCTGATATGTAGCAGTTAATTAAGAAAATGCCACCATATGATCATTTTGTCATAGTATTTATTGTTCCTTATTTACTGAATTATTTTTTTAATCTCTTTTATATTATCACTCGACTGTTAAAAATATTTCCCTGCTTTGTTTTTTTTTGAACGCTCCCACTGTTTGCATCTTTTTTATTGTTTTATTATTATATAATTGTGTTGTATGATCATTGTGTAGTGCATAAAGTAGTTGACATGAATATTACAACCAATGCTCTATTACAGAGCAGTTAGACACAAAAAGCCACCTAACAAACGATCATAATGACATAAACATTTTAAAGTGGCACAGTGTTGAATCTCACCAGACTTGATTTTCTTGGGAAGCCTCTGTCTGCGCAACAGGACAGGGAAGGGATCTCGGCCGCTATTTGATTCGTGGACCTCTCTGATCTCCACTGTGTCGTCCACCAGGTAATATTGGATGGTAACAGGCCTGATCTCCCCATACAGAGAGTCAGCATCGTCCCACAGGGCAAAGAAACGCAGCACCTGATCAAGAAAAGGTTAAATGCACTCTGAAACCAGATGCCAGTATGCCAAAGACTGTGTCTCAGCTTGCAACACTTGTTCAACAATGAGACTATTTAGTGGCATTAAATGATGACTTATTGATGACTGAATAAGGATGATGGAATTTCCTCTACCTTGCGGTCCATGGTCAGAAACTGGTGCATGCGGTCGAATTCGGAGGGTGTTGTGAAGGAAGGCTGAAGGTTTTTGTGATGTTTGCTGTAAGGATCTACTGGCATTTGCTCAGGGTCGTTCAGAACTATACCCTCACTTTCCATAAATTCCTGTATACAGTGAATAACAGACGGACATAGAGAAAAAGGATATATTTACATCAACATACAGTTGCATATCCATATTTTTGTGTCAGACACAAAGAGACAAACTAAAGATACACAGAGAGAGATCATACTGGTGAGTATTGTACCTTTGTAAAAGCATCACAATGTGTGATGTGGTACTTGACCCCGTACACCTTCAGGTCCATACCAAGGTTGAGGTCTTTCCATTGGTAATGTTCACCACGTTCATTCTTGGGCAGACGCTGGCGTTTGATCCGCTTTCCCTGTGGTATCCCAGAATTCTCCACTGTGGGCTCAATGATGCACATGCTGTCATCCTCAAGGTAGTAGTAAATGACTACGGGGCGCACACGGTAAACCTCCTCTGGGGAGAACAGAATTTCCTCCTCGAAGTACGCATAAAAGCGCAGCACCTGTAAAACCAAGAGGGTGGTGAAGGACAGACAAACAGGGAATAAACTGGACAGCAACAAAAATCTTCAAATACTAGTCTTACACTTCAATGTGTCACTGTACCTTCTTGTTAAGGGCCACGTGAGCTGGGATGAAGTCTTCGTATTGGCTGTGGTCAAAGGAGCCATAAGTAACGTCTGATGTCTCAAAGGACAACCCACTGATCTCCTGCTGGATTAACTCCTCAGATAAGAGAGGATCCTGTCCGATCCCTACAGTGGGGCGACGGGGTAGAGCATAACCATTCCTGCAGTCCAGCGTCTGGGATCGATGGAAGGCAGATTTCTGCAGAGAAATATCATAGAGGAGGAATTATCAGCTTTAGTAAATTACAATATAAATATTGTGTAGTATGAAATATGCTGTAGTTAGGTGTGGACAGAATAATAGTAACGCTTGTAAGAATACAAGCTTGGAATAAATTATTTTTTAATTCTGAATGTTAAAATGTTAGTTGTGAACACGTCAACAGAGAATTTTATTCCTCAGATAGGTTTAATTGAAAATGAATTACAAATTTGGTCCTCTGATGTTACAGCAGACAGCAATATAACCTAAATAAAAACTGGAGGAATGCAGGGACATTACACATTAGGAAACAGTATTTAAAAAACATGGGTTTCTTGCAGATGTCTTAAATTTGGCTAACATTAAGTCAAACGTTAAAGCCTGGTTACGTAATTTACGTACACTTCAAATGAGTTTTGTCTCTTCTTACCGTCACATCCCGAAAAGTGTATCCTGGTAAAAACGGTAACCCGTGGCTGTTCCAGTTCCAAGACATTTTTTGGGGGGGTCAGATTTCTTCAGCAGCTCCTCAAGATGTCAAACAAGATAATTATGTTCAGGTAATTTGTGGAATTGAGTGTCGTTAGCGTGTGAGGCTACATGACACAGTCCCACTGTGCTAAGTTTGTGGTATCCATGGAAACGGCACGACGGCAACAAGAGTTCAAAAAAAGTAAACAAGTATTTTTGAAAACTATTGCTAGAAAAACTTTTGAGTGACTACCCAAAGAAAAGAGGTAATGCCTGATAAAACATTAATATTAACAAAAATTAAAAAAATACTAAAAAATTAGAAGTCTACAAATCCTCCATATTATTTTGTTTTTATCTTATAAATCTCCATAGCGAACAGTCTACACGTGCAGTTCAAGTATTCACGTCTAAATTGATTTGTCATAGTCATAAATACTTTTATAAAAATGTGATGACTTTTATTCATCTCAATTTATAGAAACTGAGGAGTCCTAACTTTACCACAAGGGGGCGAGAGACGCTAATAAAACTCAATTTATGGGTTTATGATGACCTTACTGTCCTGTATGGTTACAGCATGTATGTCAAATTGTCATGAGATTACTGCAGTTCCTTTTTTCTTGTTGTCATAATACAGTTCAAGCTTTGTGCAAATTAGACTTTAATACAAGCACTGTGCATATATGTGCGGGATTAACATGCAAAACATATTGTCAGAAGTTGCCAGATTTAAGAAATCAAAAGACATCAGAGGTTATTTTTGAACACAGTTTATTCCAAGCACAGGAGTCATATTTTGGTCTCATTTTACCAGCTATTGGCACATTTTTAATCCCATTCAAATTTAAACACAAGAACTGTCCTTATAAAAACTATATAGAGAGGCAGTCTTTATGTGGATGACCCTAATATGTCCTGTGTACTCTCAATTAAACTCCCAATCAGGAAAATACCAAGCTTTTTTTTTAATGAAAACTATCATTATTTCTACGCTTGAATCCAGGGCAGCGCAAACAGAACTGGATTTAAAATAGCTTATATTATTTAACTGGCAACATGATTTAAGAGACGCAGTTTGCATGTCCACTGTGAACCTTTTCTTGCAGTGCTGGTTCCTTCTCCAGATGGCCATGAGCAGTGATTACCACAAACATCTGTTTAGCACTGACATCTTTAAAAAAAAAAAAAAAAAAGAAGGGCACAGATGACACAAGATCTGAAACTAACACAGTTTTCTGTGAGGGGAACTTTACTAGCAGTTAGGACCACAAGAATCCATTGTAGCTGATTAACTGATACATAACTAGCATGGTCTGGTTAAATACATTTACATCTGGTGAGAAATGAAGTGCAATGTTTGATAGAGACATTCAGATTTTAGACTTTAGCATAGAAACAATAATGGAAAAAGTGAATACACACATGATCAGATAAATTTCAAATTTCCAATCAATAGATCATTGGACCAGTTATTGACTTATACACCAGCTGCACTCTTGACAACAGTGACTTAGTAGCTTGAAAAGGCACTGCACTGTGAATTAAACATACTGTATCAAAAATAAGGTTAAATCACTGAACCTCTTTGAGGCTCTTTATATGATATTTCTAATTCTTTTCTTTAAATGCTGACATACGTAGCTGTTTAAATGGGCTGATCCCCTTCTTAGGAAGCAAATACATCAACCAAACACAGAAACACTAGGATTGCATCCCTGAGGCGCCAGACAACCTTCGCCAAGTATAAAAATATCTCATAATAAACCATACTTGAGAACAAAAATACACAACATCAATAAACTATTAAATATTATAAAATAGATTTCATAAGAGTTGAGATGAATTCCCAAAAAAATATCTTTTGGTTTTATAAAGTTCAAAAGGCAGCATGGTTATCCACTGTGGAAAGATTGTCTTACATTGTCCCACTGTCCAGCACGCTTCTTTCTGCTTTATGCTGCCCCTCTTTTAAAAGTCTCCACTTGAATACTGGAGGGTACTGAGCATAAAGCTCCAAGTGTCCACAGCTGCATCGCACTCTGTATAAAACAGACCCATGTGAGGCCTTGGTCCTTCAGTCACCATGTAGTCTCTACAGGCCTATATGTGTCTAAGGCAGCTAACCCATAAATCCTCACTTCAAAAAGGCCTGCTGAGGTCACGGGCAAGGCAGTGTAGCTTTTCACCCCTTGTTTCCGGCAGTAAGAGCCAGCTAAGAGGTGAGCTTACCATGCGGAGGAGAGCTTATTCTCTTACTGAATGGGGTATAATACCCAGAGGAATATGCAAACTAGCATAGGGGCAGCCCAAAATCAGAGTGGTCCACAGTTGCTGTTGCATAAAGCTTCACTAGGGAGTAGTCTCTTGCTCCTTCCAAACCAAGTACGTCCTAAATTTTGTTCAAGTTAAGTAAGCTCTCAATCAATAGACCTCAGTAATACCGATTGAGGCTCCGTGTCCCGGGGATGTCAGGTTGCCCGTTCATCCAGATCTCTCTGATGATTCTCTCCCTCTCCTCCAACCTCTGAGCTCTTTCCAGCTCTTCCGCCGACGTGAACACGTTCATGTTAAGCGTGCGTTCGAAGCGTCGGTGCCGCCGTGCAGACAGGTCTGAGGTGGTGTCCCAGTCCGAGTCCGAGTCACTGGAATCGGAGGACGAGTCAGCGGGGCGTGCTCGTTTCTTGGCAGGAGGCCGCTGGCGGGGCTGGCAGTCGGTGCGGCAGGAGATCTGGACCACCAGGGCGAAGAGTGTGAGGAAGAGGCCCAAACACACGCCACAGACGAAGAAGAGTGCTGCCCTCTCTGGGTGGTCTGTTATAGGGGAGAAACATGGAGGACCATTTAGTTGATTTGTTCAGAAAACATGTCAAACATTTATTTGAACCTTTATGACTGTTGGGTCTCCTAAAGCCTTTAGAGCAAAAATCATTTTCCTCTGACTTGTTCACCCTTCTCTGTTATAAAATATTCCACTTGATGGCTCACACACTTTAATGAACGTTGGCAGCAGACCTACAGCTCATATGACTCACTTCCTTGGCTTGGATCTTTGGTTTGGTCATAATGTCTCACAAAACCTGCCAACCCTGCTAACTGTACAGTCTTCAGAAATGTATCTCTACATGCATAGTGGACATGTTCTGGTTAACCTCCTCCTCCATTAATCTATTAGTCGATTGGTCTATAAAATGTCAGATAATGTTGATCGCTGTCTCCAAAAGCCCAAGATGCAACCTCAAATGTCTTGTTTTGTCCTGACCAACAGTCTACAACCTAAGAAACCAGAAAATATCCACACTTCAAAAGCTGGAACCAGAGAATTTTGTCATTTTTTCTTAAAAAATGGCTCAAAATGATCAATCAATTGCCAAAATAGTTGCTGATTAATTTTCTGTTGATTGACTAATTGATTAATTGACTAATTGTTGCAACTCTATCTTCAACCTTAAGTTCTCCCATGTCACAATTCTGTTCATGCCTCACAGTATCATACACCATCAGGCCCTCAGACAACATGAAATTCCAAATGAAACAGTGAAGAAACTACAATTGTTTAAAAAATATATGCGTTTTTAACAGATTTAGTTTAGGTTTTCCTTAAAAAGGTTAAACATAGTTTCGATTCATTGTAACATTTCTCAATTTAACACATGCTTTAAATGCAAATCATAACATTTTATGGCAGCTTAAAAATGTGAGAAAACATTTTAAGAAGTCCAAAGCCAGCTAAGCTAGGTAGGCACCATAGCGAATATACAGTGAATGGCATTTATGTTTATTTGACTGTATGAGCTATGCATTTCACTATGTATAAACTGTTTGAGTCACAGAGTGGGAGGTAATAAAACAGGAAATATCCAAACTTCCAGCATATGTTTTAGCAGCTGGCTGGTGCAGGTAACTGACAGTGTGTGTGTAGCCTTTATCTCTGCTTAACATCTGCATTCCTCTGGCCCACATTCACCCACTTCTCTGTCCCAGGAAAAACGGAAACAGCATTGTACTCAAAGGATAGTGTACCACACACACACACACACACACACACACACACACACACACACACACACACACACACACACACACACACACACACACACACACACACACACAAAACCATGCACTTAAATCTCAATGTCAGTCATAATACTGGCCTAGATGTAATCTTGAGCTGACACTGCTCCCAGTGAGGTCAGACATCAGGTTAATGTCTTACCTATCACCTGAGTCACATGATGTGATGCCATACAAGATTATATGAATGTTGCCCTACCTGATATGTAGGTGTAGGCTGCCAGCGCGTTGCTGATGAGAGCCATGTTGGAGCTAGGGGTGGAATTGAAGATGGGATTCATGGCTGGGGGCTGGAG
Organism: Thunnus maccoyii; assembly: GCF_910596095.1. NCBI lineage: Eukaryota > Metazoa > Chordata > Actinopteri > Scombriformes > Scombridae > Thunnus > Thunnus maccoyii. Next base: position 19,323,466 of record NC_056549.1, on the reverse strand, counting down.
TGGATGTTCCCCTCCTCTTCCGGTTTCTGAAGACTTCTCCTCGTTGGGGTTTGTCTCCCTGATCCGCTTCCTATCTGCAAAAGAAGATACAGGAGGAAAGTACAGTTTAACCAGAAAACCCTAAAAGGAAAGTGGGTAGTTCATTCAGCATTTGAACTCTTTCTTTAGACAGATGTTTTTGAAAAGTTTCATTTGTGGATGGGACGTGAAAACATTCAATGATCACATGTACAGTCAGATTATGACGGCACTAGTTGGGTCATTTACAGTAAAGTGAGTGTACTGTCTCTGGGGAATTGTGACTACAGCATTCAGCACGCAGAGTCATCCGCCGCCTCTCAGTGGTTTTTTATTTTCGGAGATATGCCGCTGCAAAAAGGATGCATCACGCATAAAGACACCCACATGTTCACAGAGACTTGTGTGATTCAGAAGGTAACAATACATCTGCTTCTGTCAAATTCATTCTGACTCAGGTCATTAAGAAACAGAGAACCACATGGGAAAAGTTTGTACTTTGGCAGCATTTCAGAAGCTCCCCCAAAATCTCAGAAAAGGATCTATTTATAGATGGGAACAACTGCTTCTTCCTCTGGATTTTCATCACAGCACGACTACTTTCAGTGTTTACATGCTGGCTTGCATTGTGTATGCATGGACTTCAGGAGTTGAGATGAAAGAACAGTGGAGCACAGAATGATTTAATTACTGTGACTCATAAAGAATGTTCATTTTCTGAGTACAATCATGTTTAGTTAACCTGAAGCAGTTGTTTAAGTCGGATGGTGTAACTAAAGAAACAACCTGTAAGCTAAAAGACCAAATAAACGGGAGTATTCAGTAAGCACCTGAGATTTAAGGCTCTGCACATGCACGTGTGTGTACATAATCATGTTTACATGTTTGATTTTTTTTGTCATTGCAGATAATCACACTTTGGTGAATTGTCACACACACCAATGACCTCTAATTGCAGAGTCTCTAAGGTGTGTCAGGCTCTCTTTATCCAATAAATGCAGTTTAGACTGGAATTGCTCACTGAGGAGGTAAATGTTTCCACCTGGACCCACTGCTGTGGTGCAGCTAACATCCGACCAAAATGACCACAATGCCTCTTTCTAACACACACATCAAAATAGCCGGACAAATCATCAATAGAAAAACTACAGAATAAAAAATACTTATATGAGAGTATAACCGCCATCATGGATGAAAAAACAAAACAAAACTGGACCTTACAAAAAGAAAATTCCAAGAAAAAGACATCACAGCAGTGGCCAAATGATCTCTGGGAACTGCAGTGCAAAAATGTCCAAAGATAGAGATAATAAAAAGTCAGAATCTTGTGGTTAACAAATTTAACCTCTGTGGGTCCATTTCTACAAAATGATCTTGTGCTGCCAAGCAGGATTCATATCCACAGATGTTTTATTTTAAATTCTAGTGAAGATCCCAATACTATTACATACTTGATGCAAATATGACAGTGGTATCGATCTTCTCATCTAGCAGAAAGTAGAAAGATCATATCTGTATCTTCACGCCAGTTTCTGTGTCCAGTTGAAAATGACAAATTAACTGATCATGACAAGTATGTTTACCGTAAAACGCGCATTTCCTCCTTCTTCATACTTATCATCCCCTATCGCTGCATCAGAGATGGAAACAGGTTTTTCCAGATGAGCCGCAAGTGGAGTGTTTGAAGCCGGTGCAAGTGAAGCCAATCATGCGTTAGGAACTGTCAGCACTACAGCACACATCCCCCGTCTTCTCCCTCTCTTAACTCCTCATTCACTCGGTCTATCCTCCTAATCAGTACAGTGCCGGTAGCTGAGCAGAGTAATTAGTGCGCTGGACGCAGGCCACCATCCCTCATGAATACAGCTTTGTTTAAGTTTCCTTCCTCGCTGGCGTCTCCTCTTTTTCATTCTTTCATTTCATTGTTCTCGCTTTGTATTCTCTCTGTTTCTCTCTCTCTGAGTTTGACATCGTAACAGACTGATTTAGACTGTGTGGTCACATATAAGACCAAGCATTGGTTCTTGGAAAGCCGTATATTTTAAAACCAATGATCATAAATGCTCCAAACCAATGTCTCAGCTAGAATACATATGGAAACAGTTGAACCCGTGTGACTTAAAATATACATACATTTATGCCCTGGCTTGAGACCTGAATTACTGTTTCTCTTGATGCCTGGGAGGCCTTGAGACTGTTTAGTGTTAACTGCTCTCCGCAGGAGGCTGCGAGTGTGTGTCTGTGTTTGAGAGTGACCAAGCATATGTGTAGGTATCTGTGTGCTGTTTTGCTCACCTGGAACAGTGTCAGGGCTTTTGATGGAGGTCCCCTCAGGAGGGCTGTCTCCCACTATGTTGGGGTCATGGGCGCTGGGTGGCGGGGCGTACACCGGTGGTCTGGGGTTCTGGTCCTGGAGCAACTTCTTTGGGACTTCAAAGAGAAAGATGTAGGTGGAGCAAAGGAGGAGAAATCAAAGAGAAGACAGACAGAGGATAATTTAGATGATGTCTAATTTGAAAGGGAGGCATGTAGCAGTCCTTTACATTTCAGTTCTGCACAAGAGCTTGACCAATATATCGATTAGGCATATTATCTGCTGATATTGATTTACCAGAAATATAATATAATAATATACAGAAATGTATATTTAAAGCACACTTTAAACCTGTAATGGCTGGATTTTCTGCATTTTTGCTGATTTGCTGTTTCATCAAATGCCAATGTTTTTTCAGACTTCTTTTTCTTTTCCCGTAAGATTATCAGTCTCACTGATTCAGTTTTTTTTAAAGCAACTGATTCTCAGTGGGAGTTCTTCTTCTCCCTCGAGCTGTAACAAGAGTCTAAACACTATGCTGATGGAGCTAAAGAGTCGGGTTTACCCCATGCATTTCATATTGGCAAACATGAAAGTGAAATCACTTAAACATACTCAAGAGTATATTGTGATGAAAGAGTAAGGAGCTATGAATAATACAGTTACAGAAAACATCATGGCCATGATTCACACACTCCTCATGACCTTGCATTCTGATTCCCGAAAGTTATGCTCCCCCCCAACCCCTTCATCCTCACTCCTCCACATCCCCCAACCTCACAGTGTCCTGTGAGTCAGGGAGTCTGCACTTTTTCCCCCAGATGCAAACCCACAATGCAGTGGGCTATACATTCCTGCCCGCTCTCATGTGGTTTTCGGAGGCTGGGCCATGCTCCGGTCACTGTGTTTGTCTGCTCTGTCGGATCAGTGGTGATTTACAGCTCAACAGATGACTGTCTGTCCAGGCGTTTGTCTGTCTGCCATTCTTGCATTTTCACTGCTCCGGACAAACAAACAGACAATGACGAATAATCAGCTGCCTGGTTTTGCTGACATCAGTAGCACTAATAGTTAAATTGTGACATGTGTTTTAGGGGGTAAAAATGGACCATTTGTTTAAAAGGCTGATGAATAAACACACTGATCAAATTTCCAGAGACGTATTTTGGCGGTGTTCCAAGAGCAAATCAAAGTGCAGGAAGGAGTAGAGCAGACTTCTCAAACCCCCACCACTGGATACTACCCTAAAGATTGAGAATCTTGTTTTGTGCAACCTCCACCTGAGCTCCAATACACCTTGCAGAAAGTATTTTTGTATTTCTGTGATATTTTGATACTAAAACAAACACGTAAGCCATATATCATAGCTCACACCGTCTGGAGTTTGTGCTGTGATTTGCAGCAAAATAAGAAAATGAAGAATCTCAGAATAGATTGCATGAAAGAGATTTAAGTCTTTTAACTCACACAGCTAAAACCTTACATAACAATTACAACTGCATCTATATGGGTGCAGCTATCCATGCTTAACTGCTTGTGTAGTGAGTTCCTGACTTCACTGACTTCATGACGTTTTACATTTTTCTTTCACTGTTGTACAGTTGCCAGTGAGAACAGTGATTGATTAACTTCTGTAAGAAACTGCCTTGCAGAAGCAGACCCTACACTCCAACTCATTACGGGATTCATACCGTAGAATTTTTGATGCTATCTAGCCAATCAACAAAGCTCGTTTACTGAAACTCACAGACTTCAAAGAGCTTCACTGACTCTCGTTCCAGCCTTTGTTTTTCTACTTGCCACGAGCAAAAGGGCAGGAGGTTGATGCCAGACTAATAGAAGTAGTAAATCAACTGGTCTTTGTTTCAATCTGCTAAAGACGGGTATGACTTATTGCATTAGGAGAATTCATATGGTGTAAGTTGGAGAAACGTATTCTCTGAGATTTAAATACCCTTCTGTAATTGCCTCACCTCATGTGGCAAACTGCACAAATCTGTCATCTAAATAGGTTAAAAAAAACCCTCCTATATGTGGAGGTGAAAAATGCAGAGAAATGAAGGAATGGTATCGGCCTGGCAGCTCCCCCTGTCCTTCCTCATCAGTCTGACACACTAATCATTGGTCTTAAAACTCCCCCCGCTGCCACGCTGCCACCATATCCATGCCACGCCCTGATTACAGCCTTCTGATTGGCCCTAATTGGCTGCACATGTGGCCCAGGGTCACAGCTGAGAGACGCCATGATATGACACACACACACACTTTTCTTTCTCACGCATACATACATTAAGTTATAGGACATAAAATTGAAACACAGCCATGCATACACGGGATGCATGTGCATACATAGAGCATATACATTACTGTATGTGCACAGACACATGTTTCTAAACTTGATGCGGAATGTTTCTACACATTTCATTCAACATCAGAGCATCCATCCATCCAAACAGCTATTTCGTATGTTTTTCTACAGGAAAAAGTCAGTACAGTGGAGTAAATTGACTGCCGCTCGTCTAAAAATAATTGTCAAAAAGCTAAAATCTCTTGAAGCAAATGGCCTCAAACCACACTTAAGGAGCCAAGCAGTAAGAAGTGAACCAGTGAAAGAGAGAGAGAGGGGAGTGCAAGGGAGAGAAACCGAGCACATAAATCACACTCTATAGCCTGCATTATAATGACATGGTCACATAAATGCAGCGCAAATGAGTTCTCGCAATTCTTAATATAACTCCGCTACACGGGACCAGTGCCAGCGCTGTACCTCTCGCTCAGCGGCGGGAGCCCTGGATCGCCACGGGGAGCGAAGGTACGAGGCGGGAAAGAGTGCCCATAACAATGGGCCGTGTTTACACTGGCAGAGCCCGGCTTTGTTTTCACTGGGCTCTGCAGGCCAGAGTGTGTGTGTATGTGTGCATGCGTGCATGTCTGTATGTGTCTGCGTTTGTGGCCCATGTGCTGACCGATGCAGAACACAGTTGGGACAAAGCCCTCTAAGCCAGAGGGGATATAATGAAATATTAAACCACGCTAAATCTGAGATGAGATCAGACCTGGGCCAATAATTTGAACATACTTCAGCCTTTATGAGCATACATGGGGGGCTGTTAGGGACTAAATATTTTTGGGTACTGTTTTAGGGCACTCTTTAATGCTCGGTCTGCTTTAGCTCTCTGAAATTATGGCCCTTAAAAGACAGCTTAATATACACTATGACCTTTCTGTGATGCATACTCTAGACTCTCAATGTGGTGACGCTCATCGAAATGATACTGTATACTGGGTGAAGCAAAAGTCAAGAATTATTAGTTTGATGCAGGTCTGGGTAAAATAAAGTGCATGTTCATGAAGCACCAGAAAAAAGGCAGGGAGCATGTGTGTGTGTGTGTGTCTGTATGAGGAACTGTAAAAAAAAAAAGAGTGTGTATAGACACTTTGACAAAAGATGAATTTGCAGCTGCATAACGATGTGGAAACCTCTGTTCCAAATCAGATGGCCACTATTTGAAAAATAGCACAAATCTTAAATAAGTTATGTAGTAGATAACTTAGGCCTTGGATGACAAATACATAACACTTTGGGTAATAATTCTTCCTAAAAGGGATTAAAAAAGTGCATTAAAACAATGTGCCGTGGGTATATGTGTGTGTGTGCGCGCGTGTATGACGTCTGTGTAAAAGCGTCTGGTTTCAATCAGCACACAGCTAGTGCCTACTTAATCTACAACATTAAAGTGCTGTTTAAGGCCCAACGTTTTCTTGATACACACACACAAGTTGACCTAAGTCATTTCTGGGGACATTACTTGGACATACATTCATTTTCTGGAGACTTACCCCAACTCTAACCATAACCACTACTTGCCTAATCCTAACCTTAACCACTGACCCAAAAACCAGCTTCTTCCCAATTGGGAACACAGCTTTTGTCCCCAATTAGACAAGCCGTCCCCAATTAACTGGTCTTTAGTCTGAAAGTCTGAAAGCCTGAAAGCCTGAAAGTAGCCTATGACAAACACACATACACCACACACACACACACACACACACACACACACACACACACACACACACACACACACACACACACACACACAAAGGCAGTGCCCCGAAAACTCATGTCAGAGTTTATGGACATACCTAGACTCACAAAATACTTTTTATTCTGTTTCAGCCCGTTCTCCTGCTTCCCACACAGACACCACACAGACAGGCATGCAGACATCTGCACACTCACAAGACCATCCACCCCACCCACTCGCTCACATACACACACACATACACACACGCACACACACACACACACACAAAACCATTTCTCACTTAGCTAATGGCATTCTTGCAGAACAACATGCAAGGTGAATAGGGCAGGAGCTGAAGTTGTTGAGATTGCATTCCTCCTCACCCTGACTTCTCCCTTTTCTTTCCAACCCCCCATCGTAACACTCTAACAGCATCCAGCTGACAGCAGCTGATCGGGCTGGAGTGTGTGTGTGTGTGTGTGTGTGTGTGTGTGTGAGTGTCTGTGCACTTTTTAGAGTCTTAACATCTGAGGTATTAATGTCACATTTACCTCCCACTGTGAAAATTAATAGTTGCATGAGCGTCTACATAACTAAATGGATGTGTGCTTGAATGACTGAGAGCATGTGTGTCAGAGGACATGATTAACACACTCAATTCTTGTCTTTTGTACACAATGTAGACCAGGTTTAGGTCTGGTAATGTGAACTCTATCAAGGGACTAGTGGTCTGAGCTGAGGGCTTTTCCCGGTTCTGCTCCATGTTTATGTTAGTGTGGGCAATCCAACCTTCTCTACTACTTTATTAAGTTGTGTGTGTCTACTAGAGAGAGTTGCAACATACTGTACTATACAATGGGACTGTGGTCAACTTAAGGGAGCCTTAAAGGACCATACCAGTGGTTTTGAAAGTTTTAGGTCATTAACTATAAATAGCATGTAATTTACAAGACCACCAACCATTTCCCAAAGCAACCTATCAGTTTTAAATTCATTTCCCACCTTCAAGACAGCCATTGATTTGCATTCATTTTGCGAAATGTTCTTCTTTTTGTAGCCATTTGTGTATTTCAGTCCATGTAAACAACATTTGGTATATCTTCAAAGAAATACTGGAACTAGCAGTCACAGAATGTATCAAGATGACATTGTCATAAAAAGTGGACATTTACAAACATTTTAGGGGATATTTCATGGAAAACTCAAGATTTTCAAAGCCAAAATAGTTTTTAAATCTCTAGACAAACAATGTTTTTAAACCAGGAGCATTACCACTATGTGACAAGCTCCCCTCCTGAACAACTGCCATCAAAGTGTCTCTCAACAAGGCACTTAATCCACCCCAAAAGCTCTACTGGAGTCCACTGGTGGAAAACTACACTGATTATTTGTAACAGCTTTAATAAAAAGCAGAAACTGCTCTGAAAAGCTTTAGATAAAGTTATGAGAGCCAAGGGAAAGTTTTGTCTTTTGGATGAGACACTTGGTTAATCAAATCAGTGGTCTCAAGTTATGAATGGATTGTGCTGGCTACAAAAACCCTTAGTTGACAATAGTTAATATTGACAAGGCTTCTCCTGCACACAGACCTCGTGATCCCCTTTAATATAATACAGGTATACTACTGTGTGTACTGTATGATGTACATGCAAACCAAGACATAGCTGGATGGTGACACAATCTAAAAGCATCCAGAGTCGAGGTAGTGAGGGTTTGGGACTACATTCCAGGATGGAGAGAGTGGAACAGTTCAACCCCCCATCCTGTCTCTCTGAACCCCCTGCCCTACATTCAGCTGCAAAACATAGAATTTTTTCCCATTTACTTTAATGGATAACACACATTCCCTCTGCTGTTAAACAAATGTATGCGCACACACAGACACACAGATGCCACAGCATGGGCTCCGAACACAATCACTCTCACTTCACCACAACCATCAATTATACTCCGAAATCACAGCTGCCTTGGCTATTTAAACACTCCTCATACACCGCACACGTGCACGCACACACAGTTGGTGTTATTAACATTGACGCAGAAACAGAAATAGATTCTCTGTTGACAGTGTGGAGGTCATAACAATCAGTGAGAAAATCACTCAGTTGTAGAGTTCACCCTCAGAAACACCCCCCCCCCCCCCCCCACACACACAAACACACATGCTAGAATTACCTTAATGTCTTCAGTACTGATAATACACAACACACATCATTCCCATCCTGAAATAAGAGTGTTGACTGAGCATGATAATCACACACCAAATACACACCCAATCTCCTCTCCCACATCTAGTTTTTTATTATCATTGAATCAAACCTAAACCTTTATTAGCATTTTTGTAGGCCAGTTATTTCTCTGATCTTGTCAGAATGTACTGTACGTATTTATCTGATTCTACAACAAGCTGAATGTTTGCAAGAATCAATAGTTTTGTACGGCCATCTTACACAAACAGGTCTCATATGATTTACTTACAACTTCCCTGATGTAAAATATAGAAAAAAATTTTTTTATCTACTTTAAATAATAACAAACACATGAAAATGGTATAAAATTGGATTTTAAAAAAATCACAAAAACCCAACTTCTACCTAAAAACAGATTTTAAAAAATACAATAATAAATACAATACAATGTAAAGCGCAAACTACAGTTCAACCTTTTTTTTAAAAATTAATTTGAGATTTCAGCTCATATATGTTTTGTCCCCATCTTTCTCTTCACTGTCTTACTCTATAACCACAATATTCTGAGCTATGCTTGTACCAACGGGACCTTTTGTACTGGCAGTAAACAGCAGGCCTTGATTCTAAATTGAGTAAAACTCAGTTCTATCTACCTAAAGAATCCTTTAATATCAATTTTTCAAAGCCTATTGTCCATAGCTAAACATGACCTCTGACCTTGCTAAGCTGGAGCTACTTTACTGAACGCTGCCCCCAGATAGCTTCAATGTTTGTATTTCCACGTCTTTATCGACTGGGAGAGACAGGTCCACTGAAGTCAGCACAGCCTCATCATTATCTGATGTTCCACTGGGTCAACAAGGATGTGACCAACGCTGAATCATCAAACCATGCCACCCGCCTAAACTCACTCCTTCATATCCCAGTTATGAGGTAATGGGATGCGGAGTTTTGATTGGGTCAGAAAGCTGCTGAGGTCATCAAATGACAGTATCTTGTGAAAACAGCCAAAACAGAGATGGTCATTTGTTGTCGCTGACATGGAACAGAGAGAAGAGATGGTAGCAGGACTTGTCTAGACACGGTCATGACAGAAATAAAGGCAGCAACATTCAACAAGCATGTTCCAACACATGTCACGACTGATCTAAACAATGGCGCTATCTTTAGCATGAGGCAGCAACTGTTCATGCACGGCAGTTAATAACATCAACACATGCCAACATTAATGTTAACGGGGACCTGAGGAATGAATGGTGGTTTGGTGAAAGATAAACGACGATTAGCTAAAAGTATCCAAGCCATTTCTTAATCGCTACACAAATCCATCTCTACCCAACTTTTTCTTTTGTGCAGCGCAGAGTCATCTTTTCATGTGTAACAGTGACAGTGTAGAAATGAATGTTGGCTGTCCAAGTTCTTTTCTTCTCTCTCAGTCTTTTACATGGCTGAAAAGCCTTTTAATGACAAACGGCTGTGATGTGTACAGTCCTGAAGTGACAATAAGACCCAGCAAGACTGGTCATTCCCATGAAACATCAGCCTGATTTAATCATAAAGATTTCCTGCAGACTATCTCTTAAATAGCAGCCAAAACTGCAAACATGTATTTAATGGTCAAACAAAAAACTTAAGTATTTCAAAATGAGTGGCTTTAAGACGAGAAAGGTAAATCTAGAGACCACTATGAGAGACAAGCAAGAGGATAACAAAGTCAACTTCGGATAAAGTTACACAAAGCCTCGGCTGCATTCACACCAAATCTGGCAATGTGATAATAACACAGTCCTCCCGTTCATTTGAAAGGGGGCAATGTGTTTAGGATGTGGGAGTGGGGACCTAATGGTGTGCAGCAAAAAAAACACAGTGGCAGTGTGGGAAAAAGTTGAACCAGCATCAACTTTTGCTGAAACGCAACCCAATGTCATGCTGTGGTAGCCAATCATGTAAGCCTGAGATCAGACTGAAGATGCTCACTGGATAAACCTTGTTTACCATGTAGCAGAACTGTACAACCTTGCCATGAGGGAGTACTAGGACGAGGGGAGGACATTTCTCTTCGTTTGATACCATTAAAAGTAAAGTTAGGCTTTGTTGTTGGCTTCCTGACTTATTTTAAAAAAGATGAGAGAGCGCAAGCAAGCTAAGCGCACCAGCGAAAGAGAAAGAGAGAGAGAGAGCAGTGGTTGTCCAGCAAGCTAGAGAGTGAATGAAAAGAGGAAGCTGCAGTGGCGAGAACAAATGAACAATCTTATTGTTTCACAGCGGTTACGTTCTAAAGCGCAAATAAACACGCCCACACCTCCGCACAACCCTGTGGGTTACAGGGTTACTGGATTACTGGATTTGGTTTGAATGAAGCCTAAGCAAGGATACAGATGACTTGAAAACAAAACTGAAATAGGAGTTCTTCTATTTTAACTGTCAAATGATATTAAATTCAACAATTGTAAAAAATCAAAGTTAAACCAAAAGCCTCAAAGTCTTATCAGAGATGTCTACGAAGCAAAAAGCAGACACAGAGATAGAGTCAGTTAACATTAAACTAAGAGAGGCCCTGCTTCACTCCATCCTCCATGAGGTTCACCGAGTGCAGCACCTAACGGCTGAATGGGTCCCTTTGATAAAAGCAAACTTCATTAGAGAAGCTGATTGAAAGGAGCAAGGACAAAGACAGTACGGTTGTGGCATTATAACAGCCTTCCATGATGTATTCAGCATGTCACTATAGTTTTGCACATGAGAAAATCCTGATTGCACTTCATACTGCTAATGCTGTTGCTTATAAGGAACTGTTCTTTCTCCCCTTCACAATCAGTGCTAACGGTCCAGCAGCCCTGGGGCAGGTAGAGTGAGTTCATTGGGTTCAACATACAATGTACATTTGTAGTTTTTAAAGTAATATCCAACTATTTTAAATGAACAATAAACACTATTGTGAGTTGAGGCAGGAAGTGTGACCTAAGGATTGTTGAGATGCTGCAAGAGTATGATGTCAGAGTCACATGCAGTGTTTAAGACCCTCTCCATAACAGACTGGCCTTTTGGTAAACACCAGAAATGACTAGATTCAATTATAAGCCATTGTCCTAAATGACAAAATATATACCTATAACAAAATAACACAGCAGATTGTTTCAGTATCTGCCCTATGATTTGACACAACTCTATACACTCCATTGCTCCTTCTTTATCATTTTGGTAAAACACTACCACCTGCCTCATATAATGCTTGTCTATCGTAAATGCTTCTGTGCCCTGTCATTGTCAGGTAATTAGATGAGCTCTAAGTGAGAGTGAATCAGACTAAGTAATGCCTTACCCGTTCCAGACCCCATGATAACTTAAGCATCCCCGTATTCAGACACAGCACGTGGGAGTTAGGGTGTTCACGTGTGTACAAGAGAGGAGGCATGTTTTTTACCCATGTGTTGACAGAGTGCTGGGTCATATTAGCGGTCAGGCCTTGGACAGAGATAATGACGGTGAGGTTTGGGTCAGCCTAAGTCTGTCATTGCTCTTATCACCACAAAAACACACGCCGCACACACACACACACACACGTACAGAGCATATACCCTCAACCTTTTGTTTAGTCTACTTCTAGTAGGCTGGAGTAGGTATGCTGAATGTCAGCACTGATGGTGTACCTGAAAGTTTCTCTGTGTGCAAGCATCATTTGTGACATCACAACTAGTTTGGAGCAATTCGTGGTCCAGTATGAAATTTACACTAATGTGATGTGGAAACTTGAAACCATCAGGGCACATACAACGAGACATCAGATCATTTTGAAACATGAAATTCAATTAAAAGCATATTTATAGATTCTGGATTTTTTGATGAGGGAGATTCATTTTGAGAATCTCTAACAAATTACACTTCTTTGTGGAAAACCATATCAGATACAAATTATTATTCAAAGCAGAGTGTTTTAAAACATGTCTAGAGAGGGTCTTTGAATCAGAAATGGCCTAATTATGTAAAGAATCAGAGCAAGCATTCAAAGCCAGCTTCCTGTACTTTACGGTTCTCAATAATCTGTGCTGAATATGTCAGTTGATACCAAAAAAGTATTGAGGTTTGATTCCCCCTCCCCCTTCGCTAGACTACTCAACCTGTGTCATCTCTGCAGAGTTCTGACTCTACTATGAGCTATTATTAGAACCGACTCTGAAAATAGACTTTGGTAGACGGGTGCTATCACAGGCTGCACTGTACAGCTGTTTGTGATCACGAGCGAAGAGACAGCGAGGACGGACGAGAAAACCTCAACAAAAACATTTTTTTCCTTTCTTCCCTTACAGCTTGGATTTCTCATCATACAGGTGTGCTGACTACATATATTGTTCTGACTAGGTTGCTTACACACACACACACACACACACACACACACACACACACACACACACACACACACACACACAGTTATTGCAATTAAGTACACACTCCAGCAATATGCTCTCGGGGTCTATTTTGGAAACTCAAGTGTCCCACGTGGGTCCAAGCCCACAGTGCAGAGGAGTCTTGAGACCAGCTGGTTATCTGTTTGCTAGCAACAACCTGTGTCCTGTCTTCTTCTTTTGCCCCTGTCAACTTAGCCATGGTCTTAAAACAGCTTGAGCTACAACAGATGCAGAACCATGTCCTCAGGGTTGAGAGTGGAGAGAGAGAGAGAGAGAGAAAGAGTGAGGCAGACAGACAGACAGAGAGGAGTGATAGACACAGAGGCTGCCAGAGACACTTTTATAACAGTCTTTAAAATAAACACCTCCGAAAACTCCTCCTCCTCCTCGTCCTCCATCTCCACTGTCCACTTGTGCTACATGGAAATTTAAACATGCGAAGCAGGGCACATAAATTTGTTGGAGTCAAAGGTTAGATAAATATGTTAAGAGAACAGGAATGAAATATTATCTTAAACATGCTGCATCAACTAGTAATTTGTCAAATAAAAGAGCACAAAGCAGCTAGCTATTAGCCCTTAACTCTATCAGTCCCAACAGAATGCCGGCATCATGTTTAAGTGAGGCTTTCACATGAACCAATTGGTATAATTAGCTCTCGTCCTTACAAGCAAAATGAACTATCAGCTTGGTTATACCACCTCCATGCATGTTGTTATGGCAATCTGAGCACCATGAATGCTTGTTTAAACCCCTGAGGAATTACATTTTTTTTGCTATTCTTAATCAATTTAAGATATCTTTGGAGCTAAGTGGGAGTAAAATAGAAAGACTATTTTTATACACCCCCAGGGAGCCACTTAACTACACTGAGCCGTGTTAAAGGGATCACTATTTTAAAGTTTGGGTCTGTCCCCTTTCTCTGATGTTATTAAGTAATAAAAGGTTAGTGACATTGTTTGACTGGAGTAAAACTTATTTTGAGTAAATGGTTTATCTTCACCTATGTTATGTAATGGTCATGAGGTATGCAGTTGCTGTCAAATTCACCCAAAACCTCACAGAATTCACTGATTAGTTGGATTAAAACCTCAAACACAACTATTCACATCAAACGTTTCTTAATTTTGAAATAGCTCTGGTTATTCTGACAAAGAAAATGTGCAATACATCCATAAGAGACTGAGAGGCAGATAAATGGAAAAGCAAAAATACAGTCAGGCTATAGGAGAGATGGGGGAGTTTACCCTTCTTCTTTATCACTGCAACCTTGAAAACAGTAACAAATAACTCTCTACCAAACAGGAATCAACCCCTTGTCGCAGCTGAGAAGATCCGTCTTCACAATCCCCAGCCCAGCCTGCAGTATTTTCATTCCAGCTGTGCTGTAAATCTTTCCGGTATCAAACTGCTGTAGAACCACTGTGAGAGCGGGCCAAATGTGGCTTACAGTTAGAAAATGCAATTTGAGCTGCGATGGTTGTGTCTCTTTCACATTGCATTGCTGTGGTGGTGGTGGTGGTGGTGGTGGTGGTGGGAGGGGGAGTTTGGTGCAGATTTGATGTAAGACAGACTCTCACAAGCATACGCTGACACACGGGTCAACACTTGACACTTTAACTCAAACACATTACGCAGCACACCTTTCCAGCACATAGATTCAGGCCTCAGACAGAAGAAGACAGGATATATGGTTGGGAGGGAGGGATGGAAAGAAAAGCAGAGAGGAGGAAAATGAGGGCTTTCCGTGACAGAGATGCAGACAGATCAGCCTTACACCAAATAATCCGAAAATAATTGCATCTATTATGTCAATAGATCATAGGTAAATATAGAAAGAGGAGTACAAATGACTATTAGAAAAATGAAAGATAAGCAATGATGGCTTACTGACAGCCACTATAGTTTCACTAAAACATTTCCTGCGTTTTAAATAAATACACTCTATTGTAATATGGTTCAAGCAGGACATGCGAGGAGCTAGATTGAAGACTAAATGGGGTAAGGACCACCCATGAATTAGTCAGCGTTGACCTTTATAGGGCAACTATCACATCAACACTGTACTAAGACAGACATTTTATTAAGTAAAGTAAAGAGCAGCAATCTCATGTTCAAAAACAGCACATATGGTTGCCTGTAACATTTCTAAAGGCGGTCTGCAGGTCTTTAAAATTCTTTCAAGTCTTTGTACTTTTATCATGCAAGAAATCAGTTTGCTTACAGCGACCCTTATTCTGGCATGTCTACCGTTTCTCTCTCTGTCTGAATTTTTATCCTTGCAGTAAAACTGTTGATAAATGTACTGCATTCATCCGTAATCAACACATCTTGGCAAATGCATTTAGTGTTCTGCAGCTTTTCAATGCTGTCACAGCTGCATTGTTCTTTGGCTTTGACTAAAAGGGCTAAGCTATATCCTTCTATATGCATGTTTTATACAGAACAAAATGCTACTTCTGTATATATTTAAAAAAGAAGCAAGTGAAACAACTTGAGATAAATTTCTTCTCCTCCTGTCTTCTGGTTTGGTTCTTCACTCCGTTTCACAGTATCCTCCTCTGCTCTACAGTAACTCTGGCACTGACAGCAACAGAGCCCTAATGAGTGTTTGCTTGCATCAGCAAGCTACCAAAACTTTTGGATTGCATGAACATAGCATCCTAAAATCTGTCTGGTTTGGCTAAGGCTATAACCAGACCTACGGAGGGAGGCCTGTATCCAAACTGGCTTCACTAAACAAACACAACTTGGAGGTCTGGCTTCGCTTTAGCTGACAGACGTCATTATGCACGTCGATTAAAAACAAACACACCGACAGAGAGAGATGTCCAGCTTTTCAGTGTGGGCCTAGGGGTGGAAAATCCCCAATCGGACAGGGTTAGACAGGGGAAAAGTGGAAAAGTGAAAGACAGAAAAAGTAAGGGAGGTGGAGAGCAGTGGCAACTTTTGGTTGATAGACAGTATAGTTTTATCTGTTTGCATTTGTTTTGCTTTGCAATGATGTGTCAAACAAGCTGCCTAAGGTGCCAATTTACCACTAAAACAGAATTGACAGTGAAGCTGAATATTCAATAGACTTTCACTTCTTTTCTTCACTGTCATACTGGACAAGTGAAAGAGGAGAGTGGGGATTATCCAGGCTCATCCAGCCAGCTCTATTACTGTTATTGGTGGAGAAAAGCCAAGATCCAAACAGAGACTGCCCCCCTCAAGTCTACACAAGACCTAACACTGGTCAGATTGACATAATGGTCACTATTACCATGCTGTACAGAGAATATAGAGACTTATTTCCATGTAAACAAGTGTGGAAAAAGAGTAAAAGAGTGTATTTGCATGACTCAGGACAGCTGAGACAGACAATAATGCATTACCACATCACATCAGTTACTGAGCACACTCAATATGAATCAATGATACACGAGTTAGAGGTTCCCACACACATTGGGTGAAGCATGTCTACTATATCACACTCGTATCACATGAGAGCACATGGGCTAGTTTGTACCAACATAAATGACCAGATGAATTAGTATAGCAGGGAATCATAAACCCACAATACACACACTCACACACTCACACCTCAAGAGTAGCAGTACCCAATTGGGCACTGGTGTCAAGTTGCAGACAGGAAACAGATGGCCTGCTGGGAAAAAAGAAGAAAAAAGCCAAATGCCAAAGAAGGCTAGAAAGAGTGCTTCCCTCCCTCCTTCCTTCTCTCTCTTCATCCCTCTTTTTCTCCCTCCATCATCTCTTCATCCTCAGCTGGAAGGAAAAGGAAGAGTGAGGCCGTGGTGGTGTTTGGAGGCTAGATCAGTGGGCTCTGGCTCAAGATCAGAGTGATGCAGTTCTCTGGGAGATTTTTAAATAACAGCCCAGCATGGCTCTACAGTACTGGATAGGCTGGGACTCACAGCCTGCAGGCTATTTAGGACATACTGTAGGACACATCCCAATGGGTGAGAATATATTTCGAGCCTTCAGGGAATAATGTTGCGATCAAGTGCTACATTTAACATCATCACCACAAATATAAGTGCTAGATTTACAGTATATATGTATATGAGGCAAGGCAGCGTAGGCCTTTTATTAGTTAGTTGACAGTAGAGAGGTGACAGGAAATTATATCAGAAAAAGAGGGGAAATTATATGCAACAAAGGACCAGACATGAACTCAAGACAACTAATCCATAGGCCACCAAACTGGCCACCATTTCTATTGGTTATAATAACATTGTACTGTACTCATCAGGATAATTGCTATGTTGGAACCTGGAGGCTTTGCAAAAAAATGTCAGACAGGGCAAGAATGACAATTGGACAGGCTTTATACACTTTAACAGTTTAGTCAGATTATGAAAACGTCCTTTTTTGGTAGTAAAACTGAAAGCAAGTTCAACTGTAAGGGTGGTAATAATCCCCCTGTGCACTTAGGGTAGGTCAAAGTTGAATCAGAGAGTTGGTCTATAAACTTTGGTGGATGTTACTGCTTGTCTGTGTTTTCTCTTCCAAATCAGTTTTGCTATCTGGGTATTTGTTAAGACTAAGAGTCTATACAGTCTTGCAAACAGCTCTGAGAGGCTGTACTTAGAACAGCAGTGCTTTGACCTACAGTAGATGCTCCCCTCAGCATGCTAATGACAATGCTAATATGCTGATGTTTGGCTGGTACAATGTTTACCATGTTCAACATCTTAGTTTAGCAGGTTAGCATGTTAATATTTGCTATTTAGCACTAAACACAAAGTACAGCTGAGGTTGATGGGAATGTCATCAGTTTTGCAGGTACTTGGTCTAAGTATTGGTGGATTGATGATAATTTAAAGGACCAGTGTGTAGGATTGAGGGGGATCTATTGGCAGAAATGGAATATAATATACATAAGTATGTTTTCATTGGGGTATAATCACCTGAAAATAAGAATCATTGGTTTTTCATTACCTTAGAACGAGCCCTTTATATCTACATAGGGAGCAGGTCCTCTTCAGGTCCGCCATGTTGCACCTCCATATTTCTACAGTAGCCCAGAACAAACAAACCAAATATTGGCTCTAGAGGGGGCTTTTTCCGTTTTTCACGAGTTTTGCGGCCGCCGTAGGTTCTCCTACATAGTTGGAAGGGGAGAGGAAGGGGGAGGGGTACTCAGTTTGTTACAGTCTGCAACCTAACCGCTAGATGCCACTAAGTCCTACACACTGGTCCTTTAAGAGATCACTAAAGTTATTACAATTCATCCTGAGGGGAACATAAATGTGTGTACCAAACTGTATTGCAATCCATCCCATAGTTGTTAAGACATGTCACTAAAAACCACAGATTTAAAGCTCATAGTAGCCCTGCAGAAAAAGTCAAGGATACATCCTCTGTGGAGCATAAATATCTGAACAAAATTTCGTGAAAATCCATCTAGTAGCAGAGATATATTTGTCTGGACCTGAGCAGTGGACCGTCAGACCATCAGACCAATAGACCAACATTGCCATTCCTATAGAACCATGCTAGCAGCAGATCGTTTTTCGTTCCCAGATCTCAATGATTAACTTGGTCAGTACAGTGAACTGACTACAGACTACAAGGCACATTCAACAAATGACCTGTGAAGTTTACTTCCTCCAAAACAACCTCACGACCTCTATTTGGTACACAGGACTGGCCCATCAGCTGCTGATGACAGATAACCTCTGACCCTGAAAACAGCAATCAGAGATCAATATTGTCTTGAGTACAGCTGCCCTCCACAGAGAACACATTGATAAGTGGACTGACCCTATTTGTTTGAGGTCGCAATACGTCATGTGTTTACTTGAGCTATGGGTCCTTTGTTTTCCAAATCTCCAACCTCAGATCTTTAACGTGGTGAGGCTCTCATGCCAGGACCATGTCAGATCATCTGATGTCCAGACAGTATCTAAAAGTTTTCAGTCAGGGACTCGAAAAGATTCGGGGTGTAACTGATTAATTTTGCTAATGTCAAGCTGCTACTACACTTGGTGTTTGAACATAGAGCGCAGGGGTTTAATCTGAGGCCTGATGATCAATTACGCACAGAAATGTTTGATTTTAATATGTACCAATGCATGATTATCTTACCATTCCCATATAGACCAGATATCTTATTAAATCAATTGTTACAAGAAAAATGTGTGAAAGACTTTTATTTAAGATTTAAGAGATGGGATCTTTCCTTTTTCAGTACAGACATACAGACTGACCAATCAAATATTATTATATGATATTATAGTACTCAGTTATATGTAACCATGGCTTTCACCTACATCAAGTATACTTCAGAGTATACTTTCAGCCAATATCCTGCATCAGTAGAACACTACCTTGAAACTCTGATCTGTTTTCCAACACCAGTAGCTATTTGTTTGTGCCAGGCCAATTTCTGTGACTGCATACAGTAGATAAAAAATATTTCCTACATGTTTTAAAGTTGAGACAGCAATGGGTAAAAATTCAACCCTAAAAGCATAATGTTAATGCAATGTAATGTTAATGCAAGATATTACTTGCAAAAATTTACATCACAGCAGATGTTTCTTCAACCGGCAGACAGCTGAAAACCTGCCTAACATCTGTAGCGAGTCATTTAATGCTTCATTCAAAAACCCTGGGCTGTAAAAATCTGTAGACATCATTAAGCGTGTCTGCTAATTTCTAAAACCTGAAATACAGCCGTGATAAAATTACTAAGGCAACACAACCCAAAACACATGTTTACTGTATACCGAAACCTGCTAGATGTGGCTCGACTTAAAACACATGTTTAGATAAAATTAACCTCCTCTCTTCATTGAGACTTTGACTCTTCATTAAATTTGCACCCTGTAATCCTGTTGCATAACATTTCAACCTTTATTAGAAGTCTCTGTGGATTGTTGAGGAGTGTTTAGGCTTTTTCAAAGTCTCCAGACTTCTAATAAGGAGTCAGCCAAGCCAAAACATAAAAACTTTGTTGATCTGAAAGGAGTGCTCTGTCTCTCCTCCTCTCACTGTCTGTCTTTGTCTCTATTTTTGTGTGTGGTCGCTCCCTTCAATTTGGTCATAAAAAGTATTGTAAGTTGTTGGCCTGTTTGTAAAAATAAAACCAATGACAGTTTATACATTCAAACTATATTTTAATCATCATCTACTTGAAAATGTATGTTACAGTATAAATGTCTCTCCCTCTCTGAGTCTCTTTTTCCCGACAATCCATCAAAATCCTCCTCTGAATCGAGTTTCTCTGCCTTGTTGTGCCCATGCAGCACATGTTTCTGGGCTGTAAAAACACACCACATGCTTCTCCATGCCAGTCACCATGAGCAGAGTAGTGACATTACTGGTGTTACCCTCTGACATAATTCCCAAACCCAAAATCCAACAGTAACATGCACTGGCATGACGGACTGCATTAGCTGTCAAAGAAAAGTATATGCCATCATTGGCTTTCCAACTGTCTGACTTTCAGTATAATTCCCAAAGACCATCCATCTTTTATTCCGAGCAAGTGAAAACATACACTTATTAGCAGATGATCCATGTCGGGTACACACAAACCTGGCCAGGCAGGCAAGAGAGCAAACATACACACCTTTAGCAAAACACAACATGAATACACATAGTTGGTATTCACCTCAACACTGGTCTTTTTCTGCTCTCCTTATGGTGCAATGCTCTGGTTTAATGAACTGGACTACTGTGAGGGTTCTTCTAAGGCAACACATCCGAGAAAACAGACACACACGCAGTCAGAGGTGCAGCGTCCTTCACCCTATGACCAGGGTGCCTTGGAGAGATAATTAATTTTCCTGGGTGAGCACAGCTTGCTAAAGGGCAACTAATAAGGCAGAAACCCGGCTGAATGAAGCCATTCACAAAGTTCTCTAGCAGACTCAAACATAATCAGGACACACACATAAATCTAATATTAATCTACTTTATATGCTTGATATCATTGCAAAGTTGTTCTTACCAGTGCAACATCAAACAAGACTAATTAAGAAACATATCCCCTCCAGAGATGTATAAAGCATGTAAAAAACACCATGCTTTGAATAGTAATTTGTGTTTTTTAACACAAAAAAGTTCAAATATATTGTTCAATAACTATGAATATGCAAATATTGTTCACAATGGAACTATTACACACAAGATGCTGCTTACTCCACTGAAAAGTCCATTACCAGTGCATAGTATGTGTACTGGAGGTTCAAGTTTCAACATCACACTTCTGTAAATTCCAGTTTGGCCTATAATTGGCTTCCAACCTAGTTGTGATGTCACAAAATCCTGCTCGTACGTACTTCAGATTTTCTGTGGAACAGAGAAACTTTCCACTTTCAGCAGATGAATGTGAAAACAGACTTCTAGTGTCAAACGCCGCACATGCATCAGTCTGCACAGTGAAGCTCAAACATCCAAGTGAAGGAACAAGAAGCAAAACACATTTTTAAGTGGAGAGGGACTTTAAAATCCAGACAATGTAAGAAATGTATTAATGGGAATAAACAACTCTGCAATAAATGTTTTTCCTGTTTGTTTCTCTATTGCATCACTTACAGTATGTATCTTTACATTGCATATGTTTTTTGGTTCCTCAGGTGTTAATTTCTGTGCATCCTCCCATGTGTGCAACCCACAGACGTTTTTTCCCCTCTCCACCCTTGCTGACCTTTTAAATCTAGCAGGATCCAGAGGACTTACCCCCACAATCTCACTGGGAGATAAATGACTACCCACAGCTATGAGGCTCTTCAAATCCCCCATCCAGTACTGGTTCGGGCAATAACATAGACATTAGAAGAATGAAAAATACATTGCTCCTCCAGGAGAGAAAACTGTCTACGGAGCATAAAAAATTGGCCCAAGAGGAAAGGAAAAGTTCTTGTAGACAAACTTTAAACTGAAGGGCTCTCTGCCTTTTGAAAGCAGAACTATCAAGATTTGAACACAAATATTTGTCTGCAACATCAGCTTAGGAACAGAAAATTGTGGTGTGGGTGGAATAGGGGAGCAGAATGAATGTAAATGTAATGTATAACTGAATCTGGGGGTCCCCGGAAGCTGTGATAGGGGAGTAGATATGGTGTAACAATATAGGGGCATAGTCACGGCTGATGCCTGGGACCAAGATTGGGGGGGAGCAGGGGCCAGGGCCATACAGATAATGGTATGAGGATGTATAGGTATTACTGAGATGGTGGCGGGGGGTAAGTATAGGGTGGGATATGGGGGACAGGAGAGCCGCAGCAACCCCCGCAAGCAGCTGCCTGTTGGTGCTGAAGAATGCCAGGAAGTTTTTTGGGGGGACCACATCTGCTTTGGCTATCAGGAGACCCTTCGCCTTCCCCCGTACACTTCAAAATTATATTTATTTTAGAGTTTGTTTTTTTTTTTAGAAAAAGACTGGAAAGAAGGAGGGAAGGAAGGAAGGAAAGGCAGTAGGAAGGAAGGGAGAAAAAAAGAAAACACACCTCTAGGAGAGTTGAAGCCATTAGGAATGCATGCTGAGTTTCAAAAATAGAGAACAGAGAAGAAAAGGATAAAAATCAAATCAGGGGCAGAGAAAAATGGGGGGTGGGGGTCGGAAAGGAAGGAGGGCTTTGCTATCCTGTGAGAGAACCAGGCCAAAGCTCAGTACAGTGCCAGGTTCCATTCAGAATAGACAAAGTAAATAAAACCACTTGATGAAAAAAGGGCACAAGGAAGCGAATAGATGATGGAAAAGAACACTCCAAGCAGGAGGGGAGGTAAGCAAAGAAAAAAAAAGGAGAAGCTATAGAGCTATACAGGGAAAGAGAAAGAGAAGGTCTGGCTTTCTGCACTTTCTGTTTTCTGTTTTTATAGCTGAGCAGTCAGCCGTATCTGATGGCCGGACACAGATTTACACAGATTATCACAGCATTGTCAAACATGAATTCACATCTCTGTGTGTGGGGGAAAAGGGTGCAAAAGAGAAAGAGAGAGAGAGAGAGAAAGAAAAATAAAGGGAAAGAGGCAAGAAGACGAGAAGGAAAAGCAAGAGAAGGACAGCCAATTAATCATTTCTACTGTCATGTCAATCTCTCCCTACATCTCCAGAGGACGTCCAGTGAACTAATCCGGAATAATAAATAAAACTCAGTTAACATCCAGCTCATCGAAATGTGCACCAAATTCCTGTTCCTGTTCCTGTGCCGCCGAGCCTCTGGCCTGCCCTCTCTCTTCTCGTAACCCAAACCACACACTAATTCATAAATTACAAACAAAGAGTCCCTTGTGGTTTGGGAGGGACCGGGCCGGCACTGCAAACTGGCGCTACAGGGGAATGGCTACGCGTCAATTAGAGGGGAACCTGGCTGACGGGGAGAGGTAGGTGTGGATGCATGCACACACAAACAGGCTCACACGCTTACAGTCTCAGAAAGAGGCAGACTACTGTATACACATGTTCACAACGGACAGGAAAACACACACGCAACCATTTGGAAGCCATCGAAACAATTTTGTCATTTTTCAGCTCAGGATCTGACTGCATCATTGTCCAGTGTAAGGGGCTGTAAGGGGTTTCCCGGTTCCGTTTACGAGGGGTGACGTGTGTTTCGCGTGGTGTGCGTGCACCGCTGGGAGTTAAACCTGCGGTTGTGTTGAGCTCAAGGCAGCCTTCTCTGGGAAAAAAAAAACAAGTTGAATTGCAGGAGATGTTGCTGCAATTGCAAATGTGGATTAAACACTAACAATGTTTTGAGTTAAGCATCAGATGAAACACATGTGAGAAGTATGCTGATGACAGCAGAGGAGTTTGCTCTGCTGTCATCACCACGTGTCTTGCGCTCTCATTGGCTGTAGCTCTTTGGTTGGCTCCCCGACACGAGCAGATATTCAGCCTGCTTGATATCTTTCAGGCATCTGCGACGCATCGGTGAGCTCTCAGATCTTTGAACAGTTCACACATAGCGATCCAGTGCCAATTTGTCTCCGATCTTTTGTTGGCGATCTCCAAAAACTGTTGCAGAGTGGAAAATCATGGATAAAATCACATAGTGTGAACTCAGCATGACAAAGCTCTTTTATTTGATTAATGGAGGTATCGGGGGCTTGCTAGCATGTGAGTAAGCCAGCAGCTAACACTAGCTTGGAGCCTCTGTACAAGAGGAGTAGTAGGCTTAGTAGGCAGAAGTGCACTCATGTGTTGATTGACAGCCGTAAGCTCCCACCCCTGACTTCGGCCTTCTCTGATTGGTTAGAAGGGCAAGGATCACTTAAAAACTTGAGAGGGGAATATATCTGTACTATTGCCAGCCTGTTCAATGAGCCTAGGTCATAGAAGCCTTTGACAACATCTCTACACAGTAAGATTCACTTTGGAGCATATCTCAACAAACAAATATAAGACGAAAACTTACATACTGTAGCTTTAACTACCAAAACTAGCAAAAGTAGAGATAAATATGACAACTTATTATGATATGCTGTACATTTTTTGATCAAATCATAAGCATTAGTCTCAGACCAATCAAGTAAACTAGAAATATGAAATAAAAAAAAAAAATTTAAATTTCAAAGATAAAGGTGGTGAGGAGTTTTTGTGTTAAGGGATATCTTTTCAGTGTGTTCAACCCTGCTGTCTGCTCTGAGTCAGAACCAATATTTGGAGTGTGTTAAGGATTCACTGGCCCTATTGCCTTTACTGTATTATGCACCCTGGTGGTTAATTATAGTGGAGTCAAACTCCTGCCAACAGAGCCTCATTAGAAAGTAACACTGAAAAATGGGTTTCCCTGTTCTAAATGAAAGTACTAATACTGACTGGGGCGTTGTCAGGTATTGGTTTAGTGGTGTGCATGTGTGTGTGTGTGTGTGTGTGTGTGTGTGTGTGTGTGTGTGTGTGTGTGTGTGTGTGTGTGTGTGCCGTTGTCTGTATCTAAGTGATCTCATGCAGTTGTTCCTACGTTTACCTCATCTGTCCACACGTGAGACCCACAGTTCCCTGTTAGTGTCTAATCCTGTCAGTCCACCTGGCAAATCTCCTTCTTAGCTCATGAACACTTGTTACCTCATGTTTCACAGAAACCCCAAGACACACACACACCGACTTTCAAATAATTAGCACACACTCCCACACCAATTTATCCACTTGTGTACGCACATCCTTAACAGCAAGAGCTAAAACGGTACTAACATCCCAGAAGGCGATGCAAAGTGAGGTATTTAAACTTCACAACAAGCGAAGGGTAAAAACAGTCTCATAACAGATGTACAAAATGACTCTTAAACATCTAAAGCTCAAAACTTATGAGATGGAAAACAAGGAGGACGGTCCCGTTTCTCAAATAACACAAACGTCTCATGACTTCATGACAGAAACAAGCAACAGGAGAAAGCAGAGAGATTTAAATGCGTGTTCAGACAGAAGACGAAGTGACACTTACACACACATTGCTGAATGGAAAATCCTCCGGGGTCCAAGCAGTAACTTTCTCTCTGAGCGTGTGTTTGTGTGCGGGTGTCTGTCTTGTCAAACACTCTCCCTGCTCCTCCTCTCTGTCTCGCCAGGAGAGCTGGGGACTAGCTTCGCCGTAAAAACAAGAGCTCACGTGAAAAGTCCACCGTGGGTCCGACCAGAATGAGAGAGCAGGGCCCAAAAAAGGAAAAGAAAGAAGGAGGGAGGGAGGAAAAAAAATAGCCCCTTTAAGAGGGTATACTCCTTTATGGTGACTTCCCCTTTTTAAGCCAAATGTAGTATGAAGAGAGTTTCCTCTTCTTTTCTTCTTCTCATCCGGAGAGAAGAACTAGTGAAGAAAAGCTTCTCTAATGCTTCTCCTTTTAATTTTCTCTTCCTTCCTATTCTCAGAGAGAGAGAAAGTTAAACCCGGCTTTAGACAACAGGAATGTGACAGCAGGAGCGAGTGAGAGAGAGAATGAGGTGGTGAGGGAGGGAGCGAGAGAGAGTGTGTGTGTGAGAGAGAGAGAGGGAGAGGGAGAGAGAGTCAGAGAGAGAGAGAGAGAGAGAGGGAGAGAGAGAGAGGCAGACAGAAGCGGGACATGAAGTGTTCACCTACACAGCCCACTGCTGTGTGAGTAAGCAGTCAAAGAGAGGTGGAAAGGGGAGGAAAGGAGCAACCAAGAGTGGAGGAGGAGGGGGCTACGAGTGAGAGAGAGAGAGAGAGAAGTTGGTGTGCAACTCCAGGAAATGACCTGGGAATTTCATTCAGCTCTGATTGGAAATCTGGGAATGTTGTGTTCAAGAGCTGGAACATGCAGCTCCAGGCTGTGCATAGCAGGGTCGGACAATATAAAGTTACAGATATGCAGAGATCATTTTTGTGGTAATTGTCCCTTTAATATCTCTGGGTAATTTACGGCATTGTGGGCAAATCAATGAGCAGAACTTCTTTCTGATAATATTGGATTTTTACATAATTTTTGCATTAAATGTGATAGAGTACCTTTATTTATTAGGTATTTATCTATTAAAAAAAAGCTTTTATTCAGTTATTTTAACAGTTTCTCAATTGATTTACCACACAATCCACTATCTTGTGATTAGAGCCGCAACTGACGATTACTTTCATTATCGTTTAATC
Source organism: Thunnus maccoyii (assembly GCF_910596095.1). Classification (NCBI taxonomy): domain Eukaryota; kingdom Metazoa; phylum Chordata; class Actinopteri; order Scombriformes; family Scombridae; genus Thunnus; species Thunnus maccoyii. The sequence goes on along the minus strand of NC_056549.1, from coordinate 19,296,958 downwards.
ATATCAGCATTTGCAAAGTTGATTGACTAATTGATTAATCAACAAATCGTTGCAGCTTGAATTGTGTAAAGTACCAGTCAAAAGTTTGGAAACACTTGAATGAGAAAGTGTGTATATATCAATACTACAATAAAAATGGTTTTCTTCTGTTTTAAACCCACCTCCCAACAGAAAGTTTGATCAACCAATCAGCTTGTTGGATGCGCAGGGCTGCACACCTTTTTTTTCCCCATCTGACCTACTCTGCCTCTGATTGGTTAGGTTGGTTAAGTTTAGGCATAAGGAGTGAGACGAGCTGGGTTAGGGTAAGAATATCATGGTCTGAGCCAATCAGAGGCAGAGTCAGTCTTCGCAGATTGCGTGTGGGAAAAAAAAAATAACACAGGCTGCACAATGAGTTGTTGAGATTTACAATATATTCATCTTCAAACAATGAAAAATGTATTTAAATGACCAAAATGTGATCTTTTTTATGTGAAAACTTGACCAATGTTGTTGTTCGTCATGTCATGTCAGATTTGGAACAGGAGCACATCAGTTCCCCTGTGACCTACGATTACCCATAACACCCTTCTCTGTATAGATTTCCAGGAACATGTATCTTTGCAGAACTATGCAGCTTAAGATGCCCTGGGAATTTCTCCCCATGAATCCCACCCCCAGACTGCCCCTCGACACTCACACACACACACACACTAATTCTCCCCTCTCTCTCTTTTTCTCTCTGTCCTCATCCACCGCAGGAGGAAAACTGAAACCAGCCACAGACTGGAAAGCATTAGTCTGCCCCCTCCAACCTCCCCCCACCCACCGATTCAACACACTCAACATACAAACGAAAACAAGGACGATGGATCACAAAAACGAGCGGAGAGAGTAGTTTTTTCGCCGTGAGCGCAGAGTGACACGAAAACAGTAGTGTATACAGTTTACGACTTTGTTAAGCTGACAAAGTTGGCAGTGAGTTCTCGTCCAGAGCTTTGCTTATTTTGCAGTTTCCACCCCAACAAAGAAGCAGTTGCTCATTTGGGAAAACAGGCCAAGCAAAAACCACAGGACGGGGGGGAGATGTTTGTGTGTTTGTGTGTACAGCATTTGTGCATTCTGTTTGTGCATGTACTGTATCTATTTGTGCTCGTTCTTATGCATGTAAGTACGTTTGCACATGTGCGTAAATGCATTTTTGTGCAAACGTGACTGTATGAATGTTAAACTTGACTGTGTGCTCCTATTATCCTACATTTGTAAAGCAGACAAACAGCCCAAAGCCAAATGCAGAACATTCCTCCGCTCTGGAAAGTGCTTCCTATGTTGGGGGCTGGAACAGTTACAGGGATATAAGTGGCTTTGACTAGCGGCAGTAGAGCGACAGACCCCAAAATGATCATCAGTGAGGCCCTCCTTCTAACCATTCCCATAAAGACAGCTGCTAACAAGACCTGTGGAGTCACAGAGTCCAGGTATTTAGACGGAAAATCACATGATCAATACATACAACTACACCTAATGCTGTTACACATCCACCCTAGGATAAAAATGATGCAAATTTAATGAAATTTAACTACTTCATCTACTAATTAATTACTTTAACTTTAAAGTAATCTACTTCTAGATCCAATACTGGTAATGTTAATACTAATACTATAGGACATACCTACCTCATTGGGTATCAACACTGAAAAAAATAAATACATTTATGAGCAAACGTAGTGCTCACCAGTGGTGGAGGAAGTATTTAAATATTTTATTTAAAAGCAGCAGTACTATAATATGAAAACACTCTGTTACAAGTAAGAGTCCTATACTGAACTGAACGTTAAGCATTATTTGCAAAATGTGCTTAAAGTACCAAAAGTTTAAGTACTTATAATGCAGAAAAATGGCCCCTCAGTTATAGTATATACTACCGTAAATTATTGCCTTTTAATGTTGTACTTTTTGAAGGTGGAGCTATAATTTTAACTGTTTTATAGTCTGTGGGTAGTTTAATGTATAACAATACATCATATTTTAGAAGCTTGTGATATATTTTGTATGTAAAATCTAAATCTATGAAGTAATGAGTAACTATGGCTGTTGTACAATATTTCTGTCTGAATTGTAGTGGATTAGAAGTATAAAGCAGCATGAAATAGAAATGCTTTAGTAAAGTACATATGTGGAGTTTTTACAGTCCAGTACTTGAGTAATAAGTTATCTTATTCCACCATTGATCCTTATTGATTACACCATTTGAAACCACTGAATTATCTTGTGTTTGACTGGTGATAATAATGCACACTTTGACATTTGCAAACAGAGCTGATGAGCATGTTGAATGCCTGAAAGGTTGGAATTGAGTTAATCATACCAGGCTTACCATATCATGCTGATCCAGTCACCTGTGTTATCTGTCTGTATCTGTACAGCCCTCTGTTGCTTCCCCGCCATGTTTACTAAGCAGTCTATAGATAGAGGAATCAAAGCGTCTGGCTGGCACACACTCTGGTTTCCGTTTTATCTTTTTTTTTTTTCTCTCTCGCTCTCTTTCTGTTTTCATTAAAAGGGACTTTTTTAAAGGCTTGGTACCATGACACAAACCAAAGTGAATAATGGTGACTACAAACACTGCATCACTGGCTCGGGGGGGATAAGGAAAACAACAGAGTTCTGAGAAGACTCTTAACTTGCATTAGTCATGGACATTGTGGTGAGATACAAAGCTTTGTGTCACAGTGGATATTTTTTACACTAAGAGGCAAAATAATTAAGAACCATGAGTCTGAGAAAAGAGTTAAAATAAATCGCTTTACTGTAATTGAGCAATTTTATGGCATATAGTGGCAATAAGCAATTAGTTTTACTTAAGGTTGTTTCGCCTGAAGGATTTGTGACATTTTTAACTGCTTACAAGAACAAATTCTAGAAATTTAATAAGCACCACATCAGAAAATGAAATTAGTCATTTAGTTTATTCATAGTTTACTTTATTAGTCTTGTTTTAATGAAACTTCAAATAAAAGTGAGCCATTAAAACTTTCCTTTGAATACATTTATATTAAGTTGCTTTCTATTCTAAGGAATTTATATTTTAATCAATACAACCTCAGTAACAGAATTTGATATTTTGGTAAGAACACAGTCGGATAAGTTGCAGATTATGTTGTATACAAGGGAGCTTCCACCTGAGAAAAACTTGGGTTGCAGTTGGCATTTTGGTCAATTGCTCAAAGGCACTGTGAACATAGTGTTTGCATTACTCAGTTATTCCCTAAGACCAAACATATATATTTCCTGAGATAGTCTGGGACAGTGAGCTCTAACCTCTGGGCTTTCCCTGCCTGCACAGTCGGAAATGATGAACAGAAAGGAGACGAAAAGAAAACAAGAAATGGAGATGAGATGAAAGGCAGAGGTTTACAGGTTGTGAGGGTGACAAGAGACAAAACATGAAGACATGATTGAAACATGTGTGAGTGGTGGGACGGAGAGAGAGGAAGACAACAAGGGGAGAGGGCGAGAGAAAGTCAGACAGGCTGCAAAAACTTAAAAGGAAATATAACACCTTGGGTTTTTACAAATCCACTTTGTTCAAGATTCATTTTAATCTGATTAAACTTCTTACACCTTCCCTGAGGGCCAGTGATCACACTGAGTGGGTATTAAACTAGATTTGTAATGTATGACCACATTACATATAGATGAGAGTCTGAAGGAGGGAAAACTACCAGAAGAAAGACTGGATTCATGTGTGTGTGTGTGTCAACATGTATCTGACAGAGTGTGAGGTGCTACATGTTGCTTATGTGTCCTAATACAGATACGTAATAGGTACGCAGATATGTAAATCGAGACACGGTGCAGGACAGACATCAGCAGATTTAACATGCTGGCAAAGCAAAATCCCACAATCCCTGGCTTCAGCAAGTCACCATGGCAACAATGTTCGCGCCAAAAAAACCCCTTTGATGTTCCTCGTCTTGTTCTGGAGAACACACCCTGTTCCTGAGCAGCTTCACTAACTTTCTGCTGGTTACTTTTTACTTCAGTAAGTTATATTGCAGAGCTTTATTAGAGCTGACGGAGACTATTTGGTGCAAAACAGATTACTTAAGCCAATATGGTATGTGTCTGTGTGTGTGTGTGTGTGAGCTAGTGTGTATGCGGGCGGGTGGATTGGTGGAAGGGACAGGAGGTCTTGGCAGAGATGATGTTATACCAATCACACTCAATGCCTTTTATGGGTATTGGTCGAAGCCACAACAACCACTATTAATGCAACACACTAATATGGCAACAGACACACACACACACACACATACACACACACACACGGGTCAGCTGAGGTCACGTGCTGTGTGTTTTCTCGCAGCAGTGTTCCTGAGAGTGCCAGCTGCGGCTGTTATTCCAGGGTTTCTGCAGAGTCAGGTTTGTATTACGAGGCTGGAGAGCATTCAGAGGGGCCACTTCATTCCTTTCTGCTTGCCTCTCCTCTCACTAAAAATCAAACACACCACGGATCACGTTTGGGTCAAAGACTATTTTTTAAGAAACACCTTCTCAAGGTTCTTGGTTTGTTTTGCTCAAATAAAATACTCTGGGTGGAGTCGACCATAAATAATGCTGCAACTAGAGCCAGAATCCTCATACGTTACCGCTGAAGTATTTAAAGGTTAAGTTGGGACATTTTCTTGTGATTGACAGTCGACTTGATACAATTGGATTTGTACTGATGAAATAAACCAAACCCAGCCTGTCAGTGCGTTCAGATTAAAACCTACTCAAATAATTCTTAGTTTCAAAGTAATGTACAACATCAAAACATTATAAAGCCTCACATCTGCAGCGAGAGTGTCGTCAAATGTGAAAAAGCGTACGTGACTGACCGTAAGGCAGCACAAATATGCTTAGATTTGGATCAATGATTGACTAAAAATGTGTTGACCTGGAGTAACACCAGCCCACAGGATGTTTTCTGACAACTTTTTTTTTTTTCTACTTTGGTTTCCTGGAAGCTTCTTCACACAAGTTGATATTGAAATCCCAAGTTTGTAATCAGCCATAACTAATAAAACCGAGCAGCACTGAAAACCATGACATGAAGGTCATGAAAGTTTTCCAAGAAATATAGAAGTCAGTCCATGAGGAAATGTCAGTAACTGCATTTGGGGAAACATGAAGAACTCTGAGTATCATTCACACGCTTGTAAATATTTCTTTCTGCTATGACTTTGTCAGAAAAATGGACTGTGGGTTGTTTTGTCTTTGTGGAGACGTTATAAAACATAAGCCATGTCACACATCTGTAACAATTTATGATACTCAAAGAACTTGATATTTTAATTGACATCAATGTGTCAGAGACGACTCCTGAAAAGACAAACTCTTACTGACAGAAAGCCAAGCAGTGTGGGTCTACTGTACCTGAAACTGCCATTAGCCATATGAGGCCTTGCGTCCTCTAGTCCCGCAGCTATAGGATGAGCTATAAGGGAGAATGATGGGGCCCAGCGGCGGCAGCAGCAGCAGCTACTGCCTGGCTGGACTGCAACTCCACACAACCAGGCCAAAATAAACATCTTCCCCGCAGTCTCCTCTGCTGACATGACATGAATGTGTGCGCAGGAGCTGGAGGTCTGTGTGGCTTGCAGCATTCACATGTGTACCTCAAGTATCTTCGTGCGTGTACATTATATTTGTGTGTACGTGTCCGTGCACGTGTGTCTGCTTAACCACTTGGGACAATTCAAACCCTCAAGCTTGTGAATTACATCTTTATCTTCCTCTGCTTTCCCGTTACATCTAAATCAGCACCCCCCCCGTGCTATGTGCGAGGCAGCCAGAGCCTCATGCAACTCGGATCATGTCCATTAAAAATACCAGTAGCACAGTCTAGTCACCTCGCCTCTGTCGGTTCCTGTTCAGTCTCTACAGTGTAAACTTCACTAAAATGCACATAACCACCTCCTATCCCCATATAACAGTCAATTTTATCTGCTAAAGGAAAGAATAAAGGAAAAAATAAACATTAATTGTTGAAAACAAAGACCAACTTGGCCAATTAAAGGAAAATCCACACTTACATACTTTTACACTGTAACTTTTTGATATTCCATGAAGTGAATTTGTTATGTTTTAAGTGTTTATTTTAGTGAGTATCCTGAAATTTACACAGTATGCATTAATTTACATAATCCAGAATGTTTTTTTTCTATTACCTCATGCTTTACCTTTGTAGTAAGAATCGCAGTGACTTTTTGTCTATTTTTGTCCAGTTACATGTGAAAATTGAACACACACAAAACAAACTAAATTCCCAGAAATGTATAGTACAGCACACTACTTGTGACTGTTTTCTTAAAAGTGTTCAAGTGTTAAAAACATACTTATCCTTGACCAGTGAGTACATGACTGAATTTTAGGTAAATGTGCATAAAATCATGAAAAATGCATCAATTTTGTCAACTGCTTTTTCTAAGGCCAATAACTTTTTTTTTTAACTTTTTTTAAACCTTTGAAACCACCATGGATGGAAAGACCTCAAAGTGGTCATAAAAACTTTTTTTCTTTCATGGCAACAAGGCAACCTCCTGATAAAGATCATACGATATGATCGAAAGCTCCAGAACGGCCACTATGAAAAGAATTTTTCCATTTGAGTGAGTAGAAAATCAGTTCAACAGCTAATCTTTAACTTTGTTTCTGCGTCCAATTCAAAAGCCACAGTAGTGGCAGCATTTAAAAATACATGCAGGATATTAATGGACTCATTATACTTTCATTAGGATTTTTTAGGGATCCTATTCCCATTTTGATTTTGTTTCAATCTTGTGGTTGGGAATGCCTGAGTTGTGTATCCCACCGAGCCCCCCCCCCAACAGCTCCAACCACCAGATCTCATGTTAACTAGCTAAGTGCTGCAATTAATCCATTTCCTCCTCGGCAGTTAGACCTGTTCATTAGGCTTTCTATAACCTTTTATCCCCCCGAAGAGTCTGCTCTGTGTGGTTGAAAAGAGGCTGTGTGGCTGTGAGGCTGGTTCAGGGTGATCCATTACGCCGCAGCAAACACTCCGAGGGGAAAGTCACAGAGGGAAGTTTAGGAAAAGAGGCCTACTCATCTTGATGTAGAGTCTGACGCTTTAATACGCCTCAGGGGAAGAAAGGAACCGTGCTCTGGGTAGGGAGGCCTGACACAGGAAGGAGGAGGGGAAGAAAGTAGAAAGATTCTTCTGGATATGATTTGATCAGCATTGACGTCCATAAATCATATTTTGTTAAATTTAGTTTAAAGTTATCGCTCTGATTTATGGCACAAAGAGACACATACAGAAGCAGGATGTCCTCAGGCTGTTTCACTCACCAGGCAGAGGAAGGATGTTGGCAAATAAAAGGAATGGAGTTGTGGAGCTGCAGGACAGACCTCAGAGGTCTGGTTGAGCAAGCTGTATAAATAGGACCCTGCCTAGATATGACCCAAAATACATCTTTACACTATGGATACAACAGCCAGTGTATCCTCATATCATATCAGCCAAAACTATACTTTAATTTTAATGAAACATACAGACGGAGGCAGAATGTTTCACTTCCAGGTACGTCTTTAAAAAGGTCAAACGACGCTTCAACAATACTTCAAAAGGGGCCATATTGGAACCTTGCTTTTTGAAGAAAATGCCCCAAGCAGGCTCATTCATCAAACTCCAACAGTCGCACTGAGGGTGAATATTTCCAAGCTCGGACTATGAATAATTTTGCCAGACAGAACTCACTGCTGCTAAATGTATTATACATGTTGTCTTATTAAAGTACAAAGTTCTGCGATCGTACTCCTGAAGTCTTTTTTTGGTCAAACAAACAAACTGTAGGGACTTCCTCCAGGGGGAGAGGATGTAAATGAAGCCTGACAGTGGCGGCCGTGCAGAGTGTGTGTGATCTGCTGGGAGACTGATGGCAGGTTCCAGGCCATTTGCTGCTGTGTTATTGCTAAGAAGCGAGTCCACCCCTAGGGGCTGTGTGAGGAAGAAGCTGGAGCTCGTAGGGTTGATGGCTTTATAAATCACAGGCAAGCTGAGGCTGATAGCGAATCTGTACTGTGTGAATCAAACAACAGCACGTATTCATACACATACTGTATATACACTCATAAAACAGCAGTTTCCTCAATTATTTTATTCTTGGCAGGCAGCAAAAGCCTGTGAAATAGCACTTAGGTCATAACGAGACAGTAAAGATTTTAAGCAGGATAACTGTGAATACTTTCTGGTTTCTTCAGTTTTCTATGACATAAGTTGAATATTTTTGGGTTGTGGACTGTTGGTTGGGACAAAATAAGACATTTGAGGTTGCATTTTGGGCTTTGAGAAAGAGTTTTCTAACATTTTATAGACCAAATGACTGATCAAATAATTGAGAAAATTATAGACAAATGAAGCGACAGTGAAAATAATTGTTAGTTGCAGTAATCCATTTAGTGGTATTGACACACACTCAGAGACACACACTCAAAAAAAAACATTCATAGAATTCTGCTAGTCTGAGTGTATTTATGTATTCATTTACATTTATTTATTTGATTATTAATTCTACCTCAAAAAGTCATTTTTCTATTTCGTTCTATCAGTTATTTTGTGTACGTGGATGCCACTTTTTTCCGCTTGAACAAAACTTTGTACAGTCTACCACACACACTCTTTAAATGCTACCCATAATATGCAGACAGACCTCCTCCGTCCCCTAGTCTGACACAAATGGGGTCAATCCTACACACACTCAACCACCAATGAAAGAGGATCCCCTTACCACTTTGCTGGAGCCTTGAGCAACCAGTGACTTCATGTCTGCAGCAGTTCGACTTGATTTACTCACGTTCAACCCCCTCAACTCCCACCGCAACCCAGAAAGACCCATCTCCTCGCCCCTCGCAGCACGTCCCCCTCTATCTGTTGAACATTTACACCGTCCCGCATCCTTCCCCTCTCTGCCCTGTCTCTCATTCCCTGCTTCCTCCTTATAAACACTCACACATTTACCCACCCAACTCAGCACCACAGCTGTTGGTGTGTTACAGAGCTGTACGATGTGTTATCACTGACAGATAAGGGAGGTCAGACATAGATTCGAGCCAAATGACTCCATAAACACGGCTAAACAGTTTGTGTGTTCTTGTCTGCGCTGGCCAGTTGAGATAAAGGATGTATGAATTCTTGAGAGAACAATCTGACAATCATGCAGCATTTGGAGACAAGCAACTCAGGGTGGTTGATCTTCAAAAGCAGATGTAGAAGCCATAAAATGAGATCAGAACTTTAGGATTTAAATTCATACGCAGTGTGCATACAAGCATTGAAAAGAGCTGTAGAGGAACAGTGAGAAATACAATCCAGACACAGACTTAAATTAATTTATGGACTTCAGAGACACATAACACTGATTTCCGGGTCTAGTGGGGACGCATGGATCTCATAAAACCCGATCCTTAAAATCCCATCTCAAAAATCACATTGAAATGCCAAATGTAACAGTAAGCCTGGTCCAAATTGACGCATCTGTGACAGTGATTTTGGCGGGTTTGAGAGGCTCCAGGCCATCGTGCTGATTGATCAGTTCTGGGTGCTGGAGGCGTCTGGATAGCGCATGCATGTGTGTCTCCGATTGTGTAGTTAATGAATTACAGCCTTGACAGGTCAGGATAAGCCCAAGGGTGGGGAACAGATAAAAAGGAAGCCCATCATCCTCCCTCATCCGCACAGACATAAAGTAAAAAGAAACGGGACAATGAAAAATGTATCTTTACTGAATTTGGCGGCTGTTTGACTGGCATGTAGAAAATACTTGTAGAAGCTTTTAACTACTAAAAAAGGTTTCAACTGTCCAAAAGAACAAATGCTATATTCCTTTAGAAAGCATTTATAGTCTAAAAAGTAACTATAAAAATGATGTTCCTTAATGCACTCCTTTAATTCCACTTCAAAGGTAAAAGAGAAGTCCTTCAAATTATTAATAACAGTATCCAAGACATAATTTCTCCACAGGGGGAGCCATAATACAGTTTAGTGGCCAAAAGACTGAACTGGTATAGAGATCCATGTCGTAAGGCTCTTTGCACAAAGTGTGCAAGCAGCAGCAACAACAGTAATCAATCATCAGTCATTCCTTTAAAAAACTTATACTCAGAGTAAAATAAAGTCCATCTAAGAGCTTCTTCTTCTTCTTCAATAAAGAGCTAAATCATAGACAGGACTGAAGTCAAACTGATCAGTGAGTGAACACCACCCTCCAGTGGCAGGAGCCCTTAGTAAAAGTGCATTGGGACTCACCACAGGTGTAGATGACACTGAGGTACTTCCTGGTGCCAGAGTAGCAGGGATCTCCAAAGTCTCTGGTGGAGGCTCGAACGAGACAAGACTTCTTGCCCTGACAGTGGGTGGTGAGAATCTGCAGAGCCACAGGCGATTGGCAGTCTGACAGATAGACGGAGAGGGGAGAAATTATTTAATGATTATTAGACAACCAGACTGATGCAAAATAATAATAAAAAAGAAGACCCTTTACCTAATTACATAAATGAATAATTTAAAAAGAGGGGACATTGTTACTTTTTTCTTAGTTATTTCCTTCAAATAAGAAAAAACTCCCCCCAAAAACAACAAAACTTTAAAAAAAAAAAAAAAAAATGGAAGAAACCGCAGGAAAAGCAACTGAGTAGTTATCTCTCTTCCAGGACAGACAGATATGCAGATATGCAGTAGATGTTATCTGCACAGAGTAGATAGTGGATGTTTCCTAAATATTTCCTAGAAAGGAAATAATGTGTGACTGTAGTTTTTTTTGGAAGGTTTCGGTAAAGACTATTTAAATCCAAAGTAAAGTTTACGACTCAGTAGACGTCTGCTCAGCTGAATGTGGAAAACTGTAAGAATTTCTGTGCAGTTATAAATTATAGACAAACATCTAACACAATAAATATAGAGAAGAAAATTTCTCCAAAAATGACTTTGGTTTTAATTAATTTCTGATATTTTTCCCAGTCATTAAGATTTATATTTAAGCAGTTTTTTCAAGGACATCTTTCAGGAATTTATAAACTCTTCCTTACTAGAAATAAAAGCATGCTCTCTGTTCTCCCAGCACTTCACTAGAACGGATTTGCATTTTCCTTAAGTCTTTCTTAAATACTCAAATACATGCATTGATAATTACTGTGTGTACTGTTTCTCTTTTTGATTGTACCTACTCTTTCCAATAGTTACTACCAGATGAAATAGTCCTTTCTTATGATATATTATTAAGAAATACCAGGGCCCAAATAAAGCAATATTAGGATGAAACATTAAACAAAGATATAATCTTGGTGCTCTACTAACAACTGCTTCCATTTATAGTTCATTTACCAACAAGACAGAGTTATAACCTCCTAGTTATAAGTTGTATATCACTGCTGTCATCCACTACAGTGTGAAATATCTCTCATCAAATCAGAATTATTGGAGACAAATAGTGTTAAAGCACAAACAGATGACAAGCCTACATTAACTGCATATTCTCATTAAAGATATATTCTATGTTCATACTGTTTATCAGTCTCTTGCTACCTTGCCATGGAGTGTTTGATGGACAAGTAGCTCTTCAGACACAAAAGGCTACATGAGTCTCTGTCAGCTACAACAGAGAGGGACACACACACACACACACACACACACGTACCTGCGCACACACTTTCTGGAGACAGTAAAGGGACTTCTCAAACACACACACTCATTCCCGTCAAGGCTCTCTAAGCTCCCATGGAGGAGCCTCTGTCCACATAGACCCACACAGAAACCTTACTGGGGCCTCACATTGTCTAGCGGATACCTGATCCAACATGTGTGTATGTGTGTGTGTGAGTGTTTGTATATGGACACCAGACAGAGTGATGGATGTGGCTCTCATACATCATCGCTAAGCACCCGCCAGCTCATCCAGACCCCTCTCCTCTGCTCTCATCCTCTGGGGAGCACGGACGGACAGATGAGGCTCTTCTCTTTCCTCTTTCTGCTCCCACTTCCTTCCTCTCTCACATTCATAACGACACTACAGAAGATGATATGCTGACCTGCTGTACCCCCACACTTTCGAAGGAACTTTAAGGAAATCATAAAAAAAGTTTTACATGCCTACTGTTTAACAAATGTGCATTTAAAGACAGGCCAGACAGGCAGTAACTGGCTGAAATATATCAATATTCAGATCATAAAATGTTGGATGTTGATGTGACGAACGCAGGGTTGCATGTCAATGGTTACAGCAATTTAGCTAAAAAATGTGATCATGATTTATTATGTTTTCAATTTATTTATTGAGTTAAATCAACATTTCAAAGGTTTGGCGTTAAAACATCCCAGAGCAAAAAGGTCAAAGGTTCAACCATACTGCAAATTCATTATGTGAAGCAAATACTTCACATTCTCTGGAAACAAATACTGAGAAATGGAAATGCACTGAATTGTGCAATCCTAGTGAAATCAACAGTCTTTGTCCTGCCTCATGAACTTCAGTGACACCACAGACAGAGGTGTGAGGAGCAGCAATAAAGAAGAACCTCCTGCTGAGTCTTGTGGGAATGCGGATGGGCCTGGGTTCCACATGGATGCCTCCCAGGCCCCCATGGTCCATCTAACCCCTAAAAACAACACAAGGAGATGAGCCTTTGAAAGTGGACACTGGGCTCTCGCACCGTCTGCCCTGGTGGGCCCCAAAGAGAGAGACAGAGAGAGAGAGAGATCAGAAAAAAAGGTAGAGAGAACAGGTTGGCTAAGGCTCGGCTCACACGTCAACAGCCCACAACAAATTATGGCACAGGTCAAAGGGTAAATGTCCCAGTCAGGAAGTGAAAGAGGGCAATCTAGTGGTCATGCATAGTGTCAACATTGGGAATTCTTTGACTCTGCGATCCTACCTTATTGGATTATCAAAAGAGAGTCGCACTTTATTCCCTGCTACTGATTGTGTTTGTAGAAAATCTTACCTATAAAACAGACTATGTGTAGTAAGCTTCTGGAGAATGTGAACCTGAATCACTGTCTGTAAATGTGGACGTGGTTCCAAGGGGCAACCGGACACTCCCCAGACGGAGCCGACACACTGGAATTCCCAACAAGGACGCAGTGAGGTGGACGCCTGTGAGAACCAGTGAGTGAAACTGGATAACCAGTCAGACACCTAAAAGGTTAGACACTTCCCACACAACACATGCAGATTCACTGATGGCGACTTGATCAGGAAAATTCACAACCTGCTTCATCTGCAGTTTTAAAAGGAAAAAAAAGACACTCTTAAAATGAATGATTGTGTTGAAGAGTGATATTGTGATATCGCTGGCAACATTATGCCTTTTGGGGAAAACAAAATGCCATGGTGCTTTGTCTCAGAGGAACTAATTAGCTGCTTATAGCTGCTCTTTTACAGTAGTACACTCTCCCCATACAGTTAAACCTCTCTTCTTGCTTGTTGGGTGCAGTCGAAAAATGTCTAAAACAAGCCTGCATCAGTTTAAAGGAATAAAAACATATTTTAATATATATTATATGTAAGAATGTCAAATATACAGTATGTCACAGTCAAATATATTTGACATGTGTGCTTGATATCAATATTATGAGAATGAATGAATGTTTATACAAGTTTGATTTAAAAAAAAAATAGATGCATTTGTGTTAAGATGGCATTTACAGTGTCTATATCAGAAAGTAAATATAATGACTTAAATGCCAAAGTGAATCTACCAGACAGCGTGAAAAACAAGACTGAATATCACTTGAGAATTGCCTGCAGAGCTGCATCCTGAGGACTGATATAGCAGCATTTTCTGAAACCAAGAAATCCATGATGTTCTTGTCAGATATGCCATACAAACTGATGAAATGTCAGTGTATAGGCCTTGTATTCTGAAATATGTACATAATGATATAACTGCCTATACAAAATACATATTTGAAGTTACACTAAAAGCCAGTAAATTTCATTAATTCCCCTATTTTTTATCATTAACTTTGTCACAATGACTACTATGCTGTACTGCTGAATCTGTGTATGTATGTACCTGTGTCTATGTACAGATGCTGCAGCCCTGATGTGCTTTCATTTACTCTCCCTCTCTCTCTCTTTTTTCCTTCCCAGAGGGCTCGTTTGAGCCGGTGTGCCACGCTGAAAACTTTCCTCTGTGACAAGGCAGTCCACTGACAGACAGGCCCCCATTAGCTGGAGCTTTGATTCCCTGGCTGGGTGATTAGTTGAACAGGGGGCCCACAGAGGAACGGGTGGGGCTGGACTGGGCTGGTGGGGCTTCATAGATTGATAGAGACTTACAGAGACAAGAGGATTGTATGCTGGTTCTCCATGCTTATATGAGCACACACACGCACACTTACACACACACACACACACACACACACACAGAGGGGAACAGGCATGAATAACCCCAGTTACCTCAGACCTTTACCCCCAACCACCTCGAACCCTGCGGACCCACCCTCTACCCTCCACACACCCAGCAAGGACAGGACTATGATTCAGAAGAGAAGGTCTAGAGTCAAGAGACGCAGTGACTGAGGAAAAGGGAGGCGTTTCCTGGACAAACACACACTTATTCTCCCCATGTCGTGACTGATCACAGAGGGAAACAGAGCCCGAGGTCAGATACAGAGAGCTGCACAGGATAAGCTCTGGTGAGACAGAAACATAAAATGTTAAGGAATCATAAGTTTTAGTGTGTTTGTTTCTCTTTGTTGCCCGCATTAGGACTATATGTTGATATGTTGCCCAATACCAGCAGCACCTCCATATGGCTCAGCCCTTTTTGTCACATAAGTCATCCACCATACATCTAACTTTCTGCTTGCTTGAAACCAACATCAGCAAATAGCTCCTGTGTGTTGTGATAGCTGACTTGAAGTTTCACTTGTCACATGTTAAGACTAATTTAGGATGAGTGTGTTGTGGGTGCAGTAAAGAAATCTGCTGGTGGATTCAATGACTGTCAGACAAATTTATAGGTCAGCTCTTGTGTCTTCCATTAAAAACACACACACACGCACACACAACACTTTCCCAGAAAATTTCTCACAGCAGTGTTCCATAATAATCCTCCAGGTTTTCCACCCACGCACAGCTTTCCTGGAATTTCAGACCTGACAATGGGCGGACAAACTTGTCAAAAGTACTTGTCTCCTCTTCTACTCTGACCCACCCTCTCTGCGTATCATTTGATAGGGAGGCTTAAGTCATTGTTGTAGTATTAAAAAGTCTTTGTATTGCAGAAAAGCTGACACACATTCAGATGCCGTGAGGGGGCGAAAGGACCTGCACACGCCAAGTGCTTTCTGTAAATGTCATTAATGGATCAAGACCACTCACACACACACACACATTTACAGTAAATAATCTATTCACCTCACCAGGATCATGTTTTACTGCAACACAGTGGATTCAAATATTACTGAGGTTTAATGGTTTGATGATATTTCAAATAATCGTACAGTATATTTTTTATTTTCAGTCTTCAAATGTTCAGCAGAACACACACATACACACACACACACACAGACACAGATAAATGCACACGTGCACACACTTCAGCTGTGTTTGTAAGTTGATAGCAGGTTATTCTTCAAGTCAGAGTCAGCACCACATACAAAAATAGTCCACCCTGTGCATGTGTGTTATCACTAGCAACATGTTATTTCATATATTCAAACACCACATCTAAATTCCAATCAGTGGTGACCCTTTGCCCTAAACCTTGCATGAACCTGTTATCATGGAAAACACATGCAGGGACAAAGATTTGGTGGGGATGTTGTCTTTGAGAAGGGAAAACAGTGGCCCCCGAGAGCTCACTGATTGAAATATGTCACCTACTGCTACATAAAGAGGCCTTCAGCTAAACTAAACTTACTCCTCCAGCGCAGGTTGAAACACACCGAACTGTACAATTTATCTAATCTGCAATGTTCAAAACAACACCGACATCCTGTTACTTATCTGCTCTGTGCGCATCAAAGTGGACGAGGCATGCAGATAGAGTTACAGTGGAGCTATCACCCTAACAACTGGAACAGACTTCCAAAAGCCAAGTGTTAAATTTGAACTGCAGCTGTGCGTGCTCGGCTTTTAAAAGGCTACTATAATCATCTGTGAAACCAAGTGGTCCGTGCTTACAGTTTGAAACATCTTGCTGTGGGCCTCGTCTGAAGCACATACTCAAAAGAGAAAGTGCAGTGGCCTTCAAAAAAAAAAAAAAAAAAGGGAAAAAAAAAAGCAGTCTGAGACCTTGCATGCCAAGCATGGGGGGCTATTTGGATGTCAAGAGGTGTGTGTGATGGTAATGGGGCAGATGAGAGAGGAGGGCTGAGACTGGCCCCTTTGCTTTGAGGATCCTCCATCACAGCTAAGACCTGTCCAACTCCACCACTCCCACCCCACCCCAAAACCAAGGAACAAACGAGATCAAAGAGGTCCTACATTTGTGAGCACATGCCTGTGTATGCACTTGTTTTTTGTCTGTTATACCTTTCCTTTTGGATTCAGCAAGCAACCAGCTCACTACAGCTCTCCATGGCAGTAAAAAGACAGTAAATTTCACAAGCTAAATATGGTTTGTAGACTAGAAAAGCACCTTCAGAAGATGGAGGCAAACTGGAGGCTGGTGTTGAATTGCAACCGTGGTGTAAGGATAAAATAGAAACAGAACATGTACAGGAGTTGTTTTTTATAAAACAGGGTACAAGAAAATTCCCTGCTGCTGTTCACTGTCATGTCTTTCTATCCGACACAGTGCGCAGCTCACCTGGGCAGGTGCAGCCAGCTGTGTGAGTTCAGGCGTTGATCTCACACCTCAGGCAGCGGTGAGCTTGCCAGGGCGCTGCGGTTTAGGAGATTACTTTAACCTACCTTGTTGGCACATTTAAACACACGTTTAAAGAGACATAAAATCAAAATAGGTACAAAACAAACTTGCGCATAATGCGACTGGCAACTCCGAGATTATTCAGACACAAAGAGCCACAAACACACGCGCGCTGACACATGCGCAAGGCACCGCACCACCTCGGATTTGAGGGCAAAGAGAGGAGGAAAAACGTTTAAAGATAATTAACGGTGTGTGTCTGAGCTGTCAATCATGACACCCTCACTTCCTGCTCCTGGTGACACGTGAGCCACATCAAAGACAGGGATGACAGGGGAAATCCCACTAGGGCACTGCTAGACAGTCTGGGACAGCCTGAGGAGGTGTTTGTGTGTGGTTGGAGTGTGTGTGTGGGTGTGTGTGTGTGAAAGAGAGAGAAAGCATACTGTATAATGGGTGAACAAGAACAACAAGGTGTTTGTGTGCATCTGTGTGTATAGTTGATGTAAACACACATATGGTTAACATGTGATTTGACAGTAACCACCATGTCTCCTCTGCTCTGATATGGCCTTTGTGCAATTGTAACATAAGAGTCCATTTTCCATCAATGCTGAGAGAACTCGGCTACTGTATTTAATCCTGAGTCTGAAACCAGATATCAGGCCAACCCTGTCTCACCGCTACACCTACCTGCATGCAGAGGACTGACGCTCGCTGAGGTTGCTTCAAAGCAGCCCTCAATGCTCATATCGAGCACAATAACACACACACACACACACAATGCTATTCTTTATATCTGTCTCTGATTACTCGGTGACTGATGCCGGTGTCAGCCTTTCGACCCCGTCCTGACACTTCTATCATAAAGAGGTTAACACGCACAGGCGTGCACACACACACTTCAGGGCATGTCTTTAGCATTGTTTGAATTGTGAATCATGAGGAATGATATTTAGTCTTCATTTGCAGCTTCATACAGGCTGTTTCTAGCACACACACACACACACGCATCAGTTATCTTACACCTGCTCGGGCTACTTATTTACAGGCGCAAACCTCAAGTGTCCATTTCCTTCTATATATTAAGGAAACAAAAGCATCGCAGACTAAAAGAGAAATAAATGAGCTGTCCAGCAAAGAGGCGGAGGCCACCACGGTAGCTATGGTTATACTAATACTTGTCATGGATCCAAGCTTAGAGTCATTAACATTCCCCTAAACAAGAGCGAGGGTACATCTGGATATCCCATGCGCTCACACATGCACATACACACACATACATACTTGGAGGGAACTCAATACTGTCCCTTTTCTACAGGCCAAACTCTGAGCTTTGGATGACAGAGACATCTGATCTACATTCCACCCCAATTCCCCTGGCAATGTGTGTGTGCATGTTTGTGTGTGTCTATCTGAGCTTGAGTGGTGGTTTTATATATCTCAACATGCTTTCAGAACAAGATGAATAAATGGTAAATGGTGAATTTGTACCTAAAAGTTAAATTATTAATCAGCGGAAGAGTGTGAACAGTTTTGAATGGCTGATGTCAAAGATGGGTGTGGCAGGCTAGTGTGGAGCCTACTGGGCGAAAAATACGTAAACTATTAAATATCCCAAACCACAACAACATGTCAGGGCAATATCACCCACGTTTGAAAGAATAATGAAAAAGAGCTTCAGCAGGAATTATGAGCCGGCCAGCGTTTGTAGTTCTCTTTGTGGTTTTGAGGTGTCCTGACGTGTAAAACTCACCAATAAAAATGAGTCATCTGCTTGATGCATAATGACACCTGGCATGTCTTGGCAAGAGAACAAATCAAAGCCCACAGTGACCTGAGATTCCACTCTCACTTATCATTAATATGTATAAGAGCATTAGCAGGGCAAGGAGATTCATTTAAATATCATGCAAACCCAAGCATTTGTATTCTCGGCTTGTGTCTTCATGTTAGAAATCTCATTCCTCTCCAGCCTGACCCCAAAACTGATGCTATGAATAAAGTGAATGATAATGTCAAACAGTACTGATGTTAATATGATTATGACCCCTAGCCCACCTCCTCTAGTGGATGATCACTAAATAAGATCACTACAAAACAGCATCCTAGGACTTGATAGTATACGGTGTCTGAGTTGTACCAGGTATTTGCAAATCCATCACTAAGTTTGTGTGTTAAGTCCGGACTAAGTTATGTTACTAAGTTATTAACTTTGTTTAGGTGTTTTTAGCTACAACACAACTACTACTACTACTACTACTACTAACGAGCAAAATAGTAAATCACTAGTTTGCTAGTAGTAACTCAAGTTGCACCATTAAAATTAAGAAATATCTTCACTACTAAACACTTCAGTAATCTGTAAATCTGCCTGGAATCATTTGCAGTGTTGTCCATTGAAAAAAAGTCTTTGTAGTAACATAAATTGTAACATAGCTGCCAAAAATAGTACAATATGAAATAACCGATTATGCTAACCTTACTGACTGTATTTAGGAGTGTAAGTGTGAAGTCAGATATGTGACTATACTAACTATATAAGCTCTGTTGGTTAGTTACACAACAGTTATACTTGGCAGTTGAAAATATTTGGTGACAGTTATCTCTACATAACAACTCATTTGTGTGTTGGAACCCATTTTAATTTAGTGATGTATAAACCTCCACTTAGTTCAAACGTTACTTATAATGAGGAAGTTTAAATGTATAAAGAACTGGTACAACCGGTTCGTGGGTCCTTTCGTAAAAATGTAGCTTCCTCAGCAGTCTTACTACCTTGGTGTGAGAGTATGAAGGTGCCTCACCTACTGACGGAGCTCTCCTGTAGTGCAGGGGACACTCCAGGGTGCCCTGTTGAGTTCGGCCAAACATGGCGGAGTAAACAGCGATCTGCATACCCCGTTTGCAGCTCAGCCTCATCCTCTCCTCCTCACAGACCACCTTACTCTTATACTCGTCTGGAGAGAGGGAGAGAAAGAGGATACAAAGGGTTACAACTGACATTAATACATGTTTGGACTAAGTTGTGATTTTAAGATCTGGAATAAATGAGAACAAAATCTGGAATTAATTAGGCAGTTTTGAAACAATAACTATTTCGCTTAGAATGAAAACATTAGCTTTCTCCTTGCAACTGGATCCCTGAGAAACAATACTACGAATTGGGTCATATTTTTGTACCATCATTTACGTGAGAAAGCATTCAGAAACACAGGTTGTAAACCACTTGATTTGACCATAAAACCAAATATGAGTCCACCTGAAATGTCAATAATCACACCTCATTGCACAAGAAAACCATGTAGGTCAAGTTTGTCTGACCTGGAGTTTGTTTAAAACCTGCCTGATCTTCTGATTGCTCATGTGTTTCTTGCCCCCTTGGACTTGTATCTAATAAAGTCCCAGCATTTCCATATCTTAACAGTTATTATTACTGATATGAATGATGGCTAAATCTATGAAACAAAGATCCAAGTAGTAATACACTGAGCATATCCTGCTTGCTTCAAACGGTACATTTTTAGTTGATGTGTAATTTTGTCATCTTTTAATCATATAAAACATCTGTTGAGCAGCTCTTAATAAGCTCTGAAAACAGAGACCTGACAAAAGGCTCCACTGAGTGTAAACACACAGAGGTAGAGTTCCTCAGTGGACATGTAGAGCCATGCAAAGGCATTCCTCACACACATCCAGCCACAGTGACCTGTGACAGCCAGAGCAGCTCCACTGGCCAGCAAATAAAAACACAACGGCAGCCGTTTCTACATCTATGTGGGGAGTGGAACAGGAATGTAGAAAGAGAGGAGAGCAGAGAAAAGGGGCAGGGACGGTTTGTTATATCTCTTGGTGACGGATTCACTCTTGTTCTCTCTCATTCCCTCCCTTTCTCCTTCGCTTCCTCTATCCTCCATCCACCTCTCTTTTCAGAGGCAGTGACACCTGCCCGTTGCACCTCACTAACACCCCATGCGGCCTTTCTCTCTTCCCTTGAGAAGTCATTGGTTAAGTGACAGTGAACAAAGAGCTGTTGATTGGCCCCGGGGTCCGGTGGAGAAAGAAAAAGTGGGGAGGGCAGGGGGATCAGTGGATTAATGCCCACTTCTGGTCACTCTAGTGTGAACTGTTGCACAGCTCAGTGCGGCTCGGCTCAGCACAGCACTGAGCCATGAATGAAGAGTAGAATCTGGGTGGGATTACTGCACTGTTTTGGCTCCCCTCCGGAGTGATACTCTTAGCTTCCTGGCTCACAGAGAGAGGGATAAAGGGAGAGGCACGCAAAGAGTTTTTTTTCCTTTAAACAGCGCCATGAAGACAGCAGAGAATTTAGAGATTCAAACAGATACTCTTAATTCACTGTAGAATTTATGGTGGGGTCATACAATTGGAGAATTTGGTTAAACAGGAAATAAAGTGAAATACTTGTGTTGGTTTTATAAGATAAGGGTGGCAATCTTCTATATTTTTCTTATTGTAAACAAATCCTGTGAAAGGGTTAGGGTTAGAAAACCAATACGGAATTGAGCGTACTAAAGCATTTTTATAGCCAGAGCCTGATACTGCTTATTCCATTGTGTCACATAGATCTCTCTGATGTTGTCCAAAAACTATTGAAGGGGATGTATCATGAGCGTTTCCAGGTCTATATTTATATTCTGGAATATATACTGGTATATCTCTGTGTGATTTACAGTTCAAAAAAATTTGAAAAAACCATTTATCTCATACTGGCCCTTTATGCAGCCCCTCAGTTCAGCCTCTGTCTGAAACAGGCTGTTTTAGCTTCTGTCTCTTTAAGCCGCTCCTTCCAATGGGTCCACTCTGGTAAACAAATAATAGTAGTAGAATTTAAATTCTTTTTCTTGTTCTTTACTCGAAATGGAAACTTCTCAAATACATTCGTACATGTTCGAGCCCAAATCTGATCCGAAATATGCTAATAAGTGGACAATGCAAACAACCCATGGAAGAACCTTAGCAACAAAGACTACAGAATGGACAGCTGTTTGTGGGCATGGGCAGAAAATCTGATGTCATCACGAGGAGGAAGCAGAAGTAACATTGCAAACACAGCATTCAGGGCAGGCTGAAGCCTGAGCTTTTGACTTATAGGGAGCATTTTTACATATGTTCACCTTAGATTTTGGACCTTTGACCATGTTTAATGCGGACATCAGACATCATTAGAGTATAAAAATACCAGAAGATTACAAAAAGCATATGTCAAATGTGCACCAAATATTTAGCTGAAAATAGTCCCCAACAAATGCATGCTATCCTCGTTTGAGTAATGTTTGTTAAAAAACTATAAAATAAACCTACATATTAGTGACCAATTTATAAAGATTGCAAATGAAGTGACCCCGCCTTTGGTGTACATCTGACTGAGTGTGGAGATGTGTGAGAAAAGTGAGAGAATGGTCCCAGCACAGAGAGGGACAGAAATGTGTGTCACTGTCAGGATACAAGGCGATGAGGGACTTACTAGGTCTGCATTTGTACCGGACAATGAGGTATTTACTGCTGCCAGGACACTGGTCTGTCCCAAACACGCGGCTGTTGACAAGGACTTGACAGCTCCTTCTGTCTTGGCACTCGTCCAGCATTTTCTACAGAGGGAAGAGTGACAGAGAGCGGGTGAAGACCAAAAAGAGGTTTAGAGGGAGAACAATAAGCCAACGATGGTGAGACCAGCAGCAGGCAAACCTAAAACCACTTCAAACAGGCTGCTTATAACCATGGGAATATGGAGGAGAGGAGCAGGTAAAAGAAAAAAAAAAGAGAATGGGAGAAAGCTCTACTCTACTCATTTCCTGGCATCCTTTAGCTTCTCTAGTTTCATCATCTTTTAGCCTGCTGTAACCCAGGTGAGCACATTCCAACACACTACATTCTCCCTTAGCGAATTCCCACTCGCTAAGAGGAATGCCTGAATGGATACCGTTCAGAGCCTTGCCCGAATTTCACATTAAAAGAGAAGCATTAGATAGAATAGGTTGTGGTATGCAGCACAGGGAGTTGTGGTTGGTGCAGTACTGAGGGGGAAAATAAGGGAAATGATCTGTATATTTCCCCCTAAAACAAAACAAAAACAGAGGGCCTTCACTATGTGTGATTAATGTAATGTGATGAAAAGACAAAATCAAAGAGTGAAATTATCCTATTAACAAGATGTCTGTGTATCTGTCATCCAAAAACAATTAAAAACGCATAAATTAGCAACACAGTTACACTGGGTGGCACGTTCATTCATCACCACAAATGTGGTAAAGTATTGAGAGATGGACTTACATATTCTGCTGTTTTTCTCTGTTGTTATTCTATATCTTTGTCAGTACAGTCAGTACCTTTGTAGATGTAAGAAAAATTTCTCAAAAAAAAAAGCAGATTAATCGTTGCCCTATGGGATACCCTTAAAATAATAATTTTATATGGAGATATTTATACTGTTACTCCAACAAACCAAGGGGGGATGAACAGGTGGTAAAAGAAGATTCTTCAGGGTTGTACCAATGTGGATGGTGCAGCAGTCAGTCATTCTCTCACTTCAACACAATGCACTCTCTGTGTCTGTGCATTCATGGCTGTCCTGTCTATTATGGAAACGGAGGGTGTCCAACGCTAGAAGGCAGGGGCACTAAGAATAAACCAAACAACTGAATGAATGCTGAACAGGATGTGTTTGTGTGTGTTTGTGTTGGTGTTGCAAAGCGGGCCTTCTAGTCCAGCCGCATCCCAATTTAGGAGAGGATGCTAAGGCAAAGACCCCATGAAATCGCTTTGTGTCATGGGAACATACAAGACTGCTTCCTCTTTAGAGAGTGTAATTTGCCGGAAAACATCCTCACAAAGCATTACATAATCAGTGGTCCTCCGCATTTTAACCCTTGGCCAATTTTACCATTTTACGGGACACTTTCTCTCAGGAGGATTTGCAGCTCAAAAGAGGGGCTGTGTATGTGTAGGAGGAGTGGCGGAATGCCAAGATGAGATCCAGGTCTGAGACAAATGGCAGACACTGGGGAGGACTGTGAACTGTAAGGAGGCTTAGGAAAACTCTAATCTTGGCAACTAGCTACTTAAAAAAAACACTTACGAAAAGTAACTAAAATGGAATTGGGTATCAGAAATGTATTTACCTGTAGTGCAGTGGACACAGAACAATATCGGTCATCCTCCTGAGCGTTATACGAACTTAGGAGGGCCTGGTAGGTCTGAGGGCACTGCTGGGGGTCGGAGGCACCTCTCCTTCCATAGAAAGCTGATTGGACGGTGATGGTGGTGCGGGGCGGGCAGCGAACAGACAGGAAGTCTCCGTCACAGGCCTGCTCGGTGTAGTTCCTCAACACTTTGGACAAGTAACCTGTGAGACAAGATACCAAAGAGGCTGTTACCGTGAGACAGTTTGACCGTCTCTGAATGCACAAAACATTGAGGAATGCTTAATAATGAGGTGTAGCCATTTAGAATAATTTGCGTCATAACTGTGTGCAGTATAAACATTTTTACACTTGCAAAAAATGAGTAAATACACTCCATATAGTTTCATTAACCTGGACTGGAACCAATGAGGAATACAATTCTTATTAACCAGATTAAAGCTAATATGCTACCACTGTTTTCCCAGTTTCATGCTACTTTGACGGTAGCATGCTGCAGTTTCCACCACTGTTTTGTATAATATTGGAGCGTTTCCGTGGACGTTTGCTAGTGCTGCATGTCAGCAAGCCTCAATAGATGACTGCTTACAGAAGGTAAAGCTTTAGCTTATATAGCTTTTAGCGTCAACCCTCTAGTCATGGCTGTGGAACAGACTCTTGTGGTTGATATTAAAAAATGCCTGCCAAAGACGTCTTTTAAAGCCAAACCACTTTTGATACAAGGATACAATGCATTACAGTCACAGGACTTACATTTTCCACATATCTGCCACAAAATGTGTCACTTTTCAGGCTGAAATTTTTATTAGCATGTTACTACACTTGCTTATAACTATGTTTACTTGCACCAGACAACCAGCTGGTATTAGCACTGTGAACAGAGCCATTACATAAACCATCTAATGGAACAAGCACAGAGTGAACTTTCATTTAACCTTGGAGGCTGCTTCAAATGAAATAAAAGCTCTTATTCTTTTAAAACACTGAAGTCTCTCAGTGAGCTCTACTATCCCATTAAGAGTCTTTGAGAGCTGCCAGTCAGCCTGTCAGTCACACAGGAGAACTGAACCCATCACAAAGCCACCATTAACATTCCAGCCTGTGAGGAGGAAAACGCAGATAAAGGAGAGAGCTGATCCCCTGGCCACCATCATATAATGTCTTTCTGGACTTATCTGGACCATTTAGTTGCTGGGTCAGGGTGATACAAAAGACGTTTCATCACAAGTATTTTGCTGGAACTCAACTTTTCCAATTGCTTCCTTGTTAATTCAAAAATGTGTCTCAGCTTTATCGGTGTTAAATTCATACTGTGACAGTGTTTGTAAAGTCATGTAGTAAAAAATGCTACAAAGCTCTACCTTTTAAACCACTGAAAACAACCTCCAAAATGAGTTTAAGCTTCCTGCTTAAGTGCTCTGCAAACACATTTACAAAGAGTCAACACACGCGCACGCTCACACACACTCACAAAGTGGACACAGTGTGATTCAATTACCTTTATTTGGTTAGTGTTTGGTTGGGAGGAGGAAATAACATTGAAACGGTGTTCTCTCACACACATGCTCACGCACAAAACACACACATTGTCCCCTTATCACCATGGCCACAGTTAAAAGGAGGAAGGGAAACAAGAGACATTCTCAGGCTTGGAAAGGTCAGCCTCACTCTAAATAGAAATGGTTATTAAACCACCATTGCTCAAAGCGCTCACAGTAATAGGTTTCCACCTGTGGCTGAGTTGTGAAAATGGAAAACAGGTGCACATGCAATACTATTTTAAGTTAATTATGAGTGTTATTTAGAGATGATTTGCATGCCAATTCAAATGCTGAGGAACGGGAGCTGGAAAGCAACCAAAGCAGCTCTATTTTTACATTACCACTCAGATTTATACACAAATTCTTAATAACATCACTACCTACAATACCTGTATTTATTTCTGCTATTAGTTCTATCAGAGTTACCTTGTAACACTTATATAACTGGCTAAATTGTGGGCTGCAGTAAAAGCAGTTTCACTTAGCGTGTGTGTCTCTGTGATCCTATTTAACCTGAACATTTTGATTAAGAAGCTGTTTGGCATATTTCCCCTTTTCTAAAGCTTTGTGCAATTAAGAAACTGTTCTTATGGCGTCACTGTTGCAATTTTATTTTTTTCTAATTGTGCAGGTTAATAGTTTCTCTCCACAGTAATCTCCCGTTCACACACACAGGTCTGGTTTGCCTGCCACATTCCACAGAGGGTGAGAGGGAACTTGGCATTCCCCCTGGCAGCGAGACCACACACACACACACACGCATACAAAAACATCAACACAAACAACGTGGTAGGAACAAGCCCTTGCTGCTCGCTCTTGAAGCCAGGGTGTGTGGTGGTGGTGTAACAGTATCACATTATTAGGGCTGGTTCTTGGCAAGGCGCCAGCACCATGAGAGACCACGAGTTTGTGCAGCCCTCCAGTTAGCCAAGTCTTGGGTACAGCAGGGGAACCATGGAAACGAGGCGAGGGTGAAACAGAGAGGACTGAAGATAGATGATTGAAACTGCGCAGGCCACTTGGAAGAGGAGCTTCTTGAGAGGTGGACGGGAGGTCATAAACAAGTAGAGAGTAGAGAAGGATCCTTGAGCAATACTGTGAGCGCCACAAACACACCGATACACCTTCCTCCACCCTACAAACTGTTGGTAAAAGGCAAACAGATTATCTCACACAAACCCTCAGGTGCTTTCTAAAGAATCCATTTCTCCATTTCGCCAACCCACCCTCCTCCCACACACTCTCTCTCTCTCTCTCTCTCTCTCTCTCTCCTCGTCAGGATCGTCACTATTGTTCCCCTCACGCTACCTGTTGACTGAAGTCTCCTTTCGAGGCCAACAAATCAGGCGGGGTTAAGGCACCTGTGTAAACCGCCCAGCCAATGACAGGTGTCCCTCAGAGGCAGAAGGCTGAACAATGCTGAAGGAACACCCAGGCGTCTCTTCTCTCCGTTTCTTTTCATGTGGGGCCAGACTCCTTCCTTAACTAGCTCCCTGCCCTTTCCCTTAACAAAGCGGCACACTATTATGTCTGCTGGTTTGTTTACTCAGCCATTTAAAGACAGGAGGTTGCGGTCGAGATGCTGTTCGTGTACAAACAGCCTGGATTGAAAGGCGCGTAAGGTCCATTTAATCTGTGCACAAGCAGCAAAGGGATTTCTTATAAACATAGATGCAGACAATTGCACCTGCTTTTTGTATGTCTCACCTTGTCACATGATGTGACTTAAGCTGTCAGTGTCCACCTTTCAGTCATATGTAGGCTTTCAGCTAATCATGAGAGCAAGAAATCAGAGGCCCTTGTAATTATTAGCTCCTCATTTGCAGTCATGTGGTGACCCTAAAATCTGACCCAGCGATGCAGGGGGTCAGGTATGATGGAGATTAGTGACGGGCCACTGTGTTGTGTCAACATGACACAGAAAGGGGTCTGCTGGAGAAGGATTTCCTCCCTGGGAATCACTGATTAGATAAGACCTTGTTGCAGGTCACATACCAATGCTAATTTACAGCACAGTTTGAGTGATTATGCTTAGAAATGTTTATCCATTACTACTTAATACAGAGAAAAAAAAACCTATATAAAGAGCTCTCTCCACTATATTTTACCTGTCTTTCCTTTCAGATCAAATTGGGAGAAAGCTCTAACTAATTCTCCTCATGGTCCTCTAAGCTCAGGTGTTCAATGTCAGCTCGGAATGAGTACAACAGGTATTTCTGACATGAACTGAGGGCAGGTTGGAGGAGGAGAAAGGAGAGGGCAGTGAGAGTGTTTTGACTCCAGAGGCAGTTCAGGGCTTTCCCCTGATTTTGAAAGATGCCGCCTCCTCCTATTGGCCGGGCCTTGAGAATGAACAATACCCTGCCACTGCTACATGAAGTATTACTGATGTGTCATAATAGTGCAGGCTCAATGCTGCTGATTATGCAGTTGCTGTCTAATTTAACTCACTTTTTATGTTGCTTGAGGAGTAATGTTTGCAAAGCCTCTTGCATCGGGCAAGAATGTATAATATTGCAGAATATTAGAAGATTATAGCTTAGCTTAATGCCACAAAAGTGCTTGTTTATACCGAAGTTTAGAGATATTCAAAAGTCTCTATGAATGAGAGTCAAAAGTGTAATCTCTTTAAATAGATCATGTACATATAATAAAGGTATATCAGTATGAACACCTCAAAACGCATTCCATATAAACTAAGTAGCCAAGATGCTCTTGAAAGTTACAAAATCAAAGGCTGTATATTGCGTTTCATCTTGGTACATTAGGTATTTAGGCATTTACAGCTTCATGACTTTATTGGTGTTATTTTAAGCAAATTATAGCCATCAAACCATCAAATGTTCAAAGATGCAGAGCTGCAGGCCTGCTGTCGGAGAAGGAATTCCCTTTAAGTGGTGATTACTGGGAAGAGCGGAGGTTTCCCCTCAAAGACACAGGCCACGCTCTGGAAGCACTCTAGAGAAGGCTGGGCCCTCGATAAAGTGTGGTGGAGATGAAGAAGGGAAGACGATGAAAAGCAGAGATGGGTGACAGAGAAAAGAGAGGTAGATGAAGACATACTGAGCACAAAGAGCAACCTGCTAAAGAATCAAATGTTTTGTTGATTCTTAAAAAAACTTTGAGAGGGGTGGTGGTTTTAAGTGAAGGAGGGTTAGAAATAGGCAGCATACCGGTCATGAGAATAGAGCAGATCTTTTACAAGCGAAGCCACTGCTTACAGGATGTGGCAGCAAAGGTCCGCGGGCCAGAGCTGGTGGCTTTAGGTCCTGTAGTAATTACTTTTCTCCACAGACCACAGAGGCGGCACAAGGGCCCGGAGCACAACGTGACATACAGATAAAACAACCCAGCCCCCTGGTTCTAAATCACATGTGGTCAAAACTCTGAGCTCACCTTTTGATACATGAGCTGAATGAGACAGGTTGATGAGGTGCGCTGGCATCAAATGAGACCTCAAACATGAGGTGAAATAAGAGCCAAAGTTCACACGGACGCCACAAAGTGCACACCGCTACACAATGGACATCAAAAGAGAGCTACGGACAACTGATGCTGTAAACATGCCACAGTAAAGTCCTCACTGCTAAAGCATCCTGATTTCAATCTAAAAAGCGCATTCCTAAAATACATTGCATTCCTCTTCTTACAATACTCTTGCCACAATAGTCACGTTTTGGATTAGCCTACTTTTTTATTAATCACACTACGGCACAGAGAAAGAGCACATACATTCTTTTTTAGAGCCTAAGCAGGTAAATTTGACATAAGTCACAGCAGGATTACCTTTAAAACTACTCAAGCACTGTAAATGGGTAGCTGAGTTCTTTCAAGTGCTGCAGTAAGCGTTGAGTGAAACCATCTAAGATTGTATTCGTGAATCTGAAGAAACATGCACAAGCTTGCTATTCCGGAGTAGAGCTTGCAACTATTTGACGGACTGTGTGAAGATTTGAGGATCCATCATTGCTTGGGCTTACATCAACAAATACTGTACATACTGTATACCAAAAACGTCTTATACCTTCGGCTATAAATGTCAGTGTACACAGTTAAAATGGAG
The DNA here is from genome assembly GCF_910596095.1 of Thunnus maccoyii. Lineage (NCBI taxonomy): Eukaryota > Metazoa > Chordata > Actinopteri > Scombriformes > Scombridae > Thunnus > Thunnus maccoyii. Next base: position 19,267,325 of record NC_056549.1, on the reverse strand, counting down.
TAAGAACAAATTGTTGAAGTTATTTACTAGCTTAGCAGTTGTGGCTGATTATTTTATGTTGTGAGTCATGGTGAGCCACAGTACAAGTAGCAAAATGTGGGAGGTAGAGGCTGCATTGTATTGACAGCAGTAATGGGTGACACGTGATGGCTGAGTGAGGTGCAACCTTCCTAGAATACTTACTGAACATGTTAACATACTGTACACACAGTTACTGAATGGTTGGGGGGTTGTCAGCTGAGGGGGCTTATTCACATGAGGTTGGTCCTCTGGATTTAACCGCAGCATTGGTTTTGCTCTCTAACTTCACACTAAAAAAAAAAACAAAAACCCATTCAGGACCGTGACCTTAACAACACAACTTCAAATCCTATTCCTGAATACCCTCACCAACTCCACAGGAGATAAACCCACCATGCATTTCACACTTTGCTATCAGACTTCACTTAAGACTGCTCAAACAACAGCTGTGGGGGTTGGCAGAGATGATCAGAGATCTGTAATGCTAACTTACTGACTTAAGAACGGCTTACCAAGAGTAGGAAAAAAGATGAGGGCTCTTCTAATATACTTATATTAAATGTATTTTCTTATGACATTCATCTCTGGGTGTGTTTGTGTGTGTTTCTTTCAGCCAATAGGAGTGAAACTGAAAAACCTGTGCAAATTCACATTGGCAAAACCATGCACATGGGCCATCCAGGTGCATGCGAGCTGCATATTTATTCTCACTTTTTTCAGACTGTCATCAGCAGAGGCAGCCAGATATGACAACTGACAACAAGTTCAAGTGTTTGGATTTGGTTCACTGATGCACTAAATTTCTGTGGTTAGGAATCCAGAGGAGGCAGAAGATGAGGGCATGTTAACATGTTTATCCCTTTTTTTTCCAAATTACTTCATAGGCTTTCCTCATGGTGTGCATCAATATCCTCAGGTGATGGTCTCTTTAATTTGAATGGAAGAGTTGCTAACATACCACACTTCCTCCCCGCCCCCCCCACCAGCAGACAGAGACCGGAGCCCGAGCAGCTGAAGTCATTAAAACCGGAGACACAAACACAAACACTGTGCTTGCCCAGTTCTTTCCATCTCCCTGAGATGGCTTATCTTTCTAACACCTACACACACTACACACAAACATGCACACCACAGACAAACAAACGCACATGAGGTATGCAGAGGCACACAAACTTCAACCTGCTGGACATGAACAACATACTGCTACACCCATCCCTTCCCCCAGCTTTTCCTGTACACAGCTTATTTATTTGTTTGTACTTATGAATCCAGTAGCAACAGGCTTACAAAGGGCTGTGTGTGTTAGATACAGAAGGTTTCAAATGGGCGAAACTATAAATAACTATTTTCAATATACCAAAAGTAAAGGGAAGAATGAAAAGATAGAGTCTGATGTTGGTAGATTTGCAAATACACCAATGTAATGAAAAGGAAAGATCGTTGAATGTCTTAGCCTCCAGCAAAAACTTAAATGCTCCTTAGTAGAGATTTTCCAAGTCTCTGAACCTCTGCTTGAGGGATGAACACCATTTTTACAAAATAAAATGTTCCCACATTTGGTGTTTTGATGATGCTGGTAGAGAGTGTCATCTAGCATATCTCTCCAGAATCTGGCATTGGGGTGAGATCTGATGACTGCACAAGCCATAGCATATGATTGGCATCATTTTAATCAAACCATTCAGTGACCTCTTGTGCCCTGTTCCTTTAATTTGTCACCTATCTGTGTATTGGAGTTGCACCAGAAAAACTGTTATACTGGACCTTTTTTCAGACTGATGGACTGACATAGAATAAAACCAAGGTAATGGTAAGTTTTAATGGGTTGATAGGCATTATCTGACTTAGCTGTGTATGCCTCCTCCCAAGAGACAAAACTGATACTGCTAATCTTTGATATAAGAATTACCAATTCTACATTTTCATAATAAATGTTGGATAACTATATGGTTAATATTATATTATTATAGGATTAAAATGAACTCATAACAGAGGCAAACTCTAGCCCCGGGATAATGAACTTGGGTTCGTTATGTCTAGTTATCTTGTGTTAAACACCAGGTTCGTATGTGAAAACTGTATCATACGAAATGACAGTATGATGTTTATTTTTGTTGGTGGAGATTTATCTGCCGGGCAAAAAAGACAAAGAAGGGGATTAAATGTAGAGAACTGGAGGGATGTCACATGCTAAGTCAGACACATATCAGGTGGGACAAGGAATTCATGCTCTGGAGGAGAACTTGAACACAACATGCTCCCCTTGCTTGTTCATATCCACACACATACACACACACGAGGAAACAAATCCACACTAAAGCATCAAGCTTACGCAGACAGTCAAAGGCCAACTCAGTGATGTTAGCAGCAAGGGAGGGGTTGATATTTCAGGTTACTGGTGTTAGCAAACTCCTACGAACAAAGGGTGGAACGCCACCTCTGTCTAAGCTCGTCCTGAGGGGGTCATCGGGTATAAAACATCTGCCACGCTTGGAAATGGCCGCACGGTTGGACAGTGGCCGCTAAGTCTCCCCTAGGGAGTCCCCAAAAACCAAACACTGGTCCCACCCATGCCCTCCCACGACCTCTGTTAGCACGTGCCTCTCCTTGTGACCCCTTGAGGTCGAAGGGCACTAGGTGAGAGGACACTTTTACTTTGAGTACGTGTGTTGTATGTTTCTTATGATTGGTGAGAGGGGATATGGGGGTGAGGGGTGAAAGAGTGAAGGGCATAGAGGTTCCGGGAACACCCTGCCTGGTGTTTGCATGCATGTCCAAACACCCAGAGAGAAAGAAGAGTGTGTGTGTGGCAGAAAGAAAAGACACAGAGGGACAGAGAAAGGGCCAAAGGAGGCAAGATTTGTCATTTTAATGGTCACTTTTATGGCCTGGGAGAGTTGGGTGGCAGCCAGTCTGTCCCATTACTGACCACAGTCCAGCAGACAGCAGACAGATGCATCAGTGTGTGAGCTTTATTGTCACAAAGGGAACGACAGATGTATCCTTCAGCAGTCATCGTCACCACAGCGGACTGGATTTAGGTGATTGTTGGGTGGAGCGATAGTAGCCTAGGGCTTAGAAAAGTGAGCTTGTGAGATAGAGAGGTCATCAAGGAAGGATCTCCTGTCACTCATTTTCTCCTCTGATGGGACACGTCAGAAACTAAAAAATTTGTAGCACTAATAGTTTCAATTTGGAGGAAAAAGCTCTAATCCCACTAAAAAACACATACATGGACATTACATCTTAGTTAAAGCAACAATATCAAAAATATAATAGGTAAAGAGGAGGTTGGGGTGGTGTAGGGAGCTACTGCAGCAAACCTGGTATGAGTTAATCTGCAATAAAGAGAAATGTCAGATTGAAATGGCCACACAGCACACCTGCATTAATTGGACGGTTGTGAATTAACTAGCAGCTGGTTCCAATTAACTAATGAAAGTAGGGTGTAAAGTGCTTTGCCCGAACTGACGCTACGCTTTATTAGTTGCACTAGGCAGCAATTAGGTGTGGAAGTGTGCAACTGTATGTCTGCATGAGCATCGTACTGGATACAATTATGGTTACTGTGCATCAAAAGTATTTTTCTTTTAGTTTTCTGTTGATGATATCGGTTCCTCAACATAGAAACACATTAGTCTCTTGGATAATTTATGTTGTGGTCATCAGTTTGAATTATTTGTACTTCATTTATTTTTTTTCAGTCTCTTCAGTAAACCAGATGTCTTTAAATACTACGATACCCATGAATCTCACCTGCCATTAATATGAAGAGGCAAGTAAGAGGCCTGAATTAGACCAGTAGCAGATTCAGATTAAAAAAAAACATTATGCCATAGTTGCCAAATTCTTCCAAAATTCACCCAGAATCCTAAAGTGAAAGAAATTACACTGTTGAATGTGTTTTCAAGTGTCTACAAAGCACAATCTTTACATTTCACTCACTGAAATACTTCTTGGTAGTCATTATTGACTTAAGAACCACATATTTTCTAATACAAGTGCTCACCTTAGTGCTCCATAGCCACATGTCACATTATTAATTCAGAAAATGAACAAGACCTCCAGTTCCACAAACGTAGACTCCCATAATAACTTAACAACTGATTTCTTTTCATTATGGCCTGTCTGCGTGCCAAGCATCACTGTGATCCAGTAGCCTCCCACCTGCTCCATCCGTTTCTGTCCTCCTCCATTTTTCTCAAAATCTACACCCCCTCCATAAAACATTAATCAGTTTTAATGCATTAACAGCAAGACAGCATACCTCTTTTCAAGGTTCAAGCATGCGCTGTAAAGAAAAGAGAGGTATTTCCTTAAAAAAAAAAGGGTGGGAGTGGGTGGGCACTGAAAGACTGAGCTTTTTGGGAATTAACAAGCTTAACACGGGGGCTGTTCTGTGAAAACAAGCAATAGAACAACTTCTGAGTAGCTGAGGGAGTGAAAAGCCATTTGCAGCATGTCCAAAGGGACTTAGCAGGGAGATCCTCTTCCATTTACAACAAACCCAGACTGATCTGCAGGAATGAGCAGACTAAATGTGAAAGCCTACTTTGCCTTGGTCATTCAGAGTATCACTGAGAGGAGAGTTTGTTTTCATAGCTACCAAGTGACTGGGGTCACCTTGGGTAGATGTTTTTGCCTGCTGAATGTACAGCCTCAACCTGTACAATGAAGTCAGCTGCTACTCATTCACTTCTTTCTATACCATTATTAATTATTAATCTATTGATTATTTAATCTGTATTCTAAAATTATAAAATCAATGACTTGCCCCTACTGAGCCCAATGTGTGATGCCTTAAAATTGCCCATCAATAGGAACAAAAACTTAAAATTACAATTGTGTAGAGCTGGACAATAGAACAGATTTATTGAATTACCTACAATATGGATATTCAGCCACAAGCGTTTGGTGTCAGTTGGGTGTTCTGTTGCTAGTAGCAACCACTACTGGCACAGTTTTATAGCACTTTAACTGACATTATGACAGTACAGTTTTGTCAGATATTTTGCAAAAATTCACAAGCATATTTTATCTATTCCCCATATGCCCTCGCTGGAGCATTATGACTCTATGGATGGCAATGTTGGTCGGTTGGCCCACCACTTTGGTCCAGAGAGAAGCATCTCTACAACTATTGGATGGATTGCCATGAAATGCTGAACATTACATTAATGGTCACCAAAGGATGAATTCTACCGACTTTGGTGATTCTCTGGAATTTCCTCTACCACCACCAGCAGGTCAAACTTTTTACTCAAAAAAATTGATTGGCGCATTTGGCATTGACATTCATAATCTATAAACAGTGTCTCCTGATGACTTTTGTAAACCAGACTTTTCCTCAAGTACCACTTTCAACAGTTGGTTGAAATTTGTGGTTTTAAGTGAAATGTCTCAACAACTTTTGGATGGATTTTCATGAAATTTGGTTGACATTCATTGGCTGTATAGATGTCAGCTGGTAAAATTCTGTTTGGCTATCTGTTATGTATTTTTCTCTTTTCACTTTTACTCTTGTGGAGTCTGTGTGTTATTAAATTTCTGTGTTGTATTTCCTATGGGGGACTTAATGTTGATTGTTCACTAGTGATACTTTGTTCCCTGCATGAGGGACAACTAATTTACAGTTAGTCTATGGTTGTATGAATCCAGTTTCATGGTAATGTTTTTCACAATACCTTTGTTCAAACCTTTGTTTATTACATCTCATGATATCTCTTATGATGTTTTCAGATTTGTAATCACCATCATAGAATTTGATGTCTCGCTGTTTTTATTGTTTCACAATTACTTGCAGTAAAAACAGGCCAATTACTGCCTTCAGCTTTTATGGGAAGTGTGTTTAGCTCATTGCATAGCTGAGCGCCTAGAGGCGAAATTTACTCATATTGCAATTTTCCAATAAATAACTATTTAGTGGCAATACTTCAAACAATAAATGACATATGACAAGGAGCTACAGACCATTATCTTTAACTTGTGATACTGTAATTAACAAAACAAGCATATTAAAAGTGAGCCAACATGGCAAATGAGCCAACTGATATAAATTGAGATATATCTCATTTTATAGCTCTAACCATAGCACTATTATATTGTGATGACGCATTGCTGGGAATGGAACCAATACAATCTAAGTTTGCGTGCAACAAATGGTTTCAACAGGGAAAAAAACAAGGGAAAATCTCTCTTGCTCCCTCCCCCCTTACCTGAGCTGGCCAGAGGGGCCAGTAAGCAACAGATTAGCAGTGCTTTGGGGAGCAGGCTGCTGTAGCGTGCTGTAATGCAGACTGTCAGTCCGACACAGTTGGGGGGCTACACAATGCCTCCTTGTTCAGACTGGCCCTTTTGCGCCCCACCTCTCTACCTCTCCTTCCCTCTCTGTCTCTCTCTTTCCCTTAAGGGGTTTTCATCAAACCATAAAAACTAATGTTCAAAAATGTTCTTTCACTCTACTTACTACACTAAAGAGAACATGACGGAAGCGAGGATCGAGGGATGGAGAAAGAACAAAAAGGAAGCCGGATCAAGGCAGACATGTTGACTCTTAAACCAAACATAAATCAGCTCCCAGGAAACAGAGAAAAAAGGAGACAGAGGGGAGGAGGAGGGGCATCAAAGCATGGTTCACATTCTCCAAGATGCAGGAGCAGAAAAGGTGTGCGTGCCGGGTTTTTGCATGTGCGTGTGTGTGTCGTGGGGTTGGGTTGAGAGCATAATTCAACAGCCAACACATAAGTGGGGTGGACATGAGGAGATAATTGCCGGTGCACACACCCACCAGACTCTTTCCCAACACTTGTTTCTGTTTTCCTACAGCTCCATTTCATCCTCAGACTGAATGGTGCAACCCTCTGTACTTGCAGCAGCAGGCATCCCTACTTATCTGATTCTCCATGTGCCTTTTGTTCACAAAATGAATAAGATTTTCTCGGTCTCAGTCTTTGTTCAAAATATGATAAACAAGTTTGCATTCTTAATTAATTACACAATTGTTGCCTAAACAGAGACAGCGGAGATGTTAGAATAGCTCGCTAACTGCAGCTGCATGCAGCAACACAGGAGTGTCACTGAAGAATCTTCTTCATACATTTCTCTATGTTTTCTTTGGGGCTCCTTATATACCTCCTCATGCAAGAGAGGGCAAGTGCAAACACACACACACACATCTACAATGTCTACATATACATCTTTACAGTTAAATGGTTAAGGAATTAGACGCCCCTCTCCTCTCCCCAATAACAGTTATTACCATAAAACCATCAAGCTCGACATCTGATTGGGCGATTTGGGTGGTTTAGGGGATTGACAGAAATCTATGCAAAATAATGATTATCATATTAAGGGCTGACTGGTTGAGCAGTGTTCTGGTGATTATAAGCCTTGATTAAGACATCCAGCCCGACATAGCTGGTAGTTAGACCTCCTTCTCAGCCTACGTTGGTAATTTAGAAAGCAGTCTGGGTTTAATTTGGGAGTTTCACCCCAAAATCAGGTATGAGACAGACACTGTTTAAAAAAGTGACACCTACTCTCACTCAAATTATAGTGATTTTTTTTTTTTTTTTTTACAGCAGCCAATGTAAGCCCTCAGTCAACACATGATAACGCTCTATTACAGTACAGTATATTGCTGAGACACTAAATGACGGACTTCAGACACTTCTCAAAATTTCATCATCACTGGCACACAAAACCATTCTCTGCAATAAACTTTCTACCATCTTATCCATTTTTTATCAAGTAACAACTAATTAATGAACAAAAGTTTGACTGTGAAAATCTAAGTAGTCGCGGTAGTTTTTTTACAGTCTATGCAAATACATTCCAATTTCTTCAACACTGATTGCAAAACAGTTTCTGTTTGTACGGCACAACATTATTGACATACCATATCTTAATTTAGTGTAATATATTGCCCCAACAGCAGCCAAATCGTTCATTAAGGATTACCTCAGTCAGGATGTGCTATCTTCCCACACATATTTTGGCAATGAGACAAAAAACAATTTTGATTGGTGCACCTTAAATTTCATCATATGCCAGGACTTGAATCAGTTGACTCAAAGCTCACCTTTGAGGCCACGTCTGCTTTGAACACATCTTCAAATTAATCATCTCAACACTTTTCCTCTCACTGCTCTGTCTTTTCTTCGGGAATTTCCTTTAGATCACTGCGGTTTCAGTATTTCAGAAAGCAGATTAGAAATTTGATATGCATATAGTATCAATTAATCCCTACAAAATGAAGCTATAACTTTAAAACTCCTCTATTTGTTGCAGTGTGATGTGGGATAATTGAATTTCCTCACACAGGCTTTAAAAAGAGCAGAGGGGGAAGAGTTGTTTCCTGTTATAAACACAGATCTCTCATCACCAACACAACTCTGTTGTTCCCCGACATGATGTCAAACTCTGCTTTATGTGTTTGTTTATGTGCTTATTGTATCCAGGGAGGAGGGTCTTACACAGTAATTCATGTCTTTCATCACGATCATGTTGTTCCAGGTCAGACTTCCACCTTAAATTACACATACACACACACATACAAACATCCCACACACAATGCCATAAAGGCATACGCTGGTACATGCATCCAAATGTTATCTCCTGTACATCTCCAAGCTGTCTGCACCCACAGGCTCTTAAGTCTCACATTTCCTTTAACTTGTTAAACTGTCTCGTTGGTACCAAACTTTTAAGATGGGTTTTTACACTGCTATATATAACTAGCATTGCTCAGCCACAAATGCTACATGTCACACGTGACACACAGCTACATGGCTGGATATGATGTTTCAAATCTCAGAAGTAAATTATTAGTATGTTGAGTAAGTACATTTCTTCTTCTGCACAAACTCTTCTTGTCTGATCTTCTGTAGAGCTGAGATTTAATAGCTGTTTCTATTTTGGATCCAGGTTGGTTAAAAAAACAACAAAACAGATTAATTAATCTCACACTGACATTCACAACACACTCTTATTGGATATTTTATCCTCTCTCACTTGCTTTTATTAGTGTTGAGCATTGCGCAAAACATCAACGTGGTCATTTAACTCCTTTGAAATGTAACTGAACTTAACTATGACGTTATCTGTAACTTTTGTGACATCATTGTTTGAAAGTAAAACCTGCAAGGATTTGAGTTCAATCAGCAGATTCCAAACTAGATTCGGATTTGATAAAAAGCTATATTAAAATCCTACTGAATCCTGTCTCTGAGCATTTAGGCAGATTTAACAGATGATATCAGTAAGCAATTCTAGTTTAAACCTGAACTGTAATGTTATAAACGTCCTCCTTGACACCCAACAGCTTTGTGTGTTTTGATACCATCCACCGATGAATCAAAATCCTTTACAATTTACTCCTTTGGGAACCTCATTCAAAGAAACTTCCCTTTGAAGAGACGCACCCCTTCTCTACTCATTTAAAGAGAAAAGCAGCCTTATGCCAGGCCCTTGCTGTCCGCCTAGCCGCTTGCCTCCACGGAAAGTAGACAAAACAAGTGGGAGGTAGGATTTGTTTAGACAGAGCTCACCTGGCGCACACAGACATAGAAACAGTGATCAGGCAAGCCCTGGGGAGGAGTAGAGGCGAGGAGGCGGGGAAGAGAAGCAGGGTTGGTGGGGAAAGAGGCAGGGGAGCTGATGAGTGTGGGAATGGGGGAAGGGAAGTGAAGGGAAGGGAAAGGGGAGCTGTGCAGAGAGAGAGCGTGGGGTTCAATGTACTACTCTTATCCAGGGCCACTCAAAAATCAGAGCGGATTAAGATTTGAGGGGCCTCAATTAGCGCTCAGCAATGAGTGGAGGGGTGTGTTTGTGTGTATGTGTGTGTGTAGAGGTGGGCAGGGTAAAGGTTAGAGGTAGCCTAATCCAGGAGTTGCCCATATGGGTAATAGCAGAGGCGGATTTGTGTGTCTGTGTAAGTGTCAGCTACAGTGTCATACAACTTAGAGCACTTGCCCATGATGAAGTGATCAGCTGATCTGTCACCTAGGAGGGATAGAGTTCCCCTGTCGCTACCCTGGGTTTACTCTTTCTACATGCAAGTTAAAACTGTTGACAGTTAAAGAATAAGTCTGGTGACATTCTGTATTTCTCTTACTCAACAAATCCCATGAAAAGGTCAAAACTAACAATGACCTGACCCTGCCTGTGTATCCAAAGCCTGGTACAGGTTTTTCCTCTGTGCCATTGTTCAAAATTCATTGTTCAATGTCCAAAAACTGTTAAAAACACATCAGTGAGATACACCATTATACTGGATGACATATTCCACCATTATAATGAACATGGGCACTGCAGTTCATTTTGAGTCGACCCCACAAACACAACTGTGCACTATTTAATCATTAAGTAATGTTTGCTAAAAAGTACAGTGCCTTGCTGTTTTTAGGAAATCACTTCTTCAAAATATACACTGTACAATACCGTTTTAAAGATTTCTGTCTTGAGTAGGAATGAACGGGCTTGGGGCTGAAAGTATAAGATCACTGGGAAGTCTGAAAGTACTGAGAGATGGAGAAAACATATTGTTGGTTTTGGTCTTTTCATGAAATGTGTTGACAGTAAGAAAAATATAGAATATCACCAGCGTTATCCTTTAATGGCAGAAACCACACAACAAAATATGCTTTTTCTTATGATTATAAAGCCGTATTGTAGGAATGACTAAAAGCTGGAAGAACCCCTTTGAAGTAGGGCATCATTATTATGCTGTAAATGATTACCAAAATCATGTATTGCTCAATAAGGAAATGATTGACAGGAAAAGGAAATGATCATTTATTACAATTATCCATCTTTCGGAATGTAGGTTTACCACACTTGAACACTTTAAAATGACAGAAAACAGCCATATCTACATTAAATACAGATAGAGTATAGATCAGTGTTTCCCCTATAATTGTACAGCCCTGGCAGGCTGCCAGTCCAATGAGAACCCCCACCAAGCCAAAAAAAAAAATTTCTTAGTGCCATAAATAACGCCAAATATCCATTAATTTGGAAATCAATAAGATTTGGGGGGTTCTGTGCGGCGCTGTTCCAAAACATGAGTCAACCTCTGTGTCGTTGCCTGGGAAACTCTTCGTAGCATAGCTCCTATAAGGAATAGGGCAGTGCGTAATGTGTGTGCGTAGCAAGTGAGTGATTGAGCGAGTGTGAGCGGCAGAAAAGTGACGGTGAATGCGAGCGGAGCAGAGGAAAATGTTAGCATTAAGTTGTCAATCTGACAGTAAATGTACAGTACAGGCTACAGTGTGTCAGTTAATAAATGCTGCAGCTTCTCAAGGCCAAGAAAAGCCTCATCTGTTGTTTCTCCAACTGCAGGAAAAGTGAAGGGGGTTAGCCCTGAAGTTAGCAACAATGGGTTAGCCTAACCTGATGACACTAAACAGAGAACGGAGAAATGTGTGGCTGCTGAGTCTCTCCCGAGTTTTGCTCAGCTCATCCCCATCACCCCCACCTCCCACCCCGAGACCACCGTCACCCCAAAGCAGTCAACCTAGGGGAAACACTGTAGATTATAATAATGTTTCAAATAGGGCTGAAAGTAATGATTGCTTTTATTAATTAATTAATATGCCTAGTATTTTCTTGATTAATCATTTTTGTCTTCAATAGTCTTGTTTTGTCCAACCGACCAACATCCAAAACACAAAGTATTCACTTCTGTCATGTAAAACTAAGAAAAGCATCAAATCTTCACATTTGAGAAGCTGAAAGGATTTCTGGCATTTTTGATTTAAAAAAGTGACTAAGACAATTATTCAAGGAATCAACCAATCATTGCAGCATAGCACAGTTACTAAAAGATCAGAATCTCAAAATGCAAAACATCACGATTGTGCCTGATTAGATTAAATAAATCATGTGAGCACAGTTATAATATGGTTCATTTTGAGGCCTGACCTTGATGTTATCCAAACACCTTTATCCTCTTTTGAAGTGAATCAAAATTCATGACTTGAAAAAAACTCTGTTGACTTACTGTCTATATTTCTTGACTGTGGTCAACATGTGTGATGAGGTTCGACAGGGGGAACAAAGAGCAAGATGGATGATAACTCCCCCTAACCACACACTCACACAGTTACTATGGGTTGACCTCAGTTGACCTCTTGGCCCCTCAACAGCCTCACATCCCATTGACTAGGATTAAATAGGTTTTTGCCTGCAGGATTTTATGACAGAGAGAGAGAAGTAACCCTTTGACAGTGTCAGAGAGATTTCAGCCATCAATAGGTCCATCAAACCAATGATGGTTTTTTGTTTGAAATGCCAACAGATCAAGTGAGTAATGCTCATCTGAAAGGCCCAGTTGCGGCAAATGCGTAATTCCTGTCATTGTTTTAACCTTTTTCCAAATAGTCCAGCATTCATAGTTTCCTTTTCTTCCATAATGATGTGTTGACAAGAATGGTAACCTGTTCTCTGCCCATGTCAGCTGATAACAGCATCCAACACGGGACAGAAACGCAGTAATAACAGCTAGTACTCATGTGACACTCCTGTAGCACTACCTCAGGAAGACAGACCTTCCTTTTATGGCACAAAGCAAAGGAAAAAATTAGTTTGTAGTCATAAATATGTGTTTATTTTGTGGTGCAATGTTGTCCAAATTTTTGCATCCAAAAATAGATGATTTGCTGCTAGCTGTCCAATAAAGAACACATGCATTAAACAGACATGAGTAAACCTGAGAAAATACATAAAAGGAGACAAAATGATTATAGATTAAGTTCTATGAGTTGTTGGTTGAGAAACATGCTAAAAAAAAATCAACAGCAGAGCATCGATAACTTGTAAGACAAAGACTGTTAATTAGCTACATCCTTAACTTGCTACCCCTGTTAGCCTAGGGGGTTGCTCGGGCTCACTCCACACCTCTAATTAGCTGCTCAGGCAGCTGTATAATAGAAGATGATAACAGGGGGAGAGACAGAATTAAATTACCCACCAACATATTTGTTTCCATTTCAGCAGTGGGCTCAAAGCCGCCGAAGAAATATGAAACTGCCATTACCCCAGTTTGTCGACAAACGATGCAAATGTAAGATGAACCACTAGGAAGCGTCCGCTAAAAATAACATGTTATAAAATTAAATCAACTTTTACTACATAAGCATTCTTTTGGATATCAACAGTTAGCTGCCGCAGGTTAGTTCACCCTCAGTGAGTGACTGTGGTCCACTGATGAGACCGGATTGTTCACCATCACTGACTCAACCATATGACCGATAGAGGTCTGACTGACAGATGTTAGATATACTTCTGTCACTCTGCAGCCTGGCAGCACCTGTCAATCAAAGCCTCAGTCTCTGGGGGAGACTCCAGCTGGTCAAGAATGCAAGGCCTGAAGGATTTCTTTGTCCCTGAGGTATTCCGAGGCAGTCCCCTTTCTCATTTCATTCACAGCGATGCTTGGTCAGCATTTCTGTAAAAGCATGTTGCACAAAGCCCCAGCAAGCAAACAAAATTGCATCTGGGCAGTCAACGCCAGCGTCTCTGCAGGGTCTATAGACAAAAAAGGTAATGCAAAGGAAGAGCCCAACATGACAGCAGTGTTTCCCCCCCACCCCCTTAAGCAGCAAAATAATCAATGGGCGACTGAAAAGTAAAAGTTTCAGTGGCAGGACATGTTGCATCAAAGCTGAGATTTCAACAAATTAACTCCTGTCTGCGACATAGTATTTGAATAATCGTGTTTAAGCCAGAGTATTGGTAAATCTACTCCAAGCAGCGGAAATCTGGAATCAGCTGGTCTTAAGAGTTTTTTTCCTCCTCTTGCTTAATTAATCACCATTTGATCTTCTCAATCGTATTATTTATGGAAAAAAAAAACCAACAACCACAGACACATGTAGGACAATTACAAAAATAAACCCCTGTTAACAGCTTTCACAACACCCTGATCTTTAGCAGCTCATTAGGCAGTCACATGGACACATGCACACACAATCATACACAGAGGGCATGTTACATACATCTGCTCCTTAGCACCTTTCCCCCAATGGTGTTAGTCTGCTCGTTTCCAACCATTAGACCCATTAGAGGCCAATTAACACCAACACAAAGCTCCCTTCCTGTTTTACGGCACTGTAAACAAAACCTGCAGGCTTGCCTTGGGCTCAGCACAGCTCAATAGCCTATAATGCAACACAGAATAACTCATTAGTTTCCACTAATACTTCATATGCCTTTTCCTAGCAGACATAAAAGCCTACAGATTCCGTCACACTGTTTGGCTCATAAACCTCAGGTAATTGGCAGGTTCAAGCACTAATATGAGCACTTGGTGTTGACTTTCCAACTGATTCTATATGAAGCAAAGAAAATCATAAAATCTGCTCAATGGTCGGCATCTGCTTTCTTCTCTGAGCTGTAAATCTGTAGCAAAGGAGAACACTTGGTCTAGACAATAGTTCTCATCTAGTGACACATTAACCACATTATTCTGTTTATCTCAGTTGCATCAATGGGATATGTGTTGCAAATCTTTGCTGTACTGACATATTAACCCTTAATCCCTGCAGCCACACGGCTCTGGTAAAGGGGAACCTGTTTGTTTGAAGTGCCTTATGTGGGTCACTCTTCTCAAACGGTGTCAAAATTGGCCAAAAGATAAGCGCAATACGGGTCTTTTCCGCATGTTTAAGTTGTGTTCCAGTCGGTTTATGAAGCAAACATTTGAGTGTGCATGCTGCAGCACGCCAGAGGCACGGGAAGCTGATGCGACGCACTGAAATCAAGGCTCCCATTTCTTCTAGGAGTTACTCAACAGTTAAAAACATGCGCAATGACTTAATCCTTGAGTGTTTTTCACCTGCTAGGTTATTAAGTTAGTTGGTGGGTTACGCTTCAGCTGAGATATGGCAATTATACACCCCCATAACCGGAAAATGGGATGATAAACTGTAGTCACAAGCAACACACGCAGAATAAAATGGGTGCTGATCTGTCCAATCGTTGCTTTTAAAAACCCGGGGTCAAGTTTTAGTTTATTTTGTAAACAACAGACGAACACATCAAATTGATTCCCAACCTGAAAAGTCTGTAGAGCCCTTGGTGAAGTCGCACAGGACGGTCAGACACGTTATTCCCAACAGGAGCGCATAACTGAGGGCTGAGACAGTTCCATCTGAGAAGAACATCCTTGAAGCCTCAAAATTTGTGAGTTTCTCCGTAGCATTAGAAAGTCTAACAGCAGCAGCAGCAGCAGCATTGAGTTTCAGGCTGTGCGTCGCATGCAGGAGATGTGCGCACCCATGTCTTCCCTCATCCTCCCACCACACTGCTGTGAGACCGAGGCTCCTCCGGGCTAAGGCAGTGCACGGCTCTGTGTGCATTTCCAACTGCGTGCTGTGTTGAGGAGGAAGCCCACCTGGAGGACCGTCACTCCCCTGCATGGTCTCAAAGACCCAGAGTTCCCTACCAGTCACAGGCAGGGGCAGCGAGTCTATATTGTGTTATTTATACCTGTAGGCTGTCTGTGACCACTGAGAAATGATTTGCTTTTGTTTAGTACAGTGTTTGTTTGACTTATTGAACCTAAAGTAGTGGAATGTAACTAAGTACATTTACACAAGTACCGTAGCCTACTTAGGTACTGTTTGGAGGTACTTTTACTTTAATAGTACTTTCATTTTGTGCTATATTTCTTTTTTTTTTTTTTTACATTTATTTGACAGATACTAGTTAATTTGAAGATTAAGATTTCACATAAAAGTACAATATCAGCTTATGAAATATGATGCATTCTTGTAAATTAAAATCCTCAACAGTATAACCTATACACTTGTTAAAATGATCTCTACCTCAACCAGCTAAAGCATTAAAATCTTGCTTTTACAGTAATGTCTCAGCAATTTTAATCCAACAGGGGTCATTATGTACCCCAATAAATACTTTTTCTTTTGAAACTTTAAGTACATTTTGCCGCTAATACTTTTGTTGTAGTCCTGTGGAAAATTATGGATGCAAGACTTTGATTCTAATGGAGTATTTTTATAGTGTGGTATTGGTACTTTTAATGAAGAAAAGGATCTTGATACTTCATACTTCTTCCACCATTGTTGAATAATGTTTGGTTGATAACATACAGGCAATTAATAGCCTATATAAATGCTAACATTATACAATCATAATGTAGGTATTTATATATGATGATGGGTACATAGTAGGTAGTAGGTACAGAAACAAATATGGAAGATAAGGTCATTTTTTGACACGGTTGTCATCATTGTCAACAGGAATAGCCCTTGAAGTATGATCATCTTCATTACCATCCTCATCATCCTCATCATCATCATCATCATTATCATCAGACACACTACCAACAACACCAACATAAGCTTTATAGGCAATAAGTGAATGCTGCACTTTTCTCACTAATCAGCAGAATGTCTCATGGTGAAAGCAACAGTCGTGTAAATCACACAGGCAGGTCGGGTATGGCTCTCATACTAGCTCTCAATAAGTGGAGCCTTTCATGTAATTTCATTTTTAATTTAATTTAATAATTAATAATAATACCTATTAATATTGCATTTGGTTTTAATAATCTTTATGCTGTTTTAATTGGGGGTATATGTGCGGTAGCTGGGGGGCAGGGTTAGTGCTGTAATTGTATTTATGTACAGTATGCATGTATGTGAAAGCATGTGTACACATTTATGTTCTTGACATAGACCCCAGGAAGAGTGGTTGTTGCCTTGGTAACAACTAATGGGGATCCAAATAAACAATAAAATAAATATCAATAAACAGTTATCGATATATTTCAATTATTTAAAATATTTTTTTTAATTAAATGTACGTTTTTTAGGTGCTTGTTTCTATTTTTCCCTCTACATTTCAAGCAGAATTGAGCGCTTGAAACAGCATCAAAAGCGAGCATGTTTTACAAACAGAACACTTGCGCCATCCTGAGGACAATCTGTTCAACTGCGGAGTCAGGCAAATCGCGTTTCACATATGTTTGCCCTACACGGCTTCCGTACAAGTTCCCATGTGATAACAGAAGGTCAATCATGGCAGCCTGCACCAAAGGGCTCGACAAATGTATCTTTTCCTTAAGGTTATTACGAAGTATCCAGCTCCAAAATGAACGTAAGTACAAGCTTTCCGTTGACCGTTAAATTAGACAGTTTACTGTCGGTTTACGAAAAGATGCAAGTAATGTTTCTCCTTGCGAGATAACTGTATGCTAAATTGTTAGCTAGTCATGATTCAGCCTAGTAGCGCCTAACGACCACCCCAACTTCACCTTACATATGGAAACATTTGTGAATCGTCGTAATATATTTTTTGTTATTTCCAGGGTTCCTGTCCACGTCTCTGTGTCGTCTTGCTGCGGGGAAAGACGGCGAGCAGCCACCTAAATTCACTCCTCCATCTAAACCTGTCATCATAGATAAAACACAGACTGTGGCATCTCTGCGAAAGTAAGTTATGTTTCTCTGTAAAAAGGGATTTAGTTAGCGGTCTCTGACACACAGACACATACAAATTTAACATACTGTAGATCAGTGAAGGCAATTAGCGGCCCTGGATAAAAAAATATTTGGCCCTCTGATGAAAGCTTTGATTTTAATAGTTTATATCACATCTTTTACATGTTTTTTTTTCTTCACAAGTTTGCTGTAACTATAGATACCTTGTTACATCTATACATTTATCCCCCACACCCTATATCTTTGGTTGCTATCTGAACAATGTGCTTAAATTGAACCTACCAGAAATTAATGTTTAATGTGTGAATTCTAACAACTGTTTTAATTCCAGAAGTTTAAACTATATAACCATAACAGATTTTTTATTATAAACATAAATGGTTGGCAGACAGTCATGGTGTGTTGATGCCATCTATTCCCCTTCAGATACAATCCCTACTCTTACAAATCTATTTAATTCTTAAATAAATAAATTTAAAAACAAACAAACATGTAAGCCTGTGTTTACCCTGCACCGGCTAACAGCTCCCCAATGAAAAATCCTGAAAATACTGGCCCATGGTCAAACCTAATTGCTGATCCCCGCCGGAGGTTTTAACGTGTTGTCCGCTCGTCTCTCCCTCCCAGGTTTCTGAGCCCAGAGTTCATCCCTCCCCGGCAGAGAACAGACCCTTTAAAGTTTTCCATCGAGCGGAAAGACATGATACGCAGGAGGAATGTGCTTGACATCCCTGAATTCTACGTAGGTAAGAAACCAGTTGAAATACTCACCACAGCAGGTAGCTACATTCCCACTGCCAGGTGGGATTTGGCATTTAGGATTACCAAAGCGATTTCCCCTCTTTCAGGGTTTATTAAAGCAGTTTACTCTATTCTGATGAGAAATACACGCACCAAGCACTTTATTAGGAACACAGGGTGCAATCTAATGCAATCCAATGCATGGTCTGTGATTTGTTTCCCCATATGATTCCCCTACAAACATTTGGCAGGGCCCTTTTAGCCAGGCCTTTGCCGTCTGTGGAAATCCACAGTAACTCAGACATGCAAAATCAACGTCCTATTTCAATTTTTTCTTTTAAAAAGTTGCACTGTTCTCTTATCCTCCTCCTCCTTCTTTTTAAGGGAGCATCCTGGCTGTGACCATGGCTGACCCCAATGCCAGTGGGAAAACGAACCGCTTTGTTGGCATCTGTATCCAGAGGGGTGGAAAGGGACTGGGAGCCACGTTCATTCTGAGGAACATCATCGATAACCAAGGTGACGTTATTAGTTTTCTCTCTAAGCACAGGTCTACTAAATATGAGTAACAAGCATTGTCTCATGGTTCCAGTACGGGCGTGAATAAATATTATGTTAAATCCCACTGATATTTTCCCATAGCTTCATTTAAATTGCATTACTGTGTAGCTTTTGACTATGCTGCTCCATTTGAAGCCCTTTCTCCATTTGTGTTGGTCTTATTGTTTTGTGTTCTGTTTATAAAATACATAATGTATATGAGCTTGACAAATGTATTATTATTCTCTGTTTTTCTGTTTATCTTCCTCTTTTCTTTTTCTGCATTCTTCTGTGTGTGCTGTAATGCACTTTAGATCAGCAGTGTTGTGTGTGAAGTACTATATAAATAAAGCTGATTTGAGTTCTAAAAGGGCTGACATAAAAGATGACATAATCTGCCCATGCACTGAAAAAGTATGAGTATCTAACATATTACATAACAGCGACAGAGGTATGAATAATAAACCTTAACACTTGTTTAACTGAGAGCGTGTTCTTTTTAAGATCTGAGGGTTACTCTTTCAGGGCTTATCTTTTATTTCCACATCTAGAATTTTCATATTAGTGCAAGAGGTGAAGCGGGTAGCCGTCACTTTAAACACAAGCTTTAATCATGTATTTCTGTGTGTGTATGTATGGCGCAGGTGTAGAGATCTGCTACGAGCTGTACAGCCCACGTATTCAAAACATTCAGGTGCTGAAGTTGGAGAAGAGGTTGGATGACAACCTGATGTACCTGAGAGATGCTTTGTCTGAGTACAGCACTGTGGACCCAGACATGAAGCCTGTGCCCTTCTCCCCTACTGGAGAGGTGCCAGTCAACAAGGTGAGACTACAGTTAATGCTGTCTTCGATAATATTACTTTGTTTTGTTTTTGTATTAATGACTGTATTATAATTACTTGTAGCAGTGATGCAAAATAGGCATTTTGAGGGTATTTGAGTCCAAAAAGCCTTGCAGTATCATTAGTGTCCTAGGATCTAAATCTCTAACTGTGGCAGTGTTTGCACCTTGCTACAGAACACAACAAAAGAAGCTGATGTTTTAAAAGGAAATGTAATGAAAAACACAACATTCACATTTATAATGAAAGAGCATCTCTGTCCGTTCACCAGCTCAAAGTAAAGATGCGTCCAAAGCCTTGGTCCAAACGCTGGGAGCGGCCCAAGTTCAACATCCAGGGAATACGCTTCGACCTCTGCCTGACCCCGGAGAAGATGGAGCACGCCCAGAAGTGGGCAGAGCCTTGGCGGGAATACGACATGCTGAAGGAGTACGACACCTCCAAACTGGAAGAGCAGATCCTTCGTGAGGTCCAGCAGGGGATGAACAAGTCAGGGGGAGCCTCTTAAAATGTTGTTCGCTTTTACCATCAAGACAAACTTTTCCAGGAACGGGGAATGACTGAATTATTGGATGTTTGCATGGATGTGCAACACCTCACTGTCACAGTTCATCCAGATGGTTTACCGCAGCTACACCAGTGCAAGTGGAAACTGGTGCCATGTTCCGAGGAGTCCTGCCTTCTTTTTTTGTCTTGTCCATCAGTCTACTGTACAGTATAAGAGTTCTTTCAATGTCACAGTTCTTAGGTGTGACATCAATCATGATGCATATCCATGAAGTGGTTTCTATAATAAATATTATTAAACCTTCCAAGCTGCTTTTGAAATATATTATGCTCTTCCAATCATATGGGTGACTGAGTATTATAGCTTCACAATATTTCAGGTCTGTCTTAAAACAACAGTCAGGTGCCCAAATGAACACTTGCTTGCTGTAATCATTGCTCCTGTACATACTGACCATTAGGAGATCCACTCCAAATGTATTTACAATGTAAGTGATGGGGGGGCAAAACACACAGTCCTCTATTTGAGCTAAAATGTATTTAAAAGTTATCTGAAGTTAATATGAGGCTTTGTTCAGTCAAATAAAGTGGATATCTTGCACAGTTGTTTCAGTAAAAACAATCCCAGTTTGTGTCTTGACGGACAGTGTTTTTTTTTGTTCAAGGATCTTAACAAAAGTCTAATGTTTAACTAAAAAGACTAACTTCGAAAGATTGATTTGACTAATTTGGACAGCTGACACCTCATATTAGCTTCAAATAAACTTAATATATATTTGCACAAAACGAGAGCTGTGGATTTTGTCCCCCCATCACTTGCATAAAGAGATCGTCAAAAATGTGTCAGTATTCATTTGAGCACCAGGCTGTTGTTTTTGAACAGACTTGAGTAATTGTGACACTGTCCTATAAAGCTGGTTGCATACTTGTAGATGCAATAGAGTAATGGAGTCTCAACACTAGGTGGCGATATTTCTCCATATATGCTGCATGCATCAGCGGTTGCATAACTGAGCCTTTGTTGTGTTCTGTCCTACAATGTTTTCAGGGAAACTGCTTCCATGTTAAATAAACTGATTTTTGCAGTTAAATAAATGTTCAGGAGCCTGTTTCCTAAAAGCAAGTTTACTAAAATTATCTGGCTTAAAACCTGAGCTGAAAGGCTTTTTTTCATCAGTACATAATCTAAATTTGAAGGGCTTCTGAGTTTTAGTAAAGATTTCCAAATAAATCAGTAAACCTGCTTCTTGGAACAGGTCCCAGTACCCTCCACTTTAAAAAAAAAAAAAAAAAAAACAACACCCTGAGATTCAGAGACCATACACCAAGGACACCCGGTAGTGTTTTACTGTTGTGGATGGAAAATTGTGGTGTCGAGATGGTATGTTAGAGCGTCAGTTGGGTAGTATAAAAACACTTGGACTCCTTATGTTATGTCTGCTCTCTGTGAATGTGTGTGTATAAACACGCTGAATGAGTCCCTGCACTCTAATTTCTCCATATTACAGGATGAGACGTGGAGAAAATGGTCTCTAATACAGGAGTAGCAGATGTTTACTGAGCTCATTATGGACCACACAGATTTACTGTATGGAGAGACAGCACAATAAAGAGAGTGATTATTCCTTTTCCATTTAAGGTCGTGGAATTGAAGAGCCTTTTAACATCATTGTACAGAAATTCACAGGTTAGTGGGTGGATTTTAATTATTCTGCGGTTATCTTTGCACCTGTTGAACCCCTACAGCACAGTCTCAACCTTCGCTTCAGTGTCAGTATGTTTAGTCCCACCTAATTTACTCTCTGCCCAATCAGACCTGACCTGCAGCAAACAAAACCAACTCCATCTGTTTTTATGTACAGTAGACTGAGTGCCGGTCCTGCACATTGTCATTATGCTACCCACTGAACCAGCTGGCCCTTTCACCTTTTCATTTTTCACTCTCAGTATTTCTTTTCCGTGCTGATTGATGTTCACATGAGGAGGCGGTAACAGAAATGTTTATTCTACAGCACGTTGCCAAGTCTTTAGAGGAATTCCACAACAACACCACTGGACTGGTAAACCAGTTTAAACCACAAAGTTACTCAGTCTGAGTTACTGCTTCAAGGAAACTTCCTGTGTGTGTGTGTGTGTGTGCATGTGTGTGTGTGTGTGTCTACTAGGGGGTTGTGATCTCAACTGTATGTGCCTCCCATGCCCTCAGGTTGACTTCTCTGCACCTGGAGTGAAGTTAAAGCCCCTTGGCTGGGAAAGGAGATCAAACACCAGTTCTCTCTCTCTCTCTCTCTCACTGACACACACACACACACACACACACGTGCACGCACAAGCACGCACGGCGACTTGCAGACAGGCTATCATATCAGCCTTCACAGACAGACACCTCAAACAGTGCCAACTGTAAATGTCTGGAACAGTCTGTCTGTCAATCCTCATGCGAAACAAGATATCCTCCGTTCACGGTTGCCGTGGAATCGGGGTGGGGCATGCAGGTTGGAGGAGCCCATAATCCCACCCCTAAATAACAACCAACTGTAAAGCATGGTGGGCTGATGATAGCTACAATACCACACTACTATGAAGGTCAGCGCAGGAATGTAGGGAGGGACACACTCCTCTAATCTGTCTTCCTCCCATTCGCTGATGCTCCCATGACCTTCATCTCTTTCTCTCTCTAAGGGGTGATAGCGCCAGCTTTGAAAAGGAGCCAGGTTGATGAATTGGAGACAGCAACTCCCACAGGTTAAGATTTTGGGGTAATGTCTTCCACTGGGCCAATACAATGAATGCAGTTTCACTCTTTCTAGTCTAGTGTGATGATCTCTAACATCTCTGTCACTGTGTGATTTCTTACTCTCCTGTCTGCAGGCCCGGGGAAATTAGTTTCACTCTCTCTGTGTCTCTGACAGGGAGTGTGAACTGTGTTTGAGCTGTCCGTGTGTATGACAAGTGCAACAGGATACTGGGCCACCCATAGGCCCCAGGTAAATTACACCCTGTCACTGTGTGTGTATGTGTGTGCGTGTACATGTGTGCATATGTGTGTGTGCTACTCGGGGCCACCCGTAGTCGTAGGTAAATTACACACTTGAGTTTCACCATATGTTTCGAGTGAAACGACACAACCGTCTGCTCCTCTCCGACTGTCCCATGGGCCTGACGGGGGCTCCTGCTGCCATCACTCTCTCTTTGTTGCACACTCACACAGACAACCTGACAGTGCGACAGCTGTTAGGAAACATTACATCGCAAGCAGCTGATGCCTGAAGTTGAACAGGCACATATCACAGTCATTTTAATAATGTGATCCTGTGTAGTGTGGGTCTGGCAACGCTGCCAGGGTCAGGGGTTCACTTCCAGTTGGGGCCAAGTATCCTAAAAATGCACGGATAAAAGTGTCCATCAAATGGCACAGGTTTAGCAGTAGTTTCAGTACACTTCCGTTGATGTCCACAGAGCGAGGATGAATGTGCAAGACAAGACCGGAGCTACTTAAAAGAGTACTCCATCAGCTTAATATTGTACTGTCACAAAGTTGAGAGATAGTTTTCAAAAGACTGGTCAAAATCAAACAGGAAAGATTCTCCTTGTGTTGTAAATACTTACATCTTTCAAGTCTCTATGTGCCCAGTTTGTGATGCAGGCTTTCAATTGATAATTTGTAGTCTACAAGTCCAAGCTGAGATATGCACAAGTGATGTAATTTGAGTAATTTTCTCAGACTTGAGAAAGCTTTCCCGGAGAAACAGAAGACATTATACAACTGTTCTTACAGGCTGTGCACTCCCCGTGACTAGTACACAGACTTTGATGTGTAAAATTGGAATGTCCCTTAAATTTCGAAAACTAAGACTTTCAAGATATGCTTGAATAATTTGTTTTGTATAGGCACCATTTAAAATAAATTAAACGTTTTATATTTGGAAGAAAATTAACTTCCTAATTTGGGAGAATTTCCTTAAACCCCTAAATTCCCCCAAGTCAGTGAGTCACATTTTCACGGGGTGACGTGTTCTTTTATAAGAATGAACACGAGCACTATAGTTTACACACCATTCTGCTGCTGTAAAAACCCACCACAGCACTAAATGTGTATTAATCTGACACTGAAAACAGTCCCCAACAAATACACTATTTACTCCTGAAAGACTGGACTTGGGGCTGAGGGACACTGACATCAAAGTATTGAGTGACTGGCTGGATGAAAGATGTTATGTTTAAGGTCATGATTATCTCCCCAATATTGCTGTGTATTACCAAATCTGGGCTGGATTAGTAAAAACTGAAGAGGGTTTTTTTTACAGCTCGGGTCTTGTTAAATAGCAGGTCAGAGTGGCCCTCAGTCATATGATCAGAGGAACACTGTGACCAGACCTGAGGTGAAAATAATTCTTAAACCCTTTGTTTGAAGGTAATCCAGTTAGATGTCAGATAATCAAGGAGATTATTTAGATATTAAATAGTCTCATGTCTACACAGCCTGAACTGTGCAGCAGGTACGTCGAAATATAGAAAAATATAATAAGTAAGCTATGAAACAGAGCTAGAACAAACTTATCTATGCCCAAGGGCTTAAGATGAAAGGAAAAAATGAGACAAACACCAACAGCTACAGCGTGTGTTTCAGAAACATTCACTCATAAACTTATTATGTACTGACACAGTGCCACATAATATTCCTGCCCATCCCTAAAAATATTCTTGCACATTTACAGGTCACAGCTGTCTGTATTTGTCCTTTATGTTTATATGTTCTCCTCAGTCATATTGTGTGTATTTTCTTCTTTTAGGATGTCCCTGTATGAATGTTGTCCAAGATAAGAGCACCCAAGGCTGTTTGATGCATTCTTCACATTTCCTTGGTATCACTGCTTGTTCCTGCAACAGTCAGTGTGTGTGTGTGTTGTGTTTTAACGCTCGGAATATGTGAGCCAGGTCATAACACAGCACATTATTCATTATGACGGTTGTTATTCCTGTTTGGTAATGATGACCCTGCCTGCTACTTCAAAAAAAAACAAACAGTCATGAGGTCTGAAAATATGCTCCCGCTTTGATCTGAGTATGAAATATTGTGGTAGAAATATGAGTAGTTTCACTTCCTTGCCTCTGAGAGGCGCCCTCATCTTTGTCTCCTAACTATTTTTGTGTACAACTCTCAATTCCCCCGCACAGCTGGTCTTCTTCTCTCCTGAGCTGTAATTGCAGCTCTGTCCTGGGAAATAGAAGGAGGAAATCCCAGAGCTTTCGCCCTGCAACAATGACAATAAAAAAGAGGTGAGGAAAAGAGGAAGAAAGCGTTTCAGCTGAGATGAAAGAGGGAGGGAGGCTTAGGAGTGGGAGGAGGAGGTGGAGGAGTGCTGGCTCAGGAGTGCACGGAGAGGTGGAGGTAGACAGGGAGAGATGGAAGCGAAAGCAGGGGAGGAGGGATGGTGTTGGTGATGGTAGTAAACGCTTGAGTTTATTAACCTCATTTAGTTGAGAGGCTGAGAGTGAGGGGAAGGGGAGGAGTGGTGTGTTCATACTGTGAATGCAGGGCTGGAGTTTGCTAATGAGGGCTGCAAATGCACACACACACACACACACACTCACACACACTTTCCTTAGCTCATTCCCTTGCTCATACCAGATTCACCTTGATCTGATGCCAAGTATGCAGGCAGAACACACATTCACAGGACTGGGTACTGCTAGCTTCATCTGACTGCCTCCTCTCATTTTTTCTCCCATATCACACAGCAGCTGAGAGGCAATTTTATCCAAAACACTGTTAATATACATAAAGCAAGCGGGCACAGAAGTGTTCAGGCACGCAATCTTTTGATTCCCAGCCAAGCTACACAGCTTTAGATTGTCTGACGGTCTGAAGTTTATATTTTGTCATGTGTTGCCAACATAGATTAAATCTATCATACATTGAGAGACATTCACATGTATGAGAAATTCAGTCCAGCTGAATCACTTGTCTTTTCATCGTGGGAGGGAACCAGAGCAGTTAGACGAAACCCACGCAAACTGCACACTGCAAGGCCCGGGGTCAAGAAGGTCAACACAAAATCATATAAGGTCTTGTGAGGTAACATAGTTAACCCCGTTTGCTAAGGTTATGGTCGACTTAAATATTTCTTCGAGAAATGTGTGAAGATGTATAAAAATACTCTGCCATGAATGATAATTTTTATCTGATATGGTTTTGGTGATATGATATGGTTAAATTAAATAAAGTTCTTAAAAGCACCTCTACTCATTCTACCTCACTGAAAAAGCAAGAATCAATGAAAAAATGCACATTTCACAAGTTTAAATACTGGACACAAGATGTTTCTGACTGCAGAAAAGTTTCTATTTTTGGCTTCCAAAGTAGTTGCGATGTCACATACACATCTTAAACACCAATTTACAGTGAGAACAGAGAAACTTTCCTCCTTCAGCAGATCAATGTGAAACATCCTTCTAGTGTCAAACATCCAAATGAAGTAAAAATAAGTTAAATACATTTTTGAGTGATTTTGTTGTGTACAAACTGTAAAATATTTACAGGGAGTCTATTTCTTGGGAAGATAACTGCATTAGAATGACTGTGTCTCATGTTTCCTTATGTACTGATAATACATAAGAAACCATAAACCTTTACATTTCTGCTTCATATTTGAATGTCTTCCTGGTATGTTGTCTTGCAAATCATAGATGAAAAAAGTTGTTTCACCACAACTGTGTTAAGTTGTCCAATCAGTTTCAGACAAAAGGAGCGAACCCTTCACATTATCCTGATAACTACCCTCCCCTTTCATCCATTATACATGCTGACCACTAATGACCTGAAATGGACACAAAGAATGCACACTTAGGACACTTGCTGAAGACGAATGAGTGAAGATGCACTCTGAACTATTGACAAATGGCGTGAAACACACACACACCGTGGATACACACTTAGAATGCATGGTGAAGATGGATGACACTGCAGCTCCACAGTGAAGATGCTCCCTGAACTGAACTGTAGGTGACAAATGATCAGCCACCTCGGTGGGTGTACTGACCCCCTGCTATGGCTGACCAAGGGTGGGTTATTTTGTGATTTGACAAAGGTTAAGTGACCATTTCTTCACCTTCTTTCTCCAGCTGATTGGTAGACCTATAGATAAACTATGCACTCCTTTTTATATAGATTTCTTTGGGTGAAAAAGTCAAAGTTAAGTCATATCAATTTTATATACTGTATATAGCCAAAAATCACAAATTTGCCTCAAATCCTTAAATCCGTTATTTGAATAAAATGTGTTGAGAGAAGTTGCAGAAGTTGCAGAAAGATAAAGGATTTAAAGGTAAATAAAAATACTTTAATGAGCATTAGGAGGCAGATAACACCATTGTGAATCAAATATATGTTCAACAAAACTTTGATACACATCTATTTGCTATAAATATATATAATCATGGACATTTATGTCAAACTAAAATGTGGCCAATCTCTGCAAGTGAAAAACATGGATAAACAGATGGGTTAGGGTTAGGGTTACCCAGTCCTAACCCTAACCCTAACCCTAACCAAAACACAGATATAGCACATGCAAGTTATTTCTTAATTAATCTATTTGGAGAAACAGATGGATGGGATTTTCTCTGTGGGGCGACACAATGAATACAAGAAAAAGTATGATGTCAACTTACTTCTCTGTGACTGACAGATCACCAAACAGTCTTTGAACTGTTCTGATGCAGTAAACCTTTCCCATCTGGGACTCCAAGCAGGTTAAAACAGAAAAAAAGTAAAACTAATTTGCAAATATTTGACCCAAGCCTAATATAATAACAAATCCACTAGCAGCCAGATTCCTTGTGGGTTTGTTCGGCACTCTTTGAATGGGGCCGATGGATTGTTCAGAACCTGATCTGACCCATCAGTCCAGCAGTCAGAGTCTGATCTTAAAGAGCTGTGACCAGCCATTCAAGGCAGCTCTGAACCGTTTGTCTACGTGTCAATACACTGCCCATTCGCCGTGTTTCTCACACACGCTATCATTAAACTTTTGACCCTGCTGCGTCTGTCACTCTTTGACAAAACTCTGCTCTTTGAGTTCTATGACTACTGTCAATGCAGTGGTCAGCTCTGTCACACTGAGTTTACTTGTCTTGTCTTCATTGTTTGGTTGTCATTATCACTCTGGAGCCCACACACCTGATGATGTAAGTCGGCTGTTGTACATTGTGCCTGGTTGATAAATCCGGTTCGGTAAAGCCTCACACGCCCTCTGTCTGCTCTATCTGAGCCGCCATCTCAAAATAACACACCATTACCCTTCAATAACTGCTTAGATTTGTTTCACAGCTCATTACAATCCAATAATATAAGACAGTTAACTTCTTTTATTGGTGACATTGCTTGACCTTCAAAGAAACCAACCAACATGAAATATTATACGCCCTGAAAGAATCTCAGTCGATATCAAATGTTGTTATAGCATGTGGGTGTGGAGTAGCTGGTTTCCCGTGGTTTCAGCCGTCCAGCTGATAGCCCTGATAACAACGCAGTATCCATTACTTGATTTTCCATCCAGCCACCATTACAAATTACCAACAGGTCATGACCTCTGAGCCATTCAGTTCTCTTGCCAGTCTCCCCAGCCAACCGCTGGCCAGTACCACTCAATACCCCAGGTCCAGTTTCCCAATCGGTATCAGCACCCGCCCTCCTGTTCCCCTCCGCAGTCCCCATAGTAGTGTCTGGATGGGGGGGTGTTGGCGCCTAACTAGCAGCAGATGTGGCTCCGCAGAGAACACCGGCCCTCATTAACTTCAATGGATTTCCTAATGCGACAGCTACCATATTTCATTTACCACGCACCCAGACCCCAGTGGACCTGACGGGGGCCAACTGATACTTCCACTCTCTTGCACTGCGGAGAGCAGTGGCAGTGGTGGTGGTGGTGGTGGAGGGATTCTGGTAAGGGGTGCACTGAGAGGTAGGGGTGTGAGGCGAGGGAAGAGGTGGGGAGTAGGGATGTCGGAAACCAGAGCAGAAGACATGACCCCTCTTACTGAGAGGAAATCAATTAATTCAAGCTTTTTACTGCGCTGTGTCTGCGATGAGGGGTTGTAGCCAAGTCAGCAATCTGAGGCAGACGTCAGTGGTAATAGCAGAGGCCAGTATCATTACATTATATCAAAAAGGGAGATGGGGCGAGAAAGGAGGGGGCAGGAGAAGGGTTGTTTGGGTGTGAGGGATAGAGAAAAAGAGATAAAAAGAGAGAAACATGGACACTAAGGGAGATGGATGCAAAGGGAGTGAGGGAATTTATGGTCTCGGGTCTTATTGTTCCTGTACACGTGAGAGTGCACAGCTGGGGGAAAAGAGGGAAATGGGGTACAGATGTACTGTATCAAACACAGAGGCCTGAACTTCAATAGATACATTACGATGCGCTCCCCTGCTGCACTGCCTTTCCAAACATCAAAACCTCCTTCTACCTTTCTCACCCTTCCAGCTGCTGCCCCCCCCTCATGTCCTGCTCCTTCCAACACACACACACACACATTTACCTGATAGCTCCTTTTTTGCACTAATATCCGCAGCCTGCCCTGTGTTTTTTTCTTTCTCTGTGGCAGTGGGCTGCATTCATTTCACTTTACTCACTTTATTCTCCTTCTTTTTACGGGCACAGCAGGTATCAGGCTTTGCCAGCAAGCTGTGGCCTCCTTTGAACTGTGACTAGCTTGTTTTAAAACCTAACCTAACACACGTACACATACACATGTTAGCAATGTCCAGCCCTAATGACATAGGTATATTATCATGCCCCAGACGACAATACATCACAGCTGTTCACACTTGCCCCCCTCCTCTGTCCTTCCACATCCCTTTAACACACACACACACACACACACATAAATACAAATCATTATGAGAGGACGTATGAAGGAAGAAGGGGAAGCAGGGGAGGGTGAGAGAGGTTTGTGCCCCCTGAATCTCCAGGATTTGCCCCGCTTCAGGACTGCGAGGGAGGGAGGGAAGGGGGGGACAGGAGTATCAGTGGAGGCACTGGAAGTGGAACTGGCCGTGACCCTCTCCTCCTCCTCTTCCCTGCTAACTAAAGAGAGAGAGAGAGAGAGAGAGAGGGAGGTTCCCCAAGGAGCAGAGAGCTGAGACGTTGGATAATTCCCGGTGCTTTCCCGGTGCCTATAGAGGAAGGGGCCCCTCTGGATTTGTCAGTTGTGGCTGCAGCTGTCTCCGGGAAAAATGGACCACAGTGGACCTGACACTTGATCTCTCTTCTCTTTCTCTGCCTCTCTTTCTTGTCCTTTTATCTCTCTCTCTCTCTCTATGTGTGTGTGTGCACTAACTCTCTGTCTGTCTTGCTCCATCATTCCTTTCACTGTCTCACACTTTCTGTGTGCCCCTCGCTGCCTCTCAGTTTCTAAAAGTACATCCACACTAAACCAGTTAAATTTTTTTAAAAATCATCTTTTTTTTCCTCAGTTTTGGCCTTCCGTCTACAACAAGACAGCGTTTTTCTCACCCGAAAGCTTGTCAAAAATTATCTCCCCAGTGATTTTGCAGTCATAAAATAGTGATTTGATTGATGTCTCAGTGAACCAGTGAAGGAACTTGGATATAGAGTGTGTGAGCTGCTACTGCTCTTTCAGTTGTCTGCCAAAAGAAACAGAAGATAAAGTACAACAGCTACATCATTAGTCTAGCTGTATTAAATGAGCTGTCGTTGTCACACTCCACACCGGATGTTGGTTGCGATCATTGACTGTATATAAATATGGATGTTATGACAGCTCCCCAAAAGTGAAGCCAAAACATCTTGACCACCCCCTGGTGGCTGGCTGCAGTACAGGTCATAAATCCTGCTCCCTCCATGTTAGCGGATGGGACATGAGCCAAACTAAAATATCGAAGTTCATGTCAAATAAATTTTTCCCGAAGATGGTTTCTGTCATTTTAGATAGTTCTTTTCATGCTGATGTTTGTCCAAGTGTTCATTTTGTGTTTGACGATATAAAAAGGCAGTGTTACATCATGATTGACAGCTATGACAGCCACTCTCAAACCTCCATCAGGCAGCAGGACGGTTGACGTTGGCGTGTCCCGTGGGCTGTCATCCCTCTGCCCGACTCTACTGTGCAGACTCTGGCTCCAAATGACGTCACACAAGCAGGACAGCAGCTTCCAGAAAGGAGATAGTTTGACTTCACTTTTGCACAGTGGTAGGAAGCGGAGACGCGTCATCCATTTTTATATACAGTCAGTGGTTACGATGCTCAATGTTGTGTTATCCTTTGAATTCCATTACCCTATCTTCCTCCTTCTCTCCCTCCATCTCTGTTTCTTTTGACCTAGAGAGCCTTCCGATTCATACCGCTCCTTTCTTTTTAAAACTTTAAAAAATGCAAACAAACAATTCAAGATGCAATTAACAGTAATAAAGACTTCAAAGAACAGACTATTTAAAGGCAACATTAAACATGTCAGATATTTATTTCCAAGTCTTGTAAGTCTATAATAACAAAAGACTGCCTCTCTTCTTTGTCTTAACTGTTAATGCTTTAGTGACCTCAGGCAGCACTTTGGAGTAAAGAAAGAGACACACAACTACTGTATGTATGAAGGAAGCCATTCATAGCCATGTAAACTGGTAATTATTCGAGCCTCCAGCCTTTCTGTAGTACTTCTGTTCAAGTATTTTTAAGCACAAATTTAAGTACATTTAAGTTTTACAAAAAGGATGTGGCATTCACAGTAAGGTGTTTTTAACTTTGACTTCTCGCAATTTACAGAAGACTTGCATAATATATATGCAAAAAACATTTTTGTTACTGTGGTGATTTTTAATCATGTCTCCTAAAAATGATGTTCATATACAATTAATTTGCATTAGCAAACAATTTTTGTAGGAACTGTAGTAATGCCACCCAGGTTTAGTTTTTTGTTAACATAAAAAGGAAATATTTAGATTGAATGAATATGCAAATGCAAAACATTCACTGCCCACTTATTTCATTGGTTCTCCCTAAAATATCCACTCCTAAAGCATCATTACGTTTTAATCATCATTTAGGCAACTAAAAAAAAACAACCTTGGCTGAAAATTGAAGACGTCAATGCAGATATGACGCAGACAATAAGACATGTTGACTTTTTCAAAATTTGTCCAAAAGCAGTAATCTTTCCAGAACCTTTACCAAAGTGTTTTAGCAGCCATAACCTGACAGAATGTGGGATGTAGGGCGTGAACCTTGTCTCCAGTGTCAAGGGTGCAGATTAATGTAATCCAGGCAGCAACTTAATTGGCAAAGCAAATGAGAAGTATATAAATGTATTTAGTAGGAGACAGGCTGCAAGCCTGGCACACATTAGTAACCTCCTTTGCCTTGGGTGAAGTTTAATTGACATATCAGTGCCTGTACCTGAGGAAAGCATCTCAGTGCTCTTTCCATCTCAAGTAATTGGCCTACTTTGTACCATACAACACATCTGGCTCCCAGAGCCGCCCAGTCAAGCCCACAGTCTCTATAAAGTGAAACACCATCCATAAAATCTCCATTAGAGCGGGGCTGCCTGGAGGTCGCCGTGAGGAGAATCAGGAGGTCACTGTTCCACTGTAATGCCTTCACACATGGGGTTAGAGGTGAGCGCTGTTGACATTCCTCTCATGACTGTCCGATATCAGCGTGATTGATCTGCCAGAGTGAGGCTCTGGGAGGTACACTCCCCGCTTGGCTCCTGAACTTAAACATTTATGTTTGGTCCTGCGTCTTTAAATCTATCTGTCTTTCTCTCGTCTTGTCTGTCTGCGCATCTCTTTCTTCTCCCTCTCTCACCTAAATGTCTGGTGGATCTCCAGTGAGGCTTTAGTGTCACACAGGGATTGACCTTGGAGAAACGGTACCAGAGAGTGTTTATCTGGCTTTCCTCTTAGCTAAACCAGATAAAAGAAGAGAGTCGTGATGGATCGCCCACTCTTCGCCCGAGCCTTCATAGGTTTTCTGTTAGCAGTTCCATGTGAGCTACAGTAGAGGGCTGTGAGTTATCGCCTTGTCAAATTCCACACCTTCTGAGTGCCGTTGGCCTTGGAGGGGAGGTAAAGATTTCTACCTGTACACAAATATATGAGTGGTACATTTCTTTTCCCTTTAATACATTCTAAGGTTTTGTAGCTCTTTTGGATGCTTTGTGGAAAGTGATGAGAAAAGATGGAAGGAATGGGAAGATACAAGGCCACAGTATCAGGAGTACAGTATATATTTTACTCTCCTAACCTATCAGATGTATTAATGGGCTCTTGGTGACAAACTGCAAGTGTGGATGAGAAACTTTGATGATTTCCACACAGAGCTCTTGACAAATACCTGTCATATAATGTGGGGTGAGACCTTATGTGTTTGACACGTCTTCGCTGGGCGCCACATCTCACAGCATGAAGGTCAACCACCACTTTCTCCTGGATTTGTTTGAGATCAGACATAAGAGCAAAATGCTTTTGCATCCTTCATGCCAACAAGGGTACAATTATGAGCGCTACAGACAATTGTGATTTACAGTCAGGGGCCAATTGAATGAAGTACACCCAGCCTTCCCGTAGGCCGGTGGGTCATTAGAGCCCACTCACAGTCCAGCTTATCTCTCTCAATCAAATACACCAGCCCCATAATACCCCAGGATGGACTAAATCACATGTAATTGGAGGTTCTTTATTTTTTCCAACTCTTTTCAGCCCGAGCTCTGTGAAGATAACCCACCCTGCTGCCGCAGTCTCTGGTGTCTTTGAGTAAACAAACAAACAAACAAACAAAGTTGGAAACAGACGGTCAGCGGCTGGGCGGGCTGGTCAGGGTTCAGTTGCCAGGGCGACGGGATCCTAGCCCGTTTGTTTTACCCCTGGGAGGTGAGTCGGGTGAGATCAGGGGGGTGACTTGTTGTTTATTACTATAATTTGTCTGAGTGGCTCTGGAGAGATTTCAGGGCTCTTTGAAGCGGGGCTGGATGAAGCCTGGAGTGTGGCATGCTGTGCTGGGCTTTGGGCCCAATTTTCAATCCCCCACACCCCCCTCATCCCCCAAGCCCCTTTCTGTAATCTGCCGTCCCAATCCTTTATCCTGAGATGCATCATCCCAGCATTTCCAGAAACTTTAAGGCCACACAAATGGAGAAATTTTCTTGGAACTTACAGTAATCTCTCATGTATGTTTTTTCCAAGTTCCTACACAGCCATATGAAAACAAAACAGAATTAGATGAGATTCAGATTTAAGTGCAAGGATGCTGTTCTAAGAAGTCACTAATAACCAGCAGTACAAACAAAAATCCCTTATTCTTCAAAGTCACACTGAAATTTAAATTCATTTTTGCTAATAAATCAACATACTGTATATATCCTTGGTGTTTGTTTTGACTTGTGTACTTATTTGGACAAAATTGTAATTAGCAAAAAGAAGAAATTCATAGGTTATTGTTTTTCCTTCCATGATAGCGCCTACATACGTTTTCTTCTGGTTTCTACTGGTGCAATATTTGTGAGGAGAGGCACTACTAGTTTGTAATATCACTGAGGCAAATGTGTGATCTTGAGCTTGATATGACTCATTAATGTTAAATATTGTAAAGGGACAGATATCTTAAAGGGGACATATCATGCTTTTTGTGATTTTCTGTTATTTTTATAGTGTTATGATGCCTGATGTATATGTTAAACATGGTCAAAGTTCCAAAACTTGAGGTGAACGTATGTAAAAATGCTGCAAGTCAAAAGCCAGGGCCTCAGCCTTCTCTGAATGCTTCGCTTGCAAAGTTACTCCCTGCTCATGATGGCATCAGATTGTTCATGCAAGCCCACAAACAGCTGTGTGTTCCATCGCCTTTGTTGCTAAGATTGATACTAAGGTTGTTCCACAGGTTGTTTAAGTTGTCCATTCACATATTTCAGATCAGATTTGGGCTCAAACATGTATAGATGTATTTGAGAAGTTTCCATTTTGAGTAAAAAATGAAGAAAAGAAGTGAAATCCTACTACTACTGTTTATTTACGTAGCCTCTGAAAACTAACCAATCAGAACAGACTGTGGGTTGACACGTGTCAAATGTGTCCAAAAACAATTTTTCTCCTTAGAAAAAATATGCACAATAGCTGCAACATCATTACAGTTTATATTTCCTCACACAAAAAGTGAGGAGAATTACATTTTCTGCTCGACTCTCATAGTGTGATGACTGTGCTGCCTTAACTTTATGTTCAGCAAGAGTTTGTGTGTGTGTGTGTGTATGTGTTTGTTTGCGGGTGGCTGTCTGAATGTGTCAGGGTGCCCATGTGTACATTGTATCTCTACATAGGAAGTCCTCTTACCCAGCACTCAGCTATCATGTGCATGGCTGTCTCTGCTGTGTCCTGGGGGGTCGGGAGGGGGGGGATTCAGTCCCAGAGCAGGTTTAATTGGTGTCAAGCAGACCTCGGTGAAAAGC
The DNA here is from genome assembly GCF_910596095.1 of Thunnus maccoyii. Taxonomy (NCBI): domain Eukaryota; kingdom Metazoa; phylum Chordata; class Actinopteri; order Scombriformes; family Scombridae; genus Thunnus; species Thunnus maccoyii. The sequence continues at coordinate 19,231,740 of NC_056549.1, read as the reverse complement.
CATCAGAGACTAGGGACACTCAGTGAGACAGGAAACCTTTTATTAGGGGACTTCCTCCAACTGCATGACTCTCTGTGTCCCTGTATGTCCTATTGTCTCTCCCCATATTCCTCCCTCTTAAAATCTCTCATCACCACTCAGTTTCCATTTGCTCGCTTCCTCTCCCACTCACACTCTGTTGGCTTCAAACATTTAGTATTTATCACTTGTCCTCCCTAACTACATGGTCTCTCTCTCTCTCTCTCTCTCTCTCTCTCTCTCTCTCTCTCTCTCTCTGTGGTATTGTTTCAATGTCTGATGTCTGTCCTTGAGTGAGCAAGGGAGTTTGTCTCTGGGGGAATCCGGTGACCACAGAGGCACACCAAATCAGCCAGCCTAATGATGAGAGCACTTCCTGACAGCCAGCAGACGCACACACACACACACACACAAACACACATCATTACACACAACCAAGCTTACACCGAGACAGATCTACGCAGAGGATTTTTTTTTCTCAAACGATGAATTACCCCCTTCATAATCAAAACCACTTAAGCAATTAATTAGATTGCTCTCACATCGTATGTATCAGAAGTTAATATAATCAAATAAAACACAACCAACTGATTTGGCATTTTTATTTAAGACACAGTAGATGCATTTTCATCTTGTTTTGTGCACATTTTTAATATGCAAATATAAAAACTCGACTGGTAAAAACAAAAAATATTGCAAAGGGAATTTTAACACTAGGTTGAAGTGGAAGAGTTGACTTATCAATCATAACTAGCTTATTTTTTTAAAAATACCCCCTGGCAGATGCTACCTGCATCTACTTCTTCTACTCCTCCAACTTGTATTCTTTTTTTTGCATGGAAATAAAGTGCAGATGAGACATTCCTTTATTAAAAAAATACCAACACCATATCTTAGGTATGAAATAGTGTCATGATGGTAAAAAGTTACTGTTACTTATATGTTACGTAACCTTGTAACATCCTGTTAAATACATTTGCATAAAGGTAGTTGATGGAAATTATATTGGGTGAAATTTCATTTTGATCAAATGTCACAAATTTGCTTAAAACCCCAATGCGACAGTTGATTTACACACTTGCATACATACACACAAATACATTTAACCACACACATACATAAAGATAATGGAGCAGCTGCATTTCTCAAGTGCTGCCTGCTGTGTTTTGTCAGTAAGTTTAACTGTAACCGTAACTGCAACTGTAATTACTGTTGCACAAGAGACAAAGAAAACACACATATCTGCAGTGTAGACAGCTTCCCTTCCTACACATTCACTTATCCTCACTGGCAGTCAGTCAGACACACACAGTCATACACACACCACACACACAGGCACACCTGCCCTTCAGGTAACTGAAGTTATCATAAAACCATCACCCACACATGTCCAGGAAGTTCTGAGAAGTGCTTTTAAACAAGTGGTTTTACTTTTGAATATTGAGCAGCTGTGTTATGTTCTTGGAACATACACAAATACTTCCTTCCCCGATATGCCTTTGAAAGTGGACCAGTGCCAAATGTGTTATAGGGAAGCCTCACCAGCACGTTTTCAGTCATAAATGAACCAGATCCAACAGCGCGCAAACCACAATGAGAGAACATACCATTCTGTGCTGGTATGGGTACGTCACAGTACACTTACGGGGTAGAAACAACATCTTCGTAACGGGAACCAGGAAGCGAGGACAAGCAGAGACTCATCCTGACAGCTAAGCCGCAACGGTGGACGCCTAACTGCCATTGTTACTAAACCCTTGCAAAAGTTCGTTTTTTTTTTTTTTTTTTTTTTTTTTCTTGTTTCATGACACGACAAGCTTGCACACTTCAGCAAAACTATCTGGATGATCTCTGTATACCTGCAGGACAGGAGATGTCTTTAAAAACAACCCAGTTTGGCCTTGTTTCCGTAACAACTGTTGTAAATGCTGGTTGAAAAAGAAAAGCATCTCACCACTTATCTTACAACCAGACACTCTGCAATCAGCCCTCCTGCCAATCTGTCTCTCTCTTCCCCTCTTTCTCTGCCTTTGTTCCCTTTCTCTGCTTTTTTTTTTGTCAAACTCTTCTTTTCTTTTCTTTCAATCTCTCCTCCTCCTCTCCACCTCTCTTTTACTCTCTCTGAACCCCCCCCCCTCCTCCCCCTTTTCTCTGTCTCTCTCTTTCATTTCATTTATTCCTGAATGCCAACCTTTTCTCTAAGTCCCCCCCCCTTTTTTTTCTCTCTCCGCACCCCCTCCACTTCTTCTCCACCCCTCTCTTGTTCGATCCCTGACTCAACTTTCACATTCCTGGAGCATTCCTGTAGGATTAGCCTTTAGCATTCTCAGGCTATGCAGAGGCCACGGCCCCCCCACTGTGACGGTGGCAGGCACTAACGGACGACAGTGAAAAGTGTGTGTGTGTGTCCCTGTCCATGTGTGTTTGTGTGTGTGTGTGTGTTATCCTCTCACTCTCTTTCATCACCACCCTCCTCCTCCTCCTCCTTCTCCTCCTCCTCCCTGCCTGCTGCCCCAGTTCCATCGTGCTCAGCTTCCATCACAGTCAGCAACCTTCAATCCTCACCCCCCCGGTGTCCTGGTACTAAAAGTAACTGTGTGTGTCCCAGAAAATGCATGCACACATACATACACAAGCACTTATTTAACAAATTTTCATATTAGAAGGCACTTTTTTATGAATACCTGCTATGAAACACTCAACTTTCTTTCCTTCTTCTGACAGCACTATCCGAAAACAATGAAAAAGAGTGCAGATGTGTCACATTAGTAGCCACAATGTTTGAATGATCCAGTGGTGGAAGAAGTATTGAGATGAAAAGTAAAAAGTACAAGAGTGTAAAAATACTCATTTTGTTATATATGTTATATAAGCAAAAGCACAGAAATTGTATCAGCAAATTGTTTTTAAAATATAAAAGAAATAAAATTAGTGTAATATCATCATATTAGATTATTATTATGTATTATCATTATAGAGCCATTTCCAATTATATTATTAACTGTCCAGATTGTTAATTCTGTAGCCATGCGTTGATTGTATAAGCCCATCATATGTTTTATATTCAAAATATGAATCAGCAGTAGGAAGTAGTGACTATAGCTGTTAGATAAATGTAATCAAGAACATTATATACATTTTATTATATATATTTTATATATATTTTTCTCTGAAACACAGTGGAGTAGAAGTACAAGAGTAGCATAAAATACAACAAAGTGAAGTACATGTACCTTAAAATTGTACTGAAATACTACTGTACTGTAGTTAGTTACTTTCCAACATTGCAATGGCCAGTGAGCTCTAGGAATGCAGTGCAATACTGACACCACCAATGGCTGCATACATGCCTCTGAATCAAAATTACAAAATTTTTTTTATATTAGAATGATAATTAGACTCCAACCACCAATAAAGTCATGTTACAAGATAATGGAAAAGTCTGGAAACAAGTTAATTTGCAGTGAAAACAGTTCATGAAAACAATAAAATGATCTCACTTCATGAGCAGAATTGTGTTAATCAAAATTTGATTAAACGATGGTGGATTTCTTTCTGCCGCTTGTACCAATCTATACAACAGAAACAGAAAAAAGTGAGGTGCACATCCATCTTTTCTCTCTGTTTCTCTGATGGAGTGTACAGCCGACTGCAGCTGCCGGCAGCACCATCGGCACGCCGAGTAGATTAATGTTTATTTCACTCACACTAATGATCCTCGGCACCACGGGTGGGATCTTGTATTGACCCATCCCAATTACTGTCAAGCTGACCTGCCCGGTTGTTTCACAAAGAGAAATGGGACTGAGCAAAAGGAAATAAATAACTAAACGAATAGAACTAAAATGTATTATATAAAATATTGTGCATGGACTTGATACAGTCACACACAGAGAGAGCATCCATCTCTGCTCTCCTCTCCCCTGCCTACCTTTTTTTTATCCGGGCTGCCAAGTTAAAAGTAAAGCACTATGAGGTAATCGTGGCCTTTTTCCTGTTTGCTCTTCTGTTTCTATAAGGGGGCTTTGTGTCGAGTCAGTGTTACAAGCCAAACTAGTAGCACTGGCCTACCACATGTGGAAACACTCACATCACCTCCCAGGACAAAAAACTTGGCAGCTACAGATGGGAGGAGGAGTGAGGGCGAGAGAAATAGAGAATGAGTGTGTGTGGGTGAGGACGAGAGGGAGAGAGAGAGAGAGAGAGAGAGACAGAGAGAGATCCTTTTTGCTCATAAGTATCACCTTACTTCAGCCAAAATAAAAGTGTGATCAGAGCCAAAGACGCACCTCAAAAACCTCTCAGCTGTTTCCCCCTTCTCTCCTTGCCAACATGACTCATTTTTATCCGCACCTTCCCTCCTCCCCTTCCTCTCCTCTCCCCCTTTTTGTTGTATCCTCAGTCTCACTCAGTTGCCTATCCAAGAATTTCTGCACATAACTTCACACTGTATGCCCTTATGGATCCCTCCTGCTTTTCAAAATGTATTTATTTTATACTCACTCCCATTGGTTCTTTTCTCAGCTTTTTGCACACTGTGTACTGTGTACTTTCCCTCCTTATCCATCCCCATATCTAAATCCCTCTCTCCTGACTCATATTGCAGCTCTTTCTGTGTATGTACAGTACAGTATTCTGTTCCTCCACATCAAGCTGATTGCTTTCTGTCAGGCTGTACCGCTGTAGGGGCCCCAGGGGGGCCCTGGTCCCTCACATCTAAACATCTGTCCATCCCATTACTGTAGCTGCTGCAGAACCTGAGCCCCTTTTACTCATGCTGACAGCAACACTGGCGAGAATGGGAATGATATCCAAGGGAATGCCGGCGTTCCCGGGTGTCTCCTCAAAGCTCCTGATTATATGAGCCAGCTGGTTGAGAGACGTGAGGAGTCGCCAGGCGGCGTTCCGCAGGGCACCCGATAGGGCCCCGGATGTTTTCAAAGTATGGGTATGGTTAGGAGCATGTATGGGGATCAGTGTGAAGATGGGAATGTATGCCCTGCGCCGGGCATCAGTCGGCTGAGTCGTTTGGTTGGAATGTGAGTCAGGAAACCCATAATGGGGCTTACTGTATGTGCTGTCTGGATGACTGTTGTCTTTTAGCACTGTGAGGTACAGAGGAAACGGATATGGCAAGGGGTGGTGGTAGTGATGATGATGATGATGATGATAATGATGATGATGATGATGATGAGAATAAAAACACAAGACGGAAGCAGAAAGATACAAGCTTAGCTGAACAACTGTGTCTCCTGGAAATGACCTTTATATACCACTAATGAGCAACAGCAAATACATTTTGACGAAAATGTTGTGCTGTCCAGATTACATTTACTATCAATGTACTGATGGAAAAGTTTAAAATCATACCTGCCTGTTTCGAAAATACTGATACTGAACATATCAGCAAAATGTACACTGACAATGCATTTAAATTGTTGAAGTACGAGACGGAACTTTATTGACATTTAAACCTGCATTAACTGATTTTTTGGCCACTTGAGACTTTCATATAATCACCTTTTAAGTTATGGTGAACTTGTTAGCAAACAGTTGCTTCTTTCCACATCCAGCAATTACAGAGCAACGTTATCGTTCATTTGGAGCCGTGTTTTCTGTCCACCTGGTGAATCTAAGTCCAATAATCACTCTCTTGTCATTCTGTTTTTGCTCTCTATCAATTCTTGGTGGAAATATCTGTCTCTTTAGCTGTTAATGCTCCACTACGTTCACCAGCTAGTTGCTAACTGTGTCTGTTTGCCATTCGGTGCTGAGCAGATACGGCTGCCTGCTGCGGCCGAAAATGACACAATGAGAGCGGTGAGACTGAAGCAGAACACTGAAGTTGCAGCTAGACAGCTAAACAATGAGCTGAAACTGGCTACAAAGCCTCATCAAGCCAAGGGGGACTGCAGAGTCCGGTCCTAGCCTCAACCGAAGTGCTATTGTTGCCTTAACCTCACCACACCAAACTCAAGAGGACAAAATCCCTGTCACTGTTGTCAAAGTCTTGCACTTTGCATGCACGCCATCCATCTGGACAACGTCCCTACAAGTAGTGCGTGGTAAATAAATGTAGCACTCCCTATGTTGCCAGGGATCCTAATCGAGGAATTTTGCCAAACATGGTTGACAATACAAATTAGCAGTATATAAGTCTAACTTCTAAGAGACAAGGTTGTGGCTGACAAATAGAAAGAGTCAGGGGTAGAGGGAAAGTCCATCTTTACAATCTGTGCAGCCCGTGAGCCGTGAAAGTACAGCAGCTTTCAAACGGCAGCAAAGCTTACCTGCAGGTGGCATTGATGGAAGACAAGCTGTCTCTGCTCTGGAGGGACAGTCAATAGCAATTCCAGGGTGAAACTGGAATTTGTGTACGAACAAGCAAGACGGACAGTTCAGGGATGGATGGAACCACATCCATCACAACCAGCCTTAGTTACCAAACCAGAACCTTTTCCTGAATAATCAGTCATCTCAAAACAAGACTTGCTTCGTCTGTGTCTGTATACTTAATTGTGATGTGTTTGACAAATTTTCGTTTTCCAGCTTTGTCAGTGTCACACTGAGCAGCTAATGGCAGCTGGGAGCTGATCCTGCAGTGATTTGTCCTTCAGACGGACTAAACAGAATCTTGTTGTGACTTTGACCTCCTGTGTGGCCAGATCAGATAAGAGCTACAGGTAAACACAAACACACGGAGAGGAGGGAAAACAAAGCTCTGATGATAAATGATGCACAGCCGCCTCCACACACACACTGGGTCTGCGTGCGAAGACAAAAACCTGCTCTAATGCAGAGATCTTCACGCACGCACGCACACACACACACACACACATGCAAGAGCAGCAGTGACCTATCACCTTTGATTGTGGCACATTGAGTAATGAGGGGTCATTTGCTTCAGCTAAATATGTTTAGGTTCTGGGGGGGTTATAGCCAGAGGCATAACCACAAGCAGACACACACACACACACACACATATATACATACAAAGACGCTCCCATAAATAGACATTTGTACACACAAACACATTTACACACTCCCATATAAGCATAAACACGAACAGAGAGAGACACACACACATGCAGACACATACACACGTGCATACAAATCCGCAGATGCTCCCTCATGTACGCGCGCACACACACAGGCCCCTCCACACACACTACGCACTTGTCTTGTGTAAGTGAGATGTCTTCTGTTTCAACAATGTGTGCAGTGTGTGCTGCCTGCCTTTTCTTCCCTTGGCAGAGTTACCCAATCCCCTGACACGCATTCTGCATGGATGACGGCGAGCTCTTCTCATGACGCCGCCGGAGCCACCCGTTTAGTTCCGCCTCAGCTCTGTACACGCACAGTTCACAAGGTCAGAGGGCCAAGGATGCCGCCAGGGTGGGACCGACTATGTGCGAGTGATCATGAAAAACCCGAAGCGCAGGATTTCTAATGAACAGCTTTGATCTGCTCGGCTCGTCCTAGTCCAGAGATGTAACATCTGACCGGCCCTCTTGTATATTGGGTCCCAGGACACTGCTGTATGGTATGGACTCATAGAAATATAACTGACCCTGAATGGGATCTCTGAAGAAGAGGAATTCAAACCACTGAAAGCCCCCAAACAAACTTGTGTTGACCTTGCTGGAAATCAGAAGATAGAGTGGGATTTGTGTGCGTTCATGTATATGTGTGTGTGAGTGTTTGCATTGCCCGCGGCTATGCCCTCACCTCCTCTGACCCTCAAGAAAGAGCTCAAAGGCACAGAGGTGACACCCTTTGACCTCTGACAGAATCCTGGCCAAATTAGAAAACTCTACTCATTTATTATTGCAGGGCCTGACGTTCCACGGATAACACAGGAATGTGCTCCCAAAAATCAACAGCCGGGTCGAGACCTGCCTGTTTACATGTTGCTGATTATCATTCCTCATTTATTTACGCACGGTTTATTCTGTTAGCATGCTGGTTTTGTCAGATCACAGAAAAAGGAGATTTACTGCATCAGTTTGATGATTTTATAACAGAATGAGTCAGCGAACTAGGCCGGGCGACCGTGGCACAAACCTTCAGTTCACATGTGGTGACATTGGGACTACACTTTGAAGGGCTTTACAGCTTGACATCGTGGGAGAGTGAAGTGAGACATTTGAATCAAAACCATATGAAATCTCAGCCCTTTGTCCATAATTGGTGGCTTTTGCGCAAGCTTCTGCATGCAGCACCGGAGCCAGCAACACCCCAGAGCCTCTCCCCAGCTGATTCCCAGAGAAAACAAGTTGTGGGCCTGTGAGACTTTCAATTAAGACACACTGAGCTGGTTATACTGAGCCTGAGGTCTGGCATGCAGCTCCCATACTCTCTCACTTTTATGATGCTCTCAAATCTATAAACTCACTTATTATATAATCATATTGCAGAGGCCATAAAACATTATAGTTGGCTTATTAAGGTGCTCTCGGGTGTGCGTGCACGCATGCAGAGGTATGTTTGGGAGCACAATTCAAAATAAGAGTGGAAATAAATAATTGCTTTTGTTTATCTCTTTTTATCCAGCAGTGTGCCTGTATATGTGTTCATGGGTATATTCTGCTCACTGTGAGTGCATGCTTTTGCTGTCAGGAGCAGGATGTGTGTACATAAAATGGGGTTTGGCACGGCTGGCTGGCAAGCAAGCGAATTGTGGATGGAACTGGCACAAGGTCATGGTGTGACACTGCATGTTGCGGAAAGACACAGAGAAACACACGACAGGAGTCACAACACACTGAATGAGAGAAAGAAGGTGCAGCAGCATGAGGGAAGGCGAAAGACACAAAAGATGCCTTCACACATTCAGACGTTTAGTAGGATCATAGAGGACGGATGCAGCAATGGCAGTATGACATTAGTATAGTGCCGCACTGTACTGTATATTCAAAAGCTTAGTTATATCTTTATTATTTATATCTATTTCTTTACTAGAATGTCATTTAAATGAAAATTGATTTACTGGGGATTTTACTGAGTAATCAGAACACTGATTCTGGAAAGACGCATTGTTCTTCAGCTTATAAAATGTCATCTTTCGCAATGTTCGCAATTATATTGGCTTGGCAGCAGACAAATCTCCAGTCAAATAAAGAATATCTCTAAACTCCTGCAGAAACAACCACAACTATCTGCGTGGTTCGATACCATGGGGGTAAGAAAATATGTTTGAAATAATAATAGAATAGAATAAAACAGAAGAGGACAGATATAGGAATAGAAAAGAAGGTGGCAGGTGACAGACAAATGGTCGGCCTCATATATCTAAGTATAAACAGTAATGGATAGCGGGAGAATCTGTTCAGCCCCCTCCTACACATCCTGCCCCCTATAGCTCCCTGATATGCTCCTCAGGCCGTCCACTTCCTTCCAGGGTTAAAGCCCAGGCCTTGGCCTTTCACCAGGTGGCTCCTGTCCGGCCACCAGCGCCACACATTTACCCCGTCTGAGACACAAGACTCACTAACCTCAGTGTGTGAAATAACCTTTACCTGTGTGGAGAGACCCTCAGATTACTGAATCTGGTCATCCGGTAATTTTTTAGCTTTTTTTCAATCCGTATATGAAAGAGTAAAATATGTGACAAGGAAAACACCTGCATGTAAATGTAGCACACTTTTTTACAGTCAGTTGAGTGTGACATACATTCCACCTGATGCTATAGTGTCTTCTTGCACCACACCCTTTCAGCACTCTGTGTAGGAAATAACAAAACATGAATGCTTTTCAGTCTTTCTTGGCTTGGACTCGGGATGTTTCCATTACGTATCCAGCAGCTCTGTCTTCCTGCCTCTGTGTTATCACCTCTCCTCACTACCACTCTCCTTACAAGCCCACTGAGACTACGTGTGTGTTTGTATGTTTTGGTTTGTGTTGTGCTTTTATCCCCTTGATTTCTGGTTCAAGCTATTTTTTCTGCTTGCCTTCTTTGAGCTTTGCTTTGCCCGTGTGTGCAAGTATGTGTTCATAAGACTGTGCATGTGCCGCTGTGCTCATATATATATATGTGTGTGCGTGTGTGTGTGTGTTATTAAAAGGGAAAGAGTGCTGCGGATGTACAATGGGGACTCCCGCTCCCAGACACCTCCATAACAATCAGAAGGCCTCCATTCAGTTTCCTGTTTGACTTTTTATTGGCTATGCAGTCATCACCACGGCGACACAGACAGGAAGTGCTGCACCATTACATGATGGACAAATGGACAGGAAGATTAAAAACACGAGGAGAGAATGTGCGGATACACTCCCTAATCTATTTCAGGCTTTGGAAATACACACACACACACATACACTAAGGATGCTTTGCTTCCTGTCCTTTGCCACCAGTGAGTCAGACATTTTTACTATTGCTGTGTATGTGTTTTGAATACCTTTCCCTTCCTTTCAGAAGTCAAACAGTGACAAGCTTGTTTTGTGGTTACTTGACATGTGAAGAGTCCACCGCTGTATGGACAGTAGAATCAGGCTGCCAGTTCAGGGTGGGTGATGGGACATAGACAGATTGGAGCTTAGAGCAAATATTTCACTTATGTTTATATTTATAAAACTATATAACTACTTTCCCCAGATTTGATAGAAACTGTTGTAGTAAATGCAGGGCTGCAACCCAAAGCACATTACAATTAGCATCTCATTCATACACTTACACGCACATCAGTGGCAACAAGTTACCGTGCAAGGTGTTGGCTGAACCACTGGGAGCAATTTGGTATTCAATGTTTTGCTCAAGGACAATTCAACATGTGCAGGAGGAGCTAACCACCAACCCTGCCATTACTGGACAACTCATTTACTTGCTGAGCCAAACCCGCCTTTATCATTCTAATAAAACAATCATAGCAAACTCTTACTTTAACATTTCAAGTGAGCCTATATAACTTTTGAATGCACAGAACATGTGCTGTGTCGTACAAATGAAAAGTTTGCCTTCAAAGCTGTAGAAGCCTCCATCCTTATTTTAATACACTCAGGGATTTTATCACCGCAGCAGAAATCAAATCTGCAAATTTCCTTATTGAGATGTAAGTAGTAGCTGTTGGCTAACTTTGCTCTGATATCATTATGTAAGTTTCTGACTCTGTTTCTACTTGTGTTTGTGTTATGCTACGATGCTACGCAGATGACATCATTAAAGTGTGTGACTCAAGTGGATCTTGGCAATTGTGGGGACATTCAAAGTGGCATTATCCTGTAATTATCACTTGTGGCCACAGTGGCCGCTGTTCAGCAAAATTATACAGGCTCACTTTAAGAGGGAGAAAACACAAAACTTATTAAAAATGGAAAAATGCTGGCATTATAACTCATGTGGTAGTGGAGTAACTCATAGTCTACCAACCATCTTACACATCAATACATCACTGGTTACAGTCCTGTTTTTTAGAGGGCTTGTCTACTCCTCCTCTTCCATGCCCACTTCCCATCTCCCATTCCTGTTCCCAGCAGAGTTCCCAGTAATCAGCGCTCCTTTGATGGGGAAGTAGTGCCGGGAGAGGCACAAGGGATTATGACTGAAACAGCCGGAGCTTTGGTTACAGCCTCTATGTTTTCGAAGCCGGCACAACGGCAATCTGGGAATTTTCCACTGAATCATAGAAAAGAGATGGTGGGGAGCGCGGCTTGCACACGTAATCACAGAACAATGTACATAATACATATGTGCACTTTTATGTGCAAGTAAGAGCATGCACATTGCACCAACAGACACACACCAAGACATATTATAACAAGAAATGCAGCACATTTTCCTAATGTGGCTTATTGAAGTTTACTTCCTGTGGTCAGTTAATGCAATTGTTTCAATAAACAATGAGAAGTTAGCAGTGATTTTGACATTTTGACCCTTAGAAAAAAGGTGTACATCCTTGCACAAAAAGCTTGCTCCTGGCTGCTCAAGAAGCAATTTTGACACAAGAGAATCACTGATATTAAGTTTTAAAGGGATTCTAAAAACGAAACCATGACAGATATAATTCAACTTCACTAATTAAGATGCACTCTCATCTAAAATTTGTATTCCTCATTGTGCTGCCCTTCTAATTTCCAGCTCTCGTTTCTGGTTGCGCTAACCGTCCTCATTACCTTCAACAAACTGTAAACACAAATATCTCCCCTTCTCTCCTCTCATTTTGTTTCACTTTCATTTTATTATTACGCGCTATTCCTGACTATTATCATCAAAGCTCCTATTAAGAAACATACCCACCAGGGATGAGTTATAATAGACTACTTTATTGCATATTCATTTTAAGATCTTTAATTCCCCAGAAGAGTACATCTCTCATGTTGCCGTATCGGTGTGAGCTGGGTATTCCATTACATCATGACCTTCTTTCAGGGCCTCATTAGCCTGCTCGTTATCTCATTACCAAATTGAGTGGACCTCGTTAGCACCTGCAAGCTCCACCAGGACGCTGCTGGTTAACAGTGCGCTGTTTGTTAATGAGATGGATTTATCAGATACATGAGTGCTCCAGTTTTTTTTTCTTCTAAACAATATTGTTGGGATTTCTGCTGGCTGAGAAGGGCTGGGCTGGAAAATTATTTTATCACCATGGCTGACATCAGCCAAGGCCAGTTGTGTGTATGTGCATCATCCTACCAACTTAAAGCCGGAGCTTGCAGCCATAAATTTTTACCACAAGCTGAGTCACCCGCTACACGCTGCTGTTTAGATGAGGTTCCAGGGTTGAGAGGAATGTTTAACTTAATAGATAGCAGTCTCCTCTTCTGTGTTGGCAACAACAAACACACAAATAAATTTAGAATTGCAGGAAGAGAGGTTTTCCTCTTCAAAAAGATGAAAAACAACAAACACACAACAGCTCTGTGTTTCCTCCTGAAGAGCTTGTTTGAATTACTTCTTTTTTGTGTGTTAAGTGCCTGTGCATTTCTGGAAGTGAACAGCCTGAGGAAAGGGTGGCGGGGGTGGAAAGTGGAGGGTGTCCTTTGGGTTAATTTGGCCCTATTTTGTTGGTGGTCATGCCGAAGCCGTGTATCGCCCAGAGGGACATGCTGGCTGTTTTGGGGGAGGGTGTGGGGCAGTTTTTTTTTTTTTTTCTGAGGGGACACAAACGCACAGAGGAAACACTGGTAGCACTTAAGCAAAGCCAAATAAACAATTTGGGTCCAAATGATTCGCAGGTGTGGGCAGGGAGGACCGCCATCTGCGGCAGGGCCTATGGTGGCACCCCTCCGCAACAGCGGTGGCACGGTCTGCAGCAAGAGCACGATTATGTAATCATTTCAGCTGTCGGTGGAGCTCAAACCAAACCACAGAGGGAGGGAAGATGTTGACTTTCTGGTGTTGCTGTTCAGAATTTGTCTTCCGAAAGCTGCTCATGAACACCTCTGTATGTGCATGTGTGGCATTCTTGGAGTCCCTTCTGTTCAGAGTTCTCACATTCCCTGTGTCTTTTAGGGATCTGCTGTGAGTATGTGATTCTCGACAACTGGTTAGGAGCTATTGCACAACACCTCTTTTTTCTGTAAGAGTGGCACAGAGTCCGTTTTGAGTAAAAACTCAAGAGAGAAAAAAAAAATTCTGAATGAGAATGAGGAGGAAGTGCTTGTTATAACAATATACATTATATCAGATTATTCCTCCTAGACTGAAAACTAAAATTGCATCAACACAAGTAATCTCAATGCACTTATGAGGGTTAAAACTCACTGAGCACAAGACAACTCAATAATATTTGAAACAGCCGCTGAACACAAACATACAATGCTGCTTTTTTGAACAACCCTCCTTTCAATGATGGCCACAGCGGTCAAAGCCTTAACTTGATTAGCGGGATAAACATCAGCTCAAAAGCATTAGTGGGGTATGGCAAAACGGTGACCTCACTGATAATGCACACACACACTTAGCAAGCACTAAAACTAAGCTCGGCATGGGCAGCTGCCAAGGCCAATCAAAGCCCTCTGTACATCCTGGGAGCAGCTGTCTCGTCCAATCATAGCTGCACGTGTGTCATCTGCCTTTCAGTTGGAAATGAAGTTCAGAATAGCGCTGTGTGAACCCAACGGCATGGACTCTTTTTGGTTGCATGTGTCTTCTTGTCAGGGGACAGGAAGGATTGCATTTATTAAACCCGAAAGTCTCATTCAGATTATAAATAGAATTTAAGAGAAATGTGGCCAATAAATTCATGAATAAAAGTGAAGTACAAAGCTTCAAAAGCTACAATTAAAATTATAGCAGAAGCCTGGGCTACATCTTAATATGTTTAAGCTAAAAAAAAAAAAAAAACAGCTAAACACTTTTAAATATCTTGAAAAGTCTGGATTTACCTATTCATTCCTCTGTGATCCCTCTAATAACAGGTTGGTCTAGTCATTTCCCAGCAGGCAGTGGAGCCTGGGTCTCTCACCATTTTACCCACCATTACATTCCCTAATAAGCCATCAAAGTCCTATCAGTGCACACAAGGACCCAGGCAGACTCAGGTGACCTCATGTGACCTCTGTGTGGGTCAGTTCCTGTGCCCAGGGGCGCCTCGGGTGCGCGATGAGCCAAAGGTCATGACAAGGGGGGGAAAAAGAGAGGGGACGATGGGAAAAGAGATTTTAAAAAAAATGGAAGTTGCCCCCTCCAACATGCACACACAACTCCGTCCAGATTATCTAAGGATAACCAACTGAGGTGTAAGTGTTCTCCAGAGGGGAGTGGGATAGAGAGAAGCCTGTTTCCTTTGCTTCCGAGCACAAAGTGTGTCTGTGGTGAGGTCAGCTGGTGACAGCTGAACGTTCCCAATCTGTACACCTCAGCCAGCCACTGCTTCACATATTTACTGAAAAGGCTGATTCATGCATTCATCCTGGTAGCAAAATGATTCACAGCTCACACACACAGACACACACATGCTACACAAACACATTTGGACCCCAAGCAGGGGCTGAGAGGTCTTAACACAATCACCTTTTCTTCTTTGTTGGAAGGCAGGAAAAACAGTGCTGCGACACAGTGGCTTCACTGCCCATGTGGAAAGACTCATGGGAGATTATCGCAGGGTAGCCTGGGCCGAAGCCGAACAAGGGCCCAGCTGTTTAACAGGAAGTCACCTCCGGCACGGCCCAGCGCCGCCAGCAGTCCTCTTGCTGCCTGGCCGGCAGTCGGTTGGAGGAGGAAAGTCAAAACTGACACTGATACAACAAAGTCTCCGAGCTCAAGAAAGCTCCCAGTGTGCTCAGACCGTGTGTGTGTAAATCTGAAAGACGCAGGCAGAGAGAGTTGGAGTTGGAAACCGAGATGGAGAAGAAATAAAAACAGAGAGAGCTGGAGAGTGGAAGGGGAGGATGTGTTTGAGATTGATTAAGAACATTCTGTCAAGTGGAAGAAATCCTGCGGAGTTCCTATGAAGTTGCAGTGGGAGTAGACTTCTGACTTTACAATGAGGTGTTTAATATTGAACTGAAATCTGAACCTGAAGGGAAATCAAGTTGCACAACTGAGAAAGTGATAGAAACTGTCCCACAGCTGCAGTCCAATCAATCGGAACTGTACTGCTTTCGCCTGCACAATAAACATCTGACGGAGCAACCACAAAGAAATATTGTAAACAATCTTTCAAATGACATTTACTACCAGGATTGTGCCACATTCTGCGCACAGCTGAGCCATACAGCTTCTTTTGACGTCTGGAGCTTTGATGAGGCTTCAGATGTGCCGCCTACGCAACTGCAGAGCTGAGGAAAGAGGGAGAGAGAAAGAGAGTTGTAGAAAGGGGGGAAAAAAATGGAGAGACAGAGATGCACAGAGAAAACGCAATCTCTCCCTGCCAGCGAGAGAAACACACTCAGTCATTAGCATTGCAGATGCTAGCGATAGGAAGTGTGAATAGGCCTCATGCATACAGCCTGAATCCACGCATTGTCCGAGCATTGCGCAGTAGCCTTACTGTACGCCGTAGTGTGGGAGTGGAGTTAGGCTCTGCAGCGGTCGGAATTCACTGTGGACATGTGTGGGATTCAAGGCTTTCCTCTTATCACAGCCAAATGTCAAAGTGAGGATGTAGCGGCGCGGAAACAGAATAAAGCATAGCAGGAATACTTCTCAGGCTGTGTCAGCGGCATACTTTGCATTCAGCAGCAGACCCAAGTGAGGCACTCTTATTTCAGCTTCCAGACCCTCAGCTGATATGCTGATATAACAGGAATATGGAGATATACTGTAAAATGTGCCCTCCCTTTTTCTATTTCTGAACACAAACCCGCACACATCACGCCCAGATAATTGCATCCTCACTCATCAAACATTGATTGCTCTGTTTTACCGGATGCTGGTGATATCCACAGTCGAAGTAGTTCACCAGTTTACACTAAATCATGTAGTCTGATAACTGGGTAAAAGGTGAGGAAATCCCCTGTAACCTGTTGACAGGACAGGTCACCTTTGTAGTTGTCAGCTATCTCCTGTAACCTCCATGATCTTCCATCCAACATGATCAAATGCAGTCTAACAATGTTAGCTCTGCCCTAACCACAACCTACACTCCCACATGACCCCTATTAACAAACTACGTCTGGCCACTGCACGGTCTGTCAGTTCTGTTTGAAGTGTGTGTGTGTCACTGTCGCCTTCAGCTCTGTGACAGATGACCTGATGACCTTGTCCTTCAGAGGCAGGGCAATCAATACATACAAGGGCTCCTCCTGCCGTCATCAAACAAGTTGAATCTATGTGTGTTTGAATGCACACGTGTGACGTGCGTGCGTGTGTGTGTGTGTGTGTGTGTGTGTGTGTGTGTGGACTCATCTACTTCTACCTACAGCTGGTGTAATTATGATTCTGGAGACTGAGAATCAATAGAATGGGGGGTGTGGCAGATGATTAGCATTAAACATGCCTATTGATCAGGAGCGTTTGTGCTCCATATTCCCTGATGCAAACTGCTGGGCGTTTAAGCACATGGCACACTAATCTATAGGCTCACGGTAAACACCGTTTAACAAATGAGACCATATATAATGTGGCCATTTAGCTTTTTCACAAAGTAACTTAAAATGAGCGAGCAGTTATAGTAGGGTTCAATATCTCAAACTTGGAGCACTTTGTATAAGTGAAGCTAATCGTTTGACATTTTTATAGAGAAACACTAACATTTTAAAAAGATTTCCACCTTTTACAAAAAACTCAATAGTCAGGTGCACAAATGGACATTTATACATGTTTTTTTTACTGTAATGATTCCTCCTGTTCATACTGACCATTAAAAAGCCCCTTCATAATTCACTTTCAATGTAAGTGATGTGGGACAAATTCCACAGCCCTCCTTCTATGCAAAAATGTATTTCAAAATTTATTTGAAGCTAAAATGAAGCCTCAGTCATCTAAATTAGTCAAATTAAGTCAATATCTTTCAAGTCTTTTTAGTACCAAATTTCCTTTTTGTCACGATCCTTCCACTGCAGCTAGACTGTAACTGTGGAAGATATCCACTTTATTTGACTGACTCAGATGGCTGAAGCCTCATATTATCTTCAGATAAACTTTTCAATTTTTTTAAGGATTGTGGATTTTGTTTCCCATCAACAAGCAAAACCCGTTTCAATGTTGCTGGGCACTTGACTGTTGTTTGAAGTCAGACCTGAAAAATTGTGAACGTATCCTTTAAGTTTTCTGCTGCAAGATACTGTGATCACCACACTTTTTAGTACAAGGTCCTTATGCATTGTTGACAGCTCTGTAAATGCTTCTGGAAATAGAAAGTGAAGGGAAAATGGGGAGAAAATGCAAATGAGACATTGATTAGTCTCTCTGAGTAAGCACTGTACACTCTGATTGTTTTTTAATCAGATTAAATGCATTATTGTTTTTTTTTTTTTGTCTGACTTCAGTCTCTTTTTCATCAGATAAGTGAAAAAGAAGCCCTACATATAAGGCTTATTCACAACTATATTTAGCACTAGACAACCCTCCCACTGTAGACAGCCATGCTAAAGTAATATATAAAGGAAACCTCTGGCTTTTTTCCTGTAATATATCAAATGATAGGAGGATACGAGATGTGATCACTCACATCTTGTATTTTTCTAAGTTTGAAAAACGGAACTCAATATTAATGTATTTGGGAAGCGCTGAGCACTGCAATGACAGTAAAAATGTCATCTCCACCTTTAAGAATGGCTCACGCTGTAACTTTTTTTTAAACACCCACTTACCTCAAATATGCACCCTAAATTGGACAGGCGCAGCAGCTCCCTGAGAGTATGGTCGGGCTGCATAACTTGAGGCGAAGGCGTGTGTATTTTCCATGCTCGCAAAGCACGGAGGGCGATTCTCCTTCACGTTTCACGGCAATCTGTCATAGAGCAGGGAGAGCCACAAGCAGCACGCTGACACACCAAAACAGGGGCTCCATTCTCCTCAAATGTTTCTCAACCTAGATGAGTCACAGAGTAACTGGCACTGCTTGAAACAAGCATGTCGGGCCCTTTGGTTTCCTGCGGCCGGGGCTGAGGGGATAATAAGAGAGCTGAGAGAGGAATCAGGGGCCTTTCTAATCCTAACCTCCACATAGACAGCACTATTATCAGCCTTGTGTTTAAGTCAGATTACATGCTACAATTAAAGGAGGCATCGGCAGGCTCCTTTATGGGAACCGCTACAGCGAGCCAAGGGCAAGGTTTTGGAGAATTTCAGAGAAAAGGCCTTGTTTGTCAAGCACAGAAGCTGACAAACTGTCCTGGTGGTAGCAGTGGAACAGTTGAGTCATGAGCTTATGCTAAACATGGGTGGAGATGCATAAACATGCACTGTACACAAAGGAATATACTCATATAGAGTACAACAGGAGGAAAAAGGAGGGAAAGTGTTCATACATTTTATACAGTGCCAATAAGCAGTCAGAGTCACTCCAAAAGTATGCTGCTCAGTCATTTGTTTAACCTTTTCTAAATCTTATAACCTTATGAACATGTAGAGGTCTTGTAGGTCTGTTGCATATTTTCTGCAGCTTTTGCATTTCAGGCAATTGACCTGGTTATCAATCATGTTATTATGTGCCATTGGACAATCGACAGCTGAGTAAATTAGAGAGTGGAAACAGATTATGGGTGGGAGACCTGTTAACACTCAGATGTCCTCAGTGCATTCTAGCTACTTTAATACATAACACAGCATGCACAGATAGTTACACATGGAAAAATGGTCACAGTTCATCTGTTATAAGGCAGATGACAGCTGGACCAAAACAAAGTCAATAGCAAATGAATAAATGAATAAACAAATGTGTAAATGAGGAAGCAAATAGACAAGTGAATACATAATTGTGAAAGGCCTTCTGTGCGCTCCTCCCCTGCTGCACACAGCAGCGGGTGTGTGTGGTACTGACGAGAGGCCAATAGGGAAATCAGTGGAGACGCTTTAAATGCCTTAATGCAGTCAAATTGTTTTCAGATTTACCATTGATGGACAGTTTCCTTTCAACCGTTTAACTACCTCCACACACACACACACACACACATACACACACTCCTCCACAGCAGCGGTCAGTTCCTCTAAGTCTGGACATCGTTACAACGCTCTTTGCTCGACCCTTTGCCCTCTGACCTGTGATCCTGAAGTGCTGTTGCATCGTGAGCCGCAGAGGTGGCCCGGGATGGAGGACTAATCTGGAACAGGAAGTCGTGTCCAGAAGAGAAGGAGAAGGGTTGGTGGAGGCTGATTGATATATATCCAAATAAACTAATATAGATCAAAGGCGCAGATAAGGCGCAGATAAGCCTTGAAGAAGCGCTGAAAGCCTTCATATCTGCGTCTGCTTCTCTCTTTCTCTCTCACGGCCCAGCAGAAACAGAAGTCATGAGGTGTGAGAGATATTTGAAACACCAGTGGCATCCGGTTTCTGCCCGGACTTGTGCTTTACACCTGATTAGTTACAGGAGGTGAACAGATGAGTACAGATGAAATGAGACGGAAGACAAATGGGATGGGAGAGAGGAAGACAAGGTGGGGCCAGAGGATGGAAGAGGAGAGAAGAGGAGAAGAGAGGACCTGCCAATCTTAAACAAAGCTAATGCCTCTTATCCTCACATCTGATCTAGTTTGAGCTAATCTCCAATCACCCAAATTCTTGGGGATTACTTGATCCACTCAAAAGACCACGCCTCCTCCCATATCTATGAATGCAATGCTGGAAAAGGCATTGAAAAGTACTCATCTATGGTTTCCATCCAGGCATAATTAGTCAAATCAAAATGAGTATAGTGTAATTTGACTGTGTCTGCACTCAAGAGAAGAAAGGAGTATGTTGTTCTATGCATTTGTAGGGTATATAAAATGACATTTTACGTGGTATTTTTATGTGTTATTGCTTTTAAACATGTGTCATCACATTGTATCTGGGAGTTAAAAAGTGAGAAAAATTGGCTTTTATCTATTCACTTCATTGTCTGTAGGGAAACCCCAAACCAGTAGAGCTGAGGGGCTGAGGCATGTCCAGACAAGTGCCAGGGTGACGGGTGACAAGGTTTTAGAAAAGTGAGGGATAGATGGATAGATGGAGAGTATGGGGGGGGGGGGGGGGGGGGGGGGGGGGGGCGTGGGGGGAAGGGGTTGAAGAGTGGAAGAGGCTGGATGCAAACACTCTCCTAGGATAAACATATTAGTTTACCGCACAAAAAATGCCAATTTATAAACTAAACTTTCCTTCTATATTGTTTCATTCTACACTCATAGTATAAAGTACACACACTATTAAGACAGTGAGGTAGTCTACACAAAATATTTATGGGTACAAAATATATTTACATTTGATCAATATAAGGCACACACCTGTTGGATGCCAATCCACCAACTTCTTCATGACTAACAATTTTAAATTTGTTAAATATCAGCATTTCGGTGGGTTCGTGTTTTGAGGTGGAGCTGCATTCACTTATATAATTATGACATCATTTATTCATTTTAATCGTATCATACAATCTTCCTCAGCAGATGGGGATTTTCCAGATGTCATGACATTGGTGATGTTCCAATTTCCATGTGTCATTAAAGACATTTTTATCCAGCTTCACGCTTGACCTTGGAAACAAAACAATCACTTAGTAGCTTTCAAAGCTCTAAAACATTTCTTTTCAGTCGTTCGTTGCCTTACAATAGCGACTATCACCACATTCAAAACTATTTTCATCATGTTTTTATTATGTCATTAAATTGAGTCATCTGTTATTCTGTTATTGTTTCTGTTTGTGTGATTTTTCTGTATTCTGCAACTGAGGTGAGTCATGTTTGAAACAGTGTTTAAATACCTGCTAAATAAACTGTCATGACCACAGTTTATTTTAACATTAATGTTCTGAATAGTCCCTACTGCTAATGTGCTGCTTCTGCTAGTAATTGGTATATTTATCTTTACCAAAAACATTATTAGTGTTACAAATTTAAATTTCATTGACCTTTTCCATTCTGTTTTCTTTATTCATTACCTACTTCCATTTCCTGTTTTGCCTATTACCTGTTTTTAAATCTTAAATATTGGATCCTTAGTGGGGTCACTATGTTCTTTCATGTACTTCAGAGTCAGTATTAACTACGCATGTTTGGTAATATAACCCTTCATTTAATTTGTATTCTTCCTGTTTTTTTTACCTTTACTTCCACCTTTTCCTTTTGTTCTGACAGTAAATTCAGGTCTTTGGGCAATGCACTTCTCCATCAAGAGGGTTTTCCAAGAACAATAACCCTGCTTTCCAACCCCTCTCGCACACATCACACACACATACACAAAAACACCACACACACACACTCAGCAACATCTGCGTATGATGAAGTGGTCAGCACTCCAGTAAAAATTGGATGAGGCTTTAAAGACATTCCTCCATTTTACGGCTAGGTGAGAGAGAGATGGCCGAGGCTAATGAGGAGGCGAACGGCTCGAGTGTCGTCGACACTACGCCAACCCCTGATCCCTATCGCAGCTTTAACCAGGCCAAACAAACAAACAATGACAGCACAAACAATGCCGAGGTAATTGACATTCCTGATGAGGTGGAACACAGCCCCCAGCTGGATTGTGTATGTGTTTGTTTGTGTGTATGCGCATTTTTGTTACCTCAATGGGTCCTTTTCCGGTATAAACACCGACCTTGTCGGGACCATTAGTCCTCACGGGGACCAAAGCCCGGTCCTAATGAGGCAAAACATGTTTTCTGAGGTCCTGGTTAAGGTTAGGGGTAGGGTGTGAATTGAGGTTAGGTTAAGGTTAGGGTATAGGCATGAATTGGTTGTTTGCGTTAGGCAGTCCACAATGAATGAAAGTCAATGCAATGTCCTAACAAGGATAGCTGTGCAAACTTTGTGTGTGTGTGTGTGCACTCAAACTCAACGTAGTATAGATGTATTATACATTGCGAGGCTCACTAGCTGCTCAGTATCCACGTTCAAATGGAGGATGTTGTGTTTGCTACAGCAAGTGGGAATTTGTTAAGTTAATGTGTGATCAGTTTGGACAGCTTCGTCACCCTGCTCTCAGGGACTTATAACTAGTCAGTTATTCATGAATATGCAATGAATGTGCAACATCTTTCATAATGATGCAGTCCTTTAATGCGGATAGATGCTGAAATGGAAAATGATCACTGGACTGTATTCACAATAAACAGAAGTATGAGTGTGTGTTTGGGAGGAGATGGGGATGTGGGAGAAAAAAAAATAAAAGGAACTAGCCTACATGATTAGTGGTATGAGCTGTGGGATAGAGAGAACAGTGCAAAGAGAAAGTGTGGCATGAGCCAGGTAGCTGTGATGCACTAGAGATTTCGAAAGACAAAACAATGAGGCTAGCAAAGACTGTTTGTGAATTATATTTTATGTTTCTCCATCCTCCAGTGGAGAGGAAGATGGTGTGGAACCTGGAGAAGAATTTGGATGCATGAAACCTTTTTTGTCCTTTTCGTCCATCATGGACAATTGTCACTGAAAAAAAAGGTCTAAGTTGAGACTGACTGAAAGTTGAAGTTGATTCGTAGAATCTGAGCATCTTCATTTTTCTCACACCAGCACAAAGCAATTCTGACAAGTGTAGACGTTTAAAAGCAGAGAGGTGTGTTACAAAAGAGGAAACAAAGTGAGTGCATTTCTGGATATTTGATGATGAAATTCAATGCACTCAAATGGTTCTGGAGATTGTTTTCTAAAAGATTCATACCACTTTGGGAAAGGTGTTTCAGAGATGTCAGTAATTTCAAAACCTAGTTGTATTAGGTGGTCTATGTCATAAGATATAAAAAAGAAGTATGAGCTTCAGTGCAAACAGTCAATTGCTGACCATACTAAATGAGGATCCTCAACCCATGAATGGTTTAACATAAATATTGATCAGCCTCCATCAATAGATAAACAGATGTCAATAGAGGTTTGATTTGCATACATGCTGCCCTTACAAGATCAATTCCTGAATAAAACATTAGTGTCCACATGGAGCAGTTTTGAACAAATGTGTTGTAGGTCACTCAGAAATTGTCAAAGAAATGGAAATGAAAGGACTGACAGACGTAGAGGCTGGCTGACAGACAGACTGACAGCTCTCTGCCGTGCCTCATTCCTCCTGTGTTGAGTCATGGCATGCTGCAGGTCAGACACCACTTTCTCAGCAGACTCTCAGTGAGTGTCACACACCCTCTCCAATCCCGGGCCAAGCTATCCAAACAGCGCCGGCGAGCAGGGGGAGGAAATTGAATTTCCCCCCTCAAAGACAGGCCTCCAAATCCCCATCAACAGGAGCTTAGAGAGCCTGCAGTCCATCAAGTTTCATCTGCCACGGTGGTCCGGCCAATCAGGTTCCTCCGTTAACATACACCGCGCCTGCATGCATGAGTACACATGCAAACATGTCAGGATGCATGCAGAAGAACTGACTACTGCTCACATGCACGCACTCCAACGTTCACATAAGCCGACATGCACAAACAGATGAATACGCACACAATCAAACAAATGCAATCAAACACACACAGAGTCCTACCCCTCCTCTCAGCGCCCGCCCTAGCATCAACAATCAACAATCTGAGGCATTGTGGAGCCTGTGATCCTGTGACCTTTGACTTTTGGAGTTAACCCCAGAGCGGCCAGTGCTGAGAGGTGAACCAGGCGGCTCATTGAAAGGCGGTGAAGTTCCCATGAGAACGAGACCGGGGGGAAACTAAAAGATCCAAGACCCTGACAATGATGGCGGCGAAGGGTTTGAAGCAGCGGACTTCAATGTCCATGGCATGCTGCTGAGATGTTTGGTGTGTAAGATGTTCAGAATGTTAAAGACAACGACGATAAAGTTGGCCACGCAGAATCACCACAGGAGTCATCAATGATAAAAGTCACATTCAATGATTTGATGAAGAATCACCCAGGTACATTCTCGCTGCCTCTCTAATGCCTCGAAGATATGCATCTCCAAAGTAAGTGAAACCAAGTAGATAATGTAACCTGAGAACAAAATTCAACCAAAACTCCTTGTGCCAGATTTAACCCCTCCTTCATTACTGTGTTGACAGTCTAACACACAACAGCTGCTCCCAACAGCACCAGCACCATCTCTCCAGAGCACTATCCCAGCTGCAACACCTCTCTCTGGGCATCCAGGGCCATGACCCCAGTCCCTCCCGAAGAGCCAAGGGTCTTGCATTCAAGGGAACCAAAATACCCTTTCAATAAATGGAAACAGGTCATGAGGTATCGCTGACCGCATTTCGTACAAGATGATGCATTTTGGTCACAACAATAGGTCAGTTCTTTGTAGTTTTTGCAAGGTACTTCTCTCTGTCTGTATGTATTGACCCACTGAAGTGTCAGACATTGAATGTTAATGAATTAATGTTAACGGAAGGCTTACATAAGAAGGTATCAACTGGAACTGGGTCACTCAGTGATCAGTTTTTGTAACTGTACTCATACTGACACTGACTTACTGAGGCCTGTTCAGCCTCCTGTAACCAATACGACCACATCAACACCTCACACAGTCATGAGAGTGCACACATGGACTAGCATAACTTCAGGAAATGCACGCATACATGCTATAGACCCCTTAAAATCAGAAGCGGGACACCAAGCTTCACCTTTTTTGATTGTGTGTTACGCAGTCATATACAGCACGCACACGGACGGAGACACACTTACTAACAGTGGCCTATATCCTGTGAGGCGGTGCTCCAGCAACCTCTAAACAATGTATCCTTTAGATAAGGATCTGATTGCTGTGTGTGTGTGTGTGTGTGTGTGTGTGTGTGTGTGTGTGTGTGTGTGTGTGTGTGTGTGTGCAATGCCAGCTATAATCGCCAGTATTCATGCTGCACTGGGCTCCCAGCGTTTCTACAGCTGTCGCCTCTTGCACTCACTGACCTCCACCAACAGGTCCTGAGGCCATCAGTCCTTATGGCAGCCACTCAAACCCTCCACTGTAAGTGCAGAGAAGCAGAGCCAGGGGCTGTCTAACACTGGGAGGACCCTTGTGCTTCATGCAAACATTTCTCAGTCCTGATTGGGAAAAACACATACACCCACATACAGAATATTAGATACAGTAGGATAGTTTGGGTTTTCAGCTAAATTTAGCGCTTAAATGATGAGATGATTAATCAATTAGACCATCTACAGAATATTAATCGACAACAATTAGCTTCTCCAATATCAACATTTGTTGCTTTTCCCAGTTTTATATCATTTTAGATGAAATATCTTTGATTTGTGAGCCACTGGTTGGACAGAACAAGGAATTTGAAGACTTTTGCTCTGGAAATTTGTGATGGGGTTTTTGATTTATTTATTTAAATTTACTTTCATGTACTCTTTAATAATACAACAGATGAGAGAAAGATAAGAATTGTCTGAGTTTTTATTTCCTGATTACACACAAAGTCTTTTGTTCTATATTTCATTTAGACAAAAAAGCATATTTCTTTTTAAAACATTTAAATCTTTCCCAAAAGTATCTATTTATTTGCATTTATTTGTAATTATTTGTTTATTGATAAAATTAGAAATATTTGGTTTTACTCTGTACTGTAGAATTCAATGACAAGTATTCTCTTGTCACACACACATACCGAAATTCACAGACACATACTCATCCAGCCCTGCCTCCAGTGGACTAAATACCCACTTCCCCTTGCACACGCTCACAAGTCTTCATTCGTTCCATAATGGCCATCGGGAATTCTTCCGGGGGCCTCAGATAGATAGACCCTCTCTCTGTGGACCCTCATCCAGTCACATGAGCCTCATGAGTGTCCACATCTCCCCCCCAGAACAAGGCACACACAGACTCAGTGTGATATCCATCACCGGTGGCATTCATATCTCCCAGCTTAAACTCCGCAACGAGTGCAAATGCTCACTATTGGAATCATGTGCAGGAAGATAAGTGCCTGAGCCAAACAGAATGGGAAATGATGGGGGCTCTTGAACAAGAGCCAGTCCAGCCCCTCCATTCCAGCAAGGGTCAACTTAAGTAGAGGGAAAACCATCTCAGGAAAGGGCCATCAACATCGGCACAGATGCTCTTCTGTTCTCTCCCTCTAGGTCTCTCTGCCATGTACGCATGCAGACACACTGCTCTGTCAATCCATGACGGATGTCCACTTCACAAATGTGAGGATATGAAGTTGGGGGATTCCCGTTTCCCAGAGGCCTTTGGGTGACTTTGGCGGGAGAGAGGACCTCTGTTATGTAAACAAAGCAGGCTGCGCTTCCTGCTAGGTCCAATAGAGAAGAGAGGGAGAGCGAGCGAGCAATGTTTTATCTCATTTCAGACAAAACACGGATCATGGAGGAGGACACGGGAAGAGCAGGGGCAGGAGGAGCGGGGGTGGCAGAGGAAGAGCCCTTTCCCTCTCAGCTGCGCCTCCACTTCCTGTGTGGGGAGGAAGTCCCTTGTTGGACGCGCAGTGATCTCATTCTTGGTTGTGAGGAGCTTCCGTCCTTGCGAGTTGCGGCGCTTTGAGGAGTAAGGCGCACACACAGACACGCACGCCTGTCCTGATTATCACAGTGGAAAACATACACACACCCACACAGCCGGTCCGACAGGAAACAGAGCTGGTTGGGACAAACAAGCACTTCCTGTGTGTACTGGGGCCCATCCGCAGAGAGGGCCCAATCAAAATCCAATGTCCTGTCATCATCATTCAGGGGACATTACTGCTCATTTGCTAATAGCCACAAGGCCTTATTTATGCTAGCAGCCCCCCACCCCCACCCCACCCAAACACCCTCTGGAATCCCCTCTCTGATGACCCAAGTTTAGACATGTTGCTCTATGCGGAAGTTCGCTTTTCCTTTAAAAGTTAGCCACTAATTGAAATACATTAGGCTTAAATTGCCTCTTTTTTCCTTTCACCCATCATGTTGACAGACGACCCAATATTTAAGTTTGCCTCTCTAATTTGTTGTAGAAATACCAAGGCAGCGAGGCAATGTGGCTCAGGGGGCTGTTGGGCTGTTGGTTTACAGTACTATTACATTGAGAGATGGCAGGAACAGAACAGCCATTATGTTCCCAGTTCACTGTGCGGTCAAGACTGGACCCCATAGGATCTGACGATGGTCACGTACTGGGGGCCAGACATCCAGGGGTTTTCTGTGTTAACTGCAATAGCTTAGGACTCCAATTAATGCTAAAGTGTGAACTATTACACCTAGAAGGATGCTACATGAAGGATATAAAAAATGCTTCAAGCGGGGGCGAAATCAAACATATGTGGTATTATAATATGTTATCCAAAAGATTACATTAAAATGTATTTTCGTCCCTTGTTTGGGATTTTTTGACACTGTTTTTATGTTGCTGTTTTTTTGACAGTTTTCATTCTCATTGTGTGATTATTATTTTTTAATTTAGGAAATTACTTATGAAATCACTAAACAAGACAACGCCTTTTGGTCTGGCATTCAGTTTTATTTCTAAAGGACTGCAGAATCGAATGTTTGCACACTGTACTACATATTTAGTGTCAACTCCACATCTGGTATTCAGTGTTGGCCACTAAAAGGATGCAAATATGTAATATTGACATGTCCATTGTTCTCCTTTGCCAACCATTCAGACCATGTATTGGAGTGCTGTGACTTTGCATTATTGTTGTGTATAGTCATTATAAAATGTAATAGAGCTGCAATGATTAGTCAATCGACTATTTTGATAATGAAATAAATATTTGAGTCATTTTTAAGCAAAAATGCCAAAAACTTACTGTTTCCAGCTTCTCAGATGTGAATGTTTGCTGCTTTTCTCAGTTTTATGTAATTGTAAATTGAATATCTTTAGGTTTTAGACTGTTGGCCGGACAAAACAAGGCATCTGAAGATGTCACCTTGGGCTGTGGAAAATTACAACAGACATCGATCACTATTATCTGACTAAATGATTGATTGAGAAAATAATCGTCAGATTAATTGATAATGAAAATAATTGTTAATTGCAGCTCCTAAAATGTGATAAAAAAGGAAATCACTTACGCATTTATTTTATGAAGTTCATGCACTTTTTTCTACCTGTCCTTGTTTCACTGATACTGTGTGTTTTTTTTTCCTTTATGCTATTCTCTTCTGTTCTCTTCTAACAGTAGCATTGACAGCACGGTGTCCATTAAGCAAATCCCAATACAAACCCACACACAACCGCAGTCTTTCCAAATCACTGAGTCACTTTTCAAACAAATGATACCTGTGATAACACTTCACTGTTTGTCTCCCAACCCCCCGCCCCCTTTTTTTTCTTTCTGTCTGTCTTTCTGCCTTTCTTTTCTCTTTGTGTGTGTATGTTTGGACCAGGAAGCAGCCCTCTTATCTGAGCACACAACTGCGGTGGACAGGGCAAGCCTGTGGAAGCTCAAGTCTGGGTAAACTTTGCCTTAACTTTGAAGCTGGCCGTGTGAGTGCTTGTCCTCGGGGCTGCCCAGAGCACTCAGCACCGGTGGCTCTCCAAAGAGGAGGTCAATGGGACAGGTAAACAGGAAGTGCCAGTGCTTTGATTGACAGCCTGTTTAGACACAAAGAGATGGATACTAGGAGAACGCTGACTCACTGACAAATCACCTCTCGCTGGCTGAATTTAGAATATAGTTGCTGCAGGGCATATGGTGGCTTTCTTGTTCTGTTGCTCACCTACATTCAATCTCTCATTTTAACTTTGTGTGTTTTCTATTGAAAGGCTCCTTCTTGTTGATTTTCATTAATTTATCTTATGCCTATTTTACATTTTATAGGCTATTGCTGCCTTTTTTTATTCAGTGAGCGAGTAGGTTGTCTAACTTTTTTATGGACAGACCAGCATCTGCAGGGATCAGATGTGATATTTTTCAGGCACAAGATGATATCCACCATGAGTGCAACGCCCTTTCTTAAATCCAAATTGCATTTTATATTTGCCTCCCACGTCAAAAAAATATGTTGTGCAAATCAATATTTCATCTGGCTAAGCCATTACTGGTGCTCTAGGGGACTGTGACATACATTAAAAGGGAAAAATGTTTTTACGCTGTCTGGAGTTTGTTTCCCAGGGGGAGCTATTTGTTTGTGACACAGCACTGGTTCATTTTCTGACCCAGCTGAGGAGAAATTGCTGCTCTCTTTTTTCCCACAATTCTGAGTCAAATATCCTAAATCAGGCCACAATCATGTACTTGTGGCCTATATCTGTCCTCGCTGACACCATAGCGGAGTCGTCTCTTTAATTGTCTTACTCACTAGTTATTAAACTTTCAGGCAGTGAGTTACAGTACTTGTCTCCTGCTCTCCCACCTCCATCGTTCCCATGGAGAGGAGGCTGAGGGTGCTCGCAGGCCAGCAGCAGCCTGGGTGGCAGACTGAGGTCTGAGGCTGCAGCTTGCTCAAGCTAATCACGTTGATTATTGCGATTACAGACCATTTCCCCCTCCCCTAGTGTCATGCTGCAACTTACTGACCTGAATCTGAGAGGAAGTCTCGGTTGCCATAGGCGATCTGTCTTCCTGTCCTGCTCACCACCCACCCCTCTACCCAAAACGTCCCCCCTTCCCTTCTTTCCTCCACTCAAACACAATCGGTCCCTGAGGTAACTTAGTCGTTTGACTGCTTCCTCATCCCGTTGCCAAGCAAGTCATGACCAAGAGGTTTGCTAGAAACTCTCTCTCACACACACACACACACACACACCTAACTTTTCTATCTACATTTCCCTTTTGGCCGGCTTCCTCTTTTTCATTAAAGGCTGGCAGTTGGAGTAGCAGTTTCCCTGCTACTGTGTGGCCAGCAGGCATGCAGATGTTTTTGCCCTGCTCCTTGCCCATATGTTTATCAGATCACCGTGCTGTTTCATAATCTACATTATGAGCACTGAGCAGATAACAAAGCCTTTGATTTGGGCCTGATTTCCCCTTTATCCCCCATGTTAAATTTAGCACAGTGATTACTGGGTGTGATTATGGGCCTCTGTGGTCTTATGTAAATCATATGGGACTCACACAGAGTCCCTGTTCAGAGGATGTGAGCTTTCATGGTCAGGGCAAACGGCAATGCAATTGTTCAAGGAGAAGGAATATGTTACCTTACCTTACCTTGCACTCAGAGGTACTCAGGGTGAAACTTTCTGGGATAGTTCTTATCAGTGACTTTTTTTTTTCATTCCTTTATTTCATACCTGACATGTTTGCAACTGAGCCACAGACTATTGGTGTTACTGAGGCACAACCCTATCAGCATTCAGCACTCTTTGGCACTCAGATAACAACTCACCCCTAACACCCTGATGAGGTAAACCCTATGGTGCCTTCTGACAGACAAAACAGCAAACAAAGGGAGCCAAATAGGTCTTCTTAAGCTGTATTTACTGAAGGAGTTTGCTGAACACGCATGTTCTTTTTCTGTAACGCCCTACTGCACATTCAGTCAGTTGCAAACATTCCCACTTAAAGGCTGAACTGTATAATCACAGTCTTCTACTATATATATTGATCTTGTGACACCTTTACAGCAGCAGCAACAGAGAAGGACAGATATGATTTTGTACAGATTTTTCCAAAGCTAACACCAGACAAGAATGTTGATAATGGATGATTCTTCAAAAGACCAGATCATGTTAAGTGACAACTTTTTTTCCCCATCCAGTGTCGACATTTTTGAATTTCTTGATTTCTAAATAGCAACTACAGTATGGTTAAAGTTTGGGAAAGATTGTAGTTATGGTAAATAAACTGTTGTTAAGGTGAGGTTAACTAAAACATTCAAAGATGATGGTTATGGTTAATAAAAAGGCAAACATTAACTGCAAATCTATGAGAGAATGAACTCCAGTCCCTTCATGAAAGTCAAACTCATACACGCCCATGCACCGCCAGATTCCTTGGCTTTGCTACATAGAGGACAAACTACTTCCTGCATTGCTACTGAAGTCTGGCGCTGGATGTAAATCGAGAGGTGTGGAATCATCCAATACGGATGTAATTCCTACGATACTGACTTGTATTGTTCTGTGGAAAAAATGTTGTTCGCGTGTTGAAAGTTTTTTTTTCATTCATGCAGTTTTGGATTGTTTCTAAAAGTTTGCATCCAACACTGAAATGCTAAAACAATAGAGAAAAAAGAAAAAAAAACACTTAACGAGCTTGCATAGCCTATCTAGCTTTCCACTGTTTTTAAGTGGTGTTTACAGAATAAGCCTGAAGAATTTGGCTTTTTAAAAAATGATCATGTAACCGTTACACACCTGAGGTCACATGTAATCATAGGTCAGTATCAGTCAGCATTTTTTGAAATCATATCTAAAATACCAGCTTAGAGAGTGGATGGAAGATCAAAACAGAGAAAAAAGGAGATGACGGCCATTGCTGCTTTGTTTAGCCGATTCATCCTGAGGCCAGGTACAGTCTGCCGCAGATGGCCGAATTTTGCCGCTGCTCAGGTCCAGTGCAATTGAAGACAAATTCCAAATGCTTTCGGTCATAGCAGAGCAGAAGAATAAATCAAAGCTTGTTAATCAAATACCACATGCTCGCACTCAAAAGAGGGGGCGCAGACATTTCGGCGTGCAGAGGAAGAGGGAGGAGGGCAGCAGTCATTCAAGAGAGAAACCCCCGGAGGAAACGTTGGCGTGACCTCACACCAGAGGAATGTAAGATGCGGCTTAATTGATTAGAGGACCACATGATGAAGGTCTTGAGAGGAGAGGGTAGGAGGGAAGAGGCCTGCAAAGGAATTTTTTTTTTTTTTTTTTTTTTTTGGGAGAGGGGGTGTTGACCTTGTGGAGGGCACAAAGGTCACAGGCCTGTAGGCTACTGGTGCCTGTCAGGAATCCATCCACAAAGACCTTCCATTCTAATAGATTCACATCAATTGACAGCTAAGCACGATCAATGATGACAAGACAGGGCGATCTGCTGGGCCAAGGGTGCCTATAGGAACACAGTGTCCCTGTGGTCGGAGTATTGTTCCCCCCGTTCCCTCTTTTTCTCATTATCTCTTACTCTTCTCCAACTCTGAGTCTATTCTCTCCCTCTTTTTTCACTAATTTTGCACACGTTATCTACGTGTCTTGCAGCAAAGTGGGTGACGTGAGCTTCAGACTCCAGCAGGTGACACGTCCGTGATTGCTTTACACACTCACACACACACACACACACAGGTGAACAGATGGAGCGGTGTGGTATGTCTGGCAGATTACCTTGTTGGTGGTCAGACTGAACTCAATGCCCACTGTCCTTTGTGGTGACGATCAAAGTCACTTACTGCGCATGCACATACCAGCACACACAGACACAGACAAATGTGCAACTGTGAGCTACATACTAAGCATCCTCTGCGCATGTACCTTGCATGAGTTATTTATATCCCCGGCTTTTCAGTTTGACCTCCATAAACATCAAAACACCTTCAAAACCAAAGCGTCTAAATATAAAGTACTTTGCATAAGTTGTCACACCACAGATCTGCTTTCATCTGGGTGTTTGACGCCACTGGGACTTGACATTTCTTGATTAGAACAATACTTTTCCAGTGTTGTACTTGATGTGGCAGGCTGTCCGATTTCTTAGAGCTGTCTTGTGAAAAAGCCCATGGGAGAACGATGCGAGAGGGAGGGAGGGAGAAGAGGAGAAAGAGAAGGAGGCTGCCACATGCCTGTCAATACACCAATCAAAGCCAATTCTCCAGAGATGGTCAGGGGGGATGAGGCAGCATCACTATGACAACCCCTGGACCCCCAAAATCAGGACTTCAAAGGGGGAGAGGCATCCCATTGAGTGAGTGGGAGACCACCTCCCGCAGTCATTTACATCTCATTAGGATGTAACCACCTTTTAACAGCGAGGCGTTTAAACACTTACACACACATAATGGGTGCATGCATTAGTATGTGCTGCTGCTCCTGAATGGACAGACCAAACTAGAGAGCCACGTCCAATTTTATTACAAACATTAGACACAACTCATTAATTCAGGTAATTATGCAACCAGCCGCTATGGCTAGCAAGTTTCTTTTTTTTTGTCCAATTATGCACATGTATTAAACGCTCGCATGTTATGTTTCATGACTTCACCGTTTCAGTCTTGTTTACCTTCCTCAACCTGCATAAAGAGCAGGTGACACATCTGAGGTGAGACGTCATTAACAAACTTATTGTTCTTTCCGTGCAAGGTTGCCAGAAATTACTTCAAGGTGAGCTGATGCAAGTAAGTATGCACACACACACACACACACACGCAGACAAACACTTGACAGGACTGTTTGTTGTATCTGAGACTTCTTTTTCTGCACATAAAATCACTTCTTTCGGATCCCTGAAAATCTACCCCAGTCACTACTATGAATGGAGTACTAGCTGCTAGTACAAACCATGATACAATGTAACAGCTATGTACATAGAGGCTAATATGTGACTAGACAGTGCAAGCAGTGCAAAAATTGCATGTAATTCCACCGTTACATATCTATTTTTATAATCATATTCATATTTTACAGATTACTAGTACCTAAATCTTTTGGATACAATTTATATTTATATCTTGTACCGGCACTTCTTTCTTTTACATATTGGCTTTATTTCTTGTTAAATTGGACAGTTTAGTATTCTGTACTTTTATATTTGAGATCTATACAATCTGTGATATTTTATAACTCTGATTGGAGTTGCAAATGCAATTATTAATTATAAAAACATTGTCAGAATAAAACAAACAAAAAAAGACTCTCTCACACTCTTTACCTATTCTTCCCATTATTAAGGATAGGTACAGTTTTTCAAGTCTGTCTTAAAACAATAGTCAAGTGGCTATATGAACATTGAAAAAGATTTTGCTTGCTGTACTCATTCCTCCTGTTCATACTGACCATTAGAAGATCTCCTCCAAATGTGCTTAAAATGTAAGTGATGGGCGACCAAAATACACACTCATACCATAGCTGCATTTACTTGTAGTGAACATTTTGTGTGTTAGTTTATTTTTATTTTGTGCATGACATACTTCCTCTTTCCATCACTACCCCATTCTGTACATTTGTTTATCTTTATACCATATCTCTATGAGCACTTTGGCACTGTCTAGTTGGATGAAAAACTACATTTTGTTGTACTGGTATTTGTACAAACATAAATTATCCTAATACTCATACTTACAGACATACTTATACCTCTTTTAATAAAACTACTTCTGGTGTTACTACTACTACTACTACTATGACAGCTACTGCTAATAGTTAATAATAGCAGCATTACCACTACAACTATACAGCTGTACCATCTCACATACATCTACACACCATAGACATTCACGTGTACATACATACATGCACGCACAAACACACATCACACAAAAGAAATTCAGGTCACGTATGTGGTGTCAACAGACATGGCACATCATAAGGGCTAAAATTATGAGAGGAACCTAGAATACCACAAGAGGGTCCAGCACAGGAGGAAAGAGTCACTCATCACAGAGACAAATGGATCCTTTGCCCACTGATAGCTAAATGCTGTTGGGACAGCCATTTTTCTGGACCACTGACTTCCTGTTTTGGCCAGGGTTCAGCAAATCACCAGTGATATCATTAAAACAGTGCCAACAACACCACTTCCTGTCAACACAAACATTCACCTCAAATTTATAGCCTTGGTTTCCTCTTTCTCACTTCTCAAGCAAATAATAATTGTTGCATTGAATGAACTTCTCTTCTCTGACCCCTTCCTAATTCTCATAAGTCATTCTAATCTGATTAGCGCGGCCTGACAAGACGGAGCATGTTTGCAGGAAGTGAAACGTTCCATTTTCTTTCTCCTCCAAACTGCACATTGATGATGTCAGGGGTGATATATCGACCAAGAAGCCGGGAACCCAACCCACTGAAGGCCTCTCCTGCCGAAGGTGTTGAAATGCTTGTAAGTCTTGAAATGCCAGTTGAGACGCTGAGCTCCCCTTTCACACACTGTGCAGCCAGAGACAAGAGAGCTGACAAATGGATGCGTTGAAACATATTAACCATCTACCCTTTGTGAGCAGACAAACATTTAGTCTGGCTAATGACCCCTGAGGATCAAAACAAATGCAGGGAGATAAAGACGGGTAGGGGAAGGAGGAGGGGAATGCTAAAAAGAGCTCATTGACCTCCAGGAGGGCTTCACAGGGTTCACTAGTGCCAAGGGCTTGTTTGGTTCTGTGGGTTATGTGTATATGAACGTGTGTAGACTAAATTCAGAGGAAGTGAAAGAACAAAATACCAGTTCTTACACATGTGGTTGCTGTTTAGGAACATACAGTACTTGCATGTGTTCTCATGTGGGGTGAAGACAAATCCAAACAAAGACTTTGGGTATCGCAGTCTCTATCAGTGTTCATCACAATAAACAAGTCACTTAGCGTAGCACTATCTCGCTCCTTTTCTTCCCCTCAAACCCACATTGACTCTCTATCTCAAGCCAGTGATCAGACCAGTAATGTTATGATTATACAAAACGCATTATGTGTTGTCTGTTATCAGTCCTTCTATCAAAACTAACCAACAGCTGCACTAACCAGTCAGGTGAGGTCACCTGCATGGTCGTGAAACGGATGTGTCACTTTTAACATTAGTTCTGTTTTTTTTTCATCTTTCGACACAACATCCGTTAATGTATTTACATAGTCTGTGTTGAAACAATTGGATGCAGTCAGAGTGAGCCTGTTGTTGTTGTTGCAAAGACTCTGCATTTATTTGTTTGCGAGGGGAAGTCTACTATTTGTAGGATTTGCACAAAAATGAGACCATGACCAAAGATTTTTTTATCATACCCTTAATTAAAGAGGACATATCATGCACATTTCCAGATCTATATTTATATTCTGGGGCTCTACTGGAATAACTTTGCATGATTTACAGTTTACAAAACTCCTTATTTATGTTGGATTTCAAGGATACACAAGATGTGTTTTGCTAAGACAGACCGAATGTGATCATAACTTTTGTTTGTTTTCAAGAAACCTCTGCAGGGTAACGTTAATGTCATGAATAGGTCCACACATATACTGATATGAGAATATGTAGACTGACTTAAATGGTATAAGGAAAGAACTAATTAGGTGTAATGGACAGATAAATACAGTATATTGATAAACGGATGGAGAGATGAATAGACAGATACATTGCTGATCATTTCAACATGTCTTAGAGCAGTGCTCATTTAACAGGCTGTGGCTCTGCTGTCTGTTTGACTGACCCCCACATCAACATCAGTCAAATAAGGCTTCCTTCCCCTGATTCACGACCCCACAAACTCACCAAAGCCTCCTTTTTTTTAAAAAAGAGCAACAATAGGCCTGTAAAGCTGTCAAGGCAAAACTGAATTTACGTGCGACACTTTAAACAGTCGAGCTAAACGTTTCTCCCCGGGCGCGTCAGGAGAGGTTTTTAAAACGGGTGGTGCGAGGTGGAGGGGGGGGGGGGGGGGGTCAGGGGAGTGTATTTCATGGTGATACAGTGTTCAACTGACTCTGTGCAGCAGCAGTGGAGGAGCTTTCTCTTTCACTGTGATCAGACTCCACTGGATCGTGTTGCTGGTGCCCATTCTGTGGATCCATCACTGATATTGATTTCCAGTTGATCGTCAGGCCTCCTAATGATGTTCACCTTCAGGGCCAAGCTCATTGATTCATGGTCACGACTTGATCCATAACTGGTAATGCGATCCATGAAACAACAGTGATGCACAATTACCTCCCATTTTACGCTCTAATGGGAACTGATGAAGGTTGTTCAAGCCAATGAATAAATAAACAGAAATCACTGATATGGGGCACTCCAAATAAATCTATGACAGACATATGCAAAGAAAAAAAAGGCCTACTAAATTTCAGAATATACTTTATGTCCCCCCATATAATTGTTTCTTATCTATACTTTCACTTTAGCGAAACGATGATAAAACCTCAACATGCATATCACTTTCCATCTCTATGAAAGTTCCCACACAGAGTGGATGACTGGTTACCGTCTGCGTGAAATCTGTTAATGCATTCTTCACCTGGTCCGCTGTTAGGTAACTGCATTTCTTCCAGTTAATGAGTCTGGTATTTCCTCAACAGCCAACTAAACACTGTCTCACGCTGAAATATGATATAGCTACATGATGTTACGATGATACAAAGTTCTAGGTGATGTCCGTGGTGAAATATGTTCATGTAAATTAGCTTTCATGCTAAATGAGACCTACATTACAGTAATATATTCTGTTACTATAGACACGAGAAGATGTATTTCCCAAGAGTAATATGCGTTTATATCCATTTTTCAACTGTCTCCAAACACATTTGTTATTGTGACAAAGAAAGGATTAACCTGGGTGGAATGGATTACAACAGGGATCCTGGCAGTAATATTCAGAGGCATTACTCAAGTGGAAAAAGTGATGTTTATATGCACCATGAATCATCTGATGTGCCGGTTTAATTGTATAGGTAGATCTTTAGGCATACTTAGACACAGTTTGAGGGCAAGATCTAACAAGACAGAATGCACTTCCTTCACACAGGCACGCTTCTGGCACTCTAAAATCCAATATCAATCAAATGTGCAAGTTCTAAAAGGCCAAAATACTTTCACGACAAGTTTTTCTTCCCAAAATAGACTTGATGGGAAAAAGTCCCCCAAAAATAGACATGGGAAAACAAACTTTTTCTTTGCTCCAAGCATATTTGTCTCATTGGTTTATATTCAAAATAGCATAATGAATGTTGCAAAATGTTTTGCTGGGGTTTTTTCACTCAGGAATTGCCATTAAGATCTCATACAAATTCCTAAGGGCTTTGTTGCGACTCGCTCCTGCTTTTCCCTACAGGCCAAGTCTCTTGCAAAATCTTGATAAAGTCATCTCTGGGAACAATATAAAAAAAAAAAAAGTAACTTCTTTTTAAGCAATTCATCATCTGAGGCTCATGTACAGTCAAACTCTACACGGTAAGTATTGAAAAGTGCCCTTGAACAACTTGAGCAAGACACTAAATCAACAGAGAATCAACTACAGCACAATATCCATGCATCCTACCTGATATTACAAAAATTATATTTGAAATTTGTGGCAGCACAATCACTATCAATGCCGTTCACAAAAAAAGTGTAGTGTACTATGTATGAAAAATGTGTATATCACTCTCTTTGTTGCAAACGCGCAGCAAACAGAGAGAAACTGATTCATGAAAGCATAAAGGGAACAAGCAAACAACACCAAGACTTAAAGAAAAGTTGACCCAAAGTGTAAAAGTGGGACCGAGGTAGCAGATTGAAGCTGATGTGTGATTGTTTTGCTGTTAAGTGGCTTTAAGGATAAAGTTAATACTTGGTTTAGTTTGGGGTGATGTGAAGGTGAAGGGGGTGTGGTAAGGGAAGGGGAAGGGGGGGGGGGGGGTGTAGGCTCCATCGCATTGGGGTGGAAGGTTTCGCTGGAGCTGAAATGTAATGATCTGGATCATGGACAAACATGGCCTCTTGTTGCAGTTGGCTTGTTTGAGGAGAAGATGCCACTGTGGAATTTGACTTGACATGATTAAAGAAGAGGAGACTTAATGCTTTACACAGACTGAAGAACAAAACCACTGACTGGTTACCAAGCTGCTCATGTTGTCTTGTGCAGCTTTATAGATGGACCAAAGGCTTTTCTGGCTCCACGACGTTGATGTTTGACTCTACTTTCACTGGAGCAGTTTTTTTTTCATTTGATCTAGATGATGCAGATACTTGAAAACACATGAAACATCAAGATGAGGAACAAGTTATTACCTGAAGAGAAAAAACAGAACAAATAGTGTCAAGAACATTTCTGATTATACACAAAAACCAACTCAACCTTGCACACTATATTCATTTTGTTTACTTTAATTCTTAAATAATGTACTATTATTGTAATATTTTCCTCACCAAAGCCCCAGGAAATGCAATTTCATGTCCTCATATGTAACATTGAACTGAAAAGTATGAATGTAACTGTTGTAATGTAATGACAATAAAGGTCTCTGTATCCTAAACTGTCAACAAAACTAATGTGGCGAACCATTCTCACACAAGTAAACAAACTCACATCTTGAAGCTCAGTAGAAGTTCTGTATTTTTATGAAATATGACCTGATGATATCATATACTAAACATAAAGGGTACTAACTTTGGATATAAATAAAATATATTATGTTTCAAAATTGTATGAAAGTAGCCATAAATCAGTAAGAAAATATGTGAATTTATGTGACCCTGCCTAACTCAAGAGCCTGAAGGATAGAGTTGCTGAGGGAGGTGTAACTGTAACTATTCAAGGTATTCAAACCGGCACATTTTTGATTAAGAAGCCAAATTATGTTCTTATTTCTAAGTTATGACCACCACCGAGTGAGAGAAACATAACCATGTAAATGAGTGGAACACAGCTTGTCTACACGAAGCGGTCTGCTATGTGAGAGCATGTCTTCATACATATGTATTTGTTATTTTAGTGTCCTGTAATATGTAGTAATATGAGACTCTGCATCCATTTTAATCACAGGCAGAGAGGAGAGAGTCAGTATCAAACAGGATGTACTCTGTATGAATATTTGCCATATCACGGCTGAGGTGACGTGAAGTGATGACTGTATACTTCTGTATTTATTCAGGTCAACTGCATCACTCAATGTTTACACTGAAAACCATGACATTGATTAAAAACCTACACACACACACACATACACGCAATCACATACACAAACAATTCAAATATTGATACGATGCGCATGCTCTCTGACCTAACACCATCTGTCGCGATGTCACTGCAGCATAAAAACATGCTCATCTTTGCACCGTCCACCGGGGTGACTTATGAATCTTTTATCAAAACTGGCCTAATTGCTTAACCATCCATGTCCCGATCCAGTGGTGAATGGTGGGGAGGGAGACTGGGCATGCCATGATTGTCATAAAAACAACAGGCAAAGACGCCACCATTGTTCCACTTCTGACAAGCCTGTCATTCTCTTTGCATCTATGTTTACATGCCCCTTAGTGCTATTGAGAGCAGAGGTCTCTTTTAAGAAGAAGTAGGTGATATTAGTATATTGAGCAATAATAATATGAATCTAATGGATTATAGTAAACTGGGGAGCATGTTTTTTTTCTTTTCTTGCATGTGTGGCTGGGAGGAGTTATAAGAACTGGACTGATATGAATATAAATCAACTATAACCAGACATAATGATCATATCCATGCATCTATTCCATGTTTGTTGAATAGATCCACTTTCAGCAGGTTTGAGACGCCACAGTAGTCACTATTCTTCCCATCCATCTGTTTGTTTCCTTAAGTGTTTCCTCTGCTGTTTTATACAAAGCAAGCAGCAGTGTGCAGCTTCCTGTTCTCACTCTGATATGTATTGGACATTAAAAAAAAAAATCCCCCTAAAAAAACAACAACTTTCCCTTCTGTTCTCACTCCCACTCTCTGGACTATTTCACAGAGGAAGCTGCTTCTGCGGTCTCTCCTCCTCCTGCTGCTGCTGCTGCTGTTGCTGCTGCTGCTGGAGGGTCAGAGCTGAGCAGCAGTTTGAGAAAGTAAAAGAGCGGACAAGAGCCTGTGGGGAGTTTTTGACTCCCAAACCATCTCTCCAGTTCCTGGGAGCTGAGGAGCCAGTCCCAGGAAACTCCCTGCTATTCCTACTCTGAGGACAAAACAGCTGCAGATTCTCACTTTTCACTGACTGCGGTCGTTTGAACTCTACCCCACCAAGAAGAAGAAAAAAAAAAAAAAATCCAATATTTCTACATGAAGGAACTGAAAAGTGTGTCTCTGGCATTAAAATGCATTGTTACTAAATTCATATTTCTTAAATCTTCTGTGATATTAGTTTTGTGTGAATTAATTTATGCCTTTTTGAATAAAAAGAGAAATGAAAGAAAAATGTATTTTAGATTAAATAATTTTCAACTTTTGAAATAAGACAACAAAAAATGTAGCATCTTTTTTATTATTATTTTTTTTTTATTACAATGCACCTAAAATGTAAAATTCTGGTTTTATCATCTCTCATTGTCCGACTGCAAAAACTGGCAGAAGTCATTCTTCTTGATCACAGCTGGCGTTCAACTGGAATCCGTTTTGTAAACGTTCCCCTAAGTCAGTATCGGGGACTGTGTGTGCGCCTGTGCTTGTGCGCATAATTACAGATGCGCCATTCCTCCTAAGCTGTCATTAGAAAAGGGAATGGGAATGACTCCAGGCTACAACCACCACCGCTTGCGGTTACGTAACATGCTCCTCTCGGATCCTGTCTTATCCCGGAGACAGCTGAACACTCCTCGGTCACATATAAACCTATTGTCTGAGGACATGCTGGTCCTTAAAGCGCAGGAGAAGTATATTATTTTTCCCAAGTGGCTATTTTTTTTTAACTTTCATTTTTTTTGGGGGGGGGAGGGAAAAAAACCCGACAGTGTTTTTCTGTCTTTGTCTGGCTGGCTCTCTCAGTTCAGCTGATGGTGCGCGTATGTGCTGCTGTTTTATGAGTGTCCGTATGAGGGCGCACTGAGGCTTTTACTGTGCCTTTCATCCAAAGGATGCTGGTGGCCCACAGACAAAAGAGAAAATGATATTTGGAGCTCTACAGGAGAGCAAGAGGAGGGCAGAAGGGCTGGATGTGTAGGAATACATCACTACGGGTTATTTTAAATTAATGACATCCACATGTGTATGAATGAGAAGCAAAACGGATGTATAATTATGAATTTGATGTCTATATTATTATTATTATTTTACCACCACAATTTACAACATTTCGTAACACTCCCCCTCCCGGTCAGGAACCAGGAATAGCATCCAGCCTGCCGCAGTGCCCTTGAGCAATCTGAGACATCATTAACAGCCTCTGGAGTTAATTCGACTATTTCATAGCTGATTCCTTGTTGTTTGTCATCCCAGTGGACAGATAAAGAGAGAGAAAAGACGGTTTGCCTGCGGCTATCAATATAATATAGTCATTCTTACTTTCTCTCTTTATTAATTAATTAATTTATTTATTTGTTTCTTTCTTTTCTTTGTTTCATCTTCCATTCTTTCCTTTATGTTCTGTCTTGCCGCCGTGCTTTCGTTCTTGCTTTCAATGTTTGGGCTATTTCTCGATTCACCTTGAAAAAGAGCTCTCAGCCACCCTGTCTCCCGCGCCGCATCAAACCCAAAGCCCGACTGTACCACCCCCCAGCCTGGGAGGGAGGAGTTTCTTCCTTCAGAACTGAGTGTATAACACTCTGCAGCCAGCCACAATGTGTGTTAGAGGGCTGTCTGTGCTCCCAAAGTAGATGACTGCTCAAAATCTGGTGTCTGTATTACTGACTGCGAGATACGAGACAAATTGGTTCGCACATTATCATCCCAAGTCAGGACAAGGTGAGCATCCTCTCATTTCAGCGGTCAAATATACATTTGTTATTATGTTCTCACGTTTTTTTCCACACAAAAACACATCCTCTATTTGATTGGATTGTTGTCATTACATTTATTATTATTATTATTTTGTAAACAAGTTTTTTTGTATCTTAATCATATTTTCTGGTGTGTTTGGTGAGTGGTGAGCTGATGCGTCGCTTTGCACAGTTTGTGCGTCACGGTCACATTTACGCACATTCTCCTGTGAGATTTGTGTGGTTTTTAAACCCCACAGAGGAGTGAGTGTGGAATTTAGTGGAGCAGACTGTGTGTCTGTGTGTGGGCTTTGACTCATGCTTTTTTTTTTTCTACGGCGTAGTTTTCAGGTGTGATTAGAGGAGAGAGGGAACGGGAAGAGACGCTCTTTCTTTTTGGAGACTAAAGTATCTTTTGTTCCCTCAGGTTTTTCGATTGTGGGATAGAATGCCGGCGATCACAAGTAAAAACTCCGATTTGGAGTTTGACTCCTTACAACCGTGTTTCTACCCGGATGAGGACGACTTCTACTTCTGTGGTCCCGACTCTGCGCCACCGGGGGAGGACATCTGGAAGAAATTCGAGTTGTTGCCCACTCCGCCCCTCTCCCCGAGCCGAGCCGCGCTACCGGGGGAGCCGGCGACTGCCTCCCCGGAAGCAGACCCTCTAGGCTTCGGCTTAGGGGATCCACTGGACTGGGCTTCCGAGCTGCTGCTCCTGCCTGAGGACGATATCTGGGGGGCATCTGACGATGGGGACCTGTTCGGCTCCGCTTTGGATACTAACCCCAACAGCATCATTATCCAGGACTGTATGTGGAGTGGGTTCTCCGCCAGGGAAAAGCTGGAGCGGGTGGTCACGGAGAAACTCGGCAAAGCTATTTCCACTGCCACAGGAGGCGGCAGGAACATGTGCGTCAAGGCGCCGGAGGTGGTGAGCCGCAGCTCGGTGTCAGAGTGTGTGGACCCAGCGGTAGTGTTCCCCTTCCCTGTCAACAAGAAGAACGGCAGCAGGGACTCATCCGTGACCGTTAACACATCCACAACCCACGGAAGCGCTCCCAGTGACTCCGGTAAGAAAATATGTCAACAAATGTCTTTGTTTCCCTTTTCCTTTTGTAAACCCTGAACCCTGAAGAAAACATCCAACACTTAAATGGAACATTATTATTATGATTATGATGATTATTATTATTTTAAGCCCAGTACCCCTCCCAGTTGGAGTGACTGGAGCTTGTTCATATGACTGGCCCAGAATCGGATTACCTCGTTACATTCCACGCACACACACCAACACATACACACACACACACACACACACACACACACACACACACACACACACACACACACACACACACACACACACACAGTGGAGTAGTGACACAGTGAACGGGGGTTTATGTAATCAGCAGGCTCTTCATCCGGCAGATGGCAGTAAAATTGGGAATTGTGTACCTTGAACTCAGTTGGCATCTGAGCAAAACAAAAAGAAACCACCACCTGACTGCACCCGGACCAGGTTGTAGGAGGGGAAAGATGAAACGGTGTCCAATAATGTGATGAGCTGATAAAGTGTCTGGTTCACGGTGCTGTGAAAGCTTTCATTACGCATGGATTAAGGGACAATTTGCGCACAGTGGGTGAGAAATTGGCACTTATTTTAGACAGTCTGTACAAACTGCCGCCTTGAGATCAGCTGCTAGAGAGAGAGAGAGAACATGAGTTATAGTGTATCATGGCAAAAGAAAGGGTTGCCTACAACAAAACCATACTCTCATGAATACAGATTGA
This sequence comes from Thunnus maccoyii, assembly GCF_910596095.1. NCBI lineage: Eukaryota > Metazoa > Chordata > Actinopteri > Scombriformes > Scombridae > Thunnus > Thunnus maccoyii. The sequence continues at coordinate 19,187,050 of NC_056549.1, read as the reverse complement.
GACACTCCAGTGTTGCTGTTTCTTTTTAGGAGTAATGTAGGAAGTAGTAGATTGGAAAATGAGCTGTGTGTGTGTTTAATCGCCCTAAGATTTCATCTCCCACCTATCATTGCCTACAAGTTCCCTAAACAAACACTCACGAGTCATTATCAGCGTGTTTTCGCTGTGAAACAGTAGTACAAAGGCCTCCAGCTTGGCACAGAGGCTATTGCTCAGCCTGCTTTGCCAAACACCTCCTCCACTGCAAAAGAAAGAGGACGGAGGAGGGCTCTGGCTGCTTCTTTTAGGGGGGTGACAGCTTTGAACAAGCGCTCCATCTCGACAGCTGTCTCCCTGGCGCCGCTCCAACTCCGAGGCTTAAAGTGTGGTGATCCGATCGCCTGCCGCCCCACCACCCTGCGCACAGTACCGCGCCAATGCTCTTCCGCCGCTCGCAGCGTTAAGACGCGTCCTTCTTTGTGTTACACGCGTTTTTCCTCACTTTCAATAAGACACAGTTTTGAAAGGCTACAATGTGGGTTTATCCGTTTTCCTGTTGAAAAGACATTGCATGGGAGCAAGTGACCGCCCGAGTTATATGACTTCAAAATCAGCTGTACAGATGGAAGGTTCTGGCATGGGAGACACCTGGATCTTGTGCTCTTATAAACTCCCTCCAAAAAAGAACTCTTTATTTCTAACTTTAAGCTAATATTTTATCTCCCCAGACAGGGATTTTGTGCTCCCTCTTCTATTTATACTCCTCCCAGCTCCAGTAAATGAGCTGTTCCATTCTGAGCAAAACACCAAACAGCTAAATCCCAGCCTCACATGTGGCAAAGCCAGCCACGCCCCCTCATCCACCCAGCTGTGCCCGGCTTTGTTTTGATGGCAGTGCCAGACTGCGTGTGTTTGTGCACAGTTTGTGTGTGTGTGTGTGTGTGTGTTGAGACAGCATCCTGGTGCAGCAGTGTCTGAAGTGGGTTACTGTAAGCTGTAAAATGCCACACTCTTCAGATGCTCCTAAGCTGATAATGAGAGCCATTATCACAAAGGCATTTTAACTGGGCCTTACACTCTCTACCTCATGATTGGCTACTTCCTCTCATCTTCAAAGGCGCCAGTGGATGATAAGTCTTAGCCGCTCCGTTCGATTTGCACAGGTATTAAGATGAAGAGCTCAGCTGAACGAGAAAAGGGAGATTTTTAACTTTATCGGAGGTCATAGTTAAAAGTGAAGTTCTTAATGCCTCTGTTGCTATCTCACAATGTCAGCATGACTGGAGCTGCAGTGATAGACTGAAGGCATCAGACTAAAACTGTCTCATCTCACCGGAGAAGATTAGGAGAAGTTTTGAGGGAGGGAGAGTGAATGAAAGGCAAAAATCCAGCCTGTCTGCTCAGCAGTGAGACTGAACGTGTCATCGCCTGCAGAGTAGATTAGTTGAGGAGTGACTGACACTAAGCATTAAGAGGTTTCTGCTTGTGCAAACAGCGTTGAGCAACACTCTCGCTCCCACACACTCTCTCTTGATCTTACTCACATATATACACACACACACACACATGTACATACCTGTCACCTGCTGGTACACATTGACATAGTGGGAATACTTGTTTTGTCAGAGCTATTAAGTCACACGCATTCTCTTTTTCTTTCCCAGAAGAGGAAGACGACGATGAAGAAGAAGAAGAGGAAGAAGAAGAAGAAGAAGAAGAGGATGAGGAGGAGGATGAGGAAGAGGAGGAAGAGATTGATGTGGTTACAGTAGAGAAAAGGCGCTCCACAAACAAAGCATCACCCATGGCGACGGGCACCGTCACCATCTCTGTGCATCCCAAGAGTCAAGACCAGAGGGGCCTGGCTTCAGGGTCGGGTGTTGTGAGTCGATTCGTCAGTCGAGCCCCTCAGGAGCTGATCCTGAAGAGGAGCTCAGTCCACCAGCAGCAACACAACTACGCAGCCCCCTCACCATATGCTTCAGACGACGACCCTACCCCACCTCCGAAGAAGCAAAAGACATCAGACGCTCCACGACCTCCCACCAGAACCATCTCTTCATCCTCCTCATCTTCCTCCACATCCTGCAGCTCAATCTCCAGCACATCAGGGGCACGCAGCAAGCGCAGCGCCAGCGGAGACAGCAGCCCACGCGGCAGCTCTGACTCAGAGGACAGTGAGCGCCGGCGCAACCACAACATCTTAGAGCGCCAGCGCCGCAACGACCTGCGCTCCAGCTTCCTGATGCTGCGCGACCACGTGCCAGAGCTGGCGCACAACGAAAAGGCAGCAAAAGTGCTGATCCTGAAGAAGGCCACCGAGTATGTGAGCTCGCTGGAGACAGAGGAGATGAGGCTCCAGCAGGAGAAGGACAGGCTCCAGGCCCGCAGGCAACAGCTGATGCGCAGGCTGGAGCAAGCAAGGACTCGCTAACAAACAACTGCTACAACACAGAAACACTCACATATACCCTGGATGACCCCCCCCCCTCCTCCCGCCTCACCCCAGTCTGTTTGAAACACAAATTAGATTCACACACATTTAGGCCTATACACTTAAGCACAGACACATAGGCCTGCATATCTGTCGTACACGTGCACACACAAACAAAACATCTCAGAGGACGTTCATCTTCAGATGCCGGCACACAACATCTAGGAGGAGAGGGGGAGGGGGGGTTGCTGGAGGGATGCTCGGACTTTCACTGCCGCCACTTTTTTTGCACATTTGTTGACGTTAAGAATGTTTAGGGTTTACTTTTTCAATCCAGTCACATTGAGGAAAGATAAAAAGAGAAAAGAATGAGGAAGGAGAGAGGACACACCTTTTTTTGGTCTTCCCTTCCTCTGGCTTTTATATCATTTCTATTTGTATCGTGTTTTTGTTTTTTTTTTTTGTACTCACTGTGACACCAGCCTGGAATCAGGTGATTCCCACAGGGACGGGTGTTAAAGGGCACTTTGCTTGGAGAGTTCAAAGTTCACGTACAGAAGCAGTGCACACTTACTTTGCCTTCACCACTGCAAAACTGAAGAGACTATGACGACTTGAGGCGTTATGGGTCACATAAACAATGCCACTACAGGTTCTTTCTCTCACTCCTCTATCACACTGGTGCTCAAACCAAGTCAGTGGATGTATAACTGTGCACCTTGCTAGCCGACACTTTTGTATATAACAATAGTGTACAGACAAAAAATACACTCAGATCTGCCTTGTTTTGTAATACATTTTGTCCTTGGTTTTTTTTATACATGTCAGGAAGCTGCCAATAACTAGACTGGAAGTTTATATACCTTTAAAAGTACTGTAAGGCCTCGATTTTTGAGAGTCATGAAACTTTGTAATATAACAATATATTGTTTTTTTTTTCTCTTTTTCTTTGTATTGTATCATATTACTAATTCTACACACCTTTATGCTTTTAGTGTGAACCTGATACATACTAAATTTGATACTTATATTTTCGTATGAAAATGAGTTCTTGGTAGATATCACTTTATCTCATCATTTTTTTCTTCTATCTCAAATAATTCTTTTGTACAGCAAAATGTGTTCTATCCTCACGTACCTGGCCTTTTTCTTTCCTCCTCTTTTGTTTATATTTGTAACTATCGGGTGCATAGAACTGGGTAAACGGATATAAGATGTTTGTTTTTTTCATTTTTAAAATGTACATTTAGTGCTGCAACTCATAGCACTTTGAAATACCTCATTTTGAAAAATAAATAGACATCATTAAAATCCTCGTCTTTGTGCATTGTGGATCTTTTATTGTCAGTGAATCTGCCAACATCACCCTTAACCCCTTCACCCTTCCATATCTGTCTCTTTCTCTCTTCATTTTGTCTGTTTGCCTCTACATTTCCGTATTTGTTTTTGCTGCTCTCAAAGACTCATCCTCACAAAGAAATAAAGAGAGTGTCTTCTGAATCCTCTCTGTCTCAGCACCCTGCGGCTACCTCCCCCTCTGTAGCCTCTCACACCCACCCACACACACACCTACACACACACACACTTCAAGTGCACCGAGCACACACACACACACACACACTCTCTCTCCTCTCTCTACTTCCCTCTTTCACCAACACGGCTCTTCCTACATTGTTCAGGCTGTTACCATGGAAACTGGAGCAGCTGCTGAGTGGCAGACACAGAGAGTGAGTCTTTTATTTGTCTGTTAGTCTGTGTATTTCTGCCCGCATGTGTGTGTGTGTGTGTGTGTATGAATACAAATGTCTATATGTGTGTCTACCTTTTGTCCCGGTCTGTGTGTGGCCCGGGCGCCTGATATCTCCGGCGTTGTGCGCTGCCTGCCATGATGCCAGGACAAGGCTGGATACTGTTTACCAACATCAGCCACATGGCTCTGGCCTCCTCCTCCTGCCCCTCACCTCCTCCTCCTCCTCCTCCTACTCCTCCTCCTCTCTCTCCTCCCCTCTCTCCTCCTTCCCTCTGTGGCTCCAGCGCCGGGCCTTGACCCAAATATGTGCCACTCAGGAGTCTGGCCAGGCGCTCTCTGGAGATGGCTGAAAGAGAAATCTGTTGCCACGGTCTGAGTAGCCATTCAGCACGACAGTGTGTTCACAGAGGGAAAGAGAAAGAGACTTGCAGAGAAGGGAATTAACAGGACATAAAAACACACATTGTTGATGACTTTGATTAATCCTTTTTACCTAAGAAAGCAATGACTGCATAGCACGGTATGAGAGAGGTTCTCTTCTTCTGCAAAAACAATATATTACAGAACCACAGGATGAATCATACTCCAATCCTTACACATTCAGTGCCATACTCTTCACATTGAACTATTTAAGACCCCATTCATCCATAGGAGCAGCATCCAAATGATGCAGAAGTATGAGCACTATGTAAGAGACAGGGCTATATGAAGACTGATGACTTTGTTTTGGAGTTGAGACAGCCCAAGACTGAGCCTCTCGGTGGGGGAGTGGAGCTGGTGGATTACATAACAGGGGTCTGGTGGGTCTGGTGTCTTTGTGCGCACTTACAGTGCATGTGTGTGCGTGTGTGTATGTGACAGGAGTCTGGTGTCTTTGCGATGCGCTCGCATGTGCGTGCGTGTCCTCTCGTGGGACTTCCCCTTACCATCTGCCTAATGGCTTATCCTACTTGGTTATAGGATGAAAACAAATTCATGGACAATAACATCCCCCAGAAAAAATGAGGGACAAAATAAAAAAAAATAAAAAAAACACCCAACACAGTTTTCTTAAAATGTCGAGATTAACTGTGACATTTAATGAGAAATTGCACACACATACATTTCAAGAGTGTCCACTGCCACATTTCCTGCCCACTCCGTGTTTAACAAACATAAAATCGTACACCTCTCAGATACGCCCACACACACACACACACACAACACACACTCATATGCTCACACACTTCACCCACAGTTAGGCTATCTACTCTCTGAGATGAGGCTAATTGTTTTAGGGGAGCTGACATTCAGGGAGTAGCCATCTCCTACGTTAAACAGACATATGGCCGTGGCTTTTCCCTGATTAATACCCATTATCCTTCTGCCCACTGACTGCCTGGCTGGAACTGCCCAGACACATACACAACACGACTCTAATGGGCTTACACCCCACTGACGGATGTATATTAAAGCTACACAGGAGATAATGTGGCATGTTTGTGGGTTTTCCTCATGTGTTTGTGTCTGTCATCTGTTTTGAGATCTTCATTACCGCTGCCATTAATTGACAACACTTGCCACAACATTTCTATTGTCCTGTTGGACAGCGGATCTGTATTCAACATGTTAACCTTCCCATATGGAGGAAACAATGGCTGCTGTGTGTGTGTGTGTGGATACACAAGTGTGTGTGTGTGCGCCTGCAATGTGCCCAACCTCTGCACAAAGGCATGCCCGTCACCCATGCGCCACACTGAGCTCTGTTTGCCAAGAGCCCTGCTATCTGTGAGGGGAGTGTGTGTGTGTGTGTGTGTGTGTGTGTGTTTGTGTGCGAGGGGGGTGTCACCATCTGTTGTAGGGTCCAGTGCTGTCGCAGGTGCTAAGTAATAGTGTGTGTGTGTGTGCGTGTGAGGGTTGTGGAAGGTAGAGGAGCTGTCCGTGGGAGGTTATCAGCGGGTATTAAAACATGGATGTGTGTGGTGGGGGATGAAGGGCAGTTCCTCGAGGGAACCCGTTGCCCTAACTGAGTAATATGCAGCCCTGACAAAGAGCTATGGAGCTACAGTAATTGCAGAGCACATAGTGGACAGGGAGGCAAGAGAGGGCGAGAGGGAGGGAGGGACGAGAGGGAGGGAAGGGAGAGAAAAGGAGGCCTGAGTGTTTGATCAAAGTTTACCAAAGTCTGAGGAGATTTGCATACAGATGGTACTGTAGCACGGCCCCCGGAATACCTTCCCCTCTCTTTATTTTTCTTTCTTCGTCTCTCTTTCCCTCTCTCTCTCTCTCTCTCTCTCTCTCTCTCTCTCTCTCTATCACACACACACACACACACACACACACACACACAAATGTAATAGGGTTTCATTGAAGAATCCATGAATAGCCTTTCAAGAGCGTGTTCTGAGGAAGAAACGGCCTTGGCTGCGCAATACAGCACCTACAAAAAGAAAGCAAAAGTGAGGGAGAGAGGGGGAAAAAAAGAGAAAAAGAAAGATGTAGAGATAAAAAGCAAGAGAAAGGCAATGAATAAGATAGGGGCTGGGAGGAGAGAGAATAGCAACAAGGGGGAAGAAAGAATAAGAAAGCCTCTGTGAAGCACTAATTGAATGAAAACAAAACAAATTCACCCGCTATACCTTTTAGTTGTCATGAAATGCATATGCATCCATTAATATATCTGTGCTGACATCCCTTCATTCATCCTTTCCTCTAGCACATCCTCAGTCCATATTGATCTTGGCTGCCATTGTTGAGCAGGGCGTCAATCACTGGAAGTTCTGTCCTCTTATGTAACTTACATGTTTCTTTGAAGTCATTGTCTCGAGGCAAGTTTCTAGCAACGAGAGCACTGTGCCAAGTGTCCTCGCAACGTGTCTGTCAGCGCCTGAGCTCCTACACAACATGACATCTAACAGTCCAAGGCACAAGCATGTCCTAAACCAGCCTGAACTTGCTGTCAGCTGGCGGCACTGCCGAAAGCGTAAAAGTATGTCTATTAGCTTTTAGGGGTTTAATGTTTGAGTATCAACAGTCATCTCAATCACTACGTTACACGCCCTAAGTTTAGAGACACTCAGCTGTCAGTGAGTAATTTATATAGAACTTCTCATAACAGTAGTTACAAAGTGCTTCACAGAAAATAGAATAGACAGACGCCATGATACAAATTGCGCAAACCACAACATATAGTTATTACTTTGGGAGAATGGATGGATGGAAGGATATTTTCTCATCAATCTCTTGTGGTATCTAGCCACACTGTTTTGGTTTTATGTTCTGTTTATTTGAGATATCTGCCTCTGAGATTTCTTCAGGCATCCAAAAACAATGGAGGTGAATAGACTATTGTTTGTCCAGCACACAGGATTTTAAAGAATTGACAGCACCTTGACATACCAGAAACCTTGTTCTGGTTACTCTGGATAATGCACACACCTCATGGTGAAAAGTTTTCTTTGGCGCTACTTTTTACCAAACAAATAGTTCCATTGAAAACTGTTGACAGCATTTTTGGGGGGTTATTCAATGTTTCTGGAAAAGCACATTGCCCCTGAGTTTTTTAAATTTAATTTTTCTGCACCACACACACAATTTCATTCACTTTCACTTTATTTTCATCCATTTTTTTTCTCCACTCAACAACAATTGAGGTAAATAGATTTTTGTTTGTAGTGCTCACAGAATTCAACAGCAATGTGTTTTCCCACAAACAATGTCAAATAAACCCTGTTGTTACTCCGGATATTTCTCAGAGCGTGCTGTCAACAGTTGTCCTAGGGACTATTTCTTTGGCAGAGGAATTGTTCACAGCGATCTCTAACCACAACATGGTTTCTGGGAGCGTAGGAAACATTGTTGTAAATTTTTTTATTGTATTTTTTAAATGGTATGAGCACCACAATCAAGTTCAATTCTCTTTAACTTTACTGGGGTGGAGACGGAAATCCTAGAGATCTCAAAACAAATAAAACATAAGCTTTTTGTTGTGATTTCAGTGAACACACCATTTAAGGTATGGGCGTCACTACAACTTGGTGCACGATCTCTGGACACAAACATTTCCTCAGACTGGATTCAAACCCAAGTCATCACATTTATTTTGACAAGGATGGAAAAAGTACTTAGTCATCAGTGTGGACCATGTGACCTTCCAGCAGCACGTTACTAACTGTGTTGAGTACCACCATCAGCATTGCATCACCGCTACACAAACTCCTTGTTGAATATGCTTGGACTACAAGATAAAGCATGAATTGTGGTCAGTTTAAACAAGCTGGCCAACTGTAAATATCGGGATTCACACTTTCAGCAGGAGCTTATTAATGAAGTGGCCTCGTGTAGAAGCACAACTCAAACTGGTCTTTTCAGGCAAGTGTGTGTCTGTGTACAAGAGTGTGTTTGTGCCAGTTTGTGTGTATGCGAGTCCTCTCTTTCTTCCCCTCTCCTGTGTATGTGTGTTTATGCGTATGAGCGCGTGTATGTGTGTACTTATACCATTGTGTGTGTGTTTATTTGGAGTAATCACTGGGGCGCTTCTGTGTTTGTACATATGCATTGAGATTGATTCATGACCGCTCCTCCAGAGGAAACAGATAACAAATGGTTTTCTGGTCCAATAAACACCGTCTGCCTGTAAACTAAATTAGACTAAACTAAACCATCCTCTGCATTAACCTTCAGCACGGCTGGTAAACTGTCCTGCACTGATGTAAAACTCAATGAGAGACATATTGATTGAGGGCTAATTGTGGAGTACCATGTCACCTCAGGCCTAAATAGACCTACTAGACTTCCTGGTGGTTTATGCTACCAATCAATGAGTTTGTGTTTGAATGGGGCCACGTTCGGCCACTACATTTTTCAAAACTCTACTACAAGAGTCCTTTCTACTTTTATCAGCCAGTATGTCGCCTTGAAGATTAGAAAGGAAGAAAAAAAAAGCGGAGAATGTGTATTTGTGTGTGTATCTGAAGGTTCTTGATGATTTCCATGCTCCCTTGTGATGTAACGGCTGATTTAATGGTCATTTGGTGTCAACTGGGGGCTGAATCAGTGCTGTGTTTGATCATTGGTGAGCGTGGACGGGTCTGACCCTTGACCTTTATGCCTGCTAGGAGGGTTGACAGTGACCGGTGGGAAAAAGTGGACGAAAGGCAGATCGGGGTAAGCCCATTAAACAGATTGTGGTTTGGGATACTTCACAGAATGGATAATATTAATCTTTTAAGTCAGAATGTACGTAACATACAGTATTACACCAGTTCACATAATATGAAACTTTCAAGAAAATAAAAAAATAAAAGTTATTCAATAACTACAGGTTTCTTTTGTTTTCAGGAGTTGTTCAATTTATGATGGCAACAGACAAAAGTTAGTAGCTCATGTACCTTTTCATTGACTACTGTGTCACAGTGTTAAGACTAGAGGAGGACGTTTTCAAAAAAAAAACAAAAAAAACAATAGATAGGGTTTTAAAAGTGAATAATATCTTGGTCAACCCCAACAGCCCAGTCAGTGCATTCATTCATTCATCCACTGACCCTCTCAGGCACCGCTGAAGCCCCAGTGATGACTGTGTACACTGCAAATCCCTCTGTGCATGCCCTGGGGGGTTTGCACAAGGCCTGGATATGGGGGGAGAGAGCAGGATGTACTGAGGTAGTGGAAGCGGTTGGGCACATTTTGCATGTTCAGCAAGCTGCTTCCACACCCCAAATAAGAAACACGCTGTTATTTTACTCTCAAGTTCTCCTTGAAATGTAGGAAATTTAACACTCAGATTGGGTTAATTACAATCGAAGCTGCTGTGAGACAGTGTGACAACTAATACAAATATTAATGAACTAAGCTACAATTACAACTCATACCACAACTTATGAGTTTCCTTCCATTCTCTCTCTTCCATGAGCCATGAAGTCTACTAGAGATGATTGTGTCATATGTGAGTATTGATCCGGCAACCAAATTATAACTGTGAATGAAACATCAATGAAAATGCAATCAGAAGCTAATCCAAATTGTTTAGCATCTGATAAAGCCTTGTATTATCCTGCAGACAAATAGCATTTAATAATCATTATCAATAACTTATTATTCAAAAAAATTGAACATTTAAACTTCTTTTAATGTCAGTTGCATGTTTCTGCCATTTATCAGCTCGTTATAGTGATATCAGCTTAGGCTTTACTTCACCTTATTTATCCTACCTACTAATACCTCATAGCTGATAAGATAAGATCTAAATCTGACTATCTCTAGGCTTTTTGCCCTGTAAATCTGAAGGAACTGTCTACTCTAGATCATTACAAGACACTAAATTTAAATCCTTGAACCTCGGAGAGCAGAGGATCGATCAGAGTGGGCAATCTTAAGCCTTAAGAGCACACATAGAAAGATTATTGACACTTCGGGGGTGACCCCGCTCCTCGACAGTTATCTGTCAGTTTGATGGCAAGCTAGAGTGCGACGGGGCAGAGGATGGGGCCGGGCGGGGCGGCAGAATCCTCAGCAGGCACCTCGCTGACACATGTGGGACAGAGCTCAGTGGAAATTGGGTTAATGAATCGTAGAGAGAGGGAAACGGCAGGGTTGCTCGTCTTTCAATATCCCCCCGTCATTATCAGTTGGACCAGCACTCATCTGCACACCACTGGGAGAGGGAGAGACGGGGAGGTCAGTAGGTGGCATATCTAGACCTGTGAAAAGGATTTTAAACAATAGATCATAGATGTGTGTAAGACAAAGCGACTGCTACTAATGGTTCTGTTTCTTTTAGAGAGTGTTCATGTATATGATTTACTGTGAATATAACCGTTAAGTAGCACATGGAACATGTGATTGTTGCTTCTTTGATTTTTTTTTTATCCCTCTGTACGTCATCTTCTCTACTAACCGCAGTATTTTCCGTGCCTTTGTGTGAGTGTATTCTCTGGTGTCTTTGGTCCATGACCACTCCATTACAGGCTTGTCTGCCTGGCTGTCACTTGTCTCTGATGGATCAGTGAGTTCGAGACACAACCACCAGTCTCAATTTTAATAACACTAGTCTGTTTCTGCACTCAGACCAAACACAGATGCAAATCACTGCCTCTTATTAGATTGGCTAAAACCAGCTCACTCCACATCTACTTCCTTTCTCCTTTCAGTTGTTACTGTTCCTGAAGAGTGAGTGCTGACAAACTGAGGTTGCCCCCAACGAAGTGAAGCTTTCAATTACTGAGGAAAATGTGGCAAATTAGGACGACTGACTCGCCCAAATCCAGCCCCTTCACCCTTTCTTTGCCGATCTAAGAGGATAAAATATATTAGCATATTTAATTGGTGGCTTATGCCCATCTCTTGTGTTTGACAGCTGTTGAGTCAGACAACGGCATTGTGCAAATATGAGTCAGTGCACACTAATCTAATCAGGGAAACCTTGGCTGGGGATTGAGTTAGCATTTTGGACATCCATCAGCAAGCTCTCAGGATTACACACAAGGTTAATTATGGAAGAATTAGATTCGGAGGGACAATGGCTTTATGGCTTGTAAGGGTAAGGTAATAGTATTCACAAGCCACAGGCTGATGTGAACGAAGGCCTGAGGAGCAGCTCACAGACCATGATGCTGTGGTAACTCAGGCGTGGCATTGATTACTTTAATTGGTGGACTGGGAGTGGAGAACATCATTGGATTTGATTTAAACGCCCCCCCCCCCCACCTACCCACATACACATACAAACACACACACACACACACACACACACACACACTTCAGATACAATCCACCAGTGCATTGGTCATCATCAGACGTCTGAATTATCTGGAGCATTCAACTTCCATCTGGGATTTCACATCAAACAAATTCCTTATTTTATGCCTCCATCTCTCAGGCCTTGACAGCATTTTCCATTGTCCTCCAATACGTCCTTGAAGGACATCGATTCAAAAACAGAAAAAGTCTCAAGTCAGGATTTTTCCAAGTTTCTTGGCGAGGAAAATGACCTGCTTATTGATACATACAAGCAAGTGTAAAGCCCCAATCACACACAAAGGCATTGCTAGAGGCTTGGTGACGTAAGGACTACTCAATGGATCGTTTGCTGAAGTACTGTAGCTAATGGCTAACATGCTAGCAAGCCAGGAACATGCTAGTGCTAGTCAGTCACCATTTCTCTCAGAGTGTCTTTCTATTGTCTGTACTGTGCATTTGTTCTCATAATTGTCATTTCATTCAATAAAATGTTATTGAAATGGGGGGGGGGTAAAAAAGCTCTGGGAGCTAGCGACCTTGCTTGGTCAATATTGGGACAAAGAGTTCACACAGTCTATTTTGTAGAGCAGTTTACACTTGACCAGAGCAGCAGGTTAAATGAAAGTGCAACATAGCTAATAAGCGTCCTCCATTTGGTTTCTCTGGCTCTCTGTTCCCTCAGCACTGTCAAACGGTTTGCTATCAGTCTGCGTTGCAAATTTGCATGTCAAAGTTAAGCAAAGTTTGAGTTAGTTTAGTTTTCCCCTAATAGCCAATCCACTATTGATCATAATTTATTCAATGCAAAAATGTTGTGTCTTTACATGCTGGTGCGCCTGGGCCTTACAGCTAAAACTGCCCTCCACTGAAGGACATATGCTGTACTGTCACACCATGTTACAGGTAGAGCTGTCAGAGGAAGCTAAAAAGGCCTGGCAGTTGGAACAGCTGCACCGATAAGACACCGCCCACTCAAAATCCAACCACATTACAGGAAGATTTACTACAGGAAACGTATTGAGCGCATATTTCCTCTTTTGTTCCTCTCATTCTGTTGACTAAAACATTGAAAGCGATTAATTTGCGTCATCGGGATATTCCTGGCACAACATCACATTCTCTCTCTCTCTCTCTGTCCTTGCTCCTCTGTCTCTCTCGCGTACACACAGTTAGCTAAATAAGACACACACACACACACACCAATACACTGACACATTCGAGTGAGTGAGCGCTGGGCATGCCATTGATGCTCTGCTGTGGCTTCATCCATCACTGATAATGGCTGAGGACAGCTGTGTGTTCAGTCCCCCCTCTCTCCATCATACCACAAGCTTGAGGCGGACGGATGGAGGGGAGGAGGGGTGTATTTATTCTACCCTGCCTCATAATCACACACCCCCATCTCGCAATACTGTCCTGCAACCTCTACCCCCCCCCCACACACACACACACAACTGTCCCAACACCCCCCACCCGAGAGAATACCCGCCCCGGGCCAAGCCCAGATGGCCGTGGCCCGCAGCGGCCTGCACATTGCCGCTATCTGGCTGTAGATCTACACCAGGGTTGTAATAGGAATCAGTGATGCAAAGCTGAGATACACACACATACACACTGACACTCACACACACAAAAACAAATGCTTTCATGCACTGTTTTACATGCATTTCCATGCGCCCTCGCATTTTTGCAGTGTCTCTTTCACACACACACCAAACAGGGACGCAATGTTTAGACTGGAGTTAATGAAGAGATAACAGCTGATGTGATTAGTTTCCACATGAATGGAGTCTGTCAGGGCTCTGGCTGATCATCCTGATTTTACACACTGTGTTCAGTGTACATGAGTGGAAGTGGGCTTTCACTGACACACTGTCCTTGAACTACCTTATTTAACTAGGTCGATTCACTGTGAGCAAATTGTAATGTAGTTGTGGTGGGAAACGAGGAGCTTCAATAGTCTGAAACAGCCGGTTTTCTCTATAAACGCCTCTGGTGGAGTTTGGGATACAGTGCCCTGCTCAAGGGCACAAGAGATATTTAAAGGGTACATTCACCCAAATTTCACACTGTCACAGGTTTCATAGAACTAATTTCTTCAGTAAAAAGCAGCTAAAAATGACTTTTAATTAAAATGTTTGACAGTGAGGTTTGTGGGTTATTCTGACAAATGGTGACACTCTTTTTGTAGATGTTGAACACAACAAATGAAACAACACAATACATTCACTTCCACTGTATTGGGATGCAGTTAGAAATCTCAAACTGACACATCAAAACTAGGGACGCAAACCTTATTAAGCATATTGGGTGTTTGTCATTTTCATTATGAAACTCAGGGAATCAGCTACATTCAGTGGGTCATGACCGGATGCTGACTCACTTCTTAGCCCTCAGCCAATCTCAATGAGTTCCACACAGTGTGGTATACAGATTAAAAATGTGAATAAAAGGGGGAGCTGATATCAGATCAGAAATCAGCAGATGCAGGAATCATACTGTGAGAGAGAGAGTGGAATCAGCGGACCCCTTCTCAAAACCCGGGGCAATAAATGCAAAAATATCTGTCTGGCTAGATACCAATAGAGGCAAGTGAGCTTGTACAGTATGTTCCTAGTAATTTAGGTGAACCAATCCTTAAAAACAACAGTGAAAAACATGTGCCTCTACTTATTTTCTATATAGCGTCTGCCGCCAGATGATGATGAAATCATAGCACAATAATTTGTCATCACCAAGCCGGAAACATGAGTGTCTTTGCCATATTGAGAACAATGGGCTTTATTTACATGACTCATTTTCACATATTCTTGACTAATCTGTAATCTAAACAATACATTGAGGGCAGTTCCAGTAAATCTCCACAGATGGCTAACTAATGTTATTCAATTAGCAGGTGATGGGGAAGGGTGGAATCCGATCCCCAACAAAACACCAGTGCAGCACACTCCCTTCTATAAAAGACACCTGTCAGAAACAAGAGCCTCCTTTACCCTGGCTGTTAAAGAAAAGCACTCTCCTTGTCTCATCATCATTTAAGACTTAGGCACTTCAAAGCTGACCAGGTACAATAGCAGCGAGCAGGCCGCCTTCAAAAGAACAGCACAAGTTATGGTGGGGTGGCAGGAGAGAAGAATAGCCCTGTAAATCATAATAGAGAAGAAAATATAAAAGACGAGGCGGAGAGACGCAGTTCACCTGTTCTCTGTAACACAATCACTTAACGATCCTCAGGGCGCATTGTAAGGGAGAGCGCTCCTGGAGCTCGCGCCCTCGCTTTGTGCCCTGCTGGAGTACAGAGATCATCTTCCCCCTCTCCACAGACCCCCTGACCTTCTCTCTGTTCCACTTATACACACACACCCATCGAAATTACCCTTACTCCTCACAGATTAAGATCAATGTCATTCATCGCGTTTAGAGTATCAGCCTTTGATTTGGGCCAGAGAAAGGGAAGGGAGAGCACACGGGGCACCTGGGAGTTGTGAGTGGATGGAAAAAAAAGTGTCCACTAGATGTGGATGAAAGTGGCTTTTTTACTTTCCCCTTGCGCTTCTGTGTGCTTTACGGTGAAGGGCAACTGATCTTTGAAGTCACAACTTTTTATCTCATGCAAGTGTTTCATTAAATACTGTCCCTCTAGCTCTGTGTTATGAACGCACAGGGTTGCATGGTGGGGCTTTTCTACAGGTACAGGTAGGAAGGGGAAATACGGATCAGGAAGTCCAGATTGGAGGCTTACAGTCACCAAAACTGAAGATCTATGAATAGAACTGGAGATGGTGTGGCAAGTCAACCTCACCCGTTCAGTTCGGGAATTTTCCTTTAATTGACAATACAGAGTGGCGAGCCAGACAGAGAACGTGAGGAGAGAGAGGGGGCAAAGGTCCCTAGCCGGATGTGAACCTGAGATGTTGCAGTTTACATGGTACGCATCTTAGCCCCTAGGCCACCGTGACGCCTGTTGACAGGACATTTTCAACAGTAAATGATTGGGGTCGATTTGTTTCATGACTTCTTAAACCATGAAGATTTAATATTTGTAAAAACCTAGCCAGAGCCTAGTTTATATTAGTAACATCCTCTTAATATAAAGTCTACAGGATGAGGCGAGGGAAAGAGACACAACCAGGAAGAGCAAACACATTTTTGGTGTTTGTGCAGAGCAACTTTCACTGGGGTGGTGGGATGCCTTCTTAGAGTCTGGATGCCTTTAAAATTCCTCAGTCTTGAAGCTTGTGCTACAAGGTATTCACCATGAAATGTATGCTTGCATATTTTTTACTTTTACTAGTAAACACAGTGCTTTGCCGGATGCCACTGGACTGAGTTGCAGTAAAAGTTGGGATCAACTTTTTGCCCAATGATCCTGCTGTTGTTGCCCCCACTGTGCCAACGTAATAGCCTCATTGCGTTTATTGATCCAGCACAATTGTTGACTTGAAATCAGTCTAAAGGTGCCAGTATACTTCATCAGAACTTCTTGTCAGACGGTCAATTAGCTTTGGAAATGTCCTCCTCCCTCACCTTTCTGATTTCGGAATTGAGACGGCTGTGTCCAACAATTTCTGTAACTTTCTGAAGTCGACATTCACAGACTCCTCATGCAGTGATTGGCCAGGTGTGCGGTGGTGAGACAGTAAACGGGGTTTGAGACAGACTGTCTAAAAATGTGCGCCATTAGTCCTGTACTTAAATGATTAACTCACCTCACAGATAGCAATATTGCTGTGGCCCAGATCCAGCCCACACCCAACAGTTTTGACACTTTCATGAGGCCCACATACGGTGTGGAATGATGGCACTTGGGCGGTCTGCTCCTGTTTCCCAGATCTGGGCCACAAGCAAGCCATAGCAATGCCGTATGTCAACCAAGAATAAACCAGATAACCAGATGGACCATTTCAGACTCACATCCATTTTGACCGGGTCAGAAGAAGGCCAGCAGTGCCGCATCACTGCCTGAAGTGGCCCACTTCCGTATGCTATCTGGGCTCTCTCTATAACAGCCGGTTTTTCACCCTACCTTTGAGTGTGGTCGTTCAAAACAGCTATAAGCACTTTTTCCTTCCAAAGTGGTCAGACAACGCATTGTATGAACTACTTCTTTTCTAGCATAACCTGGCCTTCATACCCATGCTGTCCATTCTCTCTGTGATTAAGCCCAACCCCCATTACCTCTGCATCTCTCTGCTTTACCACAGGGACTCCTCTGTGTGTCTAGTCCCTGACCTTTGACCTGGCCCATAGGTAAGCTTAGCTTTTGGACAGCACTGACCCTTTTCTATAGATAGCTTTTTTCCATTGAAGTTCCAAGCTTTCCTATCTCCTCTCTCTCTCTCCGTTCCTCTACCACCCCCAACATCCCCACCCTTGGAGTCACCAGGGTATGTGACGGTCTAAATGCCCCCTATTGTTGGCAGAATGGACCTTTTGTCCGCACCCCCTGCATGTGCTGACTAAGGGACATCCAGTGAGCCCACTTTTGAGTCCACCCAGGGGTATGAGAGGGGTGGATACAGAGGGTCAGCTAAGCCTTGCAGTGACCCCCCCCTCCCAGAGTGTTTGAGGAATTTCCTGATTCAATAACTTTTTAAATAGCTGGCCCCCTTGCCTTTATATACCTCCAATGGAAGTCAGTCTCGTCCTCACACCTAGCACACAAACGAAACACTAAAAACATTTGAAAAAGCATTTGTGTGTTAAAATTGGTTTCAGGTTCTAAGTCTGGACGAAAACCCAAATTGGAGAGAAAAGGATGCTTTGTTAAATTTATCTACATTAGCAAAGACATGGCATTAGATCTACAGATATGTGAACTGGCTTTTTTTACCTATACGATTTGTGTAAAATTGGGGGAATAAATTGCCCGTAAAACCAACAGCTTCTGATATGTCATAAATATTATCTTAACACAATAATAAAAAAAACATTCACACACCAATAACAACTTTGCTAACACCTTCTGGTGTCAGAAACTAGAAATATTGTACAGCAGAGCAACCTGACTTTACCCCTAGTAGTGATGAGACAAGCAGTAATGTTATTTTGCCTCAAGCATGTTGTGAAATAGCTGAATGCTCAAGATAGCTCCCTAAACATACACAAGCCCTTGAAATGTACCTTCAATAAAGGCTACGTACTGTATGTGAGAACATCTTAAGAGAAAGGCGAGGTGGGATGAAAATAAAGACAAGATAGAAACAGAGAGACAGAGACAGAAAAAAGATAAATGAGACAGGGAACATCTGGGATTATTACTTTATTTCTGTAATGAGGATCTGCGCACACAGCAGTTTGTAGACCAACAATTAATCTCCCTAACATCCCTCTTTAATAGACTTCCATTAACATGCTTTTAAAAATGGTGCTTTTAAATGATACCTAATTCACTGCATACATGCGGGCACACATTAGTGCTGAATAGTATTTACTGGCCATCCTTTAAACAACTCCCTTTAAAATCTAATCCGCTAATGTATCCAAATCACACGGCTGTCCCGGGCCATATATCTTTAATTGTACGTCGGCCCATTTTAACAAGAGTCAGACGCCTGCTAAAGACTCCACGACATCAAAAAGCTGCCGCCCAGCACCTAATATCCTCTGCCATCACAATGCTGCCGTTTCACCACCCATGTTCATAAAACGCTCCCCCCCCTCCGTGACCCCCTCCTTTCACTTTGATTGGGCTAATTGTGTTTCCTGCTGAATGCAGTAAACTTAAGGGAAGCTAGGAAGTGCATATGCACGTACCCTGCAGCGTGCATACAAAGTCAAATTCACACTGTAGGCGGTTTTTCTAACAAGAGGCCATTAGAGACAATAGGCAGGCTCGTTCACTTTCTGAGGGTCCAATTTACATAGTAGTGGCAGGTACTAAAGCCTCTTCAGCCTTTTGGAGTAAGGACTCCTCTTCTGACACCTCTCCCTTGGTCATGTGTTGGAAATAGCTCATTATCTCTCAGCGATATAGCATATGAAAATCAATCTGACCATGTACCTATCCATGTATCTACTAAAGTGTCCCTGAGCAGAAAAGAAACCATCTTCTGTAACTGACCCTGACCTCCAACCTGCCATTTGTGGAAAGCAAGAAAAAAAGCCTGTTTTTTTTGTACAGAGAAATAGATAGGGATGCTCCATCACATTTCAGTGATGGCTGGGTGAACTGCTACACAAGTATAAAAGAGGTTTTCGAATGCAGGGATGCAAACATCTGGCCCAGCCGGATCTGACAAGTCATTGGTTTTCACCGGGTGAGCCACCACGAAACCACACTGTGGTCGCTTTTGTTATCACAGCCTGTCGCTCTTTCGCTCTTCATCCCTCTCTTTCTCTTTGTCAATCTGGGTGAGCTCCTGTTGACCCCAGGGCCTCTTCGGCGGGAGTGGGCCACACTGGACCACTTCAGAGCCCAACCCAAAACCACACCAAGCTTCCCGTGCCATCAAGGGGTGTATTTCTCTTTCTCTACTCTCTCTGTCTCTCTTTATCTGAAACCTCATCCCTCTTGGTGCTGGTGACCTGGTCTGTGTGTTGCGGCCTTGGCAGAGGCAGACAGTGTGTGTTAGTGAATGGGAGGGAAGTCATATGTTAGCAGTTTGAACCTACAGCCCCAATTAGAGGCAGCTGTTGCTGCGCTATCGCACCACAGCGGAGGGGAGGGGGGCTGAATTTATGGTCTGCGTCTCTGTGGCGACCCCTGTTTGATGTGCAGATAATTAGGAAGTGAATGACTTCCTGTGGGTTGCTGCTGGAAGGGGCAGCTCCATACAATAATAAAAAACAGAGAGAAAGGGAGAATAAGGAGAAGAACAGCTGAGAGGTTAGGATGCATATGAAGTGGTAGCAGGGTCAGGTGGTGTGCCAACAGAAGCTGGAGGTCGTCTGCTCAGTCGCTTTAAAGGCCGTGCCACTGTGCACGCATTCCACCCTATATAAATGTGTGTGCGTGGGGTGCACCACATGACTTTGCATGCTGACACACTTGACCCCTGGTTTTGTGCATGTCTGAATTTAGCTGATTCAAAGACTAAATCAGTCAACGCATCGCAGGAGTCAGCCTTGAGCTCGTCTTTTCTTCACATACCATCCTTTGACTCCCAAAAGAACACGCCTGTGCAAGTTAGCAGCCCAGAACATATTTACAAACTCGGAAAGATGAGTTAACAGTCCAAGTGGGAGAAAAAACATAGAATAGATCAGAGAGCAAAATGTATGTTCCTATAGCTTAAGAAAATAATCCACTTATATTTGCCTGGACTTGTAATTTCAAACGTCTTGAATAATTGTCTGTCAAATTTGCACCACAGCAGTTTCTGTTGAGACTAGCTTTTACAGCTTTTCTCAAAAGCTCACTCTTCGCTCAAATGCCTTTTGCCTTTCCCGTAGCAACGCTTTGTTTTTCCTCTTGCTTCATCACCACCTTGCATGTCATCTCAATTTTGACCTCTTCAGCCAGAAGTCATGACCCTCATTCATTGTCCTCCCGATTTCCCTGAAGAGGATCAGAATCTAAAAATCCAATCTGAAAAAAAAGCCTCTTGAAAAAAAGAAAAATAGTAATTGATTCCCAGGATTCCTCACAGTCAAGTGTTAAGTAAGTCAATAAAACTTTCTAACAGACTCTGCTGGTCACTGTATGAGCAACAATAGGGCCAGATTGCGATGCTCGGCCTCTTTTGTTTCTCTCCAGCTTTTCCGGTGAATGAAGCACAATAGGAAGGAATGCATTAGTTTCTGGTTGAGTGCTAAACCCAATCAGGATGATAACAATGTTAAAAGGACTAAGGGAGTCTTTAAGTATCCTCCATAGCATCAGATTAGCCCTGTTACCATCTACCCCCCTGTGGCTGGCTATTCATGTGCAATGTAAGGCCAACACTAAACAACAACACATAAACACAAAACCTCATTCACATCGGTACTCTGCTCATACATGCGTCCATCTGGTCACAGTTAGTTGGTTACAAATCAATGAATAAATCAGGTTTACATTAGGTTTGCGGTCTGCTATTGTGTGTATTAAGACACACATCAACACTTTCACGGGCATTAAAGTGTCAAGAAAATCTAAAAGTTGGCACCAAATGCTTCAGATAACTAGGTTTGTTTACTTATTATTTGATCAAAAAAAGTTCAAACAATACCCAGCCTTTGTTTTGTGTAGTAATTAAGACAATTCAGAGAGAAAGGTGGGCAACACCACAAAATTTGGTTCTGATCTAATACCAAATAATACCAGGCCAGAATCACCAATGACAATATTGATACACTTTATTATCCAAAGCAGCTCAAGTAATATGATGTGGGGGAGATAAATGAGTCATCATGAATGAGTTAAATGCACCATTAAGGCTACAGCTGAACACATTTTCATTACCTTATCTAATTTGCCAAATATTTGCAATTCTTTCACTATTCTTTGTGAATGACTTGTAACCCAAAACAGTTTCTCATGATAATTAACATTTATTGTGTGAATGATGTGATCGCCGTGTGCATGGAGACATAGCTGCATTGCCCATTTTTTGATATTGATCCTACTGATGTAAATACTGAGTCTCCAAACAAGTAATATCAATCTTAATATTGGTAGTATCAATACTTTTAATATTGATTCGCCCACCTCTAGGGTAAGATGTCACAAAGGCATAAGAGGCAATAAAATCCATGTGATTGTTGCTTTATATTCATCTAAGAAGGTTGTGTCAGATGCTCAATGATCTGACCCAAATGTAGACGAGGAAGTCTATATGTGTTGTGGTACTGCAATACTGAAAATATAGTTACTTCACCAAATTTGATTATAAATCAGTGCCTTTAATGACTCTCCTTTAAATTAGACATCTAAGCATCCTGGCCATACATTATGATGTCATTAAGGATGCGGGAGGATCTGGGTTATGCAACAGAACACACACAGACACACACACACATCGCATTTATCACAGTCAAAACAAGCTCTCCAACCAAGGACCCTACCAGCTCTGCCTGTTCACAGGAATGCAGAGAAAAGGGAAAATATTCTTCTTTGATAAGAAGCTGTTTTCCTACAGGCAGCTGGGAGTGGTCCATGATATCTTGTTATGCTTAGCATTTGTTTTGCTCTATGAGAACATGTGATGTGTCTGAGCTGGTATCTGTATTCCCATTACGACATGTGCCTTGGTGCCATGAGAAAAGAATGCCTGCCTGTTGGCCAAGGAAAAAATTCAAGGCTTTCATGAAGACGTACCGAGACACAGGACTTAAATGAAGGGGTAGGGGAGCATATGCATTGCGCCAAGGGCGTCATGTAATTAAAAAAATAACATCAACAACAAACCTGTTTTTTCATCCGTTCTTTCATCTCTCTTCCCTTTTTCTCATATAGTTTTCAATCTTTTTTTTCCCTTTTACATTGAAAAACCACTGGCCTCTCCCCCCTCCACTGCTCTCCTGCTTTTCTGTGCTGAGGGTCGCTGACAAAAGGAATTGTGCAAATGAGCCTTTAAAATCCCTAAATGGTTGTGGTCTGCGCACAATGGGCCAAAGAATGCAATGCTGGACAAAGGCTGGCCCTTGCCCCACCACTCCGCCCTGCAGTGATGGATCCGAACGGACGCATGAACGTGGGCTGGATTTGGGGCTGCAGAGGCGCCACCTCGCCCCCCACTGGGCCAACCAAAAGGGACAGGCCTCGGGGATACACTGGAACCCCAGCCAAGGGCCTCAAAACAATCACGAGCTGCTAACTAGCCTCGCCATCCATAGGCCTTGATTGATATGGGAAACGCATGCTTGCTTCTCCATACAGCTCCCTCCATCACTCTTTATCATCCTCAAAGCCTGAAATTATTCCCCCTTTCAAAGCCAACATTAGAGATTAGATGTGGGCAGCCATTAAATGCTGATTTTATGTACATAACAGGTTTATATTAGCCTTAAAATCATGTTTCATGAGCGTCCAATATGCCTCAGAGGGACGCAGGCTGTAACGAATGGCAGAGAAATATGAAAGAGCGATGGTGAAATCAGAGAATGAAGGTATGGAGAAATTACAATAAGTGTTTTATTAATGGGGCCTGCCCCCCTCAAGGCTATTAGCACTAAGGAAAATGTTCATTTGCATGGTTGAAGGATATGGAAAATGTGCTCTGACAACCCTGCTTATAGGCAGAGTACAGGATGGTGCTTTGAGGAGTTGAAAAAATTGAAAACAGGTTAGTCAGGTTGTAGCAGATACTCTACAGTTGTCTGAATGTACAATTCCTAACCATTTCGCTGGAGGAAAAGGTGCTCGAATGGATCCAGGATCAAAACCTACCCCAGCATGCATTGGCAATAGAAACACCCTGGGCAGGTTGTCACTCATGCACTCCGACAGGTAATTTAGAGTTTTCACTTCACCTGGTTTTCATATCTGTGAACTAAGGAAATAAAACAGGAGGAAACCTACAACAAATTGGGTGGACACAGTGCTACCCTAACCCTGCTCTACTGTTGTTCCAACTAAACAGAGTAAAAAATGGCAAAAAAAACCAAAAACAACCACACACACAACAATACATGAGTGTTGGCATTATGTAATCCATATCCAGGATGCAGCTGCAGTGTGTGAACATGCTCCAGGAGTCCAATTGGTAGCTGATTTCCTCCGTCCCTTTGTTATTAAAAAACACAACAATTAGCAGGAACCGTGTTTGCTTTTCAATAAGAACATGACCAAACATTTCACAACTAAGTAACACAAACAGAAGTGTAACACGTGGAAGCCCTAGCTTAATAAAAGCCACCAAACTGTTAAACTTTACACCCTTAAGGTCACATTTGATTTGGTATTTGCTGTCTCTGCTAATAAACACCCAATCACTTGACTACTGAAGGTCTCCATAAGCCTGTAGCTAATTTCTAAGAGTTAAAGGGCAATAAACAACAACTAAGAGGTCTGTGTAATTACAGCACAGCAAGGCTTGAGGGTAGAGGAGTAATCGTCGCTCAGCTTGGGGTTAAATTTTTAAACACTCTGCTATTATAGCTCCACACAATTCCAAATGATTTCTATTTGGGTATATGGGACCATGTGACAGTTTTACTAGCTTGGCTTCAATCAGTTGGCTGTGTGTATTTGTTGAAAGGCTGCGGTTCAATGCGCCGCCAAAGCAAGTTGTTCACATCACACAAAAAAGCTAAAGGTCTCGGATGACTTTGTGGTCTGAGTTATCAAGTTTTATCTTTCGAGAAGTTTTGATGTCAATCAATGTATTGTTCTTGCAAACTGATAATGGGACAAAACAAGGAACTTCACCATCTAATATAAATCCAATCAACCAATCAATAACTTCTCATAAATCAACCCACTTCCTGATGAAACACAATACAAACACAGAGGCATTCTTGAATGTTCTTGAGTGTTCTTGAATTGTGCCGCTCTTTCCTTTCTTCTCTCTCTCTTATCCATGTTTAATTACCTTCAGACATTATCTGAGTTCATTCACACATACCCCTGGACACACACACACACACACACACACACACATACTTTCACTAGTGTTTTCCTTTCACTTTCTCCACATCGCCAAGATAATAAGCTGTAAAGTTACATTAAAACTTGATCTCCTTGTACTGTTCTCAATTGGAGCCTGTTGTGATAAGCTATAGAAAGAACAAAAGAAAAGCCGGCGGAGTAAAACACTTTGAAGTACAGATAGCTTTATTGCTTTATGTAAGTTGCATGCATTTACTGTAAATGAAACCTTGCTGCATTATTCGCTAACAATATTGGATGTGGCACATATTGCCTTGAGATAATCACACATTTCAGGCAATCTTCTCTGAAGGGTTCACACACCTCTTGTGTGTATCCAATGAAAGCCCGAGGCCTGTATTACTCACGATGGTGGTATTTTCAAGTCCTGACTTCATATCCTGCCCTCGTTTTTGTCTTATTTGACTGGGGGCCCCAACCCTCTTGGAGCGGGCACCCCAATCTATGTAAATCCCCTATACATACCTCAGCTGCACTTAGAAGCACGTCGATTACATAACTGACACAATTGCTGTGAGGTTGAGTGGACCCAGTGTGATCAGACTTGCCATGTAAAACTGGGAAATTATCCAGTTCTGCTTAATTTTTAATTCAGGACAATGCCCACATTCATTCATAAAACCAGGAAAAAGGTGGTTAAGTTAATGTTTTACAAATTTGCCCGTTGGTTAATGTCTTCCTTACCGCTGTCCTTTCACTTCTTGTAAGACACACACACACACACACACATAGAACCCCTCCCTGCACTTGTTTTATTGCTTTTGAGTGGGTGGTGTTAGTGATACCTCTCTGATTCATACCGCTGTTTGAAGTAGGATCATTTTCCAGCTGTGCACATGCCATTCACCCAGGTATCCACCCACAGACACAGTAATGCTGCTTCCCCCCCCACCTTCTACTTTGACTGGTAATGGGTTTTGGAATGTGGTAGAAGACTGGACTTGAAAAGATTGCCACTAGCATCAATAAAAGCGGGATACCAAAAAGAAAGAGAGAAAGACCTACAGACTGACAGACAGAGGGTGGTTTTGAGAAGTGTGCATTGAAGAGAAAGATGGAGACAGAGAGGACCAGCGGTGATTATTTTTGGTCATGGTTCAAGCTCAGATTCCTGGTTGTGGGTTTACTATAAATCCAGTGTGGTGAATTAATATAGTGAGACCAGGTATCAGGTGCCCAGCGTTCATCTTGGCAGATCAGCCAAGCTTGTCCATTCTACACGATACCTGTTAATCTAACCTCACCAGTTTCCTGAAGTCTGACTCGCAAAAACCTGTCGCTTTACTGAAAAACACCTCAGACTATGTCTACACTAAGCCACTTAAATCTGAAAATGTTTTTTTGATTTATGGATAAATCAGTCAGATGAATGATGAATCAGCACTTTGTGTTTCATAATAGCTGAAACTGTCAGTCTTAGTGCTGTGCTTACAACAGTTACGGAGGTCAACGAGCTTTTAACAGCTTAAGAAAACATCATGTTAATAGAGTTGTTGTGTAGTGTTAGTGCCTGTATTAAAAGATCTGTAAGTCATTTTATAACAGGTTTCAATCTTGTTCTTTTGTGTTAGGATGTCCTTTAGTTTACATTTGGATAACAGACTGTGCCTTTAAATTTATTTACCAGAACAGTAATTCATCTAGATACAAGTGTAAGTCAGACCTTACCAGTTTTTTCTGCATTCTGCTTTGAATTTGTTCACTTTTTCTTTAAATCTTGAATCCGTTGCACCTTCCTCTTTTTGAATCAGTTCTTTACTTTCTCCTTGTTTTTCTGTCAACACCATTACACGTTACATCCTGTGATTCTTCCTCATTTCTGTCTCCTCTCTCCTAACTCATTCACTCACTCTGAAAATGTAAAAAGCCTTCCTTTTAAAAGTCTGAGTAAGCGTGAAGCAGAACTTTAACTTGTATGGTGTTAATTACAGTAATTGTGGACAAACAACAGTCAGTGGGAATGTATCAGCAGTTAAGCTATACAAACTATCAGCTACATTAACATTACTGTGATGTAAAGCAGCAACGCCAGATAAACTGGACGGTTAAAACAACACTTATGTCAATTTAGAAAACATTAGCCTCACTGAAGTTTTGCTAGCTACTAACTTCATTGTATTTTGACTAACAGAGTATAATTTGATGGCACACATGTCAGTTCATGTCATAAATCATTCTCTGACCTCTGATTCATTCATCTGTTTTATGAAAGCAGCTCCAGTCTGCCTACTAGCTTCAGCATGGAGGGTTTGTTTGTCTGTTTAAAACCAGCATAGCAGGAGTGGGTAGTGTGTTGGTTGCTCCTTCTTAACAGTAACTGCCGTCTCCGTGTCTCATACAAAGATACAGTGTTATAATGGAAATCAAAATGAGCGTTCCTCGGAGCTACAACAGGAAACTGTGGTAAGAAACCGGTTTGAGCCAACAGCTGTAAAGTGAACGTTCAGGTTGGACTGCGTAACGGTATTTCAGAATTTGAGAGGTGGTGTAAATGGCATTTATGTGCGTTTAGCCTCCACTACAGCCTTGGGTCAAACTACATGTTGTATGAACTAGTTTGTTTCTAGAATACCCAGGGCTTAAGCCACCCCTTTTCACCACCCAAAAAAAAAACTTTTTGAAAACGCATCCCAGAGTGGATAATCTGAAAATCTGAAAACTCAGGGTTAATGTCAGACAGCTTTTGGAAAACAATTCCATTAATCTGCTCAGAAGTCAAGGACTGTGTAGCTGCCAAATTTCTTGTGGTCACCCATTTCAAATGTCAATATAACCTAACACACTATACTAGTGTTGTAATTAACCTGTGTGTTTATTTCATCATATGACTAAGCCTGGTTAATAAGTAACATTTATGAGTTGTAGAAGTCTCTCATTCATGCTCACCGACAATTAAACTGTGCATTCAGCTGTGATGAAATACAGTGTAGGTGATGATGGAGAACAGAAGTTTAACCAGCTGAGACTAAACAGACTCTTTAACAGATTTTGTATGTTTCTTTTAACCATGACCACGATAGTTACCCAACCTTAACCATGACAACAAAGGTACCCCAGTGTAAGTTAACAAAGGTAACCATAACGAAGTAGTAATTTTAACCAGAACCACGATGTTTCCCCAAGTAGATCATTTACCCCAAATTATTATCTTCTCCTAACCAAGTTGTTTTTGTGCCTAAACCTAACCAAACCTCATAAAACAAATTAATTTTGAACATTTTCAATGTTGTTGTCCTGCACATAAAAGGTATTCAATCAGAAAACACTCATTTGTAACTCAAAATGCATTTACAAATGACGTGTTTTGTCGGTGACTTTGGACAACTTATTGTCTTCATCCATGTCTCCTTGCTCACTAAAAGACAGTTTTTCTGTTATGTAAGTGTTTGAGTACATATTGTACATCTATTATAGCTGAAAGATCCAAGTGATTGTGATCCTGATGCAGTTGCCCTCTGATGTGTTTAGGTCTTTTACAAAATGCAGGGACTTTCCTCCAGGCAAGGCTCAGTGCCACTGGAGGCCTCTGTAAAGAGGGACTATAGCTACACGCTATTAATGTTAGCCACACTCCCCAACAAAATAAGGAACAAAAAGCTACACAACACCCTACTCATTCCTTTAACCAAAGTCACGCCAGCAAGGGTGCAGCGCAATAAATTAACGTCCGATTAAAAATGGTCGTCTCGCCCGCCAAATTGTCATCAAGTGGCACCATTGATACGGGCAACAAAACCGGGCACATCACCAATCACCCGCTCAATGAGAAAAGGAAGGAACTAAAAACAACATTCTTGAGCAGGTCGATCTTTCATGAGCTGGATGTGGAGGAAGGAGGGGGGCTAGATGCTTAGGTTCTGGGGTATGTAAAGCGGGGTACACAGGACCCCACAAAGGGGGGAAAGAAGGAAGGGCCACCCTGACAGCCTTGGCGGTGCAGGTTCTTTTTTTTTTTTTTTTTGAGGGGTGTGGGGGTACTAGAGGGATGGAAGGCAGAAGCTGGGGGGTTGTTCCCCCTCTTCAAAGCCTTTCCGCTGGTTCTGGGGCCCTGTGGATGGAGAATGTAGGTGGGGGGTGCGGTGAGGGGTGAGGGTGGGTGAGGGTAAAAGAGAGAAAGGGAGAATTAGGGAGCCCTCTCTTTGTCTGCTGGCATCAGGGGGGTCGGTTAGACACTGAACGCCTCGGGAAGATTAACCGGCCAGGCCTGGTCGGAAGCTGAAGGGTAGGTGGGTGGGTGGGTTGGAGGGAGGGGGGGGGATAATGGGAGCCTGCTTTGTCTCTGGTCCACGATAGGATGCTGGAGAGGAGAGATGGAATGTAAGAACGGAGATTGATTGATCGGTACAGTGGATAGCGATGCAAGGAAGGAGGGAGAAAGGAGGGGAGGGAGGGAGGATGCCAGCGCTAAGCCGCGAGTCGCTCCCTGATTCTCATGTGGTGAGAGAAAGGGGATCTCCAGTCGGCAGTTTGAATTTTTGAAATATGGAGGAAATAAGGCACACAGGAGTTGAATGGGGGGAGTGAACGAGAGTGAAAACTGACAGAAGCAAAAAAGAGAAATGGGGAGGCTGTTAAGGTGGAGAGGAAGGAATGGGAGGGAGGAAACCTTTTGGTGGGGGGGGGGCTTCCTCAATACGGATTAGTGCAGCTCCACAGTGGGGAGAGGGAGGATGGGGTGAGAAGGAAAGGAGGGAGGAGAGGATGAAAGTTGGGGAGGGAGGGGAGGGTGAGAATGAAGAATTGCCATTCGCTTCACTCACTTCACTACACAGGAACAAAGCATGATGGGAGGTACTTGACATAACACTCTTCCAGGCCATGTTGGTGTGTGTGTGTGTGTGTGTGTGTGTTTGCATGTGTGTGTGGTGTCCAGTATCTCAAGGGGAGGCATGGGCTTGTAAAATTAAGCATTTGTATATTGTTAGTATTTCTGTTTTAATTGAAGCGTCACAATTTAGGGTTCACCTGCCAAAGTAGTTAGTTTTTAGGACTTTCTTCGAATTTTTTTGAGAGGGAAAGGCCCATATTGTGCATACTGAAACAAATTATATAGTGACATTTTGTTTACATATACAATTTAAGCTTCATATAGTAGAGATATTAAGGATATTTAAGTATATAATAAGCCAGATGATGCTACAAATGGTTTATTAGGGCACAAGGTAAAGCTGCGTCTGCTTTTACAAATTGGTAGAAAGTTTATTGTTTCAAAGAAGATCAAAAGTGTTACATTTTAATATTTCTGCCAAGGAATGTTGTTTATGAAGTGTGACTAAATAAAATTAATGAAATAGTACCAATATGTGTGCTGATTTCTTCATATTCTTTAACAGTGTCTCACACTGGCTTCAAAAACTGGAATCAGACTCATCCAATTAGAGATGCGGGGCGCTAATCAACTTGCGAACACTGTTTTGGAAATGACCTCTTCATTTCTCTCTGTTCTCTCACAGCACGTCTTTGAAATTCAAAGCCATGCAAAAAGGTATGCAACAGCTGAGAGCCAAGTAGCACTTAGCGGCGGCGGCAGGGTCTCTGTCCGCAGCTAATGACCTGAGGCAGAGTCTCAGAGATATCATTAAAGCCTCATTAATTACAGGAATGATAAAGATTATCTCCACAGGTGATAGCCCACCAGGGACACAGTTCCCTGCTGTAGGTAAAAAATAGTTCTACTCTTGTATGTTATTTGGATCTTACTTTACTGAGGATGAAAACACCATCACAAGCTGATTCTGAGCCACCTTCACCGACAAATACAGGGGTATCCATGTGTGCACAGTGGTGTGAGTCCATGTGTGCTGTGAATGTGGAGGTGTCTTTATTGATGGTGTGCAATCAGGTGTGTGACATCTTCTTTCTATCTATGTTTAGCTTCAAACAAACAAAGGGGTAGACATATTATTTGTGCGCAACATCCTGTCACAAAATGTCATTTTCTGCTATAGCTTGCCCAAAAACGGTCCCATTGAGGCGCAGCGCCGCTGGACGCCCCTGAGCCACTGTCAACAAAAGTAATTTAAGCTGAAGAAAACCTATTTGCCAGCCTCCGATAGGTTAAAAGGCCTGCTTTCATTTGAGATTCTCACTTTCCATTTCTCTCGCTTTTTCTGTTTCACTCCTCCCTCGTTCTTCCCTGCCTATATTTACTCCATGATTGTGTTTGAGTGTGTGTGAAGACGCTGAGAGCTTTGTTTGGGACCTGTCACACTGAAGGCTGAAGGTGGAGTGGGAGGGGAGGGAGAAGAGAAGGAGAGGCATTGTGGATGGATTATACCAGAACCAAAAGTGGACCCCTCTCTCTCCCTCTCTCTCTCTCTCTCTCTCTCACACACACACACACACACACACACACACCAGCTCCCTGCAGGTACAGTACCCCGCCCCCACTCCTCCCTCTCACCCCTCCCCTCTGATCAACGGAGCTGAAACAAGGAGGCCAGGAGGGGCCTCTGGTTCCCACATTAAACCCCACTGTAGCTATTATCTTCTCACCACCCCCCCTCCAAAAAGACCTTTACTGTACCCCAAATCTGTTATCTAACATAACATGATCACATGCTATCTGATAACGGCTCCTTATCAAAGGGACTTCACAATAACATGGATGCACATAGCATGTCTGAGCAGAGGAAAATCAAAAATGTAACCAAAGTTACACATAAGATATAATATAATAAAAATATATTAAATAGATGCTCATACAACAGCATGGAGCTGTGTTTTAAAATTTAAAACTAGAATAAACATGTGAGACATACCGTACAATGTACAGTCTTCGCACTATATTGTATTTGTTATGCAATGCATTTTCTATTATCTGCACTGCTTTATGTTATCTGAGTATATCCATGTGTACATTCGCTATTAAGTTTACTTTTCACAGTCTAACTTCCTCAGGTACAGTGGTAGGTCACCTTTATCACACCCAGTCCATTCATCCATTTTTCAGAAATTTAATTACTAACATTTTTGATAATCAATTAATAATTTAAGTCATTTATCAAGCAAAATGCCAAATATTCACTCGTTCCAGGTTCAAAAATGAGGGTCTGCAGCTTTCCTCTGCTTATACTATTATAAATAGAACATTTAGGTGTTTTGAACTGTTTGTTGGGTAAAACAATCACTTTAGAGAACTTGTGAGAGGCCTTATTCACAATTTATAGATTAAATTATTATTTGAAAACCAACCAAAACATTGATACTGAAAATACTTTCAAAAATAATTCAGTGAAATTCTTAACTTGTGTTCCCATATGTTATATTAATAATGCATATGTATCCAGAGGGTGTCATTTGTGCGACTGCACATTCATCTTGGCTGTTCTACAACTGAAATACAGCACGTTGTTAGGCTGCATTACCATAAAGATGTTGACTTGATAACATGAATGCTTCTTCATTAGTAAAGCATCATCATAACAACTTTAACAACTCAGACTGTATTTTTGTCTAATGTCACTTTAAAAATCTAATTAAACAATATATTGGATGCACCCACACAAGGCATGTGCATGCCTATACACGATACTGTAGTAACCGCAGTGTGAACACTTACAATACACACCAGCAACAAGTAATTAAGCAGGCTTCTGAAAAGCACAATAATCCCTCCACCTTCAGCTATTAACAGACAGAAGGAGTGAGAGAAGAAAAGCAGGAAAAGGAGACCCTTGCACTAAAAGAGAAGCCCTTTGAACTTTTGCAACAAGCCCTTTCCCCTAAACAAAAACACAAAATCTTCCCCTTATCTCCTTTCTCCCTCTCCTCATCTTTTTTCCTCCCTCCTGCTCTCTTGTTTCTTTCCTCTGTAAAGTCAGTGGTCCGACTCTCTCAAAGGCACCCAGAGCCCCCAGCCTGCTCCTATTGGTTCCTCCTTGCTCTCCCACACTGAGTGCCCATGGCTCCTGAAGTGATGCTCTTTGTGTGGGGTTCAGGGGTCGTGCCTATTAGCGTGAAGAAAGCCCTGCTGGGTCTTATCCCGACCCGGAGGAGGACGCAGGGCTCTTCACCCCAACCTCGGCCCGGCCAGCCCCCTCCCCCGGACGGGACACTTTCATCCTTTGTCAGGAGGTCAATGAGCGGACCCCCAGAGGGGAAGGAGGGCCCCCACCAATAATGATATGCATGACAGTCATTGTATGACCCCCATGGGGGGGTCATGGTTGGTTGAGGTGGGTGGGATGAGGGAGGGGAGGGCTGGCTGCGTAACTAAGGATGGTTATCTTATCCAGAAGTAACAGAGTTACAGAATGATGGTGATGAGGGTGAGAGCGCTCCACTGGATGAAGGATCTGATCCACGATAGTATTTGATTTGAAAAATGTAGGACTGTAGGAAAGATAGCAGCATCATTTTCACACAGGTTTGGGTTTTTATCAATGAGGTCAAATATCAGAATAAAACTTAGTTGTAAGAAAGTTTATCTATTTCCAATAGACATTCCTTTACACACACAAACACACACACACACACACACACCCTCCCTACATACACTCACACTCATCTTAACCCTTAACCTCAACCCTACCCTTCGTTGGGGAGATGGATTTGATTTGGTTCGCTTCACTTCCTGCAAAAAAAATTCAGCTATTTGCCTTGATATGCAAATGAGATGTTACGTAACAATGTCATCAATAGCAGAACACACCCAAAACTACAAGAATGAATATATATATCTAAAATTGCCTTTGAAGTACTCCATACGAACAAAAGGCTGAAACCATCATTTGTAGTTTCCCCACTGAAGTCTTTGTAGTTTACCCTGAATAACTTGAGCCTAAAATTCCGTTTGGTCAGTCAGCATCCAACAATGATGTGATGGCGTTTACATGAATACACTGGTTTCTACCATAGCTGGAGCAATTCTGAATATTTCAGATTAGATTTTATATATTTCATTTGTTTATTCAGAATTTGGCAATATAAGAACCAGAATATGATGACAATTGAGATTTTGCGCCCTAAGAGACGCTGCTGTCAATCACATCCAGACCTGATGAAGCAGCTTAACTGGCTTTTTGAGTGTTAAACTTAAATTATAAAAAGAAACTAAGGATTTTAAACTTTAACATTGATGTTATAAAGAAATATAAGCGACTGGAAAGTTTGCAGGAGCTTCAATTAAAGGCTCTGAAAACCTTTAGTCCCACATAAATACAGAAACAAAAAGCAAAGTTGGAACAATTTCGGTGATTTCACATGAGAGAGTTACAGTATTTGTACCCTGCACCTCCCGCTGGTTTGAATTGGGTAGGATGATGTCACGTTTCTTTGCACCAATCAGAATTTGGCAATATAAGCATTGGAGTTAGAATCTGATGACATTTGTGGGGGTGTTTAGTAATGTTGCCAAGGAGACCACTGATAATCAAATCTGAACACCCACACTTTTTAAGTGTTAAGCTCTTAATTAATGATAACCTCAAGATATTTGTTTTTTCAGCTTTAATACAGATTATTGCTTATTTAGTCAAGAATATATAGTGTTTGAGTCTTGCCTGACAATATATTTTTATTCTTTTGTCAGACTGTTGTAACAAAAACTACATTTTAAAAGCAGAAAACGGATAAAGAAAGAAGAACCCTGCATCCTAAAGCAGTGAGTGTGTGGGAGGGGTGTGAACAGTGCAATACATACTATAGGGAGTAGAATACAATACATACAATACCAACATCAATATGTGTGTGTGGTTGGTCGGTGTAGACTACAGTCCCGTTGCAGCTATACAGAGAAAGGCAAGCGATCAGTGGTCAAGTTTACCCGGATGAGGAAGATATAATGAATAAAATGAGATGCAGGAAAATCAATTTCGAGCACTGAAGGATCTACATTCCTGAGGCTGAAGTATGTGCGAGGTCTGAGGTGCACAGTGTCCTTTATTGATTCAGGAATATGTCATCACATCATGTTCAGAAGCTATTTAGCAGCTATCAAGACCCAGACAGTGCTAATCTATTATTAACATCCTGAGTCGTCCTTTATGGTCGGTTCATTAAACCGGTGCACCTCTGCACATTCCTGAGGGAATTTATCTTTCCACTATGAGTCAGTCTTTATTCAGTAAGAAGAAACAAAACATGACATGATTAACATATATATGGAGAGAGAGGTATGTTTGAGAACAAATGCTGCAGATTTAATTAAAAAGCCACACTTTCACATTAAAATATCATAATTGTGTCATGAGAACATAATGATGTCACTGGATGAGGCAGTGAAGGGGGTAGAATATGAGGTAATTGAAAAAAAGCACATTCAATCGTAATGTCTTTTTTTTTTCTTGTGACATAATTAGCTGTGTCCAGGCTTAATCCGATAAATTACCAATTTGAATGTAATTAGAATTACAAATACATTCTCCACTTGGGTTTCTGTAGGTCAGATCCTTCTCTTTTAACAAGGCACTATAACTATTATACCAGGATATATTCTAAAGGTAAATATGCAGATCATGGGAGGAAAGCATGTTTCACAATTTGCAAAATCACTGCGATGACTCTAGCACTGAGAAAAATTTCACAATATTTCACACTTTCCCCTTAGACTTGGTTTCCCTCACGGTTTTTCATCATATGCAGTAGAAATGGAACCAAACTGTCAGTCTGAGTGCATCTGTGGAAATTATATTTGTCTATGTTGAGTAAACCTTTATAAGCCTCACGCAGCCAGACGACGTCTCACAAGCTCATGTTTCGCTGCCAGATTTCTGTCTGGAAAACATCGACTGACAATCAATTCAGCCCACTCACATATGTAAGAGACTAATCAGCAAAGTAAGGAAGTTACTCTAGATGATGACATGACTCATCAGCTCTCGCAATTCGGTTACGAAAACTAGTTATTTAAGACATAAAACGTCTGACTACTAACTTTTTTCGGAAATTGTTTTAGGAGGATGGCTGAGGAGAAATTTCCAGAAAATGTTCTCCCAGATGGAAAATGTGAAGCAAAGACAAATGATAACTCAGTGAGTGTTGAGTTCTTCCAACTGTACTGATGTCTGAGTAAAGAAGGAAACTGATTATCGCGCTGAAATGACAACTGTCTTCAGAATTCATCCTTAGATTTGTCAGACCACAATGACATGTGGGAATAATTTCCTGGCTGGACTCTGGATGAAGGGAAAATGGTAGATTAATTCAACACAATACAAATAACCATACAATAAGGTAGAGCTGCTGATTACGATCAAATAATCATTTTTGTCTTTTTTTTAAAGCAAATATGCCAAAAAAGTGCTGGTTTTAGCTTCTCAAATGTGATGATTTAATGTTTTTCTTTGTGATACCTGATAGTAAACTGAATATCTTTGGGTTTCGAACTGCTGATCGGACAAAATAAGAGATTTAAAAACCTCATACCCCATTTACACCTGGCATCAAAATGCGATCTGTATCAGATCACATTTGGAGGTGGTCAGGCTCACATTGTGATCTAAGCCAGGTGTAAATGTGATCCATACAGCACGACCACAGTCATAAGAAAAAAAAAAAGTTTCAGTAAGGTCACCTAGCTCCACCTCTTCCTGCTGGCTAAAGCAAGCCCCATAAAAACTACAAATAGTAGCAGCAGCTAGAAGTCTTCCCTCGCAAAAAAAAAAAGTGAATGACGTCTGTTTGTGGCAGCTGTTTTCTTGACCTGGGACGTGCTGTGTTAGATGACG
Source organism: Thunnus maccoyii (assembly GCF_910596095.1). Classification (NCBI taxonomy): domain Eukaryota; kingdom Metazoa; phylum Chordata; class Actinopteri; order Scombriformes; family Scombridae; genus Thunnus; species Thunnus maccoyii. The sequence goes on along the minus strand of NC_056549.1, from coordinate 19,150,970 downwards.
AGTCCACCAGCTCCACCTGGCTAATTTGCATATTGAGATCCAATCACAATGCGGGCATAACTGAGAAAGCGAGAAATTTTAATACCAGGTGTAGATGCAAAGATTGGATGTCTTTCTCCATATAATGATCCAGATACAGATCACATGTTAACACCATATGTAAATGAGGCCTTTAACTCTGGGAAACTAAGTGTTTTCTTTATTTTCTGACATTTTAAAGACCAAACAATTTATCAGGAAAAATAATTAATTGATAATGAAAATAATTGTTGGTTGTAACCATACAATAACATAGTATTTATAAAAAAAAATAAACATAAAAAGCACAAAACCATGCAATAAGTGTCTGATACAAAGCTGCGGTGAAGGTGATGAAGTGCAGAAACATGTCGTACACGTGCCAGAACAGGCCATTCTGTATATTACGTAACATATGTGTGAGTATATATACCCACCTGCATACACCTAACATACATATACCGTATATCAAACTGGTTCAGACCTGTATATCAAATGTTGGATCTTAATGTACCTACACATGCACACATGCTTTAAACAAACTGTGCTGCTCTCGCATACGTTCTGTCACGCCCTTGGTGTGTAGCTGTTATCTTTTTCCCGCCAAACACACTCTTGGCTGTGTGACTGTGTTAATTAGGTGAGCTGCACACAGAGGCGGCGAGAGTCCGGCAGACAGGAGGAGACTGAAAAAATAAAACGGTGTCGACCCCGACAGCCACTTGACTGCACCTTCTGCCAGCCGAATGATTTTCTGGCTGATTTTGGACAAGCGTCACGGCGACCACACTGTCCCCTCTGTCTGTCCTCTTGCTGCGTGTCACCGTCTCAAGACAGATCCAACACCAGAGTCTGTGCATCTGTGTGTGTGTGTGTGTGTGATGAGGATGAAGAGTATTAGCCAGTTCCCTGCTGCTAGAGCTGTGAGTGTGAGCTGCCAGAGGAGAGGGGGTAATTATGGGACCTGTTATGTTGAAGGGAAGCCAGGCCACCAAGGAGGGATTAGGACCGTCAGTCTCTCTTCTCCTTAGCTCTTCCCTTCTTTCCTCTCCTCCATTTACCCCCTTTATCTTCATTAAACCTGTGAACCTTTACCTTGATTCATTTTGATTTGGAATTAGAAACAACCCAAAGCGTATTTGACTCCTGGCGTTGAAAATGTACAGAAATGTTAGTTCTAGTGCTGAAACCATGAGTTTATTCATGCATTTTCCAACAAAGGAAACATAATTAACAATATCAAGTGTTAAAAGCCAAACACTTGCGGGTTCATGTGATGATTTGCTGCTTTTGCTGTTTTATATCATTGTAATTGAATATATTTAGGTTTTGGAGACACTGTGGGAAAACGTCATGGCTATTTTCACTATTTTAAAAAACCAAACAATCAGTTAACTGAAAAAAAATCTAAACAGGTGAAACGATCGTGAAAATAATTGTTAGTTGCAGCCGTATTTGCGTCACGATGTTGCAGAATATAAAAGGCACAAGTCAAATTATCTTAATAGTTGCCAACTCTCCTCTTCTCTTCGTCTTTCCTCTTTTCCCGTCTTTACAGACATCTAAATGTCCCCCAGAGGCATGTACAGACCATAACCCCAACCTTTAGTCCCGATGTTAAAAGCCTGTTTCTTCACATACATGTAGCATGTGCACACATACACACACACACACACACACACACACACAGATGCAAGTGCACACACAAATACCATTGTACTGTGAAAAGGGAGCCCTTTGACAGCTCCATTATAAACCCCACACTGGCCAATTATCTGTTTTAGCGTGATTGCCTGGCCTCCTCTACCCCCAGACCGCCTTTGATCTCCCTCATCCCTCCTTGTGTCACTCTAGATCTGCGTGCAGGTATAACATTTCCACCTGGGAGCCTGAACGCCTCTTTTAAAGTTCCACTTGAATCATTTTTGCTGCATTAAAAGACAGGGGGAGAAAGAAAAAAAAAAAGTGCTTCCTCTTTCTCTTTAGCTACTGATGAATCACGGATCATTTCTCCTCTCATCATCTCCTCTCTTTTTGTTTCTCTTTATCTCCCGAACCCGCTGCCTATGACACTGGAAATTGCGGGTATATGAATAACACTGATTGCGAGTGGCAGATGGCAATTAAATAGGAGTGAGGGAGAGGAATAAAGTAAATGCAAGGGGGGGAAAAGAGGCAGAAAGTAGGATGAAAAAGATCCAAAAATTGATGGGTGAAAAAAAAAAGAGAAGAGATAAAGAAAAAAATACTAGAGCGATGAAAATAAAGATAATAGAGTGAGAGAGAGCATGACAGAGGTCTCCGCTGGTGGTTTGTTTGATCAGGGAAGAGCAGTAGTTATCTGGGTGAGCCCCGTCTCTCTGTACAGTTCAGTCATCAGTGCTGATTCATCCAAATGGATACCAGAACACCTCAGTAGCTCATAGTACAGTAACCGCCTTATATCCCTCGACAGAGCCCTAATACAAACCAGACCCGCATAATCACTCACACACTGCACCTCACTGCACATACAATCAATCTGTCGGCTCGGCGGTAATTTCTCAAACTATTGTCATTAGGCCATCATAAAAGCAACTGAATAGGACCAATTGCCGGGCATTACTGAGTAACTTCAATTTATAGTGTAATCTGAGTGTGTGTGTGTGTGTGTCTTATAGCTTCAAAGGAACACAGGATAGACACCAAAGCAGTGTGGGAGACTTTTTCACTCTTTCTGCATATGCTTGTGTGTGTGTGCAAGTATGTGTATACAGTTTGTGTGTATGTGTGTGTGTGTGTGTGTGTGTGTGTGTGTTGATCATCAAAGGGCAGCGGTGAAGACACCAGAGCGGCAGGGATCGGAGCATCCCCACAGCGGCGTAGCGACACACAACCAGACAGCATCGCACACAAAACAACACTCACAAAAAAAAAAAGAAAAACCCCTTCCAACACAGAGAGAGAATATCATGCCTCTTCCTTCTGCCCGTAACCCGGGCAACCCTGGCACCGAGCAGAACCCCCCCATCCCCACCCCGCGCCCGCCTCACCCTTCTCCCTCACCCGCGGGATCCTTTAGACTGCGTCCAGCGGCACGTCAAGTTCATCCCCCCACACGCTGCTTCCCAGCAGGCTCTTGACTCGGGCTGGCGCGCCCCGGAGGCTAAAGGGGGTGTTTGCGCCGCGGATCCACCCCAAAGTGGGGTTTGCCTGTGTGGGGTACATCTCAATCAGCAGGGGCACGGTCCAAAGAGGCCCCTCTTTCCATTCCCGCACCACCTCACCACCAACTCTCACTGGCATGGAAGCCTTCATACCCTCCCCACTGACTGGTGTGTATATGAATGCAGTGAATCACACTCCGCTCCTCCGAAGTTTCTCTCTGAAAATGAGGAGAGTGGAAACAATGCCAGGCTGAATAAACACTTTGATAACTAGACAGAGGGTGAGGAGGACAGACGGCGGAGGGAACGGCAGGGCTCAACAGGGACACTGATGGCTTTATACAACAGACTGGAAGAAAGTGTTCCTTCTCTCACACTTTCTCTCGATGTCTCTCACCCCCTCCTGGCTGCTTCTCCCCTGCTGTCGATGACAGAAACAGGAGAAGTTAAACCCAGCGAGAAAAACTCACACGGCACACAGGAAGAGAACCAGGGTGGGATGTAGAGGAGAGATGGGAGATGGGAGGACGGAGGGAGACGGGGAGGATGAGACGAGACAAGACGGGACATTATCACAGCAGGGTGTGAGGAAGAGAGTGGAGAGGGTGATGCTCAGTAGCGGCTTGCCCCTGCCCATCTCCTCTCATTACTATTTCATTCCTGCCCCTGTCTGCACCTCTCACCCTCACTTCCCTTTTTGTTTTCTTTGCTTTAGCAGTTTTTGTCACATCTGCTCAGAGGAAAGTCAAGTAAAGGTTGAGACACAAAAACAAAAATAAATATTAGTAAGTTCTCCAAACCTCAATACTTTTCTGGTATGTGCTAAAAATGAGGCTGTAACGTTGAATTTCAAAAATGTGTTAAGTACCGAAAGCTGGCATCAAATATCAGGTCTGATTTATGTTTACTCATGTGAATATTTGCTCATTTTAGGCTTTTTTAAATGTAGGAAAATGTCTTGTAGCTGCTTGTAACAAGATTTTATACTTCAGAGCTTCTGTTAAACGAAAAGTTTGGTTTTGTGAGGTATAAAGTGAGGTATCACCAAAATATCAGTATCAAAAAGTAAGTATTTGATCGGTACTAGTATCAAAGCTACAACGATTCGTTGATTAATCAATTACTCAATCTGCAACTATTTTGAGAAACCATGAACAAACCATTTTTAAGCAAACATGCCAAGTATTCTCTAGTTGTTTGTTTGAGGAATTGCTGCTTTTCTCTGGTTTATATAATTGAAAACTGAATACGTTTCACTTTTGGATTGTTGGTCAGACAAAGACAATATATCTGAAAACATCACCATGGAGACACCATCGAGAAAATAATCTGCAAATCAGTTTACAATGAAAATAATCATTAGTTGCAGCCTGAATAAAAAAAAATTCAAACAATACCCGATAAACAGTAGAACACGTCTGATAGCACTAAGAGACAATGCACCATGGTGACAGAAAAACAGTCTGACAGTCACGACTTCGGTGATTTTAGGACACGATCGGGGGGTTCAATAGTTTAGTCTTCCTGCATGAGTAGACAGACAGCATCCTCCTGAGTCTCCCCGACTCCTCTTTTCTACTCTACCCTTGTCCCGTCTCTCCTCCGTGCAACACAGACTACCCCACATCACACACAGACACACATGCCTGTACCCCTCCATCCAGACTCTCGCTTCCCCAGGGTGTTTCAGACTGACCCACTTTCCCCTCCTCAACCCAAACAACTCGACAGCAAAAAGGCTGATGTCTGATTTCCAGTCTAGAAACCCTTGTAGGTGTGTCAGCAAAATATTGTTGCCAAGCCCATGTCAGTGCTTCAAAAGTGTATCTATTTATTTATTTTTGCATCGGATAACTTTAAAATATGCAAAATGCCACAGGAGATGAATAAAATAAAGAGAAAAATATGCAGAGCTTAAAAACAAGATACGTGATGTGCCGTCCCAGACTGACATTTATATGTATTTTCTGTTTATGTATAGACAATCGCATCTTTTCACCGGTCAGAACTATGATTAATTATATTTTCCTATCCTCCTCTGTCTCTACGCTGCCGTTTGTAAGCTCGGCTCTGTCCTCTGGTCACCCTTGGGTGAGGAGTGTCATTACCGGCGTTGTCACAGCTGAACCGCTCGGCAGCACCACAGACTGAGCGCCGCCGGGTCGAAGCAGACATGTCAGCAGATTTCCAGGGCCTAAGTGCCACTGTGTGTGTGTGTGTGTGTGTGTGCGTGTGTGTGTGTTTGCTCTCGTCAGCCGCTGTGCTTTCTCTCTCTCTGCGATGCATGGAAAATGAAAAACGCTGTGTCGGGACATTCTGTGGTCCAGAGGCTCCCTGTGTCGCTGGTGAGTGAGTGACTGGTTTAACATGCATCACTGATGCCTTCCTCCGACACTGTGCCTCTGCTCAGAGGTCATTAAAAAAGCATAAACATAATCAATGTCTGGGATTTCCCTATCCCTCCATCTCTTATCTTTAACCTTTTTTACGTCCTTATTGTGACACTAGAATGATTTCTGTCCTTGAACAAACACATCCTGAATATTTAATATCTTGCTGAAGTGGTAGTAGTATGAAACTGACGGTTGTAGTAGCAGTAGCATCAGAGATGTAGTAGCAATGGTAGCGCTAGTAGCAGTATTAGTAACAGTTGAAGCAGTGATAGCAGCAGTTGTAGTACTAGCAGTAGTAACAATAGGAATAGTGGTACTAGTAACCAATGTAAAAGTAAAAGTAATAACAGAAGTAGCTGATATATTAGTACTGACAGTAGGATTGTGAGTAGTAGAAATAATAATGCACAACACAGTGTCCGTTATTTTCTATATCAAGACATTTCAAAGTGTATAATGAGTTTTATACCATGGCCACTAACCAAATGACAACAAAAACAAAGACAAGTTTGTTCATCACCAGTTCATTGGTAACATAGCGCCAAGCAGTGCAGTTTCTATGGTTACTTGCATTTTCAATTTCTCACAGAACAATGTTATACTACAATTAGATTAGATTTTTTACATAACATTCATGATTATTTTTATGAGAACATGTTATCTGACAGACCGGGGCTACTTATAATGCCGATAAGATGCAATAAAATATTTTTTTAAAAATTGAGTTGTCACGCGCCTCGTGCAACTGTTATATAATCTGCCAGTTACAAACTAATGAAACCAATTTCACACAGTGACTAAATTCTCCAGTCCCTATCTCGCTATGCAGCCTGTTAGCAGCCCCTTGGGCAATGCTGTATGCACGTGTTATGTGCGTCTGTGTGCATATAGTCTGTGTGTTTGTGTGTGTGTATTACGGAGCATTCTGTTCAGTCGTAGTACTGGGCCTCGCCGGAGGAACAGGGCTTGGCGTTCGCAGCATCGCTTCACAGCCAAACACAGAGAATGTTCTGCCAGCTCTATCTAATATCTTTTCAAACACTTTGCATTCCTTCTTAACTTGCATAACAACTTCTGCTCAAACCACTCTTTTTTTCTCTCTCCGCCTCTTACCCCCGCTGCTCCGTACGTTCTCCACAAACACTCTATTGTTCCTTTAGGTTTTTTACTTATGCATAAAAATTTTTTACAATGCACCTTTTTTTGCTGCCTGTGCATCCTCGAGGTAAATCAGCTACTTGAGTTACAGTTCCACAGCGTGAATGGAAATATGATTTCTACATACTGAAGTTTTCATGGTTTATTGCCAATGCTTGAAGACATGGTGACTCAACAGAAAATGCAAGATGTTTTACATGCATGCAGGTTACGTAGACAATGACAAGTAGATGCAAAACAAGCATATTTGTTCAATTAAGTAACAGTATCTAGTAAACTCAGAGATCTCCTTGGAGTATTGTTGAATCTTTTTTTTTTTTCTTAAGGAAGAGGATGTTAAAATTTTCTACAGTTTGAGGCAACACGTGAGAACAGAACAGGAAGTTCAACCCAGGTTTCCCCCAGGGGCTTCAAACCGTTAATCAATCAACCCTTCCCACCTTAAAAAAAACAGCTTTGGGCTCTGATCCGCCCCCATCATCATTCTGTCACCCGCCCCATCCAAGCGCAAACCTTCCACCCCCCCCCACCCACCCACTTAAGAATACATACATACCAACCCCACATTTAGCCATCGCTCCCCTTCCCACAGTTTCACTCTCTCTCTCTCTCTAACCCCGATCCCAGAGACCCGCAATCCTTATCAGGGATCAGACTTCCGTTCAGTCGAGTGTGACGCCTGGAAGTTGGAGGCTCCAGGTGTGACGAAGTCTTGGAGAGAGTTCGTGTATGTCTCCTCGTCCCTCATCACCCGCAGGACAGAGTTTATACATGAAACTAATCGGATTAGAAGAGGATTATGACACCGGTATATCACAGCTTCTACTCTGTTTGGGGAACTCACACATTTTCGCTCAAAAAAAAAAAAAAAAAAAATTGATTCTTGTCCGTACACAAACAGTAACCTAAAACTTCTGAGTGAAATGTTGACAACAAATATATTTAACAGTATGCAAACTCCTAACGCCCACACGCATGTACACGTGCAGCCACTTGTCTCTAACCGCTTTGAGAAAACTGAGCTGTAAAGACTTAAATGTGACATCAGGTATGCAACATGGAATATGAACAATTGCTCAACTCTTCCGCTCCTCCCTCCTTTCAAGCTCATTGTGCTCGCGGGGCATCCGTCATGTGAATGTCACCTCATTCAGATTCTAACTACTGTGAGACAAAGCCGTTGAGAAATAGCGCAGTAATCAGTAGGTCAGAGGAACAAACAAAGTCCTTTTCCAGAAAGCGAGGCCCAGACCGGCAGCTCTCCGTGTGATTTACACCTGGCTTCAGGTTAATGGGGTCTCTGTCGCTGATCCCTCTCATTTTGACTCATCCAAACTTCTTTTCCTCTTGATGTCAGCTTCTTTAGTCTGGTTTTTTCACTTTTTTTTTCTTGTGTCTTCTAAGCCTTCTCTTTCCATCTGTCATCTCTCTCTTGGCAAACCCCCCCCCCCCCCCCCCCCCAAAAAAAAAAACTATGTGCCCCGCTCTCCCTATTAAACAAGTCTCTTTCCCTCTTGAGCTCTGTCTGTCTCATCTTCACTTTTTTCTCACACACACCCACATACCATCCTCAGTGGTGGCAAGCAGTGGCCCATCCAGCCTGTTGCGTTCTCTCCTCTCAGCGGAGATCAATCACATGATTTGATAGTTTTTATACTAGAGGGGAGGCAGGAATCTTCATAGCGGCGGATACGGGCAGCTCCAAAACTTCTCATCCACTAGAAGAGGAAAAGCTCTCACAGGTGTGATTTATTATCATTTTTCTTCCTTTTGAGAGAAATGTCAAATACGTTTTTTGGAGGGGTTTTTTTTTTGTTGTTTTTTTTCCATGTCTTCATTTTTCAAGTTCATTTTTCAAGTTCATGTGCATTTTGTTTGGAATGAAAACGAATACCTGAAATCTCATTTCACTCATGAGGAAAGTGACAAAACTGCAAACACAAAACAACAGAAAACTGAGAACAAATAAAACCTCAGTGCCAAGATTTTGCAATAACTCACGCAATCACATATTTGTGCGTTTACTACATTACAAGTAATAAAAGACCAAACAAAAAGTCTGACGCTTGCCAAGTCTTTGACTTTGGATATTTTACATCCTCTCTTTCTTAACAGCGCCCTTTGCTCTGCAGTGCTTTCTCCAGATAAGGACTTCTAAACACACTCCCATGGCAGATGCAGGGAATCTTAAACATGCATAACCAGACTTGTAAGGTAAACTATTTCCTCTTAACTTCCAGGTAACTGTAGATACCTGCACACACTTACAACACACTGCACCCATTTGTCACTTGCGTGTCAGTTAATGAGGTACATCACCTTGTCCTATTCACAAGAGCCTTAAGAAGTATTCTCATGTTGCAGCTCCTTGGAGAGAGACATATAACTCAGAGTGTGGGTGCAAGTGTGTGTGTTAAAAGAAGAACAGGAAGAGATAGTCCTGCTAAGCCATAACAGTCACGTTGCCACCGCAGCGCAGGTGAGACACTGTTTGGGAATGCAGCCTGTGATGCAGGTCCATTCAGCTCCTGCAGACTGTGTTAGCGAGGATGTGATTGATTTATGCTGCAGCGCTAACAGAGCATCTTTGATTTACATTGCAGCGTTAGCACCGTGGCTGATGCCTGAGTCTGTGCCAGCAAACATCCATCAAAGAGCCCTGTATACAGGCCAGGCCCCAGCTACAGCCAACCTCAAGGATTTTACCAGTGTTTTAACAGCCTGGCCACCTCTCCTCACAGCTATTATCACTGGATTCCTGTGGGCTAGTTTCAAGAACTGTTTTCCTTCAGTTAGTTTGCTTTTGTGTTGTGAACAATGAACTTGGTATTTGGGTCAAACAACAACCATACAGTTGTTTCGTCAATATACAGTAGCGCATTCTCTAATATGTAGGTGTGTGGGTGTTTGGGAGTGTATGTTAAGCTTTGTGTAAAGGAGGTTAATGACATGGAGACATAACTCACCACACTGATAGACCGTAGCTCCCAGCTCTTCCGTGGTTAAAATCACACGGCACCTATTTTTGGCGCCCGTCTGAGTGACAGCATGACCCCTAAACCCTGACCTTTACACAGCGTGACCTCCACAGCCCAATAATGGAGACAGGAAGGTATTAGGGTTGGGGAAGAGAGCGGAGGGGTTGAATGGGTGCACGGGGTCAAGCCCAAAATGATGCACTCGGAACGGACGGCGGAGAAGAAGGCCGCTGTGTTCCCCGTCACACAATAAGGCCTCAGTTATTGGTCTATAATTTGGCCAATTGATTACCCCAATAATTGTTACCATAATGAGCTGGTGTGGATAGCTGGCTGTTAGTCGGCTTGTTTGCATTTTTGTACCGGAATGACTCCATGTGAAACATTGCAGAAGTGTGCATGTTGCAGCAGCATGTTTATAAAGGCACCTGTCACTAATACGCCATTGCATGATAAAATGAATCCTCCTGCACACCCCTATTCATACATAAATAAGACTGTTTTCATTATTGATCAATCTGAGACTTTTATTTCAACAACTAATCTATAAATTGTTTAGTCTATAAAATGTCATAAAAAAGGTAATGTCTTTAAATTGCTTAATCAGCTAATCTTTTAAGCAATATTCATATATTTGGCAAAATCAACGGATTACAGAGCTGTATTGTGACCTATGAAAAGCCAGAATTATGCATGGAAAATATGATTTTAAATATATTCAATGGTTCTTTATAAAAAGAAATTAAAGGAATAGCTAGCTTCAGGGCATCATTTATAAATGTGAATTTCTATGAATGTGGCCCTTTGAAATAACATTTTATTCACACACACGCAGGCAACATAGTTGGTGTCAGTGATTTGCAGCTGCATTGGTTGTACATCCCATAAATTAAAAAAAAAAAAGAAGTGCTTTCTAACCCTGCAGGACACTGGAGAGAAGCTCATCTCAGGGTCAGTGAGCCCACTGGGGGTCTTATGCTCTGATGGGTACATACAGAACCAGAGGGCAGCCCAGGCTCATACTGAGGTCGGATCAGAGCATATCAGACGACACAGATGATATCAGGGTCTGTTAGCACAGAAAGGGTAGACCAATTATGTGTGTGTGTATGTGTGTGTGTGTGTTGATAGACTAGGTCAGTGAACATGTCAACATCAATAGTAGGGGGTTGTATAGTTCACTGGTTCGCCCCGAGGGGTGCACACAGCTGACCGAGGAGGGTCTGCTTTTTGACTTTTACAAACAGGTTTTTAATCACTGTGATCTATGAGAGGTTTATTTTAGCAAAACTCTCTGTTCTTCATTTAAAAACATTCAAAACTGATTTTGAGAGATTATATACTCTGACAAAGTGTGAGACCTGCACAGCATCAGATCACATCTCATCTGTTACTGTGGCCCTCTTTGTCCGCTGTTTCGACCTGTCTGAGTTTCGAGAAGGGGGCAGGAATGCCGTCTCATTTCCAGATTTCCTGCTGATAAATCCAGGTGAGTGACAGGGATGACACAGCCTTATCCCACGATTACGAGAAGCTCCAGGAATTCTGGCTCCATCAAAGCACCGTGAACTTCCCAGGCTGAAGTTTCACTGTTCGCTGATCCCTACACATAGCTCCACGCATATGAAATTCCCAATCTTCCCATCCACAGCACGCTTATGAGAACACATAGGAGAGGTCAGCAGCACATTGGAGCTATAGCCTCTGTTTCATCCAGCTCAAGAACAGAAACCAGTGGATTTGACTGAGTTTAGATAGCAGATCACTGGAAAATTACCATTAAAACTTTGTTGTGCTGTATTACCTTGGCTTGCATTCCGACCATATGGTTAACAATAATAAAATGTTGATTAGGTTTTATAGAAACAATATTGGAACACGCTCACTCATTCAGGCCTGGTCATTAAATTGTTGAAATTGGTGAGATGCACTGTAAAAAAAAAAATAAAAAAAATCACACTAATTATAATGCAAAAGCAAAACCAGAGCAATAACAACAAACGTAATGAACTTAGCATGCCATACATTCACAACAGCACAGTGCATTTTGGGGCACAGTCCTGAAACTTGACACCGCAGTACATAGTGTCCAAGCACTTACAAGATCCATAGATGTGAAAGAACGCAGTGTTCTCTAATGCACTAAAACCCTTAAAGAGCACTATGTGTTTTCCCCAAAAGATTCTTTGTCGCTTAAAAATAAAATCATCTGCAATGACTGTTCTTGAATTGTACTAACACCTATCATAAGGATTTATTAAATACTTGCATTAGATTTGTTTAAAATATCTTAATCTGCTAAGTTACCAGTCAAACAAACAATAGCAACACTAGTGTCATTCTAATATCTTATTTCCTATATTCAAACAGTATTTGTGTCACTAACCCTTTTGTTACAGCTCTTTTTACTGTTTTAATCCTAACACCTTCTGTTGTATCTACCTATAAAGCACAATGATGATTGCAAAAATCCTATACATCATCATGAACAGTGGACTTTTTTGTTCTGATCTGAACGCACAGACAGAGTAGTGGATTGAATCAAAAAGCTTTAACTAATTAACACAAAAATACTTTTCTTTTTGCATGAGGCCAATGTGTGTTACTGGATTCACTAGAATTTTTGCTTGCTGTTGCATTTTTGTTGTCTGAATAACCACATTAGGGATGAGTCACGGAAATGACCAGACAAGAGAATAAAATAATTCTTTCATTACCATGCAAGCTGCTCCAAACATGGCAGTGAATATGAGGATCTTTATGAAAAAGGTACCTGAACATTGCATGTTAAGATAAAATAGCTCATTCCCAACTTGCAATATTAAATCTTAAAGGGGACGTATGATGCACATTTCCAGGTCTATATTTATATTCTGGGGCTCTACTGGAATATCTTTGCATGATTTACAGTTCAAAAAACTGCTTATTTGTCTTATACTGGTCCATTATGGAGCCCCTCAGTTCAGCCTCCATCTGAAACAGGCCGCTTTCGCTCCTGTTTCTTTAAGGCCCCCTTCCCGATGAGCCCACTCTGTACTGATTGGCCAGCTTCCAAAAGCTGCATCTTTGCCAGAGTCCAGAAGCTGCATATGTGCCAAAGTCCAGAAGCTGCATATTTGCCAGAGTCCAGAAGCTGCATATGTGCCAGAGTCCAGAAGCTGCATATTTGGCAATAGCGACTTGGGAGGCTACATAAACAAACAGTAGCAGGATTTCACTTTTTTTTCCCTCATTCTTTCTATAAATATAAACTCCTCAAATACATTGGTACATGTTCAAGCCTGATTTTGATCCAAGATATGCAAGTGGACAACGTGAACAACCAATGAAACAAACTTAGCAACAACGTTAGCAACAAAGGCTACACATCAGACGGTTGTTTGTGGGCATGTGCAAACAATCAGATTTCATCACAAGGAGGAAGTAGAGGCAACATTGCAAATGAAGCATTCAGGGCAAACTGAAGCCCTGGCTTCTGACTTGCAGGGAGCATTTTTTACATATGTTCACCTCAAGTTTTGGAACTTTGACCATGTTTAACACAGACATCAAACATCAAAACAGTATAAAATTAACAGAAACTCACAAAAAGCATGTCTCCTTTAATCCACAGTCAGTGCACTTAACATATCCAATACAGATTCTCTGAAAGCAATTACTGTATATATAATTTTTGGGCCTTACTTGGCAGTCCTGTAAAACAAAACATGAAATACAGTAAAGCACAGTGACTTCCAGGAAATCTCTCCGCCGTTTTATATCTTGTACCTCACATACTTATTCAACTGGAACAAAATGTCCTCATGTGGATACCTTCAATTATATATTCTAATCCAGCCTGCTTGTGCTCTCATTAGTAACCATGGAAACAGATGTAATCTGGCGCTTGTTATTGTGTGACGGTCTTATGTGTCCGAGGCTTCCACAAGAGATTAATGTTTTTGGTGTGTGTGTGTGTTTGTGTGTGTGTGTGAATAGCCACGTTGCATTTGTCCATATGTTCAAAATTGGGGGCTCCACCCGCACACACATCCGGGGGTGAGGAAGTGCTAAATGCTCCACTTCCTGTGCGTCTGGGTCCGTCTCCACAGCTGTGGCCAGACACAGAGCAGGCAGGCCAGTAGACAGTGCTGAGGTTTTCTCCTGAAAGGCCATGAAATAATGGTTTATTCTCTCCTCTGCTTAACCCTCCTTGCCTCGCTCCTCCCTCTCTACCTCTCACACAAATACATTTCTCCCCTCCACTACCTCTCTATTAGTCTCTCCTCTTTAAGGTACTTCTGCCACCTATAGAAGAGGATCCATACTGCTGCACACAGGTTGAGTGCTCCATTGACCCCCAGGACTAATGAAAAAAAAAATTCTCCCCCATCCTCACCGCACCCTGTTACTTATAGAAAAGGCTTCTACCTCACCCTCCTCCTGCCCCCTCGTCTTCCTCCTCCTCTTCGTCTTTACTACCCTCCCTCCTTCTTCAGTAGCTCTCCTGCTGCGATGCGGTTGGCTCCTTTGATCTGGCCCAGTGCTCTAATTAGAAGGAAGTGAAGTGTAGGCCAGTGAGGTCACCATTACCCGCGACCCCTCTCATCGACCACTCCAAATGTCGTTAGGGAGCAAGACGTTCTCACGGCGTTGACCCGCTGGCCACGATGGCGGGGGGATCTGGATCGCGTTAGGGACCCTTGTAAAAATCAGGCACAATTTACATCTAATTTGAGCCACTGCAGAGGTCAGTGTGCGGCGTCTCGTTAGTGTCCAACTGGGGAGGGAAGAGGGGGGGGGAGCGACTGTATTACTGCCGGACCGAACTGGCAGAACCCTCGTTAAGGCTGCATGGCTGGCTTAAGGTTAGGAGTTCATCATAAACAGAACTACCGTTCCAGATTTGTCCTGAAAGCCGGGATTGGGACTTTCGAGGTTCAACATAAATAGAAGCTGGGCCTGACATAGCTGAAGGATTTATCATAAAAGCAATAACTTGGATTTAAAGTTTGAGACTTGTCATAAAAGCAATGATTGAGCTCAGTTAGTGGATTGGAGTGATGAAACAACATGTATGCCTACTGCTTTTGATCATGGCTGTAAAGTAGCGGGGGCTTACTGTGTGTGTTGAGGGATAATGTGTCATTACTTGAGGGATGTGAGTCACCAGAGCAGGCCGGCGCACACATAAACTAACAGACTTGAGGAAAAAATGAACGCTAATCACACTTTGACTCTGCTTGTTAAAGGTATTTCCTCTTACTTGCTCAAACTCCCAGAGCGATTAAATCTCCCAAAGCCCCGTCGAATCCCTGTTGTACCATGGCTAGAATAAAGGGATGTTGGCAAGCTATGCAACCTCAATGGCTTCATACATGCACATAAGGGCACACACACACACAATTAGTCTCATCTACTGTATGTATACCAGGCCAAGAACTAAGCATGTGTGTGCGTGATTACGCTTACCTTCCCGCAAGGGAACCAAGGAAGCAGGGGGGAAGGGTTTTAAGGTAACACATCAAAGCTAAAGGGATATTTTACTTTGGATAGGGTAAGAACACATCAAACGACAGACCCCCACTCCTCACCGCCCCCCTCCATGTCCCTCACTCTGCATTGTGTTGTACTAAAATTAAGGGGGTTGGGTGAAAAATCCATATATCTGGCATGAAAATGTCTGCTCCCTGACAGTTCAAAGACATTGTCAGGGTGGGACGGCAATGATTTAATATGCAATGAAAACATATACCGTGGGTACATCTCCCCATGCACTCATTATACACTCGGTCCTCAATTGGGGCAATATCACCAAATTGCTGGGTATAATTCTGCATACAGTGATTGCCCAAGGTGATGAGTGATGTTCAGGTGTATGCAGGTGTGTTCATCTGTTAAAAGAGCAACGGGGATGATTTATAGTGTTCTTTAAAAGTGAGGAGGCACTTCATGTAATTATCATGTCAAAGATTTTCTGTATGACCTGAGAAGAGGAGGGGAAGGCGGGGGTGGAGTATGTATACTGTATGAAGGTGTACTGTATGTGCACAAGCTGCTCAGGCTTTTTGGCTGTCATCCAGAGAGTTGATTTAGGTGGATTATGTTAATCCATACCTGCTCTGCGTCTGTCTCTAGATGATCTCTGAGCCGACTTAGGTCTAGAGCGGGGCCACCCTCAGCTGAGAGCGGAAGTCCCCTGAAACCTTATAGATCCGTCTGAGAGGAGACTTCATAAATTTGGAAATATCAATATTATTTAGCTGTAAACTTCTGGTTTGTGTTCATGCATAAACCAAAAAAACACAAAATCCAGGATTCATTTGGCAATAGTTTTGGCAAAAGCTGAGTTTCTCTGTCACTCTGTGTTGACCAAACAATAACAGCACTGGTTACAGAAGCGGGCTTGGATACTGAATGTTGATGTTTCTATGGCCAAGATCAAGAATATCTGTGCAAGGAAAACAAAATGCGTCATGCTCTCCAATTCTAAAAATTACTGCTGCAACTGCTCCAGGATAATAACTGCCCTTCCTTTGGGGGTACTCAAACAGGCTGACACACACCCGAAAGGAAGAATTCCTTTAAATAAAAGAACAAACATGTTCATCAGTGATGATTTGTTGGCAGTCATTTTGGAACAATTGTACCTCCACCTCTGTTCACTACAATGGTGCAGAGTGGAAAATCACCAGAGGTTTGGGAAGTGTGATAGGCGGTGGTACCCTGCTAGCTAGAAAAACAAGTTTGGGACTGGAAGGCGACTTGGTCCAGCTCCCAAATGGGAAAAAGTGCACAGACTCTTCTTCATATGATCCCTGCCAAGGTGCTCTTGAGCAAGGCACTCATAGAGGAAGCAGACAGACAGCGCAACTTGTGTCTTTAAGTGATTTGGATGTGTTGCGTGAGACTTATGTGGGTGAATTCCCTTCTCCAAATCCCCTGCCTTAGTAGTTTTTCCTTTAACACAACCCGCCTCTGTTGCTGCTGCTTTCTGCATGAACAGAATTATTATCCCTGCCAGTGCAGATAAAAGAGCAGAGTCCTCTGTAGCTAATGCCCGAGCTGCCGTTTGATCCTGATAAAAACACCCGGGCCAGATAACAAACACACTTACACGCCCACTCTCACTACCACCACCACCACCACCAGCAGGAAGTTATTCATTCATTCTCATAATCAGACCAATATCGCCGCTCCCTGCTTCTCCCTTTCTGTGTCATAAGGAGGAAAATGAGGGAATTGTTGAGAAATAGAAACACAGAGGGATTAAAGTGCAAAGTACAGGATATAAACAGCAGCAAGCATATACAGTATTACAGTAAAAAAAAAAGTAATAAAAAATGATTGTCAACAATTTTAACTGTTTATTTAATTTTTTTTAGATTTCTTTATTCCTAATTTAAGGGGAGGTCCACTGTATAAACATATGGCTTTTTGAACTCTCTCATCTGCTTTGTTTTTATGCTTTTTTTGCTTGCATTAGTGCTAAAATGATTAGTCGATAAATGAATTAACTGATCAACAGAATTTATTAAGCAAATTGTCGCCTTTTTGCTGTTTCAAATGTGATGATTTGCTGCATTTCTCTGTTTTATATCATTACTAACTGATTATCTTTGGATTTTGGAGTTATTCGGACAAACAAGACATTTGAATGCACCACCTTCTTTTAAATATTTTTAGATATTTCATAGAGTCAATTATTAATCTATTAACTAGAAACAATAGGCAGATTAATTGATGATGAAAATAATTGATAGTAGCTGGTTGAAAATAATACAGAATGCAACTGAGTCATTGATTTTTTATGTTAATGTTTTATGTTAATGAAATTTCAACACCTGTGAGATAAAAATGTTGCAATATGAAGGATAAAATGAAAATATGATGATACTGTTGGGGGTCTTCAGGCAGTCATGATTGTTTAAAAGGCAGATCAGTTCAGATCATTGGTGTTGTTGAACCCTTCTCTTTGCCTCACATAAGACCCTGGCCGTCGGGCTCTGAACTTCGACCCTCACCTGTCTCCTTAGGGCCTGAGCAGCCTATCAGACCCCCCCCCTTCTTCCCCCTCCTCCCCTCCCCTGAGGTGGGTCGCTGAGAAGGACACCAGTCACCTGACAAGAGGTGAGGCCGATCACTTCTGCAACGACGCGAGAGACCTTCTCGCACTCACTCCCACACACACACATCCTCTCACCTCTGATCTCTGCGTATGCACACCTCAACACCCGATACTGTTGAGTCAGGCCTTCACTGGCTTTTCATCTCTTCACCTGCTCCGCTTTCTTTTTTTTTTTGTTCTTTCCCTTTCTCTTTCTTTCACTTATTCTCTTTTTTTTTTTTTTTTAAATGAACGGCCTTAGGGGGCGGAGAGAAAAATCACAGTGAGACTTCTGACAGCTTCTTTTGGGTTTTTATACTTTTATGAGATATAAACACAAGGAGAGGGAGCCGGGTTTGAGCAGGTTATTGGGAATGCAGCTCCACACACACACACACACACACACCGCACAGATCAAACACTCCTTGTATCATAAAAATTACAGCACCTTTGCAGATGAAAAGGTTAAGCAATGTCCACCGGTTTCTTTCTTTTTTTTTTTTTTTCAATAGATTAACACACCCATTCAAACATCCGCTCTTAAGTACACAAGCACATATTGCACACACAGATACACACACACACACACACACACACACACACACACACACACACACACACAACACACACACGGGTAGAGACTCTGACCATGACTGCAAGTATCTTGTGTTGCTATATTTAAACCGAGGCTCTAAGTGGGTCTCAGCTTTTTATGTCTATCACAGCTTCGCGTCAAGCTCCAAGTACGCAACAAACACACACATCGGCACACACATGCACTCTCTCACACACACAGGAACACGGTCCATTTGTGTGTTAATGATTAGGAGAAGGAGCCATTTGCTGGCGATGGGAATGTGGGCAGTGGTTTTCTAAGTGGTGCTATCTGGGTCACAGGGCCAAGGCTGCTGGGTCTCTATCTGCGAGTCGGACACTCTGGTTTGCTTCACGTGGAAAAGATGCTAACATGGCAACCCGACAGGGCGATTTTTCTTTCCTAAATTGATATTGACTGGTTTTGACCACATGGTATTGTTGTATGTTGTGAATTTTATGTCTGTTTTAATTTTTAAAAACAGAAAAGTTACTCAGAAAAAAGAAAAAAAAACAGTCACTCAGACAGAAGTAAATAGTGTGTTTGTTAGGGACTATTTTTAGCCATGCATTTGGTGCACTAGTGAGTATTCACAGCAGCAGGACAGTGTATGCGGGATCCACTGAAAATAAACTACAGTGTTCATGTTTATCGTAATAAACAAACACATCAGCGAGGACAACAGTGTGGCTTATTTATATGTTCTAAATAGAGTTTGGACAACAATGAAATCAAGGCCTCTCATAGAATATCACCATTATCTTGAGATGGAGATGAATAGTAAATCAATTAATAGTTGGCTTTATCTTTTGGAAAGTCTTCAAACAAGCTTCACATAAACAAACTGCCTGTAATAAATCACTGCAGGATGGAGATCATTTATTAAACTATTAACACCTGTCAGGCAGATACGACTGTAACCTGATAACAAGTTAAATGTTGAACCAGAGGACTTCTTAGAAGGAACATCTCAGCTGAAATGAAACCGCTGAAACCTCTATATTAGGCTTGGATTTTCCTGCAGGAAGTAATTAAATAAATACATTCCTTTATCTTTAGTTGACCTTGATGATAGATGTTAGGTGTATATTTGCCTTGAGTATGAGTAAAAGCATGCCTCCAACAACACTGGGTTATTATGTTTGTGGAAGAAGAGCCTCAGCTACTGTCTGAGGTTTTTGTGTATCATCAAGAGTTGCTGTGATTTCTAAGCAGACGAGGGCCTGCGAGGAGCCGCCAGTGATAAAAGTATGTGTCTGCCCGCGAGCGTAGCTGTGCATATTCACATGCATGCGAGCGTGAGTGACAGCTGTGTCGGGGCCGAGTGACAGGGACCCGTGTGAGTGGTGAATCACAGTGACAGTGCACCAGGGAGAAGGAGCGGGATGGGCTCCTGTGGACGAGTGACCTCTGACATTCAGTGTCAGAACTGAGGCATCCCTAAACAATAGCATGAAGAGACTGAGAGGCCGGGAAGTAGGTAAAAAAAAACGGCTTGGGGTCTTCTCTGGCTTCCCTGATCCAGCTGTGGAGCCATATCACTGTGTCCATCTCTGACACTAATGCTGTCCTAATGAGCCCGCTGATAATGCCGGCTTAACCACGGGGATGTGCCGGGAGGGGCAAGGTGACAGGGGTTAATGGGGAGGAGGGAGAAGGATTTGGGGAACATCGGAATGACAGGGTACAAGTATCAGGTGTGTACAGCAAGATGTTTGTTAGTGTGTGTGTGTGTGTGTAGGGTTGGGGTTCGATGGCATTTAATAGAATCTGAATCCATTTATCAAAACTATTTTGGATTATTTTTCAACATTTGAAATGAACTACATTTATTACAAACTCACCTAAAACTCAAAGATTCAGTTGAGATCACCTTTTGTTGACTGAAAAGGCAGAGAATCTAGTTTTGAGTGACAACTTGTAGCTATTATCTGAAAATGAGATAAACAACATACAGTGTGAAATGATGATCAAATATGATTCTGGCCCATTGATTCATCGCCTCCTTATGATGGAATTATGCAGCATGGTGTGCAGCGTTTCACCGTAAGTGCCTCTGGTGTAGGAATTGATTTATAGTTCGGTGTTGGATTTCACCCAGTGATACCACCGCAGCACTTATGTGTGACGTACCATATGTGTCCTTAGGCAGTATTTTTTTTTTTTTGTAGACGTTTTAAAACTTGCGGCCTTCACTGCGATCTCTACCGCCATCACATAAATTTGTAGGAGAAAGCACACACAGCCCGAGCTGACCAATCACAGTTCTTGCGGTCTCAATGTGAGATCTCAGTAGCAGCCATAACCTTGACATATATGCGTACAGTGTAGCCAAGCCCCCAGATCTGCACTGGGCTGTAAGGGGATTTTGGCATTGTGGCCACATTGGGTAATTATAACTCACATCACATGACGCACACTGGCCCAAAAAGCATTTATCCCATACACATTCATTGGAAAAGGAACGGTGAGTAAATTTTTCTGAACATCACAAATCCCCCAAAATTACTCTTTTTATTATCAGAATTTGATCCATTCAGTCCATTAATATTGTGAAAGTCTAGAGCAGCCATATGATTAAATTATATTATCCATTTCATATACTACATGCTCTCAACAGGCTTGGCTGACTCTAGTGCGCGCACTCTATGGGCCCAAAATTACAGAAGGGTGCTGAACATCTGGGTAATTTCTATGACTGGAAGCTGAAAGCATCAAGAATTCATAGGAACGAATGGGGCACCATCTTGTAAAGCAGTATCTATTATCCATGAGCATAACCCTTTGATGCCGAACAATAAATCAAGCTGTTATTTTCACAACATACTTACATGCATACAACTACATGCTCCAAATACTAGAACTCTTATGATAAAAATGTTAATATAACATGCTGAAAAGTTTAACTGGGGGTGACTACTGACATCGATGGGACATGATAAGCGAGATCATCTCACTAGATTCGGTTGGCCTTGTTTATTGGCATTTGTTAGGTGGTGATGAAGAGCGGCATTTCTTCGTCTAAAAATCAGCCAATAATTCAGGTGTATTGGCAATCTGAAACCGTATCCAAAGTGGCTGTTGGACCTATATATGTGCATGCTTATAAATCTGCCATCATCTGCTTATGAATGTCAACAAACAACTCCACAAACCAAGGTCGAGGAAAAGCAACACACCCTGTAAACTTTAACACTGCAGAATGACATGCAATGACATTGTGTAAGGGGCCTTTTTCACCTGTCTATCTTGGCCTCTGTGTGCCTAAAGCAAACTCATTGCTCAGCCTGGAATCTGCTCTGTCCACACAGTGCCTCTTTAAGCAAGGGAGAGGCTAGCGAAGACAGACCCAAGGCTGGAGTATTGACTCACCAGCCGGCACCTTATCACGGTGAGAACCTACACACATGACGAATGAGTCTATGGTGCGGCAGATAAGACTGCAGGTAAACGGAAGGGTCACGGGTACAGAGGGTAGACTGCCTCGCTATAACTGCAATATATAAGCTGAGCACACATATCTGCTTTGTCTCACTTTGGTTTAGACAGAGGTCAGATACACGAGACTGACAGAGAAGGACGCCGAGAGGAAGCTTAAACAGGTTAATCTGCCTTTTAAGAGTCTGTTAACCACATACAAGCTGTCAGAAACACGTCCGGGCACTCTGTACACCAACATGTGTGTGAGTGGAGAAAAAAAGACACATAAACACACAAGTGTGGGTATGCACAGACACACACATTGAGTTCAAGGGGCCACTGAGTGCGGGGCAGTAGGTGTTAGATTACAGGAGCAGGGCCATCCAAAGCGCCGCCTGCTCCTATCTTTATTTAACCACTGATTAGGCCGACTCTTTGAAGGCCCCTTTAATTGCCGCGGTGATGGAGCTCTTAAACCGGGCGGCTTTTTTCACCTCTTTTATTGATTTCTCTTCTCATGACACCAATAAAAACGCCCACACTCCCGTCTAACGCTGCCTTCTGTTTCTCCCTCTTCCTCCTTGTTTCCAGCCTGTCGCTCTCTCCCTCCCTCTGCTGCTTGTTTTCTTGTTCTCCCTCTCTCCACATTTCACCACTCACCGACTTTACTCTCATTCTGGTTTGACTGTCAAGGCCTATAGGCTGAGTCTATGCATCAAGCTAAAAAAAAGAGAGCAAAAAACAGTAATGCAGTGAAGCCTCAAGTTGATTTTCTTATGTCACATTTCATTTAATTTATTTGAGATGAGACATGTTCAAACAGAACTGAGAAGAAAGCAAGCTAAGGACAAGTACTGAAAGACTGGGAGACTGACAGTGTTCTGTATTGACAGTGTATACAGTGTGTGTCTGTGTGTGTCAAGCAGGTATTCAGGTGTTTTCTTACTGATTCATATGTTTCCCACAAACCAGTCAGCCTTTCACTGCAAGTAGGCTGGAAAGAGAAGTCCTCTGTTTAATTGGTGCCAAGTAGGATTTTCTATGTGAACATTTCCTGCCCTCTGTTTTCATTATTGCCAGATTTTTATCAGATGAAGTCAAGTCACATTAATTTTTAAAGCCTTTTTAACAACATGGTCCATTACACTGAGTTTTACAGAGCAACACATACTCATAAAAAGCACAAGCACGTCGAGTTGCTGTTGACAAAAGGAGAATAGCCACATCAAAGTGCGGCTGATTCACATGCTCCTTTAATAATAATATAAAAAAAAAAGTCACAAGAAATCCACTGAAACAGAAGATTCTTTTATCAATTCATTTGTTGATTTTTAAAAAAAATCAATTAATTGAAGAGGAGGAGATAATGACAAATGATCCCAACTTCCCCAAGCTCAAAGTGATATCTTCAAATTACTTGATCTGTCCAATCACCCGTCTAAAACCCAAATGTATAATCAATAAAACAGAGATGAGTGACAAATCCTCACATTTGAGAAGCTGGAACGTGAAAATGTTTGGCATTACTGCTTGATAAATTACGAAACTAATGGTCAACAAATTGATTGATTGATCAATCGTTTCAGCACGGCTATCCCCAAACTGAGATGACCACTTACACTGGAAGCAATATACTGATAGAGATTTTGTTCACTGCTCATTGATTGTTCATTGTTCGCCATGTCTTTGCAAACATACCACAAAGTTCTCTACATTATCACTTTTAAACTCAAATGTCCAATTTTGTATGACCGTATTATAAAGTGTAGGTCTGCAGCTAAAGATTATTTTCATTGTTAATTAATCTGCTGATTACTTTCTCAATTAATCTATTAATTCTTTGGTCTATAAAACATCAGAAATGGGGAAAATTTCCTGTCACAATTTCCTAAAACCAAAGTGTCTTGTCTTAAAATGTCTTGAAAACGTCCAAAACCCCCAAAATTTTCAACATACTGTAATGGAAGACCCAGAAATGTTGCTTACATTTCAGTACATTTGAGAACGTGGAATCATCAAATATTCTGCAATTTTTCTTCAAAATTACTTCAATTGTTACAGATAGTTAGAAACACCTGATCCAAAACAGATTTTTGCTCTAGTCTCTAACTTACAATTTGTTTCATTATCTATTGCCCAATATGACATCATATGACGTCCAAAATTAAAACACTTTCAATTTACAATGGCATAAAGAGAGAAAAGCAACAATTCATCAGATTTGAGAAGTTGTAACCAGAGAATGTTTGGCATTTTTGCTTTAAAAATGAATTGATAGCAATACATTTCTTGTCAATTAACTAATTGATTAATCATTTCTGCGCTAGTAAATTCCTGCTAGTACCCCCTGAGAATGTTGTGAAATTTGAAACTGACACTTACTGGTTCTTCTGTCACATCCCATTCTTAACGGTTACTGCCATAATAAGTCACTATTGAGATTCTGCTAATGAAGGGCACAGTTTACGGCTGTCTGGAGGGCAGAGGGCCACTGGACAAGGCCTTGACCCTTGACCTCACATCCTACTGGCCGTAACCCCTGGTGATTCAGCTGGCCTCTTCTGCCTGGATGCTAGATCATTTGCCCATGACCTCTGTCACGGCTCAACTCCACAGGCACGGACCTCCCCTTGTGTCTGTCCTCTCATCGAGGGACGTGACACTGGGCCAGTTTTTTCTCTCATTGATTACCCAATCGGGCATTAACATCACTCCCAGTAAAGCTTTATGTTTAACGCATCATTAACTGACTGGGGGAATTAAGGTTCTGATGCATCAACAGGTCTCTGTTGAGCTTTAGTTCCCTCTGCTGTCTTTTCTTATTGGCATGGTCCTCTGAGAACAGTGCTGTGATAGTCAACATGTCTTTCTGTGTGCAGAAGGAATGGAGAGGTTGATTTCATCTTTTATGTTGCATATAACATCAAAATCTAACCTGCTGAAATCAAGTACACACACACAGACTTTGATTCACTTTGAACCTTACAACCCTTGAAAAACTTGCTCTGATTGATGACCGACAATGACCGAACTTCTCTAATACGTGCAGATTTGGTCCTATCACACCTCTGCGTGAGAGCCGTAACCTTGGTCGCTCTGTATTAACAGCTGGTTCTGATCCCATTACAGACTCATTGATCCTTGTCTGGCTCCTGTTCTGCAGCGTCAGACTTGGGATTTTATTGATTCTAGGTAGAATCAACAGAAGCGCTGACCAGCCATCATTGACTGTCTAGAAGGATAAATACTGACCTGCTGTGATGCTGTCGGGCAGAGAAAAATTCAATACTGAGGGCAATTTCACACTACTAATTGTAAGCTAACACCAATAATATCATTAAGCTGTCGTAATGAATTCAACAATGGTACGGCAGTAACTCAGTGACCCATGCTGAGACTAATCTGTGTCTGGCAAATGTCCATTACATGTTCAACACAATAGCCACCATCTTTGGTCGTATTAGATCACAAAAAAAAACATCCCCCAAAAAGTTTCTTCAAGGATCCAACTTTTGCTCAAACATTTGCTCAACTTTTCTAGATCACTGCCATTTTTCTAAGTATACAACCTTTACCTCGACCTTCAGATCCCCCTTGTACTCCTTTACCCTCACTCTTCTTCTTCTTCTGCTCATTCTCTCCCGTGCTCAAGGCAGCTGGCGCAACAACTAAGCTGGAGACTGGCACCCTCAGACAGATTAGAGGCGTGTAATAAGGGATTTCTAATCAACTAATTTACAGCACAATCCCTCGCACCCAACAGGACCTCTGACCTGACCTAGAAAGGCTCGACATATTCTCTCTGACCTTGGACAGGCAAGGGTGCCTAACGGTGGCGGCCGTGGAAGGGGAGGAGGTGGGGGAGGAATTAAAGGGCAAAGAAATCACGCATATTGAGGAGTAGGATGTTGGAGAGGAGAGTTAGGGGTCATGGAGAAGGAGGTGATGTAAGGACATGCGGCTGAAGGTGACAGCAACCATCAAAACTGGGGAGACCTTTGTGCTGTAAAGCAGGAAAGCATAAGACGCTAATGAATTAAGAATAAAAGAAGGGGTGGTAATTATGTAGAGGTGTAGGAAGCCTACTGGGGGAAGTGGGGAGTGGGTAACCAAGCTTGGTTGAGTAATCCTACCACTGACCTGGTTTTATAAGGTCTACTAATGATGTTATGCCAGCTGACTGATCGCCCACCCCCCCCCCCCCCCCCCAGGCTTTTCTAACTCCATCAGCTGACTGACGCGACCCCCCTCACCCCCCAGCCTACTAAATCAGCTGACGGACGCTGCCCCATCACCTCTCTCAAGCCCCTGACAGCTGACTGTCTGGCTCCCTCAACCACCCCCCCCTCCCCATCCCCACCCCCCCTACCCCAAGTACCCATCTCAAATGAGTCATGCATTTATTGTCACTGGCACATTCAGCGAGATTGGCTGCTTTTCCCCAACAACAACACGCCGCCCAATTGCGCATTTTTTTTATTCACAGCAAGGTTTTAATGGTGGCAAAATAACAAGATCTCCATGATCACGGAGTAATCAGCGAGTTGACCTTGACTTCTTTCCATCTAACGCTCAACCCTGACGTGCTCCAGGGTGAGACACAACATTCGTTTAACCGCCTATTTATCCCCGGCTCAGCCAGGTTCAAATCCGCGTGGTCATTTGGCATGTCAGGTCCAGCATGCGATGTGGACATTCCTGCAGTGAAGACAGGATTAGAGAGGTAAAATCTGGGTTAAAGACACTACACGGTCCATCTGTTGTTTTGGTTTTTCCCGACCAATGACCACAAGCAACGTTACCCTCCCCCCTGCCTGAAATCATTCTTCATTTTCAACTGGAATAAACATGCAGTGTAAATACTGCAGCGGAGACAGAGAAAGAGGTATGTGAGCTGATTATAGCAGCAGGAGAGACAATGAGTTCATAATGACGACAGAGAAAAGCTGATGTATTGGCTTAAGAAATAAAAATAAATACAGTATGTTTTTTTTTAAATCCAAAGGCATTATAAAAACTGTAACTTATAAGACTTGATTTTTCTTATCCCTCCATCCCTTTGGAAAGAATAATAAAATAACAGAGTTCATGGCTAACATCTCCTTTTCCCTCTTGCTCCATCTTTCTTTCTCTCTCTGTACCCCTCTTTGTTTTTATCTCTGTGTATCTCAGTCTGTTCCAGTTTCCCAGGCTCCTAAAGCTGATAACCCAGCTTAGTGATTTCCACACGGACACCCTCATCCCTGAACACACACTCCTTACCCAGCCACTTGCATACAAACACACATATATATACACACACTTCAGCCCTCTTCACACACTGACCTAATACCTACAAACAACAGAGACACCCCCATTGACAAGAAAGTCATGCTTCATACTTGGCAAGAGCTATTTAAACATTCAGTGAGCACCCCAAACAACATTCAGCATTTACACATTTATAAATGCACAATCATTTAATTACATTAAGATTAAGATAATACTCCAGCTAACTTCATTTCAACACCCCGGTCTAATCTTTGTTAATCACATTAACTAATAATCGATGCAAGCACAGCCTGATTAACACATTCAGATGTTTGTTCAATCATTAGACTTATCAGGGGATGATCTGATTTCATGTGGTGTGTTGAATTTATGCGCCAGAAAAGTCAGTATACAAGACAAAAAGTGGTATTTCTATACATAACAACAGCACTGCTAGTAGTGGTAAAAAAAGTTTATTAAATGGTAAATGTTGTGTAATAAAATCTATTTTTAAATGGATGTTTAAATCTGTAATTGTATGATTAAGAAATAGGATTTAAAATAAGCAAACAAGGATACAAATCTGACCAGACATGTGATGCAAGTTATCAGTACTTGACAGATTTCAATACCCAGTGAAGTCATAGAATTTGTAGTCAAATTGACAAATACAAACACACTTGTGTCTTGTTTCATGAGCAAATACTTCACTTGGCAGCAAAAATCTGTTCTTACTGTAGGGATTTCAGTCCAAAATACGGCATGTAAGAAGCACAATTTTCACAATATCCGTTTATTTCAACCTATTACATGTAAAACAGGCTATTTTAATTTGGGTAAAAGGTACAAAATGAAATCTATGATTCACCTTTTACTCAAGATAATGATGTCCCAACTATGCCGTTTGCCAAGTGAATTGCAGGCAAGACACAAGTATGTTAAAGGACTTGGCAATGTAATGTATAAATTGCTTACATCTGTGGGTTGGGAGCATAAAAATGAATGTGTGTGTGTTTGTGTGTACGGTCTTGCACAACAGAGCCATGTGGCCCTTCAGCAACGTGGCCCTCCCATGTGTTCAGGGACCCTGGACCCAACACAGAGGCAATCTTATACTACTGACAAAAAAAAAAAAAAAAGGAGCGAAAGAAAGGAAGAAAGGATAAATCAAGCCCGAAGAAAGACAAAGGCAACTGGCCAATGGGGCCCAAAGTGTCATCTTGCCTCCACTTGGGGGTGAAAAGAAGGGAGGGGGAAAAAGAAAAAAAGGAAATCTAGAATTTACCAGAGGAAAGTTCTCTTTCTTTTCCTGGACAGCTGAGTGTCTTATTATGGGATTAGATTTAACCAGTGCCCCCCTAGGAATGTGGAACAGAGGGCTGGTGGTAATGGGTGGAAGAGTTTGGGGGGATGATGTGGGTCGGGTGTGGAGGTGTAGGGGTGGGCCCGGGTGGGGTGGGGTGCTGTTCGGTGGTGGTAGGACGGGTCAGGGAGGCAGTATGCGGGAGGGCTTGGCAGCTTGCCCAGGGTGGGGGGAAGCCACAGCGCTGGGGCCCACGTGGACCCTTGCCAACAGTGCAATTACTCCTCATTCTGAACAGCTGGCACATAATGGGTATTCAGGCACTTGTAGTCCTTCGATAGGACATGGAGATCCCAGGTCGTCCCCCCTCGCGTGCCTCAGTACAACATAGCAACCAGAGATCACCCTACCAAAGAGCTGCGGAGGATGCCACCATCACTGAGGTATTTTGATGGATAACACCAAGTAGAAATTAAATTTTAAAATGGTCCTCTTTTGCCGCTTTGGAAGCGTAAAAACACAAATAGGTGCAAACACAATGAAAGCAGAGGCACACACAAATGCATCAAAGTGCAAGGATAGGCCTCGTCTGTGTTTGATCCACAGTAATATGCTAGCAGGCTGGGACCCGTGAGTTGAGTGTGGGGGAATTCTGTGTTTATAAATTCAGTCTGTTTGAAACTCGGTCCAAGTTTATAATCCACCCACTGTGTGGCGGCTTTGTGCTTTCCCTCAAAGCGCTCACACAATGTAAACACAGCGTTTAAAAGGGACATCTTTTTTTTAATCTACAGTCTAAAACAAAGGGAGCACAGGAAATGGACTCCGTCTTAAAGGGGGAAAACAAACAGACCGCCTGTCAGTCAAGCTCATATGTGGTGCTGTGATGTCACGGAGGGCGAGACTGTGGGACCCGAGAGTTCGCCGCCGTCACGAGCTGGGCTACCAGCGTCCGGTAGCCTGGGAACACGTGGCGGGGTGCATGTGCGGTCGTGATGTAGGCTAACGCGACATCCGTTAGCAATACAGCTGACTTCCTGTGTGTGAATTCCTCTCTTTGGCAGGTGGTGACGGTGATGATTGATGCCTTGTGTGCGGTGATGGAGCGGTGAATCAGCCTGGCTCCCGGCTGATTCATGACCGCCGCAACGACTCCAAGAGTCTTTGTGACTTGCAGAAAGCCTCATCCTCGATTCCTCCCTCAGAGGATCACGCACAGGACGTGTTCAGACCATCAAAGAGCTGTGTAGGTTGAGATGATAATATCAATACTATTGTGTGTGCACATGTGTACGCACACATTACGCCTATGCAACTGTGTGGGGTACAAAACAGATGAGAGCCTTATGCTGAACATTATAAAACACTCGGGCCATCTGATAGAGTTTAACTGGCGTGTTCCACTTCACTTAAGGAGCAGCAAACAAGGAGATCTCTATGTGCTGCTAAATCAACACAGACTGTTCTCCTCTGATTTTAAATGTGATTAAAGATTTGTTTGTCGTTTATCTATCTGCTCTTAATTTTAGCTGCTCTATAACCTCTCTATAACTAGTCTAATAAACCAATCAGAACTCCTATAGTGGATGAACATGTGTTAATCATTTTTTTCCCTTCTTCAAATGTTTAGGCAGGGAAGGGTTTGTTTGGCAAACAATAACGGTCAACCGTTGAGGAACACTACTGCAGCACCTGGAGAAAAGTCCCTTAAAGTCATTCACAGGTAGATAAAGGGAGGAAATGAACTCTGCTTTCACTGATCAGAATTTCTCAGTTGGATTCAACCTGGCACCACAAGGTCTTATCAACCAAACATTCCCAGGAAGTGAAGTGAACCCATTAGGCAAGCATTGGTACATTTGTGTTTGTTTTTCCACCAAATCTCAAGACCACCAAATTGGACCAACAACAGATTAGAGAGTGATGGATTTGCCTGAGACGTAATTTCGAGTTGTTTGTTCTTCGGAATTTATGGTTGTGCGGCTGAGGTGTTTTAATCTGTACTGGAAAAGAGATGTGAAGAGGCAGAATTGGAGTTTGAGAATGTCACAGCACACGACGCCTCTCTCTAAAAGGAATCGAGCATGTGCCGAATGTTTTTAGTGCCTTTACCACATAACTGCGCTGAAAAACAGCACATAAAAAGTTCTGTTTTGTTTCTCTCGCTCACTCTTGCTGACGTCTGTACCTTGTTCGTTTCCTGTTTGTATTTCTCAGGCGTCATTGATCACAGCTGTTTCAACATCAATAACATTCAAAGAAATTCCTATCCCAGGTCCTGTAGTTGATGCTGGGATCAATGTGCTTGCTTTGCTTTGCTTGCAGTGTGAAAGAATGGAAGTTGCAGCGGTGGTGATCCTTGTGTTTGACCACTCTGCAATGTTCAGTATGACAGACTCTGCTCCAGTAGAGTCACAGCATCCTACTTCAAGAGCAGGGGGTAGGTTCTGGTGGTCAAAATGTGTGTCAGTAGCTTTAAATGGACACTGAATCACATAGCCCATAAAACTGCTGTTGCTCTCTCTCTGGGATTTTTCTTTGCTTGGCCACATCCCATCAGTGATGTCACAACAGGTGTATTCCATCAACTGTCAAAGGTGAAAACCCTTTTTTGACACTGAGTAGGATGAGTGCAGCACTCCTGCCGCATGTCAATCTCTGACGGGTAACACCTGCAACAACTAATAAAATATCATGAACCAGTGGCTCTTGGAGTGTTAAAATGAAAAAAAAAACATCACCTCAACAGTTGTTTGAGAAAAAAAGTAAGTAAGAAATTCACAGCTTTCCTCCCAGCATCATTCCGGTGCAGAGAGCCGGCGGCACAGTGCTCAGGGCCGAGTCTAACATGCGTATCAGCAGGGACCAAGCCAAGAACATCAGCTTACGGCTGACTGTAATATGATTAGAAGCACACAACATAAGTCACCGCCTGCCTGGGAGCATAACCATGACTCTCATGCTCATGGGTAGGATTATGCTAATGTGAGACAGTTTATGTGTGTGTCTGTCTGTGATAGAGAGGCAGAGTGAAGGAGAGAAAGGAAAATGCTAGTACCAGTGTAAAAAAGGCACATAACACTCATTTAACTGATCTCTTCTCTCGTCTCAAAACACTATTGTTTTCTGTCGCTCCCATCCTCCCATTGTCTTATCAAATTTCTTTCCCTTTCTCCTCTAATTTTCTTGCTTTTCAGATCTTCCATATCAGGTGGCCGGGCCTCAGCATCTGCCCTACTGGCACAAACCCTGTCTGTAGCTGCCAGCAGAGGCTCAGCAGCCTGCTGATGTCAAAAAGAACCTCTTTCATCTAAACCTGCTTCATTCAGCAACTCCACTCTTTGGCCTGCACTTTATTCTGAGCCCTCTTTTGTGAGTATCCATTTGTGTGTGTGTGTGTGTGTGCGTGTGTGTGTGTGTGTGTGTGTGTGTGCCATGTATTTTCTATGAGTGTATATTTCCCCATAGGGTGGTCCTTAGTTAAGACACACACCTGTTGTTAGCAGTAGAGGAGCGCGGACGTCCTGTCTGGCTCGGACAAGATGGCTTCAGAGTAAGCAGCTGCCAGCATGACAGAAACCAGCCTATATAGTAGCAGCAGGAACAGTAGTGATGAGTGTAAACATTTGAGAAAAGTGTAGAAATGTAGCTCAGCACTCTGCTAACAAGATTTTTTTTCTTGTTTGTCTGTCTGTCCTCAAACAGGATCTCAAAAACCTATGAGGCTTTCATGAAATTGGCTTAGGGACAAACAAGGCGTGTCCAAACAATTAGAATTTTATAGTTAAGCCATTACACAAGTGGAGATTTTTACCTATAATTACAGGAATAAAAACATATTTGAGATTTATGTGTGTTTGTACTCATCCTGTAGTCTTGTAATTATAGGTAAAAAATCACCACTTGCGTAATGTGTGACGAGAGAGATGAGGACTTGATTCCACATAGGTCAAGAAATCAATTGAAACTCAAGCGTTAAAAAAGGATTTCTCTACTCAGTGTTGGCAGAGGTTTGCACTGTTCAATGCCTTTTAATTTCATGATTTATAAGGTGATTCACAGTGGCAAGACCGGAACGTTACAAAGAAACAACCCACGAACCCTGTAATTACATGGGATTAGTTCTAGGTTTGTCTAAGCCGTCAGGACGCCTTAAGTGGGGCAATATTTACATAAATCAATAATGAGTCAGGATAAAAAATGCTTTACACTTGACTTATTTCCATTGTTGTTATGGTAGTACTCAAGGACATCTCTGCTCTTTAAGGTCATGGTAGACAGGGTCAACCCATGGTTGCACCCAACCAAACAGCTGCTCCTATTCACACAGTTTGGAGTCAGAAATCAGCATCTAAAAACAAAGCCCCGCTGCTCTTTAAACACTCAACGTGACACAAACAAAGAATAACCTCGGGAGATGGATAACTAAGAAATCTAACCACCCAGGGTTGTTCACCCAGGGGTCAGCGAGGCCAAGCCCGACACTGGCTCTCAGTGTCTGGGGACATTTATGACATCTGGGTCCCTGAGCAGGAGTGGCTGCCATGACTTACAGCACTAATCTGAGGGGTTATTCAACCCCTTGGAGCTTACAACCGTACAGGCTTTGATGTCATATATTGTTATGGCATCTGACCGCATTCCATGGCTTGGAGACGTGATTGGATTGTGTTGTTTGCTGCACATCTGTGTGTTTGCCAGGCAGGATTAATGGCTTGTTGACCGCAGTTCAGTCAGGGTGTTTTCTATTTCCGACTCGCATCATGAGAATCTCTGTCAGTCATGCAGTCTGTAATCTATACCGCGTTGAATTCGATTCAGTATTTGGCACAGTTTCTATCCTATTCTACATAATCAGATCACACAGTGCCACAGAGGTGCAGGCTTGTGTTTGAAGTCGAGGGAACAGGAAAAAAAAAAGATCACACCAAGCCTATTTCTATTGTGAGAGAATTTGTCACCGCTGTCACAGGTGACACGGTGCTTTCATCACATGCTCGATGTCAACTCTGTCGCGTAATGCCTCAGCTGTCATGATGACGCTGGGTGTTTCCAGCAGTGTCTTGGCCTGAGATTTTCACTTCACTGCTGCGCTGCTCTCTGCCTGGCGGCACAGAAACGTGGGAGCTCATTTCCATACCACTCCCTGAGGAATTGTAATTAAATTTCATAATTACTTTGGGGATCTCAACTCTGACGCTTCGGCCAAAACAATGGGAAAGTAGGCTATTGTGTGTGTGTGTGTGTGTGCGCACGCGTGTGTGTGTATGTGTGTGTGTGATAAAAATCTTCTTTATGTTATTTTTTTAACCAACACCACTTCTGCTCTCACTTCCTTTTCCTCTAATCTTTTCCACCCCTACCTCTCTTTTTCTCTCCGGCCCATAAAGTCATTGACCTTGGGGAGCTCCACTACTTTACCATATCCCTGGTGTTTCATTGCTCCCCATTGTGTGTACACTCTGCAGGTCAAAGGTCACGACAGGAGGTCACCGCACAGTGAAAGTGTCCAGACAGCTCACTTTAACGCTTTTTATTGGGGATCCTTGAGTCTTTATGGGGCTAATGTCTGAAAATGATACGTATCATTTTGGGATCAAATGGTTTTATTGCCATTACAGCTCCCGGAAATTACAGAGCACTTGCGGAACATAAAAATGATATATGAACAATGAACATTCAGTGAGAGTTTAACAGGAGTAAGTTCAAACGGAACACTGTGAAAGCTTACATGAATGAAAATGAAATAACCCTCCAGCCCTGGAGGTGTACTTGAGCAAGGCACTTAAGCCTCAGAATGCCCAGTAGTGCTGTTCAGTGACCTACAGCTGAAAAACGGCTTTAGCGAGGAGCTCCCAAGTGTGTGTGTGTGTGTGTGTACTGTATGCAAGCGAAACATGACGGTGATGAAAAAGAGCATGTGTGCTCAGCAAAACACTCCCCGGGACATAAAGATATTCTATTGTTGCAAGCGGGATTTGCCGTTGGATTAAGATTGTGTAAATTACTAACCAGCCTGAATCCCCAAGCTGATGTGCAGCTGGCGGTGCAGAGGTGCCAAAGAGAGGAAGGGGAAGCGCTGGCACAGTTGGGGCTCCACTGGATTTCCCTGTATTGAAGTAGAAAGCAACAGGGAAGTGATATAATCCTCCTCTGGACAACGGCCAGTATGTCCCATCCTGTGTACAATACCTCTAACACCTTTCCGCACAGGACAGCGTGTGCACGTGTGTGTTGTGTGCGGCGTCTTCCTCTTGTGCCTGCCTCTGTAATGAGTGCAGGAATCATTGGGTTATATAAGAGAGATGAGGAATCATTTGGGGGGGGGGGGGGGGATGGTGGACGACATTGGTGGTGGTGGTGGTGGTGGAGGGGGGGTAGTAACCTCAAGGGATTGGGCTGCATTCCAGCACTTTTTCCTCCCACTCTTCCCCCTCCTCCCCTAAGTCCCCCCACCACACACACACACACACACACACACACAAAACCTCCCCCGGGCCAGCACGCGACAGGTGCTGACTTAAGTGCCCCTCTCCTTCCTCCTCACACGTCCACTTATGCCCCCTTTACGCCCATTACAACATGCGCTGCCACCATCCTACCCGAGCCCAGTCCAGTCTCTTGGCTGCTCTTGTCAAAGCACACATACTGTAACCCGGGCATTAAGGTGTGTATGTGTTTCTTTTATAAACGCACACCCCTGTACCCTCCTATTAATGGCCAGCTGTTGTCAGATTAGAAGATTGATGTGTTCTGCATTGCAGATGATTTTTGCTCAGAGAAACTTAATTTCAGGCTCCGTAGATGTCTCCTCCTTTACTTTTTCTGCCTCTTTCTTCTTCTCTGCCTCTCTTTCTATTGTATTCTCACCTCATCTGTCTTTATATCAGTCTGTTGTCTGTTTTTCTATATTTGTCTCTTTCTTTGTCTTTCTTGCTTTTTCCCCCCCTTTCCTTTCAGTCCCTTTCCCTTTCTTAAATCCTTTCCCTAAATCCCTCAAGGTTCTGGAGCATCCTATTGTGTCTCTCTCCATCTTTCTCACTTACTTCATCATTCTATACATTACACTACCTCCTCCTCCTCCTCCTCTCTGCATTAAATTCTCCCTCCTTGCTTTTTTCTTTGTCCTTTTTTTCCGCAGTCTCTCTCCTTCCCCTCCCTCCTTCTCTCTCCTCTCTTCTCTTTCTCTCTCTCTCCCTCCCTTGTGTCTGTTGGTGTTAGCCAGTGCCAGACTGTTGTAAAGAGAGAGAGAGAGGGAGAGAGAGAAAGCATTGCAGACTCCAGGCGGTTGGTGTTCCTGCCAGCCGTTAGACACACACACACACACACACACACACACACACACACACACACACACACACATACACACACAGAGAGTCAACGAGGACAATGTGTCTGGGCTGTGAGGGAGAAAAAAAATGCATGGCTGCACTGCCACCCTGAGGCCACTGGGGGTATAACTTCAGCAGGGGTCATCGAGGGGAGACAGTGAGGATGATGAAATACTGGCAGCTTTTCAGTAACGGCTGAGCCCAGCCGGGGCCGGGTGGGCGGGGTGAGCTGCTGTGAGCTCATTGCTGCCGCTGCTAGCTCACGGCCACGGCAGCTATTATGCAAGAGAAAGAAGGGAAGGGAGGGAGAGGAGAGGGGAAGCGATGTGAACAACAGGAGGTTCAGTGAGGATAGTGCACTCGGCAAGATGATGTACAGAATGTCATGAGCGTCGGCGCCTTAAATCCCTTCAATACATACGCGCAGACTTGCTTTTTCACCGCTCCTTTGTCTCCGAAAGTGGTGACTCCTTTCTTTAGACGGCATTCCAGTGAAGCTTTTCCTTTCTGCCCTGAACAGTAATCATCACAAAGACAAATGGTGATGTCCTTAGGCACAGCGGGGACCTTTAGCAGATAAATGGCTTTAATTAATCTCGTTGAGCATAGCTTCCAGATATGTTAATCGATGAAATATGATGAGAATAT
Source organism: Thunnus maccoyii (assembly GCF_910596095.1). Lineage (NCBI taxonomy): Eukaryota > Metazoa > Chordata > Actinopteri > Scombriformes > Scombridae > Thunnus > Thunnus maccoyii. The sequence continues at coordinate 19,114,644 of NC_056549.1, read as the reverse complement.
CCTTAGTTAAATAGATATGCAAATAGTCAACTGCGAGGCAAATTCATTCAAATTTGTATTGTTTCTTCACATTGAGTGTGAAATCAAAAGGGGACAATGTATTGTGTGCGAAGGGACTCTTAGGAAAACACAAGGTGACCCAGACAGGGTAGCTCACATAATTTAAAGGCAGTGCTGAAGTAGCAAGATAAACATGTTTCTCCATCGCAGCTTCCCCACTCAATATCCATTTTTAAAGAGTGATGGAAATGATGAGAGTGACAGTCAAGGGCGAGCCAATGCTGCTTGGGTGGTGTTACACAACCGGAGAAGACACTGATGGAGGCAGGACGTTGAGGTGAAGGGTTCGCAGGGGACGACAGCGCCGCTCCTCTGAGGCAGTTTGTTCTCTTTCACACTCTCAAGAATACATATACAGTCTGCCTTGAGTAAATGACGATCTTCAAAATCCTTAAAGTGGACACTCAGCGTTTCAACAACAGATTGGGAAGAATAAAAGCTTCAGGTGAACCGCAATTACAATTTTGAATTTGATGCATGGAAAATTAATTCACCCTGACCCTGGAGCTCATGCACTCCTGTCTCGTTTGCCTTTGTTTGTGCTTACTCTTCATTTCTGTATCACTCCACTTTGCTCTGTACTACCCCCTCCCCGGCACATACACCTGCTCTCATTGAGTGCTGAGGTGACCTTCAGGAAACAGAAAGTGGCACACATGCATCTTTCCATTTTGCTCTCTTTCTTTACCATAAAGACAAGAGACTTCCAACCCATGCATATCGAGGAACCACGTCTTCACCAGGACCCTAATAAAGTATTTCCTCCTATTTTACACAATAGTTGAACTCTATAATTTGAGTTTGTTTGTTTTCAGCTTTCAAATCTCGTTACTTCTTACACAGGTGTCAAGTCGGGTTTGTGTTTGTTTGTGTCAGCACCTTCCCAGAGCCCTGTCCATCCAATCAGCACACAGCCCGTCAGGAGCATGGGAAAATCAGCGCTGAATATGAACCTCAAAGCACCATCAATTAGAAGACAATCACGGACCGCGAGGACAAAAGGGTAAAGACAAAAAAGGAGAAACATTTTTCTTTTCACTGCCATCTAAGACGGTTTAGAAGTTTCTAGTTTCGTGGAATTGAGGCCGACAGGCTTCTTCGAGCCCAGTGGGGTACTTATAATTTGTTGGGGGAGCAAGGGAGGGAGGGAGTTGGAGAACAATGGCATTGTCCCTGTTGCACTAGAGGTCTGGGCTGCCACCACTGCCTGCCTGCCTGTAGATTGTTAGTAGTAATTTGCTTTATGTTGAGTGGAAGCAGGATCACGGATGAAGTGAGGCATGTGTTAAGTCCTTGCAGGGATCACATGCCCTTATCAGTCTCCAATCACAACTCCATCAGCGGGGGTTACATAACCCTTGGTACACTGTCACGGCGACCACCCAGGGCTGGTCTGCACCTCTGCCAAGTTGGTGAGATTACATGCAACTGGCATCATATACAGTAATCTACCAGAAGCAACATTCATGCTTAATCAGTATGCAGGATCAGTATGTTGCAGAGGAGCAGACGGGGTCAGACTTCTTTCTGGCCAGTTCTCCAGCAACGCTCAAATTTACTGATTCCTCTTCTCCACAGCAGCATGACTTCAAAGATTGATTATGGTTGGTCGTGATCAATAGCAGACAAACAACTGTCTCAGCGTGGCGTGAGCGAAGCAAAACCTTAATCCAACTTTCGGTTAGGAAGGCTTCACATGAAATACAAAATTTGTTCACACACCAGATCAATAACTGACAGTTTGTCCACATGTGTCCACTTAACTGACATCCTCCAGCTTTATTCAGCATGACAGGAGGAATGACAGCAGCGAGGGAAAAAGAGACCAAGGGACGGAGAGACGGAGAGAGCAAGCAAAATAAAAATTAGACACAGCTAATGCAGCAGGACAGTAGCTTTGTACTAGTCATTGTGCTGTCCACTGTGTGATAGCTTCCCTCAGGCCTCTGTGCCCTTCGTTGGCGGTAATTTGCTGTTGTCACATTCGGTTCATATCAAGACTGTTCTACAGGCCACATCATACAAAAAGACTTCTACAGTTTCCCTATGCTTTCCCGTGGCTCCTGGTCAGAGGCCCAGCAGAGGGGCTCAATGGCTGAGGCAGCCCAGGGTGACAGCTCTCCATTTTGGGGAGGGCGGCTTGGTGGGGTCCTGGAGCCTCCGAAGGTTCTCAAGCCGGGGCCCCGTGGCAAAGGCAGCTGCGAGGGGGCCTGGGGACAAGAGGTGGAGGGCCGGTGGAGAGGAAGCGCATTTTTCGTTGAAGGGTGTATTGTCACCACCCATCATCTCTCATTGCCCCGTTGAGAGTTGAGGGCCTCGACTCACATTTTTCTTTTCAATTGCTTTTTTCTCCCTTCTCCTATATCACAGGAAAACTTCACAGATGCATGAGAATCTGTGCTGTAGTCCTGAAAGTACCAGATGAAGCACATGGGCACTCGCACACAGCAACTCCACTTTCTCATCAATTGCGTCTATTAACTTCATTTTGAGGAATCAGGGCCCCTCAGGATTTTCTTCAGTTTCTAAACACTTCAGGCTTATCACTGATATTGTGGGCCAGACACATTTAGACACAGCAGTCCATTCTCCCGTTTGCCGTCGGCTTTGATCTTCCATTTTCTCCTCTGCTGTGATTGATATTTACATTACATTACCAGCGAAACACAGACGGAACATATGCGCTTATGCACACACCCCATCACAGAGTGGTACTGACACCTCCCAGAGGGGTCCTAGTGGCGGAAGACATCCTGCACATCAGACCGCAGGGTCATCGTTATTAGTGCACTATACGGCGAGGAGAAGGCTCCATCACTCACACTCAGCTAACTGCCGTGAGAGACAGGAAGAACAGAGAGATGTGTGTGTCAAGGCGTAGAGGGATTAAGAGATCAACGTGATGGTGGTGGGGGGTGTGGGGGGTGGGTATAAAAAGAGGGAGATGGTAAGGAAAAAATAGAGGAAAAGCAGAAGAAGTGCGACAGTGACAACAAAAGAAACAAAGACAAAGGCAGAAACAGGGCAACAAAGAAAGGTAGGTTGCAGACAAAGACACAAAGAGAGTTGAGGATGAGACAAACAGAGGGAGACAGACAAAGGGAGATGATCCACTACCTATGCAGACTACAACGAGAAAATCTGTCTGGCCTGCCCTCCCCGAGCAGAGCGCGCTAGGCTATTACAGTAATGAGTGCAACTGCCAGAGTGACGTCATGTATCTATACCATTACCGCATGCACTGATGTATAGGACAAAGAGGGTGAGGGAGATAAAGCAATGAGTGGTGAAGGAGGTTGTGGGGGCAAAGATATGGGGGGAGAATACAGGGATGCGGGGGGATTAGAGGGAAAGAGGAAGTACGGTATATATAAATGAGAAACAGAAAGGGTTAAAGACAAAGAAATTGATGGGAAATTAATTTGCGTAAGCCCCTCCCTCAGTTGGCTTGCCTGGCTTTGTTACATCTGCAGGTGGAAAAATCAGCTTGAGCACATATTAGATAACACCACCCACCCCCCACCCCCCTTTCCTCCCCCCACACAAACACATTCAATTCCCCGTCCACAGTCCAATTCACAAAAACAATAAAACACTTATTGCGCACATATGCATTTTGATGGCTCCTCCACCCGACATGATTAGGATAATGAACGCAGTGACAAAGGGAGACCACCAATTATCTGGTTCTTCAACTCTAATTGGCTGGAGATCACTATCACTCTCTAATCTGATGCACAATGCCTCTAAACCGGAGAACATGTTCTGATTAAAATCTTGTGCTTGTGGAAACTTGTTCTGAAATTAAATGACAATCATTGCCATTTTCGCTCATACTGTATTCATGTATGGAAAGTCAATGCCGCACTCCTCTGCACATTCCCACAGTTCCATGCACTGACAACTGAAAGCCGCCCAGCACAACCGGTATTCATCTAATGGCCATTGTGCAAGTCTGAGCAGCTGGTGGTTAAGTGCCTTGTTCAAGGGCACCTTGATGGTACCCTGCAAAATATCCCCCTCTACAAAGCAAAATATTGTGTAATGTGAAGAAATCTACCAGAATCAAACAAAAAAACTGACAATGGGGTAATTACTTAATGGTGGCTTAATCATTCTTGAGAATAAATTTTATAAGTAATACAATGGGATTTTAAACTACTTAAAAGAAAGGCTTGATATAAACCAGAAATTTAAGAAAAAGGTTCTTGAAAGTGTATTACTTGACTCTTAATTGAGCTCATTTAGGAGTTAATAATAAGAATAAGAAATTCATTATCAAAACAAGAAATTATTTTCTGCTTCTATACTTGCTGATTGCAAGAATGTTCACCAGGAGGATATAATGCAGAATATAAATAAACATTTCTTTTAATTAATAGTCTGGGGGGTTGGATTCAGTGACAAAAAGTCACTTTATTTACAGATGAGAACAAGTCAAAATGTTTTCAGGCATCCGGCCTTCATGGGTTTTGAGTGTGATAACCGTGCAATCCAATTTTCAGACTTGTTTATGGTCAGACCTAACTGTATAGAAAATAGAAAAGACCTGTAATCAAGTTGAATAATATAATGCAAATTGTGCTTGACGGGAAGATCTAATCAAATTCAATAACATAACTTTCTTGAAATGCCTTTTTTCATTGTAAATCATCTGTTTGAGTGCTTTAATTGCATGCCAACTTCTAAAACATTTAGGTAGACGATTGCAGCAAGATTATTTCAGACTTATTCTAAGATTAAGAGACGATATGAAGATTTCTCTACTGACCACCTACACAAACCCTCTCACTTAAAAAAAAAAATCTTCATTTTGCACATACAAACATGTCCACCACTGAGAGTAATGATCGATGTCTGTGTTGGCAGCTGAAACACAAGCTACTTGGCTGAAGTATATCACTGATGTTTCCAGAGCACAAAGACAGAGAAGCTCTTTATTTTAGGCAGGCATGGCAGGGGGCGACCTGAGGAGCTATGAAACTGGGGGCCTCTTGAGTGCGACCACCCCAAAGACAGCCCGCTGTCGGCGCTGACACTGTGAGAGCTGCACAGGAATTTACCGTGACAGCGGAAACAGCCTCTCCTCAGGTGGACCTTCATAACGACACTGAGAGGGCACGCACACACACACACACATTCAGACCTTGGCAGTGAACCCTGCCAAAGCTCACCTCCCTGTAACCTTGGTGGTGGGATTCTAGGAAAATGTAAGGCTTTCCTCACCTTTTGATCCTCAAAATGTTCTCAGCCTCCCTTGTACAAGGCTGCCTTGTCAACACTATGTCAGATTAACACTCCTATTATCATATTCCTCAAAGAGCAAACATGTACACTGACTATTAAATTTGAAATCTGCCTTCCTGCAATTCTTGACATCTAAACAAGGCATTTCTGCATTGAGTTGTATGTTTATGTATGAGTGCAACTAGTTGGTTCCTAGAAGCCTTGTTTCCCGGGGGCATAATTAGAGGGGGAAAAACACTTCCTGTAACAAGAAGAAGAATTTCAAAAGTATTGGTATTGGGGCCGTGGTACAGAGCTGTTTACATCATGGTACTGTTGCTTTGTTACAAGTCCAAAAAAGCGTCACGTGGCAAAAACGAAACCGAGCACGCCATTAAAGCATCCAGTTGCTGTCGTCAAACTAAGCACTGGGGTAGAGGCCAGGGCAGGCCTGCGCTTGATCAGCAGGGCCCCTTCAGTAGGCGTCCAACCAGAGCCGACCTGGTCGTGCATTAGTAACCAACTCGATCTACTGTACCTAGGGGCAGAACCATTGCTTGGTTCCGATCCAGATCAATCAGAGAAGTATGCTTGTGAAGAAAGGCTGAACTCTGGTGACCTGGCAGCACAGGATAAAACAACATGCATCCTGGCTTTACTTCCAGGTATTTCCGGAGTGCACCTTGGGCCTACTTTACAGTGAACCCACATATCGGCTTTCAGACTGAATGCAAGAGAATTTGTGTGCACAACCGCACGTGTGTTTGTGTGCACGCCTACGTATGTGCTGTGCGCGCATATGCACGTGTGTCACTAACATGTGTTTCTGATGAGTCAATATAGATCTGCATTTCAAATAAAGATAATGGGAAGCAGAGCAAGAGTGAATGAAAGGGAGACGGGGTGAGGGGGTGGAGTATGGTATCTATAGGTGGGGAGGGGGTGGGGGGGTGGGGCATTCCTGAGGCCTGATGTCGGAGGTAAATTAAAAATATCCCCGGCTGCTTGGAGGGGGTCCAGGGTGGCTGACACACACTGCTCAGTCAGGGAGCTCGCTGCTGATCCAGTAAGCGCTCACTCACGGCCAATTATGCTTCCTGTGATGTGTGTTCAACCCCCTCCCCTACATACCCCCGCTGCCCTGCCTCCCTGCCTTTGCCCCTCTAGCAACACCAGCCAGAGAGCGAAAGCTGTCAAAGAGCTGGGATCAAACCTCCAATCAAAGCTGGCTGTCACACACCCAGGTGATGATTAATGGCTTATATTCTCTGACCCAGAGAAGAAAGGAGAACAGAGAGCGCGCTACACATGGGAGTTTTCAACTCATTACAAAGCACAGTAACATGTGTTGGGAAGACCAGGCATCCTCCCCGTGTTCATGCAACCCAGCAACTGGCACTGGCAAGCAATTAGGGTGCTGAGAGATGAAAGCTTCACTTCATTTCGAAAGTGAGGTTGTCGAGGTTTTCTTCGCTTCTGGGCAAATTAACAAATTAGATACAAGGGGTTTGCTATTCACCTGTGTCTCACTCTCTCATACAGGAGAGCAGAGGTTCTCCCTTCCTTGCTCTCTCACACACACACACACACACACACTCACAGCGAGGGTCTCGCCACTGGCGTCTAACCGTGTTCTGCGGTGGAAACCAAACACTGGCCTGTTTTGACTGGATGTGATCCTTGTTTCCGGGCGGAATGCTGCCAGAGGCGGATTGATGGCTCTCACCCAGAGGAGGACGTTTACAGGAAAATCCTCCTGGCTGGAATTCTCCTTCTTTTTATATTGGACTCGAAACACAGGGTCACAGTCATGCCTGTGCCGGGGCAAAGTGTTCCCCAAGTGATAATGAAGGGAATGTGGCTGTGCATGTCGCCACACACACATACACACACACACACACACACACACACACACACGTTTGTACTTCTATACTTCAGAGAGTCATCACTGACAATGAATTCCCTCGCTCCTAACCCTAACCTTAACAATCACAACTACATGCCTAATGCTTACCCTCACCCTAACCTTACACTAAACTTAATCTTAATGGATAATTCCAGTTTATAACAACTTTTATCAGTTATTATACTCAAAGTACTTTGCTGACATCTGGAAACACAATGACATTGTTACAATAAAGTCCAACGGGGCAAGAATTACGAGCTATGGTTGTAAAGAAGCCAGCAGTTTAGCCAGATAATCTAAACCACTTCATTTGAAGGTAAAACCAAGAGTGAGTGTGAGTGTTTGTGGACAACTGCAGCAAGTACTGTAAGTTAAAGTTGAACCAGTAGGTCTGTTCGTAAGCTGTGATGGATGTTTACAACTGACAATTGGGGTAATAACTTTAAAACTCACCCTTGTTTTCTCCCCAAAATAAGTTTGGGTAATCATGGAGTTTGTTTAAGACCTGTCTGATGGGGTTTCTTGTCCCCATCAGATTTCTTTTTAGTGGTGTCGTTGTGCTGCAAGATCTCAGCAACTAACTTGGTGAGTACAATGAACCATTATTACTGATAGGACTGATGGCCAAAGAAATTAATTAAGACCCAAGTTCTAATAAACTAGAATTATCATTGAATATTAACCCTAAAGCCAAGTCTTAAGCTGTGTTCAGACCAAAAACAGCCCTGTGTCAGAACAATGCCAGAGGCTGCATTGGTTGGGACGTGTTACCGGTGAGACCATAGGTGTACATTTGGGTGTGGATGGTCTCTCCCAATGTCAAAGTGTCGCCGAATTGTCCCTACCTATATTTTTACTGATCTCAAATGATCTTGCCATTTCAACTTAACATAATGTTAATGGTGAGATCTCTACAGAGTCGCCAGTTTTGTGTGTTTTCTGCAAAATGTGGGTTATTATGATGAAGAGTAGAGAGCGGGATACAGGGGATACCCGACCTGATGATTTAGCAGGTGATGAATGGCTGTAGATCTGAAGTACTTATTTATTGTTTAGATGTTTTAAATGTCATAAAATTGAAAATGTCAGGTATCATTTTATTCTGAGAATCCTGTCAGGAGCAGCCTGAGCAGCACAGAGCCACACAGACAGGTGAGCTCTGATATCACACTGAAAGATCTAGCCATAAGTTTAGGAGATGAATGAAAAATCATACAGGTTAAAGTTTAAACAGAGCAGCACATATCAGTTTATATATTTATTTTCTTGTGTTTCAGATTTATATCAAGAAAATAACATGTAGAAAACATGTACAAGAAAAATCATGATACATGTCCGGGTTCAGGCAAGTCAGCAAATACATATTCAGTAAAGTAAACATGTAGAGTTTGCATATGAAAGAGAAAAAAGAGATGGAGAGCAAGTGCACATACACTATTTTGCCATCAGACAAAAAATGTCTCTACCAAAGTTAATGATGACAATGTTTTGATCCTAATTGGATCTTCATCAGGTCAGAATGTTTTAAAAATGCAAAACGCACCCATGTTTATACATTATGCACACCAATGGGCTGACAAGCTCTATAATGGCAGGTATGGTTAACCATCCAAACCACTCAGGGTGATAAACATCCCAAAACACTTAACAATCCAATAAAGTACATAGAAAAAAGTACCTTTTTTCATTGATGCTGTTTTCTGCTAGCCTTGCACCTACGTGATGTGCATACAATTACTCTCCTTCAGCTCCTACCAAAGTTAAAACCAAACCTACATCCTTGGGTGAAACAATGAAATATGATCCAGGAAGTTCAGTCGAAACTACGGACTAATGTGTTTAAACTCTTATCAGATGCTTAAATACCACACATCGGTTTGTAATAGTCTGACAGGGTTTTACAACTCTGGAAGGTTATCACAGCAGCGACTATTTTATTTTTTCGTCAGGATGTTTGCGAGTTAAACAGCAGAAACACAGCATTTACATTAAAAGTCACAGTAAAATCTACCAGGAATGTGCGCTTGCATGTATGTGATTGGCTAACTGGATTGGTTGCCTGATGATATCACGTTAGACCTCTCTGTATTGGCACCCGATTAAATGAATTAGAGGGCTGCATTTCTTCACGCAGAGCTAAACAGCCCTTTAAGTAAGTCAATCAGCCAAAATGTTCTTACTTCCCTAAAACATAAAAAGCATCCTTAATATCAATGTAGAAGACCAAACAAAGCTAGAAATAACACCACACAAAGATACTCTCAAGGACACACATATCCAAGAATATATTTGCACAAACAAGAGACAGAATGACAAAACTGCAAACAATCCCCATATTTGATGATACATACACACAGACACATGCTAGCCTAAACAATCACACACCCAGTAATACTAAGTAAATGCACAAGTTTACAAGATTTACAGTGTATATTGCAGTATGCCCTCACACACATACACACTAGTTGAATCCATATGAATGAAAAAGCGTCTCTGCTACATTCCTCCTCCTCTGCAGCAGAAAGACAGACCAGTCGCTTCTGTAGTGGATCGATGGGAGAGAAAGTCGAACACCAAGATAAAAGTAGCAGAGGAAGAAATGGAGACAGAGAAAGACAAAGAGAACAAAAGAGAACAGAGAGGAAGAGGTGGGGCAGGATGTGGACAGAAAAGATATTTATATATTCATGTCATTAATTTTGTGTTTGTGTGTTACATGAGCTATCAATTTAATTGTAGTTGGTTACTTGCTTGTGTTTCACTAGTGATATAACCGCTTGCTTTGGCAACATTGACGGAGATATAGATAGAGAGAGAAAGAGACTGGGGAGGAGAAGGAAGGGAAAGAGAACGAAGTGAAGAAGAGACGAGGAGAGAGAAAGAGACCGAGAGAGTAGAGAGGGAGGAAGCGAGAGAGACGGGGAGTGGTGACAGTGATAGAGAGCGAGCGGACTCATGGGACCGCAGCAGAGGCGAGTCCATCGATCCAGGACAGTGAGCTGGCTCACATTTCACCTCCTCAGCAGTAACACCGGCGCTTTGCCATGGAACTGAGCCCTATATCCCGTCTGGACAGGGTCACCTCCACTCTATATGTGTCTGTCTATTTGTGTGTGTGTGTGAGACAGAGACAGAGACAGGAAAACAGAGCTGAAAGAGAGATATCTGTGATATTTAGCCTTGAATTTTTAAAAATGTATTTCCTTCAAGAAGGTCACTATCCAATTCAATTTTTTAGGAATATTAATTGAAATTAATAAAACTTCAGACATAAAAAACAAAATTTAAAACTCAATACTAGATGAATGACTTGAAAAAAGTGACAAGTCCACAGCTAATTTACAATGAAAGGTATCGCAGCCAAAAAACGTTGTGACCAGTTGCTTTGTATTGCGTTGCTGTACTACCACATGGCATCTAAACACTTCGTCCAATTTGGATCCTCCCCTAAGTCACATGCCGTCCACATCGGGGGGAGGGGGGGGAGACTGATAGCCTGAATGAAATTGCGCCCATCCTTATGTGGTGGGCCGTAAGGGGGGACTGGGCTCGGCTCTCAAAGCCATCCACTGTCATCCGAGAGGGGCCGAGCCATGTGACAGACGACCGAGCATGTGGCATCTCCCTGACCCCTGACCCGGAAACCTTTCCCCTATCTGCCCCTGCTGTGGCTAACGGATGGCCGAGAACCTCGGTGATCACTGGCCACTGGGGCTCTTTTGTGTGAGCGGTCAATCACATCAGAAAAGGTCAGGCAGGGGTTAGATCAGAGACAGGTGAACTTTGACCTTTCGGTGCGGGCCTTCGGTAGTGGTATTTGGGTAGAGTGTATAAGAGCATTGATAAGATGGAGATTCGTGGAGAGATGACAGATAAGAGTGATGCAACAGTTAATAAAGTATATGTATGAAAACAGACCACACAGACAGAGTATACAATAGTATTTGTGGGAAGAAAGGTTACCCTCAGCCTGTTGTATTGTAGCAAACAAACTTTCAAAGAAGATGGTTTTGCACTCTTTTGGAAGAATGCAATTTCCAACCCATCTGTATATCACACTGATATTTACCTTAATTTGCTGTTGTTAAGGTCAAAGCTGGACCACAGTTTTACTGCTAAAGCGCAGAATCTACACTCAGGGGAAAAAAAACTCAGGGCAACAAGCTTCTATACACTAAGCTAAAAAAGTTAGCAAAGACTCGGCTTGGTTTGGTCCAAAAACTTCTCAGTCCCTTTCTCATGCTGGATGCTTGACTTCATTCACATACACTTGCCTATTTTGGCTCTCTTCCATTTCCTACTGGGCATTTAGTGTCTGACTTTCTCCATATAGAGCTACTGGAAACTGTTGATTCTCAGTGTGATCTGCAGTACTAGCAACTCTATTTATATATTAAACTTTATCTTTTTGGGAAGTATTTCATTAAATGTTACATCAAAATGAACACTTAATGGATCTTTAAGGCAGATTAACATTTCACTGACTGTATTACAAGTTAAATAAAACACAAAAAATAATAAAAGGACCACACAAAAGGAAATATTATTTATGTCTTTTAAACATTTTTGCCAAATTCAAAGTCAGGCCAATTGTATACAAAAGAAATTACTGAAGAGGTTGTAATCAAGTAATTCTCTACTGAGTCTACCATAAAGTAAGAGAAAATCAACTACTTCACTGGGCTGAGGGCCGGCTGAGGACTGTTTTCTGGACCTGGCCCAAAATCTTTTCAGCACCACTTGGGTTTATACGTCCCAACCTGACAAACATGACCACCCAGTGGGCCAGTGACATTTACAGTGAGCCGTTTCAGCCCATTAGCCAGCATCAGATACTCATGCTGCAATACCTCGTGAGCGACATGACCACCAGGTCCAGGATTTAACTGAACCCCAACACCCAGTATCACCACCTCCTCTGCCTCTGTTGGAACAATAAAAGCTTGGTATTGTAGCAGGAAGAGGAAATACGGTTCCCCGTGGATTCTCTCCTGCTGTTATTCCTGCTACTATTTCACATAAATTCACACCCCAAATCAAGGCTGATAAAATGACAAAGGGAAACCGTGGCTAACAGCTCACATCCTCATACACATCCTCTATGAGAGGGTGCGTGTGTGAGTGTGTGTAAAAGAGAGAAAGACTGCAGTGTCCTACAAGGAAGAGAAATTTTCTTCCCATGTATATTCAGACTAAATCACTTGATTTATAAAAAGCATGAAAAAACCTACTTCACCAGTTAAAGACAAGAGGTGCAAAGACAGACTATGTTAACAAAAAAACATGTTTTAATCTAAACTCAACACAGTTTCACAGAGTTCACTTCCTACAGTCCACAGCCTGAACTTCTGAACTCACACTGATCCAAGGTCAGGCTCAAAAAACCACAAAGGACCCATCACACAGGATCCCTAAACTCACAGTCCTCTTGTCCCAGGTCGGCTCCAGAACTCAAGGGACAGATCCTCAACATTGTTAAACTAACATCACACTGGTCTCGGGTCAGAAATTAAACACAAGGGAAAAGCAGTATGATTTCGGCCTGTGGCAGATGCTTTTCATTGGAAGTTTATTTTCGTTCGGAGCCATAGGACTCACATGCAATCAAAACATCCACGTACATAGCTGCACATGCACACTTTTAAACATAAACACACACATTAGTGATTAAGGACTGCCAAGAGTTTAACAAGGAAATTCCTCTCTACGTCATGCTAGCATCTTATACAATCCTTGAAATGATGTTTATTTATACTTTTTTTCCCCCCTCAAAAGCAGAAAAAAATGACCCTTCACTGTGATAATCTCCTTCCTATAGCTTCCAACATTTCTAACCTTACCTTAAGTAAAATATGTTTTAATAAATTAGTTTTTGGATCATTTAACGACAGGAATTATTAATTTTTTCCACGGAAATGAGCAAACTAAGAGCCCAGTTCTCCCTCCCTGTTTCATCCTCTCTGACCATCTGGCTGGTCAAATGGATAGTAGTCTCAAAGGTCAAAGCAGCTATGGTCCATCGTGACCCTGTCAATATCACTGCTGCACTTATCTGTAATGGAAGACACTTTGTGTGACTGATAGTCAGGTGGGGGGTCGTGGACCGGGCACTATGCGTGAGCGTATGTATGTATGTATTTTTCTTCGTCATACAGTATGTGGGAGTGGTGACTGTGCTCAGATGATTGAAGCGTGATATGCGAGGATCACAGCCAGGACTGTGCCCTTGAAACGCTCATCGGTCAAGGGTATCGTCTGCCAACTGTGTGTTGGCGCGAGTGTTTGAGTACACAATGAAAGGATAAGTAAGTGTGTCTCCTGGCTCCGGGAACTATTACACCCTGAGTCCTTGACACACTGACTAAGTAACACAATGTATGCAGGAGTAGCGGAGCCTATAAAAAGCCTTGTTGGAATGAAAGCGGGGCTGTCCTCCCTGTAGCTAGCTGTGATAGCGTAGAGCTTCTTGCGCTGGAGCCAGATAATAATGAAACGCTGGTGTCAGACAGGAGACAGGGGAAAGAATCAGGCCTGTGGAACAGAGCGCTAATAATAGCAGCCGAAACTGTGCTATTCCCACCACTGACTGAGGAACCATCATCACACTCCTGCACACTCACTCACACACACACACACACACACACAGAGAGGCTCAGACAGACACACATACACACACACACACACTGGCTTGGCACAGAGTTTGAACAGTAACCTGATCAAGCCACCGCAGAAACCAAAGCAATCAGGAATCAAAGCAAATCTAGCATGCGTACAGTATGTGCATGTGCGTGCATGTGCCGTACAAATGTGCGGATGTGTGTGTGTGCAGGGAGTAGAGTGAGTGAGCCAGAGATAAATGGAAGCAGAGTTCGGTGGAAACCACTTTTCCCTCCATAAAGCGAGGAGCCCATGCTTCTGATGTGCCCTACCAGAGAGGAAAGAGAGGAAAGAGGGCCTTTCATTCAGCATGAGGAGATCTGTCTCGTCTCCTTTAGCTCCCCTCCGACCCCTCGTCTTCGCTCCTCGAGAGCATCTGAAGCCCATTCTCTCCCTCTCCTCCCCTCTCTCCATCACCCGCAAATATAACAACGTCTCTCTCCACGACAAGACGAAAGGATTTTTGCTCCTAATTGTACCCAGCCGTCACAGAGACGGAAGAGGTGAGGGGAAATCGGGAGAGGAGAGGAGAGGAGAGGAGGGGAGGGGAGAGGAGAGGAGAGGAGAAGAGAAGAGGGGAGAGGTGGGGAGAGGAGAGGAGAAGAGAGGAGAGGAGAGGAAGGAGAGGAGAAAGAAGTAGGGTAGGGAAAGGGAGTCAAAGCAGGGGAGAAGAAAGGGAGAAATGAAAGATGTGTTTGTTCAGTGCCACAGACTGACACATCTCTCTTATCTCTTGCCCAGCCAAACCATATGCCCCTAGGCCACAGAGGGAGGGAGGGAAGGAGGGAGGGGAGAAAGATGAGGTGTAAGTGTGTGAGGGAGGGTGGGGGTCGATTATAATATGTCTTCGCAGGATACGGGCACATGCCATGCGTACAGTAGGTAAGAGTTATTCAAGGTCAGCCAGGGATGGAGACAGAAATATAAATATGAAAGCCAATAAAAGCACGGAGAAGGGACACTGAACAGATACATGGCGAGGCACTGACTCGAACCGAAAGGGGCTTCTGCCTTGACCCGTGCTCCCCTACGGCTTCTCAGTCGCCTGTTGACCACACACGCCGCCGGCTCCCGCGCGATGAAACTGGCACAGCGCGGACGCCAACGCCACACGACACGGAGCCACCGTCAAAGCGTCAGACACTCCAGCAGCAGGAGCCATCAGGCCTGGCTGCATGGAAGAAGTAGAAGAAGAAGAAGAAGAAAAAAAAAAATCAAACAGATTTTGATTATACACAGGCATTCCCCTCTTTGGAAGCGAACGTGGACACAAATTGTGAATGTCAAACACTATTTTTGACTGCTACTGTATTTGGGAAAAGTTGTGTTTGGTTAGTTTTGTGTTACCAGCCAGAACCTGAAGCCTGCCAAGACTTGAACATATAGCTAGAGGTTTGATATGTTAAGTTGAATAGTGAGTTTAATGTATACAGTAGTATCCTGACTGAATGACCGGGGCACTTCTTATGTGTATATATGTGTGTGTGTGTGTGTGTGTGTGACTGGTCCCACATGTTCAACTCCTGCTGAACCACGCGTCCGATTCCCCTGTTTATTGACTGGAAACTGATACCTTTAAGGGATTCATTCATGCTACATTACGCGAAGTAAATTCAATAGCCCAGGCATCATGGTTTGGTCATTCACCTTCTTGCCCTGGGTGATTTTTACATGTTGGATGTCTGCCTCTCTTTCTCTCTCTGTGAGCTTTTCCTTCACAGAAGCCGTTGTGTTTTCCCAGCGCTCTACTGCACAGCCTCATTTCTCAACAACACCTCCAGCTCAGGCCAGCTATACATGCCCAGAGGGCCGGTGAAGTTGGTTTTATTTTATTCAGTGTGAGTTTTACGCGCTTTTAATAGGCGCAGAAATTTATGCAGGCGGGGATTTTATCTGCTAGATTCCAACGTGTGACTCCACATTACTGGAGCGCCATTAAATGTAAACTCCCGGAAAGTACGCCGCTGCTACTAGGAATAGATCCAAGTGTGTGTGCATGTGGGCGTAAGTCAGTGTGTGACTGGCTATCTGCAGCTCATGGTGTAGATTTTACAGCGTGCCTCCTGAGTATGCTTCTGACCCATCACACACATACACACACAAACACGTACACACACACACACACTCCTGGGTGCGGAAGGTGCGCTCTTTATCACTGTGACATTTCCATTTAACACGCAGCCCAAGAGCTCTTACATTCACATCCATGTTTCCTGTGCCCCATGCTTGAGGCACAATACCAACCACTTAACATTTAGCAATGGCAGATCAGCCCCAAATTCTTCCACTTCCCAAACCTTCCATGGGAAAACTCATGATTTATCTTTGATTTGGAGTGACAAGAGTTATGAAGGGACCACGACCTACTACGGTGAAACAAAGGAAGCATGGGCTTACTGCTGCTTCATGGTGCACACTGAGGAGCGGTTGTATCTGCTCTGAACTGAACTGTTGAGCTCCAGTAAATGCAACTTATGGGCAGAGAATGGCTTCCAACCCTAAATCTGAGGGGTCACAGAGATGATTAAAGGAATAATAAAGTTAAAAACTAATATGTTAAACAAAATGATGACTTTTCTGGATTTTGTCTAATCTTGTGAAAGAGTGTTTTCTTTTGTGATAATTTTACCTCTTTGTGGCTCTGAAAATGCTTCAAATGAAACTATATTTAACCTTTTTAAAGTGTGAGAAAAAAGTGAAAATGATGTCTTCAAATGCCTTGTTTTGTTTGTTTATTCAGCTCAAAAATCCTAAGAACTATTGAGCAAGTCAGACTAAAGCAGGAAATTTGATAAGCTGGAACCAGCAAAATTGTTGCAGATGAGCTTTCTGTTGATTACCTAATCTATTAATCAAAACCAAAGTCATGTTTCAGCTCTAGTCTCCAGTTGACTTTGATTTGCATTTCAGGGTCACAAGCTAAAAGTGGCAGGAAACATTGGACTGATTTTAAGGTATTTTAGAGGCAAAACAACTGCAGAGAGGACACATATTTAGGAAAATGATCTGCAGATATCAAACAAAGCAATTCTGTTCAGAAAGGCTGTGGTCAATTAGTAGTAGGTTGTTTTGTAGGATCACATCATAACTTTCAAAGCAAAAAAACTGACCTATACGGTGGCCAATCCACGGGGTCACACTTGTCCTTTATAGACAATGCATTGGCCTACACACATTTGGGATTTGCTGTATATTAGGAGTCTGTAGGTTGACCTCTTGGCTCAATTTATCTGTCAGCCATCCATTCCCACCTAAAAGGAGATCCCATGAAAAGTAGCCTGGGCTTCTGTTCGTGACTGTATCTCACCTCTGCCTTAATGTAAACCAGATGTGACGGATGATGACTTTTCTCCACTCTTTCATTTGCTACCGACAGTTGCTGACCCGGGGCGTCCTAGCTGCCCGGGGTCCCTGTCGGTCGGGGCCCTGCCTGCCGCCCTCTCTGCACCTCAGGGCCGCTCAGCTCCAGCGTTTAACGCGGTGATTAATCACACTGCGCGGCGGACGTGCTGCGCTGAACACGGCCAGTCACCTCCATTAAAGGCGGGGGAGCTGCGGCGGACACAGAGAGCACTTTGTGCGGGGGAAACACAGGTCATTGTCTGCTGCGACGCCCGGCCCGGTAGGGACTCATGAAGGTGGACTTTGTGCGG
The DNA here is from genome assembly GCF_910596095.1 of Thunnus maccoyii. Taxonomy (NCBI): domain Eukaryota; kingdom Metazoa; phylum Chordata; class Actinopteri; order Scombriformes; family Scombridae; genus Thunnus; species Thunnus maccoyii. The sequence goes on along the minus strand of NC_056549.1, from coordinate 19,097,142 downwards.
GTGTTTTGACAACCTCAGCTGAGCTTCCGAAAACCGCATGTGTGCCACATTTCCTATTTCATATCCTGGTTTGGTAACTAGGATTACATGGGATTGAAATAATACATCACTGTTTTGTCTTTTAACTCCTACTTTGAATATAAAACAAAACATGTTGTGCGAAAACTTTTGTTTAATTTTAAAGTAATTTAAATCAAGTGAACAACTATAATTGAGAGCTAATGAGTTATTTACTTGCTCCATTAATTTACTGCAACCAATCTCCAGAAATGGTCTCTACCGCCCCCTACAGATGGCATCACCCTGCTGTTTTCCACAGTTAAAGGACAGTTTCACCATTTTTCAAGTCTGTCTTAAAACAAACGGCTGTAACATTGAAATATATCTACTTGGTTTGACTAATTGGGACGGCTGAAGTGTCATATTAGCTTCAGATGAACTTTTAAGTACATTTTTGCAAAGAAGGAGGCTTGTGGATTTTGGGCCCCATCACTTACATTGTAAGCACATTTAGAGAGGATCTTCTAATGGTGAAAAATTGTGAACACATCCTTTAAGTGTGATCTACTGTATATTGACAATACTGACAAACACCATGAAAATGAGTTTAAACTTACTTTCAGTCTGGGGTATTGCAATGAGATATTGGATTATAATGATTGTAATATCCTGGGCCCCAAACCTTAGAGGACCCTTAAATATCTGGACTATTCATGCCTTTGTTGGTTTTCAAGTGTATAATAAACCTTGTCTACTTTAAACCTTGACCCTTCAGGTCCTGGAAAAATAGTTAAATGAAAATTTTAATCAAAAATAGTATTAAAAATAAAGGAAAACACCTAAAAATCATCAAAGTCATCAATCAATCAAAAAAGTGAAAAAGCTGCACACTCATTACTCATTAATTAATTTTATTTGTTGATCTACATGTATTAAATTCATCTGAGTTATGAGTGTGCAGTGTTTTCACTTTTTTTACATCAAAAATATTATATCAGTTATCTGAAACAAACTCAGATCATTAGTAAGCTAATGATTTTGAAATAAAACATGGTGATGGATTCTTGACCTCCTTAGATGAGCTTTAAAGATTCCCTCCAGACATGCTTTAAGATATATAAAAGTCCTCTGTGTGAAATTGTGGCTTTCTCACAAAATGTTCACTTATCTTGTTAAAAACAAACATCCAACTAAATGAACAAAAAGAAAAACAGTTTTTTGCTTTAAGGGGGACTTTAAACAAGCGACTAAGGCAGTACCTATGCAATATCTGGAGGTGTGTGTTGAATTCATTCAAAGTGGTTAGGTTCGCATTGATGCTGTTGTGGCAAGTAAGTGTGTTAGGGAGGATGGCGGCAGGATAATTCCTAGTTTCAGGCTCGCTTGCAATATGTAATTATGACTGTCTCATGAAAATATGCATACAACATACTGTAATCCCTGCACTGCACCATGTTGTCTGCAGTGCAGCATCATATGCTGCCATATGACTGTCGCATACATATTTGCATAGATATCTACTCATGTGATGACGCCAGAGAAAGTTGATAACTGGCAGACTGGATGCTTAGGGAGCCGAGCCAATCAAGAGAGCTGTCAAAGAGGCTTTTCATTGGCCCAGCAGGAAGCTGGACAGCAGTGTCCCCGATGGTGACTCTTCAGGCTGGCAGACACACAGGCGGGCAGAGCCGGGTGAGTGCCTTGGCACTGGAAGTGGAGACGGCATTCTGGTGGAGCAGTGGCTGGCACCAGCAGCAGACTGGCCTCTCCAGTGGCAAAGAGGGAGATCACACACACACACAAACACACTCTGCCACGCTCCTGCTGAGGAGCAAACGGAGGCTGGTAGGAAGGGCTACTCTTGAAAAGCTGCCGTTGTCTGGAGATGGCTTTCATGTGAATGGGAGCCCTTAATAGGCGTTGTGTGACGGCTCTCGTTGCACGCTGAGCACCGAGTGATCCTCTTCTGTTGGGTTTTAATTAATAAGCAATGTTTGAAGGCCACAATGCACTTGGAGGGACAACACAGTTACTCCTTGGTGGCCTCGATGCTGTTTGTTTTGGAGTCGTACTCAAACTCCCACTGGGGTGACCACATAAGCTGGGAGGTGCTGACATTTTTCATAAACTATTTTCAAAGGAGTGAGGTCTGCACACTGTTAAGCTTCCAATAAATAATCTTATTCTCTTTTTTGAGGCAACATTTCAATCTTCAAAATCTTCCTCAGTTACAGGCCTTTCTTTAATGATTTGACTGCTGCCTCTTCAATAAAGACCTGTTTATTTTTTTACATTTGCCTGAGGAAGATCTTACAGATCGACACGTTGCCTCAAAAAAAGAGAATTAAATTATTTATTGGGAGCTTAACAGTGTACAGCCCTCACTTCTTTGTATCATGCTATGAAAAACTTTTGTCTTGCACCTGAATAATTTGCCAGGATGTGTGCACACTTAGTCCCTCTTGTAGACCATTTTCACCCATTGTTAAAAAAAAAAAACGAACAAAAAAAAACACTTCAAGGTCTACCAGAGTGCTGTAGCTCGCAGGTATGATACTGGAGTATGTAATGGTAAGAATATGACAATTTTCTACCTTTTCTCAAAGTGAAAAACTGTCAGTTTACTATGTAGGTAAAATAAATCCCATGTACACATATAAAACAATCAAAAATCATCTAACAAATAAGCAAATAATATCAACACAATGTTCTTCCTCCTGGATGTGGTCACCAAGTTAGTCAGTTCAGTAAATTTTGAAAGGTTCGATTAAATATTTAGTCTGCCTTTTGTATTTTTTTTATGGTCTTGCTGCCATATGAAGTGACTTTTTGGTACTTTTTATGTGTACTTTATATATAAATGTCCAGCCAGGACAGTCAGTCTGTACACTGCTCAAAACACCTTTCTGTCTTTGATTGACCGGCACAGAAAGATGTTATGTCTTTCTTAGAGCACCAAACCAGTACGTTGTGCACTGTGGAGAAGTTATGCATCAAATGCACACAAAACATTCTCAGACAGTGTAAATAGCGACACCATGCCACACACATTTGCCATAACAATTACAACCTACAGATGAAATGATCCATGATAACAGGCAATTTTCTTCTATTGTGGACCAAGGGTGCCACCTGGTGGATCGCCAGGAAACCAGCGACTGAGGACCACCCATGAAATTAAGTGCCAAGCCTGCTATTTGCAATAAAATGGCATTCCTTTGATCCTTGAAAGAACCTTAAGAGATGTAGGCATGTCATGAACCGTGGAAAATAAGGGAAGTCACATGTTTGTCCTGGAGCAAGAAAGAAGTTTGACCATATATGTTGTAGCTTTACAGACCTACAGGCTGCATGTTATAACAGAGAAATATCTGACATTGTTCAAAGTGCTGAAACATGTACTATGAAGAAACCATTTATATTTCACTACTCAAATTTTTTGTTTTTACAGTGGGATTACAGATCATTCTTCAAATTCCAAGGTGTATCATAAGGTGGTGTGAAAGTTTATAGATGTATGTTGAACCTGACGGCGTCATCTGTGCTACAAATGTAGGGTCAATTTCTCGTGGCACCAGGGAAACTATGACTTGTGTATCAGATGCATCAAGGAAACAGTTGAGTTATTAGGACAAAGGGTAGTAGGACATCTTACAGCAAAGATCATTTTAATGGTCCCAAATATTCTGAACAACTAAGTGTACACTCATGTAAAAGGAAAAAAATGAGAAGATATGACAAAATTCATCACATCTAGAATTCCACTCAATCTTTAATCAAGACGGGATTACAAATTCTCCAAAAAATCTGCAGTTTCAAAGGGCAAAAAGGGTAAAACTAGCTCACCTACTGAGGTCTTTAAAAACCTGTTCAAGTGTGACTGAAAACGTCCTGAACATTTAAAGGCAGGTCTTTTTTGTTGTCATTTACAAAAAACAGGAGAAAGATTGAGAGACAAATAGAGAACAAAATGAAAAATAATGAAGAAACTGCTGGCTTTTTTTCTCTTCAGAGAAATAATGTCCGCTGAGGAACGACGACACTGATGACATCATCAAAAGACAACAAAGACAGCTCTTTGCCACATGCTGCCTCCCGTCTGGTCCTATATACTAAATTAAAAAAAGGGGACAAAAAGCAACAGACAAAGAGGGAGAAAGAGCAGAGGAAAAAAAAAAAAAAAAGAAGTAGAAAGGAACAGGGAGGAGGTGGATTCTGAGGAGGGGATGGGGGTGCGAGTGGTGGTTCTGGGTCTGAATTGGCCGGCCCATTTGGGTCGCTGTGATGTCCTTCCCTGAGTGGGGGGGCGGGGGGGCAGTGGGTTATGGTCCAAGCTCGCAAGCTCTCTGGGATTTCAGTCTGTGTGTACATGTGTTTTTTTGTATGTGGTCATTTCCTCCAGTTGCTGAATTAAACTCCAACCTGTCTCATACTGTCTGAGTCCGCTGAAGATCTTTTGAGTGCGATCTTTTCTCCCCCGACTTTCACGCGTCTGTTCACTTTTCAGACGGTTTTCCACTCCCAGTCTCCTGATTGGCACTTGTATGAATTGGGCTAGTCTGAGGAGGCTTCGAAACCATTCACAGTCCGCTCCTCTTTTGACCACCTGCTGACAGCGAGGGGTGGCTTTCATTCATTCAATTTGTTTACAAGTTTGATCATTCCTGTGTGAAGTCTATGCGCTGAAACTGTCTGAGCGGTGCACAAACTGAGACAGTGAAGCTTCTTTAGGAGCTCAGTTTGGACTTTTTCGAAGGTGGCAGAGGGTCCTCTTTACTCTCCCCATCGTCCTCCTCTTCTTCCTCCTCATCGTCATCGTCAGGATAGTCCACCAATCCCACTAACCCTCCCTGAATAAGACAAGAAACATAAATCACATACTGTATCTAGTCATGATCCTGATCAATATTACACTACTACAAGTCAGTGGGCAGAGTTTGTAGTAGATTGGCAACAATAATTTAGCAGCCCTGTTATGTTTTAGATGTTAGCTTACTTCAGTGTCTCTTCACAACTCTTAACACTCTTGTCCATTACAGAAATGTACTAACTCTGGGAAGATGTTCAACGTCAAAAACACTCTGTTAGTGCTAAAACTACTGTTCCAAATTGTGTCCTACTGTGTGTGGATCTCTTGTGTGTCCATTTATGCAGAGTTTAAAAATTGCACTTATTTTAAAAATGATTTGACCTGTAAATCCTGTTCTATTGTTTATGTGCCATTCCTACTGTCTCTCCCTCTATTTTCCCGCTGTTTAAATAAAACTGACAAGTATAAAATCTGTGCAGGCCAATGACACATTGCTGGTGGTGATCATTCTCTAACACAAAACAAGGATTGTAGGAGATGTGTGAAAATAAACAGCCTAAGTGTGAAGATTTTGTAGTCAAAGCTCAATTTTCACCAAATTCTTACTTCCTTTTAATTAACTAGTGTTCCAGACAGAACAGACATTGTGAAAAATCATTTTTGTCTTCACAGAAAACAAATTAAGTTTGAGAATATTTCAGCATAAGAATTTATAGTGAAACACTGAAGAGCAATAAAAAACAAAACCTCAGGTGAATTTTGTGTGTTATATGATGTGGAATTTAGAGACTTCTCAGATCAATTTCCAGTGTATATAGTGTCAATAATCAACATGTAGTCAGTTACCCTCGTGGTTACAGCTGTGGTGGAGGGTGAGCTCCGTGCCCCTGAGCCCGGAGACCCTGGTGATCCCGGAGAACCTGGGTTCAATGAGGCAGATGAAGGAGGGCTCGACAGGCTGGTTTTGGTCGAGCCAGAGAAGGAAAGTTTGAAGCTAGGGTTCTGTCTGCCTGACAAGCTCGACTTCCCCAGTACTTCCTTGTCCTCTGGGTCTTTCACTGGAGATGGAGAGGTGGACAAGAAATGGTCATTTTCCCCATTCAAGTTCTTGGAAATACAAATTTACCTCTTCAGGGGTGAACAAAATATTATCCTATAACCAAGACATATTTCTCTTTTATTGTTTGAATGTCATTTAAACCAAAATGTTATTGTATTTTTTTTTAAAAATGCCTATTTTTACTCACAACCACATTTAACAGATATAATCTGAATGAAAAAACGTTTCGGGAGTTTTGTGAGTGATTCAGAGTCTGTTTAGGTAGAGCCCAGCCATGATGTATCAAGCCAGAATCTGGACCATGCCCATACATACAGGTAATTTATCATGAAACAGCACCAGAACAACAGCAGAAAGTAGCTGACGACAGGATCAAGCCTTCACAGTGAGGCATTGTAGAGGCATGTCTTTGTGGTAACAAATCAGGCATTTTGCCAGTGGAATATGCCAAATTTGATTATTTTTACTATCAGCTATAGGCTTTGGCTTATTCACATCTTCTTTAGTTTGTTGCTTTCTTCTATGAAATACAATGCAGGCAAACAACAGCATAGTTAATTATAGAATAAAACTGTCCTGTAATAACTGACTACAGCATGTGATTCTGTCCAACCTCACTTTCACCCCAAAATACCTACTCAGAGTAGGAAAAAACATGCTTACATTTCTTTCTCTCCATGAACTTGCTTATAGGTTCCATGAGGTCTTCCTCACTCTTCATCTTGTCAGAGGGAGGAACCACTGCTTCACCATCCTCAAGGTCATCCTCATCTGTGTTGAACCACATCTCCTCTTCATCCTCCAGCGTCCGTGCGTCACGACGGAAGCGGTGGTTCCTCAAGATGGAGCGCATGCTGGACGAGATAATGCAAAACTTAGTTGTCAAAGAAACAATACATATACTGTCCATACTCTAACCTAAGAAGGTGATTTTTAGCCAGCATACCCCTTAAAGAGTATTTTGAACTTCCTAATGTGAGTGACAACTACTAGCTCATATCATGTTCTTTGTCCAAAACCACTTTGTACCCGTTTCTGAAAATAACTTTGTAAAACACATTGAACAAAAGCAAATCTCACAGGAATGAAGTAATAATTACAAAAGGGAAAACTGGCAGTGTTGGTCTGTGTGCTGAGTTTAAGTTGCGCCACAATACTAACAGTCTTAAGTGACTCAGAGTTTCACTTTCTGATTAGATTGTGTTTACTTCTTTCACAGTCATAGATGAGTAAGAGGTAGATTGCACAATCTAAGCCATTACATGTCACAGCACTCAAGTGTTTGGCTGAGAAACCTGTGGAATAACTAGGGATGCCCCCCGAAACCCGGTTCTGAATTGGAACCGGTTCCAAACGGCCGGGCTCAGCAGAGCAGGGAAGCTGTGGTGGTGAAGATAACGTTAGACTTGTGTTAAGGACAACTACGCTCATTACTGTAACTGCAATAAAACCTTTGCGGGTAAAAAGACAAAAAGAGTAATTTATCAAAACATCAACAAGCATGAACATGTGGAAAAGTGATGTTTTCATCTGTTTTGCCCACAGTCTCCCATCCACCGCTGGCATGTTTTACACAACCGCAGTGTGCTTGTTAGGCTAACATCAAATTGTTATAAAACAAGCTAAAACGAAAGCTGTCTGTTTGCAGCCTAACTGTTTAGCTTAGTTTGTAACATATATTTAAATGTGGAAAATTCTTGTAAACTCAGCTACCGGCTGAGACAGCAGCCCCCTCTCCAAACCAGCCCCTCCTCTCTATCAGCAGTACCTGAAGGCAGGTCTTCTTTCTGAACTCCACTCAGTATTTGTCAGAAGTCAAGGATATTACTTATTTTATTGACATTTTAGTTTTGTTTCCAGTGAGATATTACTAAGTAAACATTACTGTTGCTACTTTAGAAACATTTAGTTATGTTTAAAATAATCGATTCTAATCCAGTTCTGAATTTATTTTTCAAATTAATGTTTTTTAAAAAAGCAATTCTTTAGTTCTGAAAAACAATCGATGAGAGTATCGATAAAGAATTGGAACGATCCTAACGATAATCATCCCCAGGAATAACATTTGATTGTATACAGGCACTGTGACAGAATACACTCACACCCTAAAAAACACATAACTCACAAGTGATATATTAGTCATTTTTACAACTTAATAATGCATGTTATCTAATGGAGAAGTCACGTTGACCTTTTCTTTTTTTGATTTATTGTGGGACATAGACACACATGAAGAATGTCCTCACTCCATTAAATCATTCCTGACTGTAACAGTTGTGGTGCTGCAGCTTCGTTTTTCTCACCTATCCAGTTTGGGGTTGTCTTGCCTCTCTCGTTGCTGTTCATACCGCAGCTTTAGGCCTTTGAATGTTTGGACATAGTCCACGTCCTCCAGAGCTTTCCAGTAGTTCTCTACTATATGAGCTGTGAGAGATTTCACATCCTCCTGGGAGCAATGGGAGGAGAGAGAGAGGAAGGTAGAGAGCCAGTAAAAGGGGAAAAATAAAGGGGAAAAGTATGGAAAGTGAAGAAAATGGGAAGTTGAGACAGAGGAAGAGCAAAAGAGGAAGGGGAAAGAAGTATGGAGGAAATGAGCAAGAGACAGAAATAGAGAGGGGAGATCACACCAAACAAGTTAATATGAATCAATAAAATGTTTTACAGCTAACAAATTCTCACTTTTGGGAACATGGTTAGACTACCTACATATATTGGTTACTCAGAAAATGCATAAAAATCTACCCATGTCAATACACATTTGTCACAGTGTAAACTTAATAACATATACTATAAAATGTACTTTTGAGGTATATCACAATGACTGGTTAGCATGAGACAAGCAAAAAATATTCTGCCACTGTATCAATGTGTCAATTTTGAGGATACAAGCTACAGAGAAAAATAAACAAGGAGTGAAGCAGAATAGCAGAATTGGGGTCCTCCAACTTCCTCAACTAAGCCAAGCATGAGGAAAGAGGAGGCAGGAGCCTGACAATAATATTAAAAAAAAAAAAAAAAAAAAAAAAAAAAAAACTCCCATTCTAAATCAAGAAGCGTTTTACATGTGAAGCATTTTCTTTCAATGTTGCTCAGTTTTGTCATGTATTAAACTGCAGAAATGGACAGGAAAAGTGAGACAACGGTGCCACGTGGCAAATGTAAATGTTCAGTTCTTGGCACAACAGATCAAAAGTGACATAAAAACACAAAAGTTGAAGGAAAAAGGAATGCAGAGTCAGGCGATACTCACCACACGGACATACTCAAACATCTCAATGATAGCAGAGTTCATGAGATTATAGCGTGAGCCATTGTTGAGGAAGGCCTTGATGACAGGCTCGAAGAGAAAGTTTCTCATTATGTAGCGATTGTAGAATTCATCCTTCAGACCAATGATCCTCCGCATGAAGCGCAGGGCACCTGGGCACACAGAGAGAAAGGAACGATGATCGATTTCTATTGGAAATGTGCTTAATGTTGCAAGATGTTGTCTAAGTTGACAGGCACCTAGAAAAAGAGATTTCGTTGTGATTATATGTAACTCACATAGTGCCAGGAAGGCATGCTGAGAGGCAGTGAGCACCAGTACCCTCCTGAGAATGTCCTTGTTGATGATGTAGTTTTTTATGTGATAGGTGTGGTGCTCAACACAGAATGTCAGCAGTTCCAAAATCAAGGCCAGCAACTGGGATGTTTGAAAATCATCTAAGAGAAGAGGGAAGATAGAAAGCCACATAAAATGATTGTTCATAAAATTATATTTAACAAAAAAACAACACAATTGTCATCAAACATCTCACAGATATTCAATACCTTTGCTAGGTTTTTCCTCTGTGGTGTTGGCCAGTAGTGGAGCTGAGAGGACATGCATACAGTGCTTGTAGAAGAAGCTCAGGAACTCTGTCTTTTCTGTTTTCTGGAGAGAGTACACAAAAAGAACAATTTTATCTATATCATGATACTGATATGTATAGATATGAATGCTTTCACAGTTCCATCACTCAACATCAAGAGTTACGGTGCAAAGATCTGGTTTTTCCTGTTACACTGGTATCATTATTGCCACCAACTTTCTCAATTAATGCAGGGTAACTTGATTGGCAAGAAAATCCAGGTATCCAGGGTGGATATTTTTTTCTGATATGACTCTGTCTGTATATATACAACCAATATCCACATTTAGATCACATTTTTCTCTCTTGAATGTACAGAAACTAATGTGGCACCACCTCCCTTTTCTTCTTGTAATGACTGTCCTTACAGTGCTGCTGAGTTTTTTGCTACAAAATAGTGAAGTCACTTTCCACACTTTCCTTTAACACTCTTACATCTTTTGTAATGACATTGAAGGTGTTTTTGCTTGATCTCATTTGACTAAAAAAAGGATACAATGTTCAAAAGTGCTTATGGAAAAATTTAATCCCAATATGAATTGCACTGCTCAGGCTTAAGGTTTGTTCATACTTCAATACGGGCACAGAAAGCATGTACATGCTTCTATACATGTGCACTAGAAAAGAAGATGGCGACCTCTGGCAAGCAGGAAAAACAGCTTCTTTTTGGGTGAATAACAATTATAAGACCAAGGATGGGGAATACAGCACAATGCTCAGGATGAGAAGCATTGCGTGTTTGTAGAGCATTTGTAGTGTGTACGGTTGCTGCAGTCGCAAAGTTTGGGGTGCATGGACCTTCATGGAAATGGGTAGATTACAAATTTTATGATCATACAGATGCAGCAAGCATGGACAGGGTCACGTCATTCTGAGATTGAACCCATGTCTTAGGAGTAATATACAAACTCACATTTGCAGTAGCCAGCATGTTCTCTGGGTCCACCAGAGTCCGTAGCAGGCCCATCAGCTGCACCGCGCCACCTAGCTCTGGGTCAGTGTCACAGATCATGTGTTCTATGATCAGGTTGATCAGGAGGATGTCCTGGAGGGCCAACAAATAATCATCAGTAACAACACATTTGTTCATATCCACCTATGTCGTGCGATGAATTGCATGCTCTCATATTCCAAAATCAAAATACTGGCGGCAGGGAAATGATGCTAAATTCTGAATATGATTTGAATTTTGTAGAGAGCTTGAACAGCAGATCTATACAAAATACCTGACACACTGTCTGGCTAAATTTGTCCACATACTTACATCATCATTTTGCTGAGATTCCTGCATGACGAACTCTCGTACCATGGAGGGGTTGTACTCCACCAGATAAGAGAAGATATCAGTGGCTGCCCCACGCACCTGAACATCATCCATCCCCTGTTTCATAAACATACATCATATTTGTCAGTGGATTAAAACAAATTTCAATGGTCAATCCATCACTAAAACGTACTGTGGGGTACAAAAAAAAACTGCAAACTCAGATTGTGGTTAGATGCAGGGAAATGTGCTATTTCCTTTGGTCTAAGAACAAAGTGTATTTGGCTGTCTAATCTGTCCTCTTGTATCAGAACCATTCTACTTGTTTGTTCTCCTGCAGTCATTGGTGTGGTAGTGAAAGCAAAGTAACTGTTTCCACCAACAAGAAAAACTGGTACAGAGGATGTCAAAACAAAAATAGTTGATTTGAATGTGACATAAAAGGAAGCTGTATTTTAATGCAGTGGCAAATTTCTGAGAACAGATGTATATTATGGCAGTTGTTGTACCCTCTAAGTTTTTTGATGTTTTAATATGTTGTAGGGTTTTTTTTGGTTCCAAATGCAGTTCTTAGTCAAAAAAGCAAATCAAGTCAGCCCTCTTGGTGTTCAAAATATGTCACAATTTATCTGTCCACACTTGAATGGGAATTCTATTGCCTTTCTATGCAGTAAAATAAATTAAACAAATTATTTTTGGAAAACGAGAAAAAGCAGTTGTATGCCTCCGCCAACCAGTCAAATTGCAGTTTACATCCATGTCTGTCCAGACTCATAATATTTTCTGAATTCAGTGTCCTTGACCTTTGATCACCAAATTCTAACCAGTTTATCCTTGAGTCCAAGTGGACGTTTGCGCCAGATGTAATGAAATTCCCTCCAGGCGTTACTGAGAATTGCATTCACGAGAGAATGGAACGGACATGAGGTCACAGTGACCTTCACCTCTGACCACCAAAATCTAATCAGTTCATTCTTGAGTCCAAGGAATTAAACTGATCAACCAGGTCATTTACATCATGAAACTTAGCTAAGCTGCTACACTGAGCAGAGAAGACAAGAGGAAAAATTATTAGATCTCTCATTAAGGATGCAAAAGTTTAAAGTAAGGTTAAAATCTTGCATTTATATGGGCTAAATTAACAGGCATGGTGAGACTCATGACTCTGACCTTTCTGGTTAAACATTAAGTTAGAATTAACAGAGGGTCTCATACTTGTGAGTACCAGTATGGTGAAAGCTGGGGTTTGAAAGGGGTGGGACAGGAGATATTATATATATGTATGGAGGAGGGTGTGAGTAACTATTGTGCCCTATCCTCCATACTGGTCAGGGGACCTGCAAACTGTAAGTGATGTCTGTGATTAACGATATGATTCAACGATATTCAAGATTATCACACCTGGTAGACAGTAGGTAGTTCCATTTGGGACTTCAACAAATCGATTTATGGTATCAACAACCAGAAAGACCTCAGGCTCTCAATCTATACAGCCACCACACACACACAAACACACACAACACCATACGTGTTGCTGACCACTGATACGTCCACATCAGGTACAGGTTTCATGTGATGAAAAGCGGAGTCAACAGCAAAAACATGGATCGTGGATTGTGCATCATGAGCAGACTGTTTGGTGGCAGGGGCTTACTCTCTGGAAATATACGCAAGTGGGTCAGAAAGCGTTTCTTGAGCCGTGGCAGAACTCCAAGTTCATGTGCAGGCCATCACATGGTGGGGGCCACATTGCTAGCTAGCATTAACTCGGCTAGCGGTGCAAAAGAGCCCGGGGTAAAGAGAGAGAGCATCCTCATCTGCAAGCATTGAAGAATTAATTTTAAATGTATTTGAAGATGTTTTCTCAACTAAAATGTGTTGTACATGTAACATAACTCCTTTAGGGAATAGCTCAGTGCAGTCGACAGAAAGCATGTGTGTGATGGTGAGGCTGCAGCGACACCAGTCTGCGGCACACACAGACACAGGGACAAGCCAGAGGACGACTGCCGTTTTGACCCAAAACCAGAGCAACCCGCCTGCCATCCGGAGAGAGACACACCGAGAGCAGGCTGAGCAGGCAGAGAGCGGGAGGGTTTCTGCTGAAAACAAGCACAGTGACCCAGGGAGACATGAGAGCAGTTGCTCACTAACAGCTACGTATGTTAACAGCAGAGAGCAGGAGGGAGGACAGATATCCTACTCCGCTACTCTGTGCTCCGACTCTGCTGCTGCTGCTACGGACGGACATGGAACTTCCAGTTTATAATTGTAGCACCCGTCCTATTATTGATAACAAGCTTAAAAATTAACTAAAAAGTGGTTTTATTCCTATATAAAAAAGCAAAATGCTGGTATGGTGGTAAAGTAATGTCATTGGTGCCCGAACACCGTGTATCACCGGTAGCCCACCCCCCCAAAAGCCGACCAAAGTGTCTGATAAGACTAAAGAGAATTCAGCTGAAATACCACCAAAAACAACACATGGTCCTTTCTAAATTTTCTTCCTCATACCAAATTGTACCATGACAACTTGCATCAGCCATCCTGATGATTGTTTTTGTTGTGTTTTCTCAACTGTGTGTGCTCAATATGGAAGCCTCAAGGGTAATACTGACCACTCACAACCAATGTGTTTTTTTTATTGTGGTCTGAGTTCATTTGACTTGGAACAAAGAACAAAATGCTGTGATCCACATGAGAAGTTGAAATGGAGCATGTATGGAAATACCCTTAGTCTAGTGACAAAAATGTTTACATGCCATTCTTTGAAACAATAGGAATTGGGAAAAAGGATTTTGCTTCCTCAATGAAGACTTTTTGTACTGTGTATAGTCCCTGACGACCAGATAGCATTTCATGTAATAAATCAGAGCTGAAATGCTTAGTTGATTAATCAATTAGGTGTTTTTGTTTCATAATTTGTTTTTTTCTGTTTTATAACACAATAAACATGAGGTCACATGTTTTGCAATTGCATTTGCTATAGTTTCAGCTGTCAGACTCTTTATTAGTCAGGTATGAATCCCATTTAGTCCAATACTCGTCTCCTTTTTCTTTCTGCAATCTTAATCTGAATGTCATATGTTCCATACTGTATATGCTGTTTACAGTATCTATCCATTGGTTCAGGGTGGGAAAAGCCAGGGCCTTATAATTGCCTTCTTGCTTGCTTCCATGATAATTTTTAGTAAATATTTATCTCTGATATCCAGTCATTAGACATTTTCTTAGTAGAAAGAGAGACAGGTGAACTCAATATCAAATCCTAGTTCCCCCAGCAGAAGTCTCTCCAACTTTGTGAGTTTGTAATAGTCATGTGGGTGTGGATTATGAGAGTCCATTCCATTGGAGAGATTTCAATGTCCAGTACTCTTTCCCACTTTTGCTTCAATAATATACTTGTCTGTATACTGTTCCCCAATAATCCACCCAGTGGGTTCCAAATGTATGCTTTAATAAATAGCTGTGTAACATCAGAGGGTTCTTCCTTGCTCAGTCCCATCACCTCTTTTACATAATAGTGTCACATTTGCAAGTATCTGTAAAAATCTTATCTCTCTAGACCATATTTTTCAGACATAGACCAGAGGTCTACTAATTCCCCATCCTTCACTGAAGAAGAATACGATGTGAAACCATGCCTTATCCATTATCTATATCTTAAATCTTGGGATGCTGGCTGGGGTTTTGGTCATATGCTGGCCAGTAGTAAGTAATTTTATGTCTTTCTGGATCTGAAACTTCTTCAAGAAGTCTAGCCATATGCCTAAAGAAAAACAAACCCACTGATTCTGGATATCAAGTGAGTTTTTGATCATACATGGGCAGCCCAACAAAGATTGTATAGATATACCTGATATTGATAATTCAATGTTTTTCCAATTGGCCTCATATTCAGGGTTACACCAAAGAATCAATGGTCTTAATTGTGCTGCTACATAATAATCCCTCAGGCATGGAAGGGCCACCCCCCCCCCCCCATATGGGATGGCACGTATTTGTGTTTACGTGCCATCCCATATATTTTAATCGATTAGTTGACATTTGTCATTTAGTTGTCATTTTTTGAGCAAAATTGCTGGTTTCAGCTTAACAGTTGTGGGGATTTCCTGCTTTTCTTAATTTTATTTGATAATAAACTGATTATCTTTGCGTGTTGGACGAAACAGAAACTAAGGTTTTTAGAACCTGCGATGCACTTTTTTTTTTAAAAACTAATTTGACATTTTATAGTCAAACAATTAATTGAGCAAAAACAAAATCAGCAGATAAATCAATAATGAAAATAATCATTTGTTGCAGCTCTTGAACAGATGCACAATTGTAACAACAGACAGGTGTTCATTATCAGCCAGTATCATCTAAGATACGGGTTAGACTCCAATATGGTCTTCAATTATGTTATTTGACCAAAAATTGTCTAATTTCTGTTTTGTCTTTTTTGTCTTCTTGGATATATGTCACTTAATTCTACTTTTAAATTATCAACAGACACAAAGCCACATTCCATTATCACAATGCAAAAAAATCAGAGCCAACAAGAGTTCCATTAAAGTTAAATTTGTGTAAGTTGCTGCACTCACCAGTATGACCTCTAGTGCAGGTAGAATGCCCATGTTTGACAGTGTCTTGAAGAAGGCGTCTCTGTTTTGAGGTTGTAACGTTTGTGAGAATGCGCAGAATTCCTTTAGGAAGTTCACCTACAAGAAAAAAACCAACATGGCTAGGTGAAACAAGGAACAAGGAGAAAAATTAAGAGCAAAATTTTTTCAAATAACTATCTCTGATGAAGGTCTGGCATACCAGTTCGTGTCTTTTGTCATCATCTGTAGCCTCATCTGTTAGCTGTGCAAAAAGGTCTGTCAGGAACTTCTCATCGTCCTGACATCAAAAGGGAAGGGGAGATGAGAGGGGTGAGCATCATGTAGACAATCAGTAGATCAGGATATGAAAAATCACCCTTGACCCTCACGCTTATCTAGGGTCAACTGTGTACTGCATCAAATCTTTTCTAACAAAGTCGTCGACTGAGTCAGATCATTTGTGTCAGATACAAATAACCAGAAAGACAAAAACCATCCACAGAGTTTACCAATGACTGATTTAGAGGCTCAGTTATTGTTTAATATATTGTGACATTATACACACCTCCTTCAATTCCATTCTTAACCAGAAATTTAAAAAAACATTCATGTTGTTCACTGTTATTATGTACACAGGATGTTTTACACTGGCAACCCAGTTTCATCCAATGATACCTGAGCTCCAACATATCACCGGCTAACACTTGGTTTGCAAATTTTTGGATCTTGGCTTCACAAGACTGCCTGATGCGAAGTGAAGAAGAAATAGTTCGTATCAGTAGTGTTTCACTTCAGAACTTCACATAGCACAGTATACCAGAGTCAACAGCAGGCCAGTTTTAGTTTTCCTCTAGCGCAGCATAACTGATTTACACAACACTTCTCCATCTCTATGGAGACAGCCATACATAAACACTGCTGAGTTGACACAGTACAAAAACACAAAGGTCACATGACCATAAAAACTAGCAGACAAACTCAGACTGGGTAAAGCACAATGGGACAAAAATAAAACCTATGTACAATCTAATTTCCAGTCCTCACTGCATAAACACTATCATAAAAACCGTGTACATTTTGATGTCATAACAGTTTTGTCTATTTATAAAGTTTGTTTCTATAAATCTAACAAATATTTCTATCCTCTGTTTTGTTTCTGATTTTTTAAAAACAGTAACAGCAAGCAACTTTCAGAGGCAAACCTCATAATACATGTCTGCCGATCTCACCTGAAGCATGCCCACAATCTCCACCTTGTTGAAGAAGATGAAGGAGTGCAGGGTGGACAGCATGTTTTCCTCAAAAACAGAGGGTGTGGGCAGCACCATGTCCTGAATGTACTGCACCCGATACGTCTGGTGTATTTTCTGACGCAGTTCAGGATCAGAGATGGGGATCACCTCCTTAAACCGGGCTGTCTTTGTGAGAAACTCCCGGTGCCGCCGTGGCTGCGGGAGTGCTGGGTCAAACTCCAGACAACCAATGACGTCCATGATACACTCATCAGAGAACATGACCTCAAAGAGTGCAGTACGATTGAGCAGGAAGATGCCTTTAATGATTTCGTACAGGTGGTGCAGTCCCTCTCTGTTCTCCAAATCCTCACACACACGGAACAGCTCCAGGAGCTTGCGAATGTAACCCTCGTTCTCCACAGCCAGTGCCAGTTTCTCGCGCCGCAGTGGCGATGGAAGTGAGGAAGCCACCAGCTCAGCCAAGTCCTCCAAGCGGTTTAGTTCACATGGTGGTAACTCCAGACCTGGCGACGACATGTCATCAAAGCGCTCCTCCTCAGACTCGTCCACCACATCCTGGGTTATGTCCACCGATGGGTCCTTTCCCTGCACCTTAACATTGAGATACAAGTGTTATTGACGTACGATGCGGCTAGTCAGAAATTATTACCAGAAACACCCAAACGCACTTGACAGCGAAGGCATCCACAGATGGAGCAGACAAACACACACCCACACAAAGAGAAGTGCAGTTACCTGGCATATTTTCTCCCAGATTTCATCACAGCCGGCCTTCTCCTGGAAGCTGAGTGCCAGATCATAATTTTCAGCCTCTGACCATACTATCAACGTATCCTTTTCAAAAGAGAAAAAAAAAAGAAAATTTACAATCATTACACAGTGGAAAGAAATCCCTATTCTACATGTGCACACTACAGTACAGCCTACTAGGTACATACTGACCTGTTGTTTCTGGTAGGCTGTGTTTTGGTTAATTTTGGACTCCAGCAGTAGGGAACCTGTCCAGTGATAAACACAGGCAATATGAAAGTTGGGTATCTGCATTCACAATGACCCAAAATCAAATTGCAGGGAAGCAAGATACTAATTGAGAGTGGTTAATGATAGAGTGGTGCATCTCATAATACTCTAGAGCCATATTTATTGTATAATAAACTCTTAATTCCTTTGTAATGATTTTTCATAAGGTGGGTGGGTTAGGTTATTCAAATAAATCTGTGTTGAAGGTATTGTTGACGTGTAGTATTCATTTAGCAAACATAATGGTCACTAGTAAAATGCAAGTGGTCTCTAAATTCGCAGATTAAATAAACTTACCATCACTCTCTGCTCGCACCAGTAGAGACGTGCCTTTCAATCGCTCGACATAACCGGAGGAGACATGCCCGGTCCCACGGTCATCCCACTGTCTGTCCTCATTGAGGGTATAGACTTTGACTCGTCGACGAGTGTCCGTCATCCTGGCAGGTGGTTGTACCCGGTTTCCCCACTCCCGGACCTACTTGGCTTTTAAACGGTGTCTACTTCACCAGGCAACGCCACAACTTCTATTCACTTTTTTTGCACCTGTTCACTACTACAATGCGGTAATGGTCTTGTGTCAGGGGTCAACCAGGCGAACAGTCCTTTAAAGCAGCTTTAAATTGGTTAACACCTGGTCGATTAACCTGCCCGACTCCGCAGTTACAACTACGATATCAAGAATATTTTTGACGAGCTGCCTCAAAACTTATCTCGCCACGGTAATGGGCAACGCGCCACATACAAGCAGCTTAGAGACCATTGTAGCAAGCTAACCACAGTCTAATTTACAGTGCGGAGGATATTGACGTTAGCTAAGTTACCGTGTTAGGCGACAAAACAAGGACTGACAGACATGACAAAGTCCTCGCGTATAGCTAAGAGGGGTGTATTCAGAATAAGCCCCGCTGTTACGATCACTGGTTCCCAAAACACTCTGCCTGCTTATTAGTACAGTGTGTACGCTTGCGGCCAACGTTAGCTAATAGCAAACCTTAACGACTTGACAAGCAAGCTAGTACGCTAACTGCCTACGCTCCATAAATTTAAGGTTAAACAACCATTTGAAGCAGAATGACCAGAGCGGTGCACCGATAACATTATTTTACACTTGCGGACCGCAAACGCCGTATTTACCCCGGACCAATGTTTCCAAATGTGTCTCAATAATACGCCAGCTAGCTAGCGTTAGCTGCTATTTCTTCCCCAAGTGTTCCGCCATGTTCTGGCTCGGGGCCGCGGAGAGACAACTCTCTCCTTACTGGTATTCATGCATCCCAAAAATTATGCAAACCGACAAACTGTACTCGTATAATTACTTAAAGTTTACGCTTTACATTATAATGCTATTTGCCATTCATTCCCGACGTCTTGTTCAGATAATTGCTAACTGCCCCCCCCGTGAGTATTCAGCCATCTTGGGCCCCTTCAGAGTCAGTACGGGGTTTCCGCACAGCAACAACAGGGCAGCCCGCCACATTTAAAGAGACAGTACATAACGGCCGATAACTTGTTTTTTTTATTGTGAACAACAGAAATGGTTCGTCGAGCAACATCCAGCAAAAATTACATCCGCTACAACCACCAACTTCATTCTGCTCGATATAGTTTACATAACTTACCACCTGGCGACTCAGCAACTTATTCAGTTCAATGGATCATCCGGCAATATTTACACATATCTGGGCCCACATACAGATTGATTTTAAAATGTATTCCGAAGCGTTTCAATGGTTGTATATTCAAGAGTGGAAACCAGTCAGAAAACAATAGTTTATTACGTTTGAATCAAAAGTAAACAGCAATATATTGTTGAAATCAGATGCTATGCAAAAACAGGTTTACAAAAACAGCATTTCACATAATGACGGTTGGGTATAGAAACTATAGAAACCATAATAACAACAACAGATGAAATATGAAACATAAGTCTATAAGGATCAGAGGTTCAGTTTGCAGACATTCATGTCATTTAAAGCTCCAGTGTGTAAGATTTAGTGGCATCTAGCCATGAGGTTGCAGATTGCAATCAAATTAATACCCCTCCCTTCCAAGCGTGTAGGGGAACCTAAGGTGACTAAAAAACTCACGAAAAACCCAAAGGCTCTCTCTAGAGCCAGTGTTTGGTTTGTCCATTCTGAGCTACTGTATAAACATGGCTGTGCAACATGGCAGCCCTTCATATCTCTATGTAGATATGAAGGGCTCATTCTAAGGTAACAAAAACACAACAATTCTTATTTTCATGGAATTATACACTAATTAAAACATACTTATGAATATTATATTCCATTTCTGCCAAGTCCGTACCGCTAGATGCCACTAAATTCTACACCCTGGACCTTTAAAATTGAAGTACCTGCATTCAAAATCTGCAACATGTTCAAATCCAACTGTCCAGAAAAGATATATATAAAAAATGTCACACAACTTTTAGAGAAAATCAATGCACACTACTAAAAATTTGAACAAAAAATCAAAACAAAAAAACGTTTTTATCTAGCCCATGGAGCATTTCTCCCAATAGGGATCCCTCTTCGTTAATAAGTTAGTCCTCGCAGCCATTAGCCCCACTCGCATTATAGTGTAACAAAATTACAAATGTGTGTGCTGCCAAGGGCGATTCCACTTCTATATAAACCCCAAATTTCCGTCCCCTTCCCTTCCCAATGTACAGTATAATATGAAAACCCTCCCCTCATCTAACTGAAAATGTTGTCCTTACACACAGATCTATAAGACGCTGTTGAAATGTAGTGCAGCGCTAACTCCTTCCAGATGTGTGTAGCAGGACAACTGGTTACTCTTGCCTTTACTTTGCTGCCTGCTGAGCCTGACGCCGCAGCAGGACATATATCTTCTCCTTGATCCAGTCTTTGTTGTATGGCTGGTAAGTTTGGGTATCAGCCCTGTACCTGTGTAAAATGTAAATGATATATTTACCGGAAGTAATCAACACATACATTGCAAGGTTTGATTTCAGTCAAATTAACAGGGGTCTAAGAACCAAATCACACTTACACAAGACAGCTAAGATCTGCCAAGTCGTCGATAAAGTCAAACAACTGACTAATGTCGTAAGTGATAGAGGGACTGTTTGGATTCATCCTCTTCAGATGCTCTTCATACATTTTGCACACACCTGGAAGAAATGGGCAGGAGGCAGAGCCGTTTAGCAGAGTGCATTAAAAGAGCTAAAATTATACAGATAAGACTTTACAGACAATTCAGAGATTGTTACGTCATTAACAACACTACAGACCACACTAAAAAGATAGTAAAACAGAAGAGATAAAGAAAATAATTAGGTTAAGACTCAAGTGATTAATATTGACAATCAAGCAAGTTATTTCAATGATAGGAGTGATAACTAAAATCACTCTATAGTTCATAAGGCTAAAATGCAGTTGATTTGAAATATCATACATTCAGCTCCACTTTACTGTGCATTATGTGAACAGTGTACTTACCATTCAATAACTATGAAATTACAAAATAAATAAATTTTTAAAAAGGCATTCACACTCCCTCCCACATATCCTATAATATAAATAATATAATAAAAACATTTTTGGGGGGATATTGAGTTAGCTTATACTCCAATAATAACAAGCTTAAAGCTAAATTAAATTATTTCAGTGGCCTCATTGAGGAATATTGTCAAAAAGAAAGATGATATGTTCAATTAACAGAGTAATGGTTTTAGCCTACACTTATTACTCTACAGGTAAAGAAAAATAAGCACCGTGATTTATTAGTGTCAACTATTTTAAAACGACTCAAGACTCACCTTCCATGCATTCATTCACTGACTCATAGTCAGCATATGTGCGGCCCTCGGGTCTCTTAGTCGGCTGGACAAGCAAAATTGTGTGCGACTGTGAAAATGATTAATAATATTTAATACACACAACAATGCAAATAGTCTCTTCAACAGCAAGACACCCGAGTTGTGCAGTCGATGCGGAGATTTCGTGCCTTGATCTGATACAAAGCACTGTTTACCTTCTTCCCAGAGATTTTCAAACAGGATGTAACGTTGGTTATCAAGCAACACACCACCGACTCTGACGTTAATGTATTAGCTAGTCTTTTACTGAAAAAAAATCACATACCTCATTCACATTTGGGCTTAACGGACAGAGATACGTTAGTTGGGTGTTAACGTAAACGCTACGTGTTTATGGCAAAAGAAGAAATGGGACAAAATGTTTGACAGAGTAACGTATAGTAAATGTTAGCCTCGTAGCTTGTTAGCTTAGCTATAATGTATTAACAGCAGCTAATATAACTCATACTGTCAGTTTTATACCTTTAAACGAAAAACGAAACAACGCTTACCATATTTGTGTTGACTGCAGACCCTGTCTGTTTAATGGGAATGCCAAACTGTGATAAATCGTTGTTTATTGCTTTTGAATACCCCGTGCGATGCAGCTGTTTGAGCAAAGATATTCAGCGGAAATGAAGTAAATTTATTTCCGGTTGTAAAGTGGAGTGCCTTCAAAATAAGGTCTTACTTTCAAAATAAATGTCTACCCATAAAACAACAGGACCAATCTAGAAAAAGATCCCTCCAGACATGTTTTGACATGTGTATAAAACACTCTGCTTTGAATAATAACTCGTGCCTAATATGGTTTTTCCACAAAAAGTTCAATTATCTCATTAAAGTCCTTAAAATGGCATCTACTCCTTCTCCGTCATTAAAAAATAGAATCTATAAATATGCAAATATTGTTCATTTAACAAGTTTAACTGCTGGACACAAGATGTGTCCTACTTCACTGTAAAGTCCATTATCAGTGCTGGAGGCTTCAAGTTTCCACAACACACTTGTGTAAGTTAAATAAGAAGAAAAATATATTTTTGAGTGGAGGGAGACTTTAAAATAAACATTTTGTCAGTGGTGGGAAAATTATTCAGGTCTCTTTCCTAAGTAAAAGTAGCAATTCCATAAAGTACATTCCATACACAGTACATTCAAATCTCACTCAAAATAAGTATCAAAAGTAAAAGTGTTTATTATGCACTGATATGCCTCGTGTCAGTGTTATATCACAATATTTATTATTGGTTATTATTGCTGATGCATTCATGTGTAACTAAAATGTCTTTTAACCACGTTATATATTGTGATCTGAAAAGTAACCAGTAGCTGCAGCTGACAAATAAATGTCATAATATGTGTACAATATTTGTCTCTTTAATGGTGTAGAAGTATAAAATAGCAGAAAAATGGAATCCACAAGTACAGTACCATTACCTTAAAACTTCCCTAAGTACAGTAGTTGGGTAAATGTAGTTAGTTGCATCCCATCACTGTTTTTTTGTTTTGTAAAAACTGACCAATAGTTTCATACATTTTCACAAATTAAAGTAAAGTAAACTTATTGAATCAAGAGCAGATGAAGACACAGATAAACCACACCAGTATTTTTCAAGGATACCAGTTAGCTGAAAATTTATTGATTGGGTTTATTATTTAACTTGGGTCACACTGAGATTATTTTATTTTAGACCTGTAAGCCATAAGCCAAAGTACACAAATGAATATACTGAGCATCAAACAAATGATCAGAGATCACAGAGACAATATAATCAAAACAAAGAGCTGGGATCATGTCAGTTATAATGTGAGGCTATCTAGATCATTTTTAATGTAAAGTCAGATGTTTAAATGAAATGTTGGATGTGGTTATACTATACATGTGTGTCTGCATATATGTATAGATAATACATGTCTACAAATATCATTTCAGTATGGTTATGCCCTTGCCCTCAGTACACCCCTGGGTGACCCTCTCCTTGGTGTCACTCTGCGAGGTGGAGGTGGAGGCTCCATGACCACACCCCCACACTCTCTCTGGCATGCCTCCAGAGAAACAAAGTTATTGGTATTGCCCTGGCAGCCACCAAACCAGAACTCGGTACATTTGCCAGTACTTGAGTTATAGTAGAACCGAACCTTCCAGGTATCACAGGGGCCATCATCGCGTGGCAGGGAACACACACTACCAGTGGGTTGGACGGCCAGGGATGATTGGTGTTGCTGAGTGAGGAAAGACAGAGTGAGACGGTAAATCGGGTATATACAGCAGATAAAGTGGCATTTTAGAAGCTCAGTATAATTTTAAATCAGTTGAACTTAAAGGCTCACTCCAGTGATTGTTGGAAGTCTTGTAAACAATAATAATCAATAATAATCAACAATAATGATCAAAGTTTTTGCAGAAGAGGCTGACATATCCTGACTTTTAGTTGCTAAAATGGGTCAAACTCTGAAAACACTGGATCCTACGTTTCCCATAATGCACTTATCAGAATCTTTTACCTTGATGACATCACAATGACTCCAGTTATTTCTCAGAGCCACTGAAGACTTTAAACCTCTTTTTTTTACAGGCAGAATAGTACCTTTCATGAAAAGTTAATTAACTTTGACATGTAAAATCAGCGGGGTGCCCCTTAAATAAATCAGCATTACTAAACAACTTGAATGATTTTAATAAAAACAAGATCAGAAACGGATATGACTCCTACCACATTTGTCTGGTACTCAGGACATCCAGTCCTTCCAAACCCTTGAGCTGGAGTCACCCCATCCAAACAACAGCCATACCTAAGGAAGAGAAATATTTTGCATTGTAAAAAATACTTTATTGAGGCAATCATTCATTCAACAATGTCAGTTATGTCACGTATCAGGAACAAGTGTGGGATTGAGGAAGTAGTGCTACCTGGTGCGAACACAGTCGTCATGGGGACAGCCCTCATTTCTAGGCCCAGTGGCAGAGGTATGGCCATCAGGACAGCAGCCATAAAATGACTGCGCACAGTGAGGACCAATCACTGAGGGTTGGGGATCATAGACAATGTTTGTCTGTGGCCTGGAAGCTAAAGTAAGTAAACACAGATACAGTCAAAGAAACATACTGTACACACCATAGACTTGTGCAAAATATATGATTAGCCTTTTGGTTTATAGGGATGTATTTGGTAATAAGTTTGGCTAGATAATATTTTAGAATCTAAATATGGGCTTCAGTAGCAAAAGAAACAGTTTGAACTTTGTGTTTGTGAATTAGGGACAAGTAAGCAGCGAGAGAGCAGCGTAATCACAGTCTAGACAGCAACAAATAAAACATGAGAGGAGGCATTCATTATAAAATAATCTGTCTGAGTGATAATAACTATGCTAAAATTACTGCCTGCACGTTCATGGCTCTTCGTATATAAGATAATTGCATGTTCAAGCATGCAGAGAAAGAGAATAACATTTTTTTTAAAAAACATCCATGTGTTCTACATACCTGAGTGGGCTTCTTGAACATAGGGCACAAATCCTCTCATGGTGCTTTCATGTGACCTTGGGTCCTGCACGCTTGGGACCACTAGAGAGAGACAACATTGAGTAAATACAAAAGAAAGCACAAATGATCAAACCTCAAAGAGTGTGCTGGTTCAGATTTAGCTCACTTTGTGCTCCAGGGCAGGGCTGAGTGTTGCATGACTCCATAGCAGTGGGTCTGCCTGCTGTTCCACACCTGGCCTCTGGGTAGGGGTTGAGATCTGTATCATAACAGCTCACTCTCCTCTCCCTCACGCCACCACCACAGCTCCGGGTGCACTGCAGAGACAAGAGAGGAGTTGTCAGCAACTGATAAATACTGAGTATTAAAATAAGTAAAGAATGTAGAAATAATAAGAATAGAAATAAGTCGTCCTGTTATTCCATGTCTTTAATCCTTTCACTTACCAGTCCATAGTCAGTCACATGCCAGCTGATGTGTGTGTGACAGGCAGGTCTGCGGCAGGCTTGGACAGAGGCGGGTCTGGCCAAACCGCTGCAAGCACGGTCAGCCAGACGTTCACCTGCTGGCCCCACACAGGTCACCTCTCTCGTCTGTTGGCCTTCCCCACAAGTCACTGAACACTGCTCATTATATGCAACAAAAGTAAAACAAATCTTGTCAGTCCAACACCAAAAAAAAACAAAAACATTTTCAATGCCTATCTATATTAAAGACAAAACGCAAAAGTTAAGTCCTTTGCTGCAAGATACAAACCACACTGAAGCTGGAGACGCTGTACTCAGCAGTACACGGATGCATGTTGCAGGCCTGCTGGCTCTGTGGCCTTTGCAAGCGATGTGTGATGCAGTAAGTCTCTTCCACCACATGGGGGTTCACTGAGTCCTGAACCATACACTCCACGCTGCGATACTGCATGCCTCCGTTGCAGCTGGCAGAGCACTCGCTATAGACACCAACTTTATAGATGTATGTGAGTGTCTCCCTCGGGTGAGGAGCCACAACAACAGGAGCAGCAGAGTGAACAGAATTACTGTCATCATCCAAGCCCATAAAGTCTCCATGGACCAGTATCTGGAAGAGATCAAATATTATCAGTTTAAGAGGTGGTGAAAACAGGTTTTTGAGAGATTTCAGATCAACTACAGTCGAAGTGCCTTTGAGCAAGGAATTTTATGGCCAGCTGCTAAATGTGCAACTGTAAAAGAAGACATATTGTGAACTTGGATTAATCAAAAAAACATCCAATGACAGTCTACAGATATACAGAACAGAGCTCTAAAACTCAGGTGTCATTATATTGTTGATCACAGTTTTGCTCCCACCCTGCAGGCGCCATCCACACAGATATCAGTGCGGCCCACGTAGCATGGTGTCCCATCCACTACTGCAGGTCTCTGTCGGTAGAAGAAGTTCTCTCCTCTCGGCACACAGTTCAGCTCACATGGATTGGTTGCTACAGAAGAGATAAACCAATGGTCAAATGGTATCTGCACGTATTTTTTAGTATAAGGTTTGTCCTGCTAAGAGCTAGGGTGTTCCAGGGTTTGCAAGGAAAATAGGACACATAGAAACATACAGCAACGTCATTCACTATTTGTGTAATGTGAATTTAACTGTTGTATAATTAACAATTTGGTTAGTCTTATACCTCCATAGTAAGGCACCCATGTGTAGGGTTTGCTCTGAAAGTTCGTTCTGTCAAACTGGGAGCACTGCTCCTCCCTGAAGTCCCTGGATCCAACTGGACATGCCTACATTTGCAGAAAATATCATGGTATTATTGCATATAAATATCCCATCATATACAATACTTCAGCTATGTTGGTTGAGATTGTGTGAGCATATATTTCTCTTTGTGTGTGTGTGTGTGTGTGTGTGTGTGTGTGTGTGTGTGTGTGTGTGTGTGTGTGTGTGTGTGTGTGTGATCATGCTTAAAAAAGATACAAATCAGTTTTAAATACAAAAGGGATAATTACATTTGTATTACAGGTTCGGAAGGACTTTGAGGATCCCACACAGTTATGTCCTCCATCTGTCCTGCAGGAGAAAGCACAGAGTCAAACCAAATATAAATCTCTCTCTTGTTGAAGCCATTTGTCTTTATTGACATTAAAAATACAAATAATAATAGTTATAGATTCTATTATCCTAACCTCCTACATCTTACCTTGAAGTAATACATTTCCTGGTTCTCATTGCCACTCCTGTGCCACAGGTGCGACTGCAGGGCCCATAGGGTCCAAACTCTCCCCAGTAGTCATGGGTTGGACGTGTCAGCTGAAAAACAAATACAGTAAAACTCCTACTCACTCAACTGCTGGAACACATAGTACTCACACAAACCATATCATAATTCACCACGAACCACTAACACACACTAAGAGCACGCTAGGCGCACCAAAATAGAAGTTGGAACATTTAGCCACAAACCATCCCCTGTATATTGCATAACATATAATGTATAAACTTACTCTGTGACATAAAAACAGCATCATTGCTGGCACATGTGTATCTAGCCATTTTATGATGAGATTTTGGACACAGTGTACTAAGCATTCTCTCTGCAATACTTGCTACTGACATGTACTGAACGTGCAGTTATTTTGCTAGAAGTAACACTCACAGTGAATGCAGGTACAGCCAGCAGCTGTAGAAGACCCAGGACTTGCAGGATGTTCATGTTCACCAGGAGCCACTGCAATGCAGAACTACTGATGACGACTGTAATCAAATAACTCACCTTTTACTTCAAATAATCATTATTTCATATGAATGATGTCTGTGCAGTTAGTCAATTTATACTTGAATGTGTAGCAGTTGATAGCTCAATTCCCTAAATGGCTCAATGATTTCTTTAATAATCCTTCATCCATACATTAAATTAATGTATGGGTGAAAAATTTACCTCATGAAACTGGTTTCCACATACAGTAGCTTCTTATAAATATCATCAGATTCTATTGTGTCTTACCTTCAAGACGTGAATGCCCAATGGGGGAAATCCAACTTTTCAACCAGCAGCTCAGAGTGATGTGTACCTCAGGAGTGAGGGTAGGCACTGACGCCCAGCTTTCTATCTTCTCACCCTCTCTGCTCACTAACACCACAGCCCATGAGGTATCAAGTTTCAACCACACAGAGAATCACAGCCTTTTTTTATTCCCAAAATATGATGACTTTAGATATAAACTGTGGTTTCCCCTGTGGAAAAAGGGGTGTTTGTAGTCAAGGCCCCTAGGCTGTGATACTACTGATGGTAAAGTTTTTTCATTTATAACCTTGTGTTTCAGTTAAAGAAATTATAAAGATAAAATTATAAAGATAAAATTATAAAGATAAAAGTGCTTTTGTACAAAAATTGAATACAATCATTGATTGATCCACTGAACCAGAAGGAAGAAGGAGACAACATCTGAGCAAACAGAATTTAATGGTTAATGCAGGAATGGAAAGATTTAATGCAGGAATTTTGAATGTTAAAGCAATAATCATCATAAAGTCAATGAATAAGATATCCAGTAAAATTGAATCATGGGTGAAAGAGATGCTAAAGTTTCCTGTAGATTGATTTTTCTTCAGGTTACTGGCCACTGATTGTCCCTTTCTCACATCCCATAACCACTAAATACAGACCAATAAATCACAGCAGAAGCGCTAGTGGGAAGTACCTTGCTCTAAGGCTCTATTTAGGTTTATTTTAGTGAGAAACCACAGTGGAGCATTTCATGGATGGGAGGAGAATACGCACAATGTACCACTGGGAATAAGCAAAGAGCAACATTCCGGTGCCAGAAGATCAAGCTGGAGGAGCCATCCAGGCTAACAAGAGTAAGGTATACTTTAGTCGTAACTGTCAACACAGAATGATTTAGTGATGAAGAAATTCAGCATGATGTATGTATGTGTGTGTGTTAGTGGGTGGGCAGGATAAAGATTTGATGACAACAAAAGTGATACTAAATCATTCGTCGACCTGCAGCACAGGTTGAACCTCTGCATGGTCTCTCTTGTGTTGAATACAGCAGCCTGGTATGAAAGCACTGCAACAAAATGTACCTTTGTTAAAGGATATGTTCACAGTTTTTCAAGTCCATCTTAAAACAACAGTCAGGTACCCCCCAGGTAAATGAACATTGACACGATGTTTTCTTGCTGTGATCATTCCTCCTGTTCATACTGACCATTAGAAGATACCTTCATAATGCTCTTTCAATGTAAGTGATGCTGGACGAAATCCACAAGCCTCCTTCAGTAGAAAAATGCATTTAAAAGTTTATTTGAAGTTAATATGAAGGATCAGCTATCCAAGTCAATATCCTTCAAAGTTACTGTCTTTTTAGTGCCAAGTTTTTTCTTTTTGTTATCCTTCCACTGCAGCTGAACAGGAAAACATCATGAAAGATATCCACTTTATCTGACTAACTCAGACTGCTGAAGCCTCATATTATCTTCAGATAAACTTTTACGTACATTTTTTCACAAAACGAAGACTGTGGATTTTGACTCCGGTCACTTACATTGTAAGCACATTTAGATTAGATCTTCTAATGGTCAGTATGAACAAGAGGAATGATTACAGCAAGCAAAACCTGTTTCAGTGTTCATATGGGCACCTGACTGTTGTTTTAAGACAGACTTGAAAAATTATGAACCCGTTCTTTTTTTATCAAAACTATGTTAAAGTTGTTGATTAAACTTTTTCGAGGCTAAATTGTGATTTAGTTGTATTACATTGTATCATATGTACTGCACTAAGTGTACTGATACAGACTCATGAATTTTCAAACTTCTCTTCAATGAATGTGGTTGACTAAAAAATGCAACTTGCACTATTAAAAGTCTATATAATGCTATTTAAGAACCTTATCAAAGTATTCTTTCAAAGCCAAAAAAGCCTCAGCATCCTGCCCCACTTCCAAACCCATCCCTTCTAAATTTAAACTCACACATTCAAACCCAAAACCACACCCCCCCCCCGCAGTCTTGTTTTTCTCCACAATGAGAAACAAAGTCTGTCACATTCTGTCCTTCAGAGCTGCCGGTTCAGTTTCTGTGCTTGCTTCTCTTTGGCTTCAAAGGCACTCTTGGTGCTAAACAGGTCGTCCACAGAATCCATGATCTCCTGCATCTCTCGGGACAGCTCCGAATAACTCTCCTTCAGCTCATCCTGTTGCTGCCTCAGGTCCACCGCCGCTCGTACCAGCTCAGTGGCTTGGTGGCTGCAGTGGCTCCGTAGCTGCTCCACGTCAGACAGCAGTACCTCCATGCTCTTCATTAGCTGCTCCAGACGTTCAGCAGTTACCTCAAATCCGGATGTACCCGGGCTCCCGCCCTCGGCCTCAGTCTCTGTGACCTTTGAGGCTCCTTCCATTTTCCTGTTGTGGCTGCTCTCAGGCACCTGATGCTCAAGTCAGACTTCAGTTGAATAGATATCTGGAAGAAAAGGGAGTCATTCAGTTGATAGCCGATGATTGTTAAAGGTCAGAGGTTAGGAAGAATTCAAATATTGAGAGAAAAGGCTGAGAAATGTCCAAGATGTAGAGCTGCTCCGACACCTTTTGTCTCTCTCAGCTGGTAAGGACTTTAAGCTCCTTGCAGGGGGTGAAAAATGCACTTCTGACTAATCTCCTCTGCTTGGGCACCTGCGTGTGCAGTGTGTGTGATTGCGTAGGTATATGTGTATGTGTGTACAGGTGCCCTTTCACTGACATGTGCTGTCCTGTAATCCATTTAGCGCAGCTATCCCGAGCAATACCCTCCCCCGTCCAGACCATTGCTGGCTCGGGTGAGCGGCAAGCGGGACATCAGATTACGTGGTTCTTCCCTCCTCCCAGCCTATTCACTGTAATGGCTGTCTGAGTAGACAGATTAACCGTGTCCTCATGAACTCATCAGTGGGTGGCCTTGACACACACACACACACACACACACAGGCACACACACACACACACACACACACACACACACACACACACACACGCATACTTACAATATAATCTCTCTTCTTTTCTCTCTCTCTGATCTCGTCTGTCTTTCCACTTCTCTTTCCCTCAGGTGCTGCTTTAAGTCATGTAAATGTGTTGTGGAATTGCAGTAACACCAGTCAGTTAAAGACATGGCTATTCTCGGGACTCAAAGCCAATGCACAGAGCCGATCTTTATTCATAATATCAGAAAAGAAAAAAAAATTCCAGTCCTGTGATTTTCAAATGAATATTCAACCTCACTGTATTACTGTATTACTGTAATATTTCACTATAACATTGTGAGATGATGCCCTCTGGTGGTTCATTTGGTCGAGCAGCGCTTCTCAAACTTTTTCATATCAAGAACTTCTAATCTGACACAAATTAGACCACAGACCCCTATTTGAAAAGATTTTTGCTTTTAGATGTTTCATTACAGGAAGTGTATGAAACCCATGACCAAAATAGTCACACATTCTGTCATTGTGATACTTATGGATGGAATTATAGTGAAAATAAATCATTCCCCTTTTCCCCTCCAGGACCCCTGTGGTCTGTGGTGCTCTACCACAGTGGTTCTCAAAGTGGAACCACTGTGGTAGAGCACCACTGAGGATGCTCCACTGACTAAAATTACAGGAGCTGCATGTCATCTGACTAAAGTCAAAACTAAGTTTGGAAGATCATTTAAGACATAAATGTATTCAACTGTTCAAACGATTAAGAAATATTTATTTCTAATAGGAAATTACAACATTATGATGAAATATGGCTTATGTGGTTTAGCTAATGTATATGTGTGAAAGATATGTGAACTATGCAATGTGAAAATAGACAAATTAAGGTAAAGTTAGTTAAACATTAAAGTTAAAGTAAAATAACAAAAAAACATGAAGATATTACATAATTTCACCTGTTCTGTTCCATGTTGTCATAAATCTTTTTATGTTGCATGTGTTATAATTATTCAGTAGTGGTATGTCAACAGTGCTTAAATTATATTCTGTCAAATCTGCATAATTTTGAGAAGAATGGATTTCAAAAAAGATATTTCTAACAAAATATTGTACTTTTTTTTACTTTTTGTAGAATAATTTGTATGAATTTAACCTGAAGACACAGTCATTCATGAGGTTATTCCCTCTCTTACCTAAGTGTGACAGCAGAATTTTTCATTATCACTCCTCCAGTCACCTCATAGAATGAAAGTGGACACACTAAAAGTACTAAGAAAACCCACGTTTTCAAAACATGTCAAAGAGCCAGCAAAGGCATCTGCCCTTTAAATGGCTGTACAGATAAGGAGTCTAAATGGTGACCTCACCACCCCCAATCTCTTATCAAAACACACCAACTTGCTGTGGGGAGGCCAGTGTCAAGGGAAGACTCTCCTCTTTCTGAGAATTACATGTAAACATTAGCTGCATCAGAAGAGCAGTTGGCATTTATTAATTTGGGACATATAGAATTTTTGTGTCATTAACCACAAACAGATACATTAATTAGATGCAACCATTATTTAATTGCATGTGAAAGAAAATATGTATATCTGAGCACATATTATCGTTAATTGTCAGTGTAAAATTCAACCCAAATGCAAGAGTTGTCTTGTTACACTTAGAACAATGCAATGCAACAAGACAATCACACCATTGTAAGCAGAGGAGCTTAAATCTCTGCCAAATATACAGCAGGGAAAAACAATACTTTAATTACCAAAAAACATGGCAGGAATGCATTATCTTTTAGACATACACAACAAAGCTTTTGCTTGGTAAGATAGAAACAAATAAAATGGACAAAATTGGAAGAAGAATCATCTGTTTTACCTAAGAAATTCACTTAAGCATCTATACACACAAGCTACAGAACAGAGCAAGTTAAAAGAAACACTGCAGATAATTTAACTAGTTATTGTTGTGAATCAACAAACCTGCTATTGAAGAAAAACACAAACATTACAATATATAATTGCCAATAGCAAAAATATAAAAAAAATAACTTACTTGTTCCTGTGGTTATTTACTGTGAGCATCCAGGATATCTCAACATGCAGGCTGAAGATAAACTAGATTGTGTGTGTGCAGTGTGGATCCTGTCCAGAATACAGTGGGTCTGCCCACCTCACAGCAACTCTATTCACTCAGCATGAACGACGATGATCATGATGCTATTTTAGACTGAGAACTGAATTCTGCTTATCAGCAATACAACACAGAAACTTGAGTGAATGATGACATATTTATAACTCATGCATCCTGAAGGCATTTTCAGATCTTCCATAATAAATTTAATTCAATCATGGCATACATTCTGGTAATAATATTACCATAAATATAAATAGGAATATCATAATGTGATGAAAATAATCATAATAATGCTATAATTCTAATGTTATTTACTATTTTATATGTACTATTTTGGCATGCATCAACACATTTGTGCACACAATCAAATCTTTCACAGCTGAGGATACAAAAGAAGAAGTTGTTCCTATACACAAATATGTCTGTATTGCATCTGGACACCAAATATCATCATTCCATGCAAATATGAAAACATGAACATAATCTGCACATAAACTCTTACAGCCTGAATACACTCTATTATTACTTTGCTCCAGAGGATTTATTTATCCTCTGGACAGATGAGATCAGGAACACACAGTAATAATAAGAGTTTTTAATAAGGTGTACAAACTAACATTTTGGCATAAAGCATGTCTTCATCAGGGCAAACTTTACTCTGATCTTCCAGATCCTGCCTCAGTTGTCCTGTCTGTTGATGCACCAGTTTTGGCTTTTAGTTGGTTGATGCACAGAGACTCCTACACCATTATTCCACAAAGTTTATCCTCTCTCTGCCAGGTCTTACAGCCCCTAATTTTTAAAAGTGTGTTCAGGTGCTGGTCAGTCATGGTTTTATGTTCTGCTGCTGAGCGTTCATTGTTCAATTCGCAGCTTGCCTATAACCAGGAAACTTACAAATTAACCTTAAACGTTGCATATTTCTCATGTAGCAATGTTTAACTGTATTGGCCTAAAATTGTCATAGAGACAAATAAGTGAATACATGTATTTTCCATGAATTTCCACAGATCAGGAATGACAACCTGGTGAAACATTCATAAGAAGAGAAAATGTGGCAAATTAGAAAGTGTCATGACTAGGCTGTGGGGGGTGAACTCAGTTAAAACTCACACAAAGTTAGTATTACATACAACCTTGTTACCAGCAACAGGTTCTGTTCAAATGAACCCAACAAGTGCAGTGGAGGCTGTACTTTGATACAGTTTACAAGTTGGAGAAGTTTTGAGTGGGGCAGCATAGCTACACCTGGATGTATATTGCTTTATTCAAGGAAATAATTGATAGATTAATATGGTCTTTTATCATGTAAAAGCCACATCACTGAGAATTAAAATGTTTAACTTCAGTTTGACAATGAACTGAACTGTACAGATAAGCTCAAGAAAAGAAGGCTTCCAAAGCAAGAAAGACACCTTTCATACCACTGCCGTGGCTTTCATCTGAAAGCGTGATCTGGAAATCAATATAAAGGAAAGCTCATGTATGTCTTCAACCTTTCCACACAGGGGCAGTGTTGCAATGCTAAGTTTTCTGATTCAGATTTTCACTACTGTGGAAGATGTTTGCGCTTTAGTGTCCCCACATCTGTTCTCTCTTGTATGTATGTGTTTTAATTACTCTGCAGTGTGAATGTGAGTATATCATGTGTAGGTGTTTGCTTAGGTTTAAAGTTGCAGGTGTGTGCTTGTTACGCCTGAAAGAAGTGAGACTTCGGTTTCAGTGAGCCCCAACACGTGTGACCATTTAAGTGCCAACATGTGTACTCATGTGTGTGTTTCTATGTATGCGAATGTTGTGCGTGGGGGTTCAGGGGTATGGATTATTTCGCCCTGGGTCGTATTCAGAGAGCCCAGCCAAGCGTGAGGCGGAGAGGAGAAAAGGGGCATTGTTGTGGTCCAGATGAGTGTCAGTGCCTCAGAAAATAGATTCACTTATGGGGTTTAACAGAAACACACTTGCAACAACCGCCTGACCCCTCAGACTATGACCATGCTTGAACCTCTTTTACAATAGTGATGGGATTAAATGTATCAATTCACATGGTCTGGCATTTGTAGGTGGCTTATGCTGGACGTGACTGATTGGTGTTACCATGAATTGATTGTGAAGGATGTGCTGGAGGTGAATAGGCACAAAAAAATATATTAAAATGTATTTAGTCTGGTCTCAACAAAAACTTCATGACTAAAAGGAAACTTTCCAGAGGTTGTTTTTGTTTTGTTGAATCCTCAGGTGGTTGAGGTTTGGCAAATCAAGGCAGTACAGATAGTATCAGATCACTTATCAGTTCATGCTTTCTAAACCTTAGCACTTTTGGTGTTTATTCCAACTGACTGCGTGGAAAACTTCAGGTAAAAACAATTCCATGAATTACTTGGGAATAACATCACTCACCATTTTCCTCCCACTGTCTGTCTACTTATTGCTTTCTTTCTTTGTCTCACACATACAATCTCCACCCAGACATCTGGTTTGTCTCTGCAGAATGTTTTCAGACAACCCACCATCATCATTGGCTGTTGCTGAAGAAAAAGTGCATGGCAGTGTTTCCCCTCTATGATTTACTCAGAAGTAAATGAGAGCATAAAAAAGCTCTCTGTCACTGAAAGAATGGGAGAGTTATGGACCACTGGCTCACATGTTGCCTCTGCCCTCAGGACCCTTGGGGGACCAGGGTCTTGCCGCAATGTTTTTACCCCCAGAACTTTTACACTATTTATGGACTCCACTGGGTGCGCATGGGCCCAAGATTTATGGCTCTCCATCTGGTGCTGTTGAGGCATTGTTGTCAATACTTACGACATGGAGTTAAAGATGGAGTCTCTCTGCTGAGATGATCACGGGTCGGATCATGGGGATGAGGGTGAAGGAGGTATGTGAGATTTGTTTGGTGATGGAGTGTTCGTACAATAAAGAGCGCTTTCATGGATTTGTAAAGTGGTTGAAGCAGTTAAAGGTAAAGGACGATGAAGAAACAACTTTAAACAAGGACAAGACCTTGAGGTCAGGTAGAAAACATTAATTTGACATACAATACATATTTCTTTACATGTCTATCTGAGGATGAGGTCAACAAAGTGCAAACATAGTATGAAGAATATGGATCAGAGAAAATGTCAAACTTCAAGTTTCCTCTGGTAGGACCTGGACCATACAACCTCTTCCATGGAGACCTGGCAAGAGGACAAACTCCACATACACACAAAAAACAAGCAAACACAACATAACACCAAGGACACCATTTACACAAAGGTATTAAAGGGTTGACACTCCTGTGAAAGAAATGAAAAAAATAAAAATTGAGTGAAAAACCTCAGGCGCTCAGCGAAAATTGTTTGGGTGATCAAACCATTGAGCCTGCTACCCTTACTGCCACACCATCCAACTGGCTCGTAATAAATGAATAAACACTTTTCAGTAGAACATTATTTTCTAAAAACAAAAATAGATCAGAAAGTACAGGATGGCATAGTGTTGGTGTCACTACAAAAGGCCCCAATCCATACTTGTATCCATGTTTGTATGTGCAGGCCTTTACACTGTCTCATGTCTTGGCTTGAGGACTTACTGTTGTTGGTATCCTCTGTCTGAGAATGATGAATATGCAGCAATTTCAGAAATGTTTTGTGGATGAGTGGTGGAACAAAAACAAGAATGGGGCCATTTTTACCTTGGAGATTTGAGAGGTATTTCTATTTAAACTGTTATTTACAGTTTCTTTCAAATGTCAGTCACTTGTCAGTTAAATCATGAAGACAGAAAGAAAGAAAGAAAGAAAGAAAGAAAGAAAGAAAGAAAGAAAGAAAGAAAGAACTAATCCCTTCTGAGATAATGCCATTTTAGAAAAGCAAGATTTAGTTTTTCAGAAACTGAAAAAAACAGCTAAAGCACTGCTCCACCCCGAGCCCTTAGATCTGGATCAGTTTCCTTGAGACGTTGCCTTTTTCTGGTAAATGGGTGGGATTCCTGAACCCGTCCCTCCAGGGGAGTACAAGTGCATGAATAGCTAATGTTCCAACAATGGGACCTCCCCCGCTTTCATTTGATGCCAGAGAATTTCCTCTCCACTGTCAGTGAAACAACAATGTGAAGTCTCCGCTGTGTAATGGCCAGAAATCTGATTCTTACGAAATTGTAGTTGTCTGAATGAAACTGGAAGTTCAAATATTTGTCTCGAGATCTGCTTGGAAGAACAGGCCCAGATTGTGGAAAATGTTTGTTCCTAGTGGCACCTGCTGAAAGAAATTAAAAATGACTCACCTTACTGGTATGGTGTTGGCTGTATTGGTTGGATGCTTTAACATAAGTAAAGCCCATAAAACTGTCTCTCACCATATGACCTGCAGTAGACCAGGCCAGAAAAAATTAGTGCAAACATTAGTGATCCTGATCGAAGGCCTAGGGAGATAAGCAGGAGTATCCTTTTCAAATTACCGGGATGTAATTTAAGGTGGAATGCATCAAGTTGACCCTCTCATAACTCGTGTCCATTATGAATGTCTAATGTGTCCAGCGTGTCTGTCAAGTGAAACATTTGGCCCTGTTCATGATAAGCAATGCACATGACATTGATCTGAGCTATCCCAGAGCGCTCCATTGTTGGGTCTCTGTTGCACCTGATGTGAGATGCCTGCCAGCCATGCACTCGCCTTAACAGAGCTTTAATTGTTTTATATCCCTTCCACATTCTTGAGCTTGCAGTTTCACCTCAGTACACATGTGCTCACACACACACACACACACACACACACACACACACACACACACACACACACACACACACACACAAGAGATCACAGATCGAGGGAACACTCATCGGACGTCATTTTTTTCTTTCCAATGAAGTGCTACGCTTGGCTAGCAGCACTAACAGATACAAGCGTGTGGGAACGTGGCCTTTTCAGGAAGCATTGGCCCTAAAGTGAAACCACATTTAATCCAGGAGTTTAGCACACAGAGCTGTATGAGAGACATTTAGCCAAAATAAAGATATAAGCTCACCTGAACCATAATTCTACAATGCAATTTGTACAGTGGATGTGTTTAATGTTGCTATTGTAACTTGAAAAGCTTAAATTTCTAAATCTCTTCTTTCACTTTTCTCTCTTAAATGAAGAAAGTTTGAGTTAGCACTCGTTAGGAAATGTCAAATACCCTTGTCATAAAACACAGAGCAACTAAAATTTCCATTCCCACTTTCCCATAACTAAACATCACTTTCATCAACTGTTTGATAAACCTTTTAGTATTATAGGATCTGCCATGCATGTTTTTCTTTTATATTTTTGGATATTTCCTGCTGCTGCTGCTGCTGCTGCCAGGACCTCATTTAATCTTATTCAGGCTGGGAAAGAGGTTTTAGACGCCAGGGAAATCTGGTGTGCCTCTGCTCCTCTCACAGCTAATTAGTGTGTGAACTAATTGCATAGCTAACTTTAGCAAAGCGACAGCCTAGTTCCATCTGTCCGCTATCTATAAAGTAGGGAGGGAGATGGAGTAGAGCCTACCGATGACATCCTGGCTCGTTTTAGAACGTTCTAGTGAGAACTTTTACCTCCGGAGCCTGTAAACTGGTCCAGCTTGGTTCAATTTTTTTTTAATCAGTTTGGCAACAGGAGGAGACCTTTTGCAAACTGCTACAATCATGCATCTGGTTGTCCAAGACTCAACATCAAGTTTTCAGAAGTGAAACACTTGTCTGGTGTCTCTGAGCATCTTTTAAATGTAAAATCTCTGGTGTATTAAAGGAAATATGCTTTTTCTTTCTTGCTGAGAGTTAGAG
Organism: Thunnus maccoyii; assembly: GCF_910596095.1. Classification (NCBI taxonomy): domain Eukaryota; kingdom Metazoa; phylum Chordata; class Actinopteri; order Scombriformes; family Scombridae; genus Thunnus; species Thunnus maccoyii. The sequence continues at coordinate 19,058,099 of NC_056549.1, read as the reverse complement.
AAGATTGATACCACTCATATGTTTGTACACTAAAAATTAAGTTAGAACCAGAAGACAGTTAGTTTAGCTTAGCTTAGCATGACGACTGGCAAAAGAGGGGTACAGCTAGCCTGGTTCTGTCAAACTCACAGTGACAACAAGACTCCAGGGAGTCATTGCTCCTGGCCAAGAAATAATCCAGCACACAAAAAACCTGCAAAAACCACAACTCATTTTTACACTTCAGTGTCTTTATGGATTAAATAAATGAGATATAACATGTTAATTAGTGAGATTTTTTAACCTTTGGACAGAGCTAGGCTAGTTTCTATCCTGTCTTTGTGCTAAGCTAAGCTAATTTCCTGCTTTAGCTTCATATTTAGCTCACAGACATGAAAGTGATATCGATCTTGAAATTTAACTCAAGAAACTGAATACTATGTGTGTAATGTCAAACTGCTCTTTTAAGTTGTCGTCCATTATGGCACCTCATAGGGCTGGTTCACCCAAATTACAAAAAAACCCAAAACAAAACATATTTTCTCACCTACCTCTAGTGATATTCCATACAAAAATGCATAGTTTTGGTTCAATTTGGCCAGGGTTGAAGATATTTCAGCTTCCACCACAGATGGGTGAAATAATTTATGGTACTTACAAGATTGCAAACTCACATTTTCAAAATGAAATAGCAATATGTCTTCCCAAACACAACCACTGTTAGCCTGGAAAATCCATCGATATCTCTGCCAGTTTTCACTGGAACTATTTCCCAACAAAGATATGGTTCATATGAAAACAGCTGGTGGAAGTTTTCATTGCTGTGAGCACCACAAACCAATTTCTATTTACCTCAATTGTATTGGGGTGGAAGCAGGAATCTCAGTTATGTATATCTCAGAGTCTGAGCAAAAAACACCCAAAACTATCTGGACATATACTACATGAGTTGAGTGAGAAAACATGTTTTTTACTCCCTTAATACTATTACTTTACTTGGTTGTACTCCAGTTCTCAGTTCTAAAATCAGTTAGGATTTTTGTGACATTTTCCTCTAACTGCATAGACTCACAGCAAACCGTTCATAGTACATACAGTGTACTGAGCTGGACAAATCAGAAATACTGTTTGTTCCGCCACCAAATCTTCAGATTGAAAGGTTTCACACACTTTCTCACATTCACAGCTTGATAATAATGTCCCTTGTTTAAAGCTTTAAACACTGCTCCCTTTGTGGCAGTCGAAACCAAAGTTTGTCTGAGGTGAGCCAGAGGCTCTTGAGGTTTGATGACCTAGACTTCCCCTGATCAGTCTGTCAAGGCTGGAGCTGATGGAGAAAGCAGACTCCCATTTCCAACAGACCCACCCCACCACCTGCCACTCTCCGTCCTGTTGCTGAGAGGGTCTTGGCAACCTGAGTGTGTGAGTTGAGGTTGAATCGTTGGATGGAGATGTCCCCTCTAAAACAAATATGATATGTAATGCAACCAGCAGGCAACAGATGACAGGAGAGAGAAAGATGACGCAAGATTATAAGGGATGGATTTAAAGTCGAGGTTTTGAGGTAGCACTGGATCGGGTTCCCAGAAAACTGAGGAGCAATTCGGATGGCAAAGGGAGGGTGGTGAGGGAAAGAGATGTAGTATAGTGGAGTGAACATGTAGAGGTATCAGTCATAAGAGAAGGTAAAGTGGCACATTGTTTAAAAGTGTCCATACCAAGTGCAAAGTAAAATGTGCTTTAAAGGTATCATGTGAGATCAGGGGTCAGAGTTGCTGCTTGAGAGCGAACCTTCGGAGAAAATGGATGCAGGGACAAATAAACTGTTTATCCATGAATGTTGTGTTTGTTGTGGTAAAATCTGAGGAATAATTGCTGTCAATATTAGTGAGTTACATTGATTTTCTCCCCTATTTCTATAATACGTTACAGAGAAGTATTTCTCATTTATAATCATTTCCTGTGCAGCAAATTCTACACGTAACATTTTCATCTAGTCCAGCCTTAAGTTAAACAATATTTAAGCTCCCTGTATCATCCTTTCAGTGCATCCAGTTACTTTACCTAAATGACATCATCATCTTTGACACCAGGCAGTGATGTAACAAAAATATGTTAAAAATAGAAGAAAAGGACGAGGACACCAGGATGATGTATTTTTTCCCCTGTGAATTGACAGCGACCTCTAGAAAGGACAGATTTTCTAAGACAATGTTCTCTATTGAAGGTCGAACACTAATGGATAACAGGGCTCCAGGTGTGTCTCTGCTCCTCTTACACTGATGACTTTTACGTAACATCATGAGTCATATGTCTCCACAGGGAGCTTCAAGTTTTCATCCAATCCTTGTGCCATTGTTGGCTATACCGTACTGTAACTATGGGAAACGTGGTGAATGTCTATTAAATGTAAACTGGAAACTCCTGACCCATAAAGGAAGATAGTGGGTTTATAAAACATGTTCTGAACATTATCTGATCAAGCTCTTGATACCATAACACCCACTTTGTCATGATATGCAGTTCATGCTGGCACCCGTTAACCACCTGCTTGTGTGTCTAACTTCATTCTCTCATTTTGTGACAGTTCCATTGTGAATCAGTGAACTCAGCAGAATAACAAAGTATGTTTCCTGAGGATTTTGTATGAGCCCAATGGCAGTGATGACAGACCCACAGTAGTTTCTTCCTGTGCTGATTAGATAGCAGCTCGCCGTCTCACTGTTTCACTGAGTGTGAAATACAGACATAGGGGTTCAGACACCTGGGACATACCAAATGTTTTGTAACTTGGAGCGCATCATTTGTAAGTAAATTATACAAATAATGCTAAAAAAAAAAAAGTAAATATAATAAAATATAAAAGTGACAGAATTTGTTGATTTTGGTAAGAACTAACATAATTTTAAGATCTACAAAAAGTCTGAGGATGAACAAAAAGTGCTAAAAACAAAATTACTGTATAAAAATGTACAACTTTGTGTTTAAAAAATGATACATATAAATAAAGTGATATAAAGTGGTTGTCTGTTTGTCATTTTGCAATGTTTGACTTAAAGTCTATAACTTTAGACTAAAAATGTACTTTACCGTATTTGAGCAAAGGCTTCCTTTCTATTTATATCTTTAATTACTGAAAGCTGCTACTAAGCTGTGAAGACTTGCCTGGCTAATAAAATAAAACAGTGTACTTTTTTTTTTAAATCATACTAATTACTAAACATTTAATCAGTTTATTGATTGTGTCACTCCACATACAGTATGCAACTGTTATTTTCACTGCTCTAACATATATAACACATAGAACATATGATAAATCTTTGTGTCCTAACTGCTATTCTACAATAACTTTTTATAAAATATCTCATAATATCTCAGTATATTTAGCATCCCACTTGTGGGCCAAACATACAAAAGCCCCCAGTATTTTCCCACCACACCAGCATACATAATGCGGGTGCCACACGGGCAGTGATCAGAGATGGCATTACACACCCTCTTAGGCATTTCCTGTGGCGTTTCCTGCTTTCTTCATGACTTCATGTGCTAATGTCCATTAATCCTGGCAAACTCTCAGCAGCTCTTTCTGTCTCAGGCTGATATCACAAAGGCTCTCTCTCTCTCTCTCTCTCTCTCTCTCTCTCTCTCTCTCCCTCTCACAGTCACTCCGAATCGAAAGCAGCAGACTGGGGCTCCCAGTATTTCACAGGCGATGGTGGAGATAAGCTTTCTCATGAGTGTAGGTGTACATACAGCTCAGCCCTGGGGAAAAACTGTCTGGGAAATTGTAACACTGATGCCAAGCTACACAAAATTGGTGTCAACAACGTCTGTAATCGAGCGCTAATCCAAATGGACGGACTAAAGTTAAAAACATGAGGTCATAAGCTATGCAACATGTTTGAACCTTAAGTGCATTTTTCTGGTGATGTTGTGTCTGCAACACCTAATGAAGAACTTGTCAAAAAAACAACAGTGCGATGTGTCATCTAAAATATGTCTATGCGCAACCCCAGTCAAATCTATTATGAAATTTATTATGGCTGCCCTCATCTTTCCGACAGTTTCGGTCTTTATTTGTGAGACCTATTTTTGGCTTCTCATCTGTCATATTGACCTTTGACGCCATAAACACCAGATACTAGCGTGACTCACTTCAATCGCAGTCCTTATGTTTCCTCTCCAGTCTGTCACAGATAAACTTGTCTTAACTACCACATTAACTTCAGTCATCTGTGTTGCACACTATAAGTTACATAGTGATTGAGTCTATGCATGCATTTATCTTTTTCAGGGAAAACCAGCAGTAAATGATAAAGGGTATGACCCGCATGAGTTAAATGTTGCCATTTTCAACAGTTCCTTTTATATGTTACTTGTGCTTTTGCTTCATTGTCCTAAATGAAACATAAATAATATTTATAAGATCATAATAGGATGTGCTCTTAGTGTGCAAACTTAAATATCATCACATTCATGTGTTAAAACGTCTCCATGTTGCTCCAAATGTTCTTTGACATTACAGGATTCCTCTGGCACAAAAAACAGTTGTTCCCATGGTGTAAACTTGCTACTTCATTGCACATCTGGTCCATTTCTGTACCAGTTTAAGGGTATGATGTGTCATACTTCCGTTGATATTTATTTTTCAGCTCGGTAGTTTTATCATGAATGTTGACAACAATTTGATTTTTCAGCTGATCCAACACACAGCCTGTATGGGAAATGATCTTCCTCCTGCAGCAACCCCTGGTCCCTTCAAAACTTTCTTGATTCATGTAAAATTGCTCAGCAGAAATGGCAGCTAAATGCTAAATAACATCTTAAAGACAATGGATACAAATGGATAACTATGGCTGGAAATGTTAAAGCAAAAACAACTCCAAAACTCATGTGCACACATCATCAGATGTGCATAAACATCATTAAATGCAGGAAATCTTTATCTTGAGGTCAGGAAGTCATTTTGTGTGTCCCACAGCCCAAGTCATCTGAGATAAATGTCTGTTTTGAACAGCACATCATTTCCTGGTGTTTTGTATGAGTGTCACATGACACAAGAGTGCACTTGGATATTGTAAAGTGACCAAATAGAACTAATTTCATCAGATTGTCTTTTTTTTGTTTGTTTGTTTGGCAAACCACAGCTTAGCTATAATAATAGAAAATGCAGGATGCTAAAACGTGGAGTTCATTGTCAAATATCAAAAACAAACAGGCATCATCACCTTTTTGACAACAGCAGCTTAACCAGGTTTGTTGACCAATAACAATATACTTAAAATCACTGCCAGTAGCAGCCAGTGGCAATTGTTTTCAGGTTAACCTACAAGTAAGGTTCATGACCGAAAACTTCTTACTTGAACTCAAAACTATTTGGACTACAGGGCTTCCACTTAACTGAAAATAGTCAGGCATGCCTATACATGTAACGCCACAAACTGTTATTAGCCAACTATAATTTCTTTCACTGGAGGACTAGAAACTGACATGTTGAGAGGACAACGATGTTAATAGACAGCTTTGGCATTGTTTGTCTGTTCAGCTGTTACCTGAGGGGAAATCTTTATCACTTTACAGGATTTCAGCGGTTTCAGTTGACAATGAAGTCATCTTGCTGTGGGAAAGATAATACTGTAAGGGAAGGCTTTGAGGCCAACTTTGTGCCCTATGGGACAATCAAATAGGCTACGAACTCACCAGCGCCGAAGATATTACTCACCAATCAGTAGAAGGAATGAGACCAATAAATCACGATTAGAAGGAAAAATCATTTTTATTAACAATACTGTCCAGACAAAAGGGATATGGTTCTCTTCAAGCAAAAACTGAAAACTGTGACAAACATCTGCATTTAGTATTTCTCCAGAAAATAAGATTACAGTGAAAGATTTAATCACAAAAACTATTTCAAGTGCGTAAATAAAGAGAATACAAAAGGAGGAGCAGAGATATGATGGAAAGGTATAGCACTGTGCCGCTCTATCCCCATGGGTTCTCCACTATGACCCAATTTCCATTCAGTGATCACACACACACACACACACACACACACACACACACACACACACACACACACACACACACACACACACACACACACACACACACACACACACACATCCTGCCCCTAAATGTTTCTTTGCCCTAATGATAGGCTATTAATACAGGATGGAGTTTGGTTTTGGGTTTCCTTTACATTCTGTTTGCATGCAGGGAGGATACTGGAACTGACTACTGGTAAATGTCAATGTGTCTACAAACTATTGTATTATTGTATACCTTGGACAAAAGCTATTCTCCAAGGTGTTAGAAGACATTCAAAGCAACTTTGTCTCTACAAATGTATGTTGTAAGATGTCCGATATGTTAAGGAAAACCCATGTTTGTTTGTTTTTTTTTACCATATCCAAGGGAAAGTATTAGCACATGATTCTCCAGCAATACTTTGTTTCATACCCACACAGTTGCAGATGTTCCTACCTGGGGGACAGAGTATTTTAAAGATCTGACCATGATCTCTAATATACTTCAAGGATTCAAATGCCTTAAAGCCAGCTTCTCTTATAGGTTACGATTACCTTCATATAAAGGCTACGTAATTTGATCTGACTAAAGAAATCACTGTTTCATCCAGCAACGGCAAGAGATCGGTAATATAATGAGGGAAAAAAATCCCCTGTTTACAACTGGGAATGTAGTTTTTGCTGGTTGTTGTAAGTCTCCAAATATTTTGGATATGAAGAAAACACATAAACAGGAAAGCACCTCTTTGCACAGAGTGTTTCCTAAAGGTCGACCCTGAGACCTGACATAAACTAAAACCATGTGACCTCTGCTACTGTCTGTAATTCCTACAAGAACCTTCAGGGACTTCTGAATTCCACACAGGTCACTTAAGAGCATCTTGAGCTAAGTAATCTTCTCCTGCAGGAGAGAACACTGTCAAGCTGAAAGCATAAAACAACATGTTATAGTCCCAGTGTGGAGACTGCAGCATTACATTACCATAATTCTCAGCAGATGCACACAAGAGGAGGATTCATCTGGTTCTTGCATTATTTAGTTCAAATCTTTTTAGGATTACACAGATAAAATAAAATATGAGTTGTTTGTAATAACTTTGTTGACTTGCATTTTTTGAAGCCCAGTAGCTTTTGGGCTTTGTTATGTCATCATTTTGTTTGGACATGTTCCCCATTACAAACTCTGGGGTTCTGCAGTCTTTATGGGAATGATAATGCTTGATTAAATAAGCGAAATATGGTAAAAAAAAAAAAAAATATTGTATCCAGTTTATGCCCCAAGAAAAAAAGAAGCTTAATATATATTATTTCATAGATTTACTATTTGTATCGTATATTTTTTGTATAGATTATAAGGATAAAGGCCAGAAAACTGTCATCTCTGCCCCATGATTTGCCTGTGGAAACCAAAAGATACAAGACACAATATTGTGCTAAACATCACAATAGCCACAACAAGTTTAGTAATATCAGAGCTTTCTGTTCTGGTTGTATCTGAAACTTGCAACATGAGAAATTCCTGCACCTCTGAGGCCAATTTCCTTCTTCGGGTCACTAGCAGTAGGCTACTTTAAAGTCTAATTTGCAGAGTCTCCCCTCTCATCAGGTGAGCTGCACGTCAGTGACGCAACGCTTCAGGGAGGCACTGTGGTTTTAACGCCGACCAAATGAGGACACCGTGCCTTCAAAAGCGAAAGTTGCCAAGTGGGTCAACGTGAAACCAGTGTATTGAAGTGTGAAGGTGAACTTTCTGGCGATTTTAATGAAGAACGACTTGTCTCCAGCAGCTGCAGCGCGTCTGGCGGCAGCAGGGAATCGAGGATTTGCTCGTTTGCAGACGTCTTCAAAGAAAAGCAGTGAGTGAAAATTGTCTAATTGCACATGCCGAGCAGGTCGAGTCCCTTCTACACTGTATGTGTAAAAAGGAATGTTCCCACAGGCATAGTTGAAACAAGCGTCCAGTACATGATCACAGGAGCAGGTGTGTTTGTTGTGCTGCGCAGGTACAGCAGTCTGCAGGTCAGACTGCTGGCCTCATAGAGATAAATACTGAGAGATGATAGCTGATAGAAGATAATGGAGAGACTGATGGTGGAACAGGTTGCATAAGAGGGAGAAATAATGAAGAACACCGGGCAAAGACAATCACTCTTCATTAGGAGATGCCATGTGTTAGGTGTGTGTGTGTGATGGACAGAGGGAACATGAGTTTTGCTGAATTATAGTCTGGTGATGAGACATGATGAACTCTGCCACTCTGACCCTTTTGAAATTGATCTTATATAACTGGAGCATCATTTTTGCTCCCGGGACACAGCAATATGTCAAAATTGACAGTTTAAATTCAACCATGATTTTCTTTTCAAAAAACTTGGACAGACTTCAGGTTGTTATGCAACAGCAGCAGATGGAAGAACTGGGGGTAAAACTGTGCCATTTTCTTGGCGCTCACAGATGACTCACACTAAATCACTCAATCTTGTGAAAAAGTGCTGATTCATGCTGAACAGAAAGGTTAACTCTGATCAAGTCAAGTCAAGTAAGTTTTATTTATAAAGTGCCAAATCACAACAGAAGTTATCTCAGGGCTATTTTAATATAGAGCAGGTCTAGACTGTACTCCTTATTTTACAAAGACCCAACATTCACCCATGAGCAAGATGTCCATCTTCCTTGACCGGTTGGGTTGAGAGAGAAAGAGGGAGGGAGGGGGAAAGGGAAGAGAAAGACACAGAGAAGTACAGCAACAACAATAATAACAACAATAATAATAGAAATATGACATAATAATAGTGGTAGCAGTGGGTGTCAAGCTGGACCAAGGGGACAGCAGGTGGTCCGCCGCCACAGGCAGCAGGTGGTCTGGGACTGAAGTTCACCTGCGAGACGAGAAAGCACAAAAACTGCAGGGAAGATGCCAAGTTAGTAAAATGCATTCATGGTTCATGAATACGTACAGATGGAGAGGGAAAGGAAGAGAGAGGAACTCAGTGCATCATGAGAAGTCCCCCGGCAGTCTAGGCCTATAGCAGCATAAATAGGAGCTGGTCCAAGGCAAGCCTGAGCTGGCCCGAACTATAAGCTTTATCATAAAGGAAAGTTTTAAGTCTACTCTTAAATGTAGAGAGGGTGTCTGCATCCTGGACCCAAACTGGAAGATGGTTCCACAGGAGAGGAGCCTGATAGTTAAAAGCCCTGCCTCCTATTTTACTTTTGGAGATTCTGGGAACCTTATCATGTCGTCTGACCATTAAGGGCTTTTTAGGTGAGGAGAAGGATTTTAATTTCTGTTCTGGATTATACAGGGAGTCGGTGTAGAGAAGCTAAAATGGGAGAAATATGTTCTCTTTTCCTAGTTTTTGTCAGTACACATGCAGCTGCATTCTGGATCAGCTGGAGAGTCTTTAGAGACCTGTTAGGGCAGCCTGATAATAAGGAATTGCAATAATCCAGCCTAGAAATAACAAATACGTGGACAGTTTTTTCTGCACCTTTTTGAGACAGGATGTGCCTGATTTTTGCAATGTGTTTGGAACTCCATGTCTCAGTTTTGCATGCATGGAGGATTCATTGTTAACATGTACAAACTGAAATCGATCTGATAAATAGGATTTAAACCAGTTTAATACAGTTCCTTTAATGCGTTTAATTCCAGTTTGTAATAGGATATGATGGTCAATGGTGTCAAGTGCAGCATTAAGACCTAACAAGACAAATACAGAGAGAAGTCCTTTGTCTGATGCAATTAGGAGGTCATTTGTAACTTTCACCAGTGCTGTCTCTGTGCTATGATGCTCAAATAAACTATTGTTATGTAGAAAGTGACACAACTGATTAGCAACTGTTTTCTCAAGGATCTTTGAGGGAAAGGGAAGATTAGATATAGGTCTATAGTTGGCTTAAATGCCCGGATCAAGAATAGGCTTTTTAAGAAGAGGTTTAATTACAGCTACTTTAAAGGACTGTTGAACATAGCCTGTTACTAACACATGACACTGACACATTGATCATATCTAGTAAAAAAGTGCTAACTAAGGGTAAGACTCCCTTAAACAACCTAGTTGGGATGGGATCTAAAAGACAGGTTGATGGTTTAGATGAAGAAATTGTTGAAGTTAGTTCAGGAAGGTCAACAATCTAAATATATATCAGGTTTTATAGCTGTTTCTAAGGTTCCTGTGTTTGAGGGTAAATCGGTGCCTGTTGAGGGCAGGAGGTGATGAATTTTGTCTCTAATAGTTAGAATTTTATCATCAAAGATACTCATGAAGTCGTTACCACTGAGACCTATAGGAATACATGGATAAATAGAGTTATGACTCTTTATCAGCCTGGCCAAAGTGCTGAAAAGGAAACTCGGGCTGTTTTTATTTTCCTCTATTAATGATGAGTTATAGGCAGCTCTGGCATTACAAAGGGCCTTCCTATATGTTTTAAGACTATCCTGCCAGACTAAGCGAGATTCTTCAGTTTGGTGGAACACCATATGCTTTCAAGTTTTTGCAATGTTTGAGAGTTAAACCATGGAGTTAACCTCTTTTGTTTTATTATCTTCTTTTTTTAAAGGGTCGATAGAGTCGAGTGTCATTCACAGTGAGCCTGCAGCATAGCAACAAGAAGATCAATTTTGGAGGGACTTAAGTTAGCATAAGAGTCCTCTGTTGTATTGAGACATGGCGTTGAATTAAATGCTGCTGGAATCACTTCCTTAAATTTAGCTACAGCATTATCAGATAGACATCTAGTGAAGACATTTTGTCTAATGGTGTGTAAAAGAAATTTTAAAGTTATTAAGTAATGGTCTGATAAAATAGGACTTGTGGAAAGACTATTAAATGTTCAATTTCAATGCCATATTCCAGAACAAGGTCGTGGGTGTTGTTAAAACAGTGAGTGGGTTTATTTACATTTTGAGAGAAGCCAATTGAGTCTAATAATGAGATAAATGCAGTCCTAAGGCTATCATTATCGATGTCCACATGAATATTAAAGTCACCTACTATAATTACTTTATCTGTACTAAAGACTACGTTTGATAAAAACTCTGAGAATTCAGATAAAAATTCAGAGATCAACATAAACCCCATATCATACTTTGCATCTGTGATTGACAAGTAAAGCAGGCGAGACCATTTTATCACAATGACATCCTCTCCTTTTTGGCGAGAATTACATGAAAAGATTGATACCACTATCCTGTTTGTGCAGTAAATGTGTAGCTGGAGCCAGCAGATGATTAGCATAACTTAGCACAAAGACTGGAGACAGGGGGAAACTAGCGAAATTTGCACTACAGCACTTCTAAAATCCACTAATTAAAACATTAAATCTTGTTTTTTTAATCCATACAAAAACCAAAGTGTAAAAATGACATGATTATGTAATTTATGGTTATGGTTATGGACTATTTCTTGGCTAACAAGACACTTAACTCCCTCTCCTGTTACACAATTAATTGTAATTTTTATGTGTTGTTTTTACATGTTTTTTTGACAGTCAAACAAATGAGTAAACATGAAAGTGATATTAAAATTATCTTACCATCTGCCAGAAAGCAAAAATGTGTATTTCCCACTGCTATCCCACAACTATTCCTTTAAAATATACACCTTGTTTTCAGAGATCAATAATCTGTGCTATTTATTATGTCTTGAAAGTAGAGTCATATCAACATTAAAAATGGATTAGATCATTTTATAATATATATTAGGCTACACTGTGTGTGTTTACTCTGCTTCATCCCTGCTCAGGAGGTGGAAGGAGAATAATTAGATAGCAGTTTCCCCCCTCACAGTTAAAGAAGGACGGCAGGTGTTCTCCCCATTTCTAACTCGTGAGAATGTAACCTGAGATTGGACGACCTTCGCACCTTCACCCCCCGGTAACATTAAACCCTGGACACATCAAACCCTCTCCTATCCTGTGCTGTCAGTAGTTTGGTCCTGATGATTTACTGTCTTCCGCTCGTTTTCTAATGACATTGTGGTCTTGGGTTTATGAAGTAAGTGGTCATAGGGGGTTCTTTTTAGCCACACTATCGGCATGTCATGCCTGTAAACAGGGCAATGTTGGTCTGTCTGTCGGTCCACCACTTTGGTTCACACTATTTGCCACAATATTTAATACAGACAATCCCAGAGAATGAATCCTACTGACTTTTGTGATCCCCTGTCCTTTTCTTTGATGTCAACTTCAATGTCAATGTCAAATTCAATTCATTTTCGGGGGTGGTAGGGTGGGATAAATGGCTAAGGTGCCAAGGAGTTTAAGGTCCGTATTGCAGTGGGGGAAAAAGCTGTTTTTGAAACAGTTTGTCCTGTGATTTATAGTGCCTCCAGGAGGGTAACGGCTAGAACATAAGGTGAGCTGCATGAGTGGGGTCTGAGAGGATTTTATGTGCACTTTTTACTGTTTGTAATTGATAGATAGATGGAGATAGCATTGATGGAAGTGGGGTGTCAATGATTTTAGATGACTTGTTGACAATCCCCTGGAGTCTTTTGTGAGTTTGGCTGTCTGAATTGTTGAACCAGACTGGTATGGATGATGTGAGGATACTTCCAATTATTGCTGTGTAGAAGTGGAGGAGGAGGTGTTGTCTCACTCTGAATTTTCACTTATCCTGGGAAATATCTCAATGGGTTGGCACAAAAATTTGTGTTTTCATGGTCCCAGATACAGTAACCAGTACACCTAATGAAAATGACATTTGTGTCTATGAGTGAAATGTTTCTCCCACCTCAGGATGACTTAAAATTACTTTGGCTAAACTTTTCATGTAACAAACTAACAATCACTTTTCGATCAGTATCATCTGTTTATTTGTTTAGAGCTAGTTAGCAAATTTTAGCATGCCAATATGCTAAACTAAGACGGTGAACATGGTGAACATTATAACTGCTTAAACATCAACATGTTTGCAAGGTTGTTTCTTGCTATACGTGGACTACGCACAAGTTAGATAAACAAGTTTATTTGTGCATAAGGAGATAATATAGAAGTGAAAGCACTTAAATGTTACTTCTATTATAAAAACATGAGGTGTGTAAGAAATTAATACTGTGAACTGTACCTTAGCCCATGGTGAAAAATACAATAAATTCTTGTGAAATGTGTAATCATAATTCATCATTGATCTTAAAAAGAGGAGAAACAGTTCATAAAAGAAGATACTGTACAGTTAAAATGATTGAACTCATTTAATTGCTGTTATGTTATAGTAGCATATTGAGAGTCGAATGATTTGTTGATTTACTTTGGCCATAGATAATTGAGACTTGACCTGAAATAATAGCCTTGTTTTTATACACGCTATTTAAAAAAAAAAAAAAAAAAGTTTTAGTTTTCCTTTATAATTACAAATAACAAGGACAAACAATGTTCCCCCTCCCCCTCACTCTTGTATATTGTTGTCAAATCTATGTAATGTAACTGGTGTTACATATATATGCATGAGTGAATTATATTGCAATAGTTTTAGACGAGTATTTATAGATAATTTCTGTGCATCTTCACAAACCATGTTCCAATCCTCCAATGTTATTTTCTCATTCAAGTCCCTCCTCCATGTTTCTCATTTTTCCTCTGAGGACACTTGGGAACCAGAAATTGAGAAATCATAGAAAGAAGAAATCAAGTCTTTACCATAACAGTCCTTAGAGACCTGTTCTTCCAGTGAGGAAAGGGTGGGAATGGCATATTTTTGACTTATTACATATTTTGACTTGAGTAGATAAAGCTGCATAATTGCTAGTATTTAAAGAACTGTTTTCTTGGTAGGTCAAATTTTTCTGTTATCTCCTGGAATGACATGAGCTTCCCCTAGATTGCCAATTTTCCTCCCCTCTCCGCCCATATACAGAAGCCCCCATCTGCTCTTCCAGGTTTAAACCAGCATTGCCCCAGATCAGACTGAAATATGATAATATGATCAGTATAATAGGGTTATTTGTTGATTTCTTCAAAGCTTTCACTTTGGATAAGTACATGAACAGATGCAACAGAAGGTCTGGTTTAACAGAGCATGTCTCTAAATCTACCCAGGCTGGAGGGGATTCTTTTGAGAAGTAGAACATATTTGTTTACAACTGGGCTGTCCAGTGGTACCACTGTAGATTGGGACGCTGAAGTCCTCCCTTTCATATGGTAGGTATAGCAAAGATAATTTTAGCCTTGGGCATTATTGCAGATAAAATTAGTGAAGGCTTTTTTTAGTCTCTGGAAGAAGATTTGTTGCGGGGGCAATGGAATATTCTGAAATGAATAAAGAAATTTAGGACGTATATTCTTTTTAAAAGTTTAATTTTACCAATTAAAGGTCCATTGTGTAAGATTTAGTGGCATCTAGCAGTGAGGTTGCAGATTGCAACCAACTGAATACCCCTCTACCGCTTCTTCCAAGTGTGTATGAGAACCTACGGTGGCTGCAAAAAACATGAAAGGCCCTCTATAGAGCCAGTGTTTGGTTTGTCTGTTGCAATTTCTTTCCCAGAAGCCAAATCTTGAAAGTATCTCAAATAGATATGGCCATTCAACCCTATCAAAGGCTTTTTCTGCATCTAGTGCCAAAAGAGCAGTATCTGACGCATCTTTCTGACTATGCAATAGGCTTGGGCAGCTTCAAAGTATTACAGTATACCTGGGTATTTAGAAATCCCAAAGGTAGGATTTTCAATGCTCTAAAAAATACAGACCCTCCTCTTTCTGTTAAGCCTAGATGGAGATGCTGTATTGAGGTGATGTATTGCAGTGCACAAGAATCTTTGGAAGAAGGGTGCTTATTTCCTATATATTCATAATTCTATTGGCCATACATATTTAAACCTAGCAAGACTTGCCTAAGTAGGCTAACTGCATATTAGACACACCGCGTTGTGGGCTAGACAATGTCATACATGCTACAATGACGTCTATCACCAGCAGCTCAGCTTTTGCCCTTTTTTTTTTTAAAACAAATATCGTCATATACTGTATACCCCAGTGATATGTCAGGAACTTATGAAAAAATAAATAAAATAAAAATAAATAAACCTAACATTGTGAATGTCCTGTCTACCCCAATTGAACCCATTCTGGTCCTCACCCATTATGTCAGGGAGTAACCCCGTTTTCCAAGTTTTGGATTGAGAGTGAAGAATTTCATTCTGGAGTACCTCACGAAACATTTCCAGCATAGCTGTCAGTAATTTATTCTTAAATTTCTTAGATTTCAATTGGGAAGTCATCACTGCCTGCAGCTTTTCCTGCCTTTGTAGAGTCTATAGCTTCTGAGATTTCAGTTAAACTCAAGGTATATCTAAATCTAATCTACATTCTTCTAATATGCTTGGGATATTTAAGAAGAAATTGGTTTTGTTTATTGAAATTTGGAGAGCATTCACTAGAGGAAAGTTTATCGTAAAAATATTTGAATGCATTATTTATTTCTGTAGGATCAATGATAGTATTACCTTTATCATCCTCTACATAGCTAATACCACTTACTGATTGTTGTTACTTAATACGCCATGCTAAGAGTCTCCCTCGCTTCTCCCCTTGGTCATAATATGACTGCTTGTGTTTAATTAAGCTTGATGCAGCTTAACTTGTTGATATTTCATTGTATTGTGTTCTAAGTAAGAGCAGTTGATGCTATTTCTGTGTCTTTGCACTGGTTTTGGAATAGATCTTTTTCTAGGTATGATTTGCTTGCCAGGTAAGTCAGCAATACAAAGGAATAAATTGTTGAAAAACTTGGGATTGTCATTGTTTGGTCTGTACATATTTATCAAATTAAATTTTTCATTTAGTAGAATACCTTGGGCCATGAGAAATCTCCTCCCAGGGCTTTGATTACATTTTGGATTAGGGCTGTGCGATATGATGATATATATATCGAGGGATGATAGAAAATCATCTATCGTTTCATGTTATGCTTCTGTTGTTTGTGTCGCAAATCACACTCTTAAAGGGAGTATTTTTCGTCATTTGGGGTCTGTCCATCTTTTGCGTGGATTACAGTAAGAAATTACTCTTCTTGGCTTTTTACTCGTAAAGCTTTTATTGTACTTACAGTAATGTAACAAGTGTAGTTGTCATCAACTTGAGTACTTCACCTGGTTCGCTGTCTCTCCTCTGCTTCGCTGTGTGTGCAGCGCACACACGGAGGGCTGAGCCCTGCCCACGGTGAAACACAGAGAGCAGAGGAGAGTAGCGTGACCATAAATGACAGCAAAACACAGAAGAAACTATGTTTATTTATGGTATTTACCTAATTTATGTGCACTCGTTTCATTTCAGCTAGTGGAAGAGTCTCTAATTTTAGACTTTTAATTCTAAGATTCGCCAGAGAGCTAAAATCTTGCTGCTTGTTAGCACCATGTCATACCAGAAGTCACAGGTTTTTGAGACTCCCCAAAGATACCATGCCTTTTACCTTGGATTCTGGATTCTCTTCTTGACAAAGGAGATGGCAAGCCACCATTTGTACTTCATCTACACCTTTCCTTCATCCCCTTATGTGGTGACGCTGGTATGGTAGGACGCAAACAAGATTTTGCATAGGGCCCCCAAAAAGCTAGAAATGGCCCTGCATGTTAGTGTTGTCATTGTGAGCATTTTAGCTCTCTGATGTTAGCAGGCCACTAGCATACCTCTAGACTCTCGCTTGTTTGAAATATTTCGAAATTCCATATTTTATCAGTTCTAAAGTATTTCTGAAAGTGCTGCTGTCAATGTGTGATCTCACTGGCTAAGATAAGAGTAGAAATACAAAAGAGTCAGTTAAATATATTCAAATATTTTCTGACAAGATCTTTCCATGTAATTAAGATATTAATTCTGTGGAAACTCAGAGGCGACTAATGTCCGTACAGCCTCAACAAGCCATTGCTAGGTCCACAGTACTCTACTCTTCTCTGTTAAATCTTTTTGTCACACGGCAACAAACCCGTTGTGGTGACAGCTGGTCAAGTTTATGATGAGCTGCAGCTGTCAAGTAGCTTTCTCCATGTGCATCTCCATGATTGATGTTTTTACTGGAGGACTTTCAGACGGATGGCTCCACAGGATGTCTTTGGTTCTGCGCTGTATCACGTTTCTCTCCCTTGAAGATTATCTTAAATCACTCCACAACCTGCCCTATTTAAACTGAGGTCCAGGTGGTGTGTGTGCAAATGTACAGCATCCGTGCGTTTGATGGTAATGGTTTATAGGAAGTTAAGTGTGTATGTATGTATGTATGTGTATGTGTGTGTGTTTGTGTGTGTGTACATCCTTGTGTTTGATGATGATATACCTGCCATCCTGATGTCCAGTGTAATCCAACACTTTTATCTCTGTTCTGCCTAAAGCAGTTCCAGATAACATGTGCAGTTCAAACACACTACAGTGCAAGTGGAAGAGACCCAACTGTGCCTCTTGCTTCTATAGGAGGCATGATACATATCCAGAGTATTTTTGACCAGTTACAGCACTTTTTGGGGCACTGCAAGAACAATGGGATGGAATGAGAGGAAATAATGAAAGGATTTTTTTGAAAGACAACCTGGAAAACAAATTATTTTCTCTATTGTTTCTAGTGAGGGCTACCTTTGTTAGTGTTTTGGAATCCTCCCTGATAAATAGTTAGTGTTGAGAGATGTGATATCCCCTTGTTTTCCTAATCTCTGCTCGAGGCTGGAGCTGAGCTCTCTCTGCCTGCAGGAGGAGGGCAGTGAGTCTTTGTCTGGGGGGTCACGATCTTTCACCTGCTACTGGCAGTCTACCCTGCTGGGAGGTCACATGCAGGAGCTGAGGCGTGAAGGAGTTGACAAGAGGGAAGAGACTGGGGGGAAGAAGATGGCAGAGGAGGAAGCAGATAGAAAAGGCAATTTCTCTAATTATTCCTCTGCTGTTTTTGCACTTAACACTTTAAGAACTTGAGCTGTTCAAGTTTTAGTGCATGTATAGTTTCTAGCCAGCTCATTAGCAATGATGACCTATATACCCACATGTACACAAAGAACACTTTTTGGAGGGTTAATGGGTCATGAGCCACATGGATGTAAGCAAAATCGATTAAATATGACCAATCCTGTTATTCTCAGTGAGCCAAAGGGGAATTGTTGTTTCACATCCATCATCACTGAGCTTTGTCTCAACCCTCGTCCAGACCACCACGGACAGCTGCACAGCTGAATGACCTTTCCTGCTCGCCATACAGGAAAAGGAAGTGAGCTGTTCTAAAAAGCAGGGCATCTATCTTTAAACGTAGCTTGTCAACAGATACACACTCCTCCTTTGCACGCTCCTTCACAGATCCCTGCATTTAGTGATATTTAAAAGATTTCTCTAAATGCTATGTTTTTAATCTTTAGTTAATTGTGTGTTAGGAGCCTGAGCATCACCCATCTATTAAAAGCTTTCCATTTAAGCTGATCTAGAAAGAAATCTTAGTGTAAGGATGGCTTCTGCAGCTTCTATCAGAAAGTATAACACCTGACATTTTCTCACTACCTGCCGTGAGTGAAGATGCAAACATTGCCGCCGGTCTGGGCTGACATGCAAAGTATGCCCTTGCACATGCAAAGCTGTGTGGCAGCCACACAGGGTGCAGCCTGACATCATAGAGATAGATGTCAGTGTAACAATGAGGTCATGTATGTTTCAAGTTGAATTTACTAACTTCAGTCATAAGGTGCAAATACTATCTAAAGAACTGATGTTTTTTGCCAAACACACACACGTTTGGTCGGCATTAAAGTTGGTTTATTTTGGGAGGTCCTGATTATCTCTGTGCATGCGTGTGTGTTTTATTTGTGTCATCCTGTTGCCTTGATGGATGAGCAGGTTCTGCTGTGACCGCTGCTTCCTGTTATAATTTCCAAAATTCACGGTTTGTTGTCACTTGTGTGTATGTCTGTGTGAATGCCTGTCAAAGTACAAAAGGTTGATGGATATCTCCATGTGTTTCCTGTTATAATCAGGTGTGTATGCACGTGCGTGCACGTTTTTTGGCTGCTCTTCAGGTCCAGCCCATATTTTGGTAGCCGAGACTGGAGCAGCAGGCGGACATGCAGAGACCTGCTCTGCACTGCACAGAGATATTTTTGGACTGCTGTGTTACAGTGAGACAGGCTGCTAGACAAACATCATTTTCAAAACCAATTTTTTTCCCAATCCAGTGTCTGGATCGTCTGTTCAATACTGGGCTGTTATATTGCTATTCATATTTTATAACTTAATGAACAATATTATTTTAGTCCAAGCTGACGGTAACAACATTACCAGGTGGATACATCCAACACCTGCAAGAAAATAGTTCATTGCAGCCTTGTGATTAGAGGATTAAACATTCTCTATAAGGGAAAAAGAAGACTGTCCTCTGTCAAGACTTGATCTAGATATAAAACTGACCTGACCTCCTTACCTTGGGGCTAAATACAGATAACCCACATAGGCAACCTTGACCTGATCTGCATGAAGAACAGACTTCACACAGACACACACACACAAAATCATCAAACAAAGTTGGCCAAGCATATCCTGAGGTGACCCTCACACGGTCAATTGAGTCTAGGGTACTCATCTCCTGATTGTTCATCTAAAACTAAATTAGGGCTGCAGTAGATAAGTGTGCATACAAGAATTTCTGCTTGTGTCATCTGACTTCAGTGGATTCAGGGATTGGTCTTTTGAGTTAGGTTGTAGTTTGGTCCTAATCTTGTCTAACATACACAAAATGTGCCCATAAATGAGGACAAGTTTTTAGCCAAAAAGGAAGCCATCTTACACCACCAAGTTGTCATATAGGCCTTTTCCATACACATGCTGGGTTGGCTTGAGTTGGCTTGACTCGGCACGTGAGCCCAGCACAGCAGGGATTTGCATTTCCATTACAACAGGGCTACCCGCTTGAAGGTGTGTTGATAACTAATGACACGCCCGTATTCAGTCGAAGGCAGAGGGCTGTATACATCATGGCTGTGACTCGTGATCAAAGTCACAGCTGTAAAACGGTGGATAAACACATTTCATTTCCTACAAATTCTCCACAATGAAAGTCTTCTGTTAGTTTGTTATTTAAAAGCTTTTAATATGAAACAGCAGCAGCAGGAAATGTTTTCATCAGCAGTAACTTAACGCGGCTCTGATATGGCTGAAAGTGATCAGGAAGTGTAAAATAGAGCAAATATCTGATAGTACAAACAGAAACTTCAAACCACAGAGATTCATTTGGAAGCTACAAAAGTACTGAGACTACATTTCAAAACAGCTTTCTCTCTGGTCTCCAGCAGAAATGAGTTGAGTCTCGCAACACACTTGTTCGAGAGGGAGAAATGGGGCAAAGGGGGGGTGGGCCGTGGTTGGCGAGAGGTCACCACAAGCCGCTTGGAGGCCCGACTCTGGACATGGTCCACCTTGGGCACAACTCGGCACAACTTGGCACGTTATGGACTGGTAATGGAAATGCAAATCAACATGGTATGGTTTGACTCAGTGCAAAAAAAGTGCCAATGGAAAAGCCCTAAAATAGTTGCACTAAGATCTGTGTTTGACCAGCCCGTTCTCACTCCCAACTCGTCACATATCGAAGCTTGGTCAGGACCCTGTGGCGTCACTTTTTAATGCACTAGGTACACCTTTAGCATCATTTTTTAATGTGCAGGGTAGCCCGATAGACTTCTGTTGAGCTCCCACAACATCTTAAATAGATGCCATGAGACCGATGAAGTCTATATAAGGTGACAAATTTCAGCCTGGTCACCAGAATAAAAAGCCATTGTACGTTTCTGCAAACCACAGGTACGTTGAATATGTACATTTCAACACCTGTAATACGTAGCATATTAACATTTCAACAATACGTATCATATCAACATTTCTGAAGTGACGTACTTCACATGACGTCTATATAAGCTGGCTTTCTTATTAGGAGGTGGAGGGGTCTGTGGATGGCTTGTAATGTCGTAGCCTTTGTTGCTTAGGTTGTTCCATGGGTTGTTCCTGTTGTACACTCACATATTTTGGATTTGAATCAGGCTTGAACATGTACAGATATATTTGAGAAGTTTCTATTTCAAGTAATATAATATAATAATGTTGGAAGTCCTCTGAGGGGCAACTTCCTGAAGCTGGCAAATCAGAACAGAGCGGGCTCATTGGGAGGGGAGTGTTAAAGAGACAGGAGCTAAGACAGCCTGTTTCAGACAGAGGCTGAACTGAGGAGCTGCATAAAGGGCCAGTGTAAGATAAATAAGGAGTTTTTTGAACTGTAAGTCAGTCAAAGATATACCAGTAGAGCTCCAGAATATAAATACAGACCTGGAAATGTGCATGATGTGTCCCCTTTAAAGCATGTCCTGCAGTCTTCATCCTGTTGGGGATTTTCTTTAGGAAATTCTTCTCTCTGCACATCCTGTAGCATGTTTTAATATGCCATTTGGATGCCTTTGATGATCATGTTGATGGTATATCTTTTTTCTTCCAAATGAACTTTTTAGACTTTTAATTTACCCAGAACACAAAGCAAATAAGTCCTACTTTAAACACTCTAAATTCAGACAGCTTTGTACAACTGAAGGTACTTAAAGGTGGTAGCATTTATATTTGATGTCATTCTTTGGCTCAGTGCAAAAATGACACAGGTCATCCCAGGTTTTTAATTCTGTGCTGGTATGTGTGTGTGTGTGTGTGTGTGTGTGCATGTGTGTGTGTGTGTGTGTGTGTGTGTGTGTGCATGTGTGTGTGTGTGTGTGTGTGTGTGTGTGTGTGTGTGTGTGTGTGTGTGTGTGTGTGTGTGTGTGTCTGGTTTGAATCAGAGAAAATGCCTCACATGAGCAGAGACATTTGGAATACTGAGGGCACAGTGGACTTGACCTGAGCTGTCAAAAGAACACACATGAAACTTTCTGATTTGATGCACGCCTGTTCGGCACACCCGTGCACTTTGTTTTAAATGAATGTATGGGCATATTTGTGCATAAATACAGTATGTACTATATGTCACAAGACATTCTGTGCACCTAATAACAAATGGATGTCTGCATTTGTTCAGCAGGGGAAAGGACATTCCAAAAGACATACCTATAGGCTGTGATTTAAGTGCATGTGTGCACTCAAGCTTTTTCTATAATACTAACCACCTCTTACAGTACTTTAGAGATCTGCTGTAAAAACATGTTTCACCTAATTACAAGGTTTGTGAGGAGGAGAGGGAAAGTTTGGCCCACTGACTTTAACACTTAAAAACGGTAACCTTAGAAAATATTTTAATGCATGCTTTCAGAATAGCTTTAATACCCACCTGGTTGAACAAGATACACTCTTAAGGGAAAGATTACCTAAGATTGTAGAGTTACTTAGAAGTAAATCAGTTTAAGTGCTGCTCTGCAAAGATTTATATTTGTATAAATTACAATGCTCAGAGGGTAGATATTGCTAACCTCTGGTGCATGTAATGTCAGCATGTATAGGGCTTGTAATATAATGCTTGTGTGGACACATTGTGTTTCTGTATTTTCCTGCATGTTGCTGTTGTCACAACTCAAATTTAGATGATTTTTTTTTTTTTTTTTTTTCAACCTTAGTTGAAGGATTAATTTATGGACTGAGCATGAGCACATTCCAGCTCCTCTTCCTAAGTATTCCTCAGACACCATTTGATATACTTGAATACACATGGTGGTGAATCTGAAAACATCACTGTTTTCCATTTGAAATAAAAAAAAAAAAAACCTATGAAATGCAGTTTTTAAATATGCCTGTTATGTTCACTGTACTAACATTGAACAGAGTTTTCTCATGCACTTGCCCCTCTCAGTCCAGGGCTCCCTGCAGGTTGTGGCCATGTAAACTAAAGGCTAAAAGGTCAAAGGTCCGGGGCAGGGTGAGGCTGAAATACTCCTGCTCTGAATGTAGGAGGCTAATTCCAGATAGTATGAAAGGAATCCTAATAGTAGTGGCTATATATGGGAGCACAGCTCTGTTGACGCACTCTTTTGTACAGTGGCTGTAGACGCTATCACTGCCTGCTAAGGGTCTGTAAACATTATGAAGGGCTGAATGTGGTGCTTTGTGTTTTTTGCTGAGTGTGTCTCAACTCCTATCTGAGCTCCGGTCTGCACGAGTGGGGCTAATTCTGTATAAGGGCATGTAAACACACCTGCTTATCAAGTGGCTAAATGTTGCTCTTTTGTGTGTGTGTGTGTGTGTGTGTATGTCTGCTCTACCCTGCAGGTGGTTCAAGGTTAAATGTATTCATCCATAAAATTAGTTAGTTTATAACCATTAGTTATAAATTCACATTAAATAAAACCTTAGATAAATATAACATATATTACAATAATTATATACCCATAATAATACTGTCTGACCTCTATATTTCAGATCCTGTGATTTGGAGTGATTGATTATGGTTAAAATTTAACTTAACTGTAAACCAGAGTATCTCACTGTAAGAGTTGAATGATAACACGATTTACAAGGAGGACAATAAACAATATTGAATCATCACCCAGTCCCAAAGAGGAAGGAGACAATAATTGACTTCACCACAGCTTCATGTTGCTCACGAATCTATCTTACTAAACCAGTGACTTTTTGATTAAACTTATTTGTCAAAGTAAAGTTGTTATAATGCAACCGATGTCTACTTGTGAGAAAGAGAAGCTTTTAGCCAAATTCCAAAGCTCCACATTGAGAACTGACCTTAACAGGGCTTGTTCTACTTGCCTCATTGTGGTAATCAGTGAAATAGTCCTTTAACGATCCATCGGATGTTGCTTACTGAAGGAGAAAAGAGAAAGAAGAGAGAGAACTCCAGGGTTGGTTCAGGGGTCACCAGCCCACCATAGCCAGTAAACGTCCCATGACAACCAGAGACATTTTTATGCCAGTTGGGCGGATTCCTTGCTAAGTTTATCAGGGTGGTGAAGTGGGAAACTATGTGGAGTTGAATGTTGCGGCGGAAAATAAATTCCCCCAGTTTTATTTAAATATCCTCTCAGCCCTCGATTGGCAGTGGGAAGCTGTTAGTGAATGATGACCTGCGAGGGCGAGGAGGTTAGAAAGAGTGACCCCAAGATTGGTGGGAATCAGAGCTGACATTACCAACTTTATGTACGAGCCTGAATCCCTGCACAATGTATCAGATACTTAGTTCAAATAAGATGATTTGTTATTTTCCTGTGTAATGCATATAGTCACCATTTTTTTATATTGTTCCTTTTAATTTTCTCACTTGTACGATGCCATTTATGCTCTTTCTATGATTGTGGTTTTAAATAGTGAAATAATCTATGAATTCCCCCAGTATTCATGTTTTGTATGGGGCAGGTCAATCATTGGCTACCCTCAAACCTGAGATGTCATCAGGTATAAATAAGAAAGATTAAAATCTGATGAATGAGGGTGAAACTGTGGGAGTGACAGGGGGATTTTGTGGAGAGATTATACTTTTTGTTTCATTTTATTGCAACTGAAAAAACCCCACTGCCAGTGTTTGGTGGTAATACACAACATGCCGCTTTAATTACATTTTCCAGGAACAAGTGATACAGCATCATCTGGTATGTGTTTATCATCTGAAATCTCAGACGTTTTCTCATTGCTTGGAAAAAAAAACAGTATGAGCTGTTTGTGTCACTGATAATTTACAAGAAATGTGACTAAAATATCTTGATAGCAGTTATATTAATATTGTAAAGATTGCAATCTTTACAAAGTTTTGGTGAGAGAAAAGTAAGATACCATTAGATAATTAGATAGTAGTATGATAAGAAAAGTATGACAAATAATCAATAATAATAAATTTAAAATTGTTAAGAAACTCAACTCTGGTTTCTAATTTGCAGTTTACTAGAGAATAAATATTTGAGTTTGAGTGGCCAAACTACTATGAATCCAAACAATTAGTCACCCATCTGTTGTTTATGGATCAACTCATGATGATACAGTTCATTTAGAGCTCTTAAGCTTTTGGCATTGTAAGAGAGTTTTCCATATTCACAGCACCTTTTTCAACAATTTGAATACCAGATTTGAATGGTGTTCCACTTACGTCTACTAAATAATGAGGCCACCGGAAACCTGTAGGTTGAAGCAGAATGTGAATGTGTGCCATTGTTGGCCTCAGCACCTCCCTCTCTCCTCTCCAGTGTACTCCCCAAGGCCTCGTATATGCGGCTGCCTTCTTTCCTCGCTGATTTTTGTTATGTCTACAGTCCTGTCCGAATACACTGCACTATTTCTGGCGTCCATTCGTTTCAATGTACATGAGAAAGCCAAGTGAAAGAGGCAAACAGGGCAAGAGAGGAGGAGTGAAGGAGGGTAATGAATGGAGGACAAGTCGGTGCAGCCTGTTAAACGTTAACAAAAATAAAAAGCCGTGGTGAGGAAGTTGGCAAATTGCAACTAACAAACTTTTTTTAGCTGCTGTATTAAATTAGAGACTAACCAGCTTGCCTCATGTGACTGAAAATATCCCAAATAAATTTTGTTTTGGGTCTTCAGTGGCAAATCTTTTCCTTTTTTATTTGCTGACTGTTGTTTTCCTAGCGGCAGGCTGAAAGGACTGAGCAGCTGTATTTGAATGTTGCCAAGGGGTGTACCAATCTCAAACATCAGGCGCGTGACCCAGAGGTCAGACCAACTGTCCATGCAGGAGGGGTGTATGAAGTGTACCTTGCTGTGTACCACCTAGCTCACACAGTTGTACGTCACATGTTTGTTCATTAGAAACAGACACGTAACCAACAACAGGCTGTCAAAGGCATCGTAAAATGTATCCTTTGTTAGGATATGTTGTTTTATTACTTGTTAATCTTCAGAGCACTAAAACAATAATGGTGATGTCATATGAAGTAACCTATTCCTGATAAGTGATAGGTTATAGGTGATAGGTCTTGAAGTTTCAGCTGACGTAAAGGGTAAAGTACAACAGTTTCGATTGTCTGATAGCAGTAAAGCTAATTATGACAGCTTTTGTTTGTGTTAATGAATGAAAGTGTAATTTTAGTTTCACAACTGGAGTGAGACAAAGGTAAAAAATGAAAATGCCTTTAACTAAACATATTTTGTAAGTTTTTATGATGATACCGAGAGGAAATTATTTTAAGGCACCCTGTGGAGGTTGCTTGTACTGTAAACAAACACACTTGGCTTACATTCAGTGTTTCACACCAAATATATATTGTGTTTATCCTTAAAGCTCTATTATTCAATCATCTTATATTAGCAATGGATCAAATTACTATGTGTAATATGAAAGGGGCCGTGACAAATCCACAAAGAATTATTCCCCTTTGCTTTATTGAGCATGTTAGCATCTTCCAGCTCTTTGTTTTGAATATATGGACCAGAACTTTACAATTTTGATTCAAATTCACCACTTAGTGTCATGTTCAGATACACCAGGCAGCTGTCCTAAACCCACCCTATGCTACCTGCCCAGCACAAAACAGCAGGGAGACAGTTAGCTGCTAGCTGGTGAACATATTGGAGGATTTACCTGCTAAAATGCTAGACATTAGAAAAGCCAGGAGTTGGTGGCATCCACCTCCATATGAATGCCAATGTTCTGTATTTGCAAAAAGTATAAATAGGCAACTGTTAGTTAACACGTTCAACCATATGTCATGTTACAGCTCGTTTCCACTGCCTCCAAGTGCCCCCAAAAACAATTATTGCTGGTTTCATGTCTAACAAACATGTTGAAAGCATTCCATCCACACAACATTTTTTTTTTAATATTTTGAATTATTGGATTGTTTACAGCTATGTTTGCTAGCTAGAGGTACTCCTTATTCCATGACTTTTGTTTTACTGCCAACATTTGTGTGGAATAGTGTGATCTGCAGGAATGTGTGTTGTGTTACCTTCATGCTCCTGCACTTGCTTAATGAGCACAAAGAGATCCAAACACAATGAGGGCCTGCTCATCAAAACGTTGTTCCATAGCTCCACTAGTAGTCCACCTTTCATAATTAGCTCCAGATGTGAAACCTGGAACAGGAGTAAAGGTTGTAGTCTGACCTGTACAACATCGGCACACACACACACACACACACACACACACACACACACACACACTTGGCCAGGCTCCAACTCTCGACTTAAGAGCAGCTCCTAGTTGTCAACTCCGTCCTTGTGTTTAGCAGATCTGTCGACACTCTACAAGTTCGGCCATGGAGTGACACACTGATTCTAATAAGGAGAATTCCTCAGAGACAGGGGGACACAAGACTGTTTTATACTGCTGTGTATGAGTGTGAGCACATATTGGGATGCCAGCATGACCGTGTGGAAAGCATTTTTCCAACATTCTTGCTGGACTTTCCACCTTGGTCCAATATTATAGAGAAACAGTATAGCTGTAGGTTGCGTCGGAGTCTTTGTGCGCTTGTCAATTTGTGTACGCCTAAAGAAACCAGAGGGGGGTACGAGGTGGGGTGGGTTTGGGGGGTCTCACCCTAACGATGGCATAGAATGAACAGGCCGCAAACATAAAAGTAATTTATTTCACTGACAGAGAAAAGAGAACTCCTCCCTCCCCTCCTTTCCTCCAGCTTTCTTTTTCTCCCGTGTCCCCCCCTTCATCCAACTCTCCCACTCAGCAGCTGTTCCTCTCACTTTCTGCCCTCCCTCCACACCACCATGCGCCCCCTGCATGCTCACCCACCTCCCCCGCCAGCCCCAGTGTGATGGCTTTGTTTTATTGTTGTGCAGCGTTTGGCAGGGAAACCCCCGTCTGGCGTGGGGCAGGGGTCCGACTCCCTCTGAACGCTGGGGTGTAGCAGAGTGGCTGCCCAGATAAGCAGAGGATTAGGAGAGGCAGTTGGACATTTGGTTTCTAAATGAGCTTTATGATGCTTTTAAGCTGTTAGTTTTGGCTCTCCCCACCCAACGCCCATTTTCAACACCTGTTTCATATGTGAAACTGGATTGAAAGCACGTTTCTCTTTGCTGAGTTTGCAGATTTGAAGGATTTTCCACAACTCCGTGCTTGTATTTAGATTATAGTCTGCTCCATTTGTTCTATTGTGTTGAAAAAGGCTTTTGTTTGTCGTTTTAAGAATGTCAAGTTAGTTTCTCACACCTTTTTTATTACTTGTACCTGTTTGTTTGAGTGTTAATGGGAAAAAAATCTCATAAGCTTAAATTGCAACCGGTGCAGCTGACTCTGAAGTGATAGATGTGTTTCTGTAAATATCAGCTCCAGCCCATATTTTTATGGTTTGCATGGCTTAGAAAAACATGTATCACATGTCAGCTCCATATTCTAGTCAAAGATCTATCATCTTGCTTCCAAATGGGCCGAAAAATCCCCAGTCAAGGACAGGAAACAAACAACATTTTATTTGTGGTGTTGACAAACGACTGTTTCCTGTACAGAGGAGAAAATATGTTGAGGGAGCAAGAAATCAGGAGCTGCCTCTAGTCCTGCAGGTTCAGCCAAAAAGTACAGTACCCTCATGAAAACACTAAGAATGTGTGTTTATCCACTAACTGCCAATCAGTGTGAAGGCAATCCTAAGGGAGATGTAAAGAGCCCGAAGGTTTTGTGTGCCAGTGTGTTGACTGAGGAAATGTTATGCACACTGTAGTATAAATAATTCTCTCATCAGATGAGTTTACATTTTCCAATCCGGTTTCAGCCCATAAAAGTCACGAGTAACTTATTTCCTACATAAGCTCTTGCAATGAGTCAAGAGATGTGTTTTTGAATTTCAGAAGTGTTCTTGTCATCTTTCTGTATCTCAAGTGTAACCTTAAGTGCACACTACCGTTTTAGATTTACAACAGATTAGATTTACAACATCATGTTGTAAAAGCCAACATGATGTACCTAAATTTGATTTACTGAGATCTGTGGATTTGTCGGTTAGTGGTTTAAAAATAAAACCATACTGGTTTCCTGTACCCCTACTCTGCCCCAGCACTGTACCTCTGTGGCTTGCTGGTGGAGAGTTGGGAAGATAATGATCGGAGCTGTTTACCCCGCAGGGGCCATTTTGGGCAGCTCCTGTCCTCATAGGAAATAACTCAGAGTAAATGGCTGAAGGGGTTTTTAGATTTACTGGATTCAGAGGTTATTGCAGGTTTGAATATGTGTGTGTGTGTGTGTGTTTTTAGCAACCTCTGTCTCAATCTCAAAATAAATCCTGCAAGATTGGTCCAACTACCAGACTTGCTGTTTGTGTATATGTGACTTCGAGTATGTGTGCTTGACTCTTCAGCTGGTGTTCGAAGCAGACAGCCTCTAGGCTGTGAAGGTTACGAGCTGTCCAGTGGCTTTTTAAAGCCACCAACTGACTTCCTGTTGTATTAAAGCTGACATGAAACAGACAGTCTGTAATGAGCTGTCATCTCCAGCACTTAGCTAAATCTCCAACTGTGCCAATAGAACTAACATGCTACATCTGTGAAGGTTTGTGTGCAGGCGTGTGTGAATTAATGCATGTTTGGATATGTGTGTGTGTGCGCGCATGAATGAGATTGCAAGAATGTCAGTCTGTGTAACAGGTGGTATCAGCTTTTGGAATTTGTCACTCGGACCTTGAACAAAAGCTGATGTACATTTCTGAATGCTGACTTGTGTCTGGCTGCCGCCTTGCTCTTTGTGCTGCAGGGCCACGCTGAGTGTATGTGTGTGTACGTGCATGCAGGCTTGTTGTGTTTGTGTGTGTGTATGTGTGTGTGTGGTCAGCTATATGGACTGGCCATTGTGCCCTTGGCCCTCAGCAGATGTGGTCTGAACAATGAGCTGGGTAAATAAAAGGAAGTGGTGTATAAATAGCCTCTTATGTCTGCATGAGTGGAGTTCTTGTGCTGTGTGTGTGTGTGTGATCCTGTTTGATGTGAATGAATTGTACTTTAGGAAGTTACACTGTACTGAGCTCTCCACAGGTGCAGTTTGCTAAGCTATCAAACAGTTTTGTATTCCCTGCACAGCAATATTACGTGTGGCTTTGTTTTCTCTAACTCACAGATGCCACTTTCTTTTGAAGAAGTTTTCCTTCAAGTCCGCAGTCCGAAGCCCAACTTTCAGGTTTTTCATCTCTGCCATCACTGCAATGTCAAATCTTTACAGTCTTTCATAAACACCTATAGGCAGGTCTTTATGAGCAGTGAAGCTCAGTTAGAAACCCGTCTCTAAATCACATCCTGGTGATAAGTGCGCAAGGGAACAATGCTAAAAATAAATGGAGCCTCCTCCCTCTTCCATCCAGTTCCCTCCTTGGGTCTCTTGTATCCAGGCCACATATTAACCAACGCTATACTGCACTCTCGCCAGTGCACATCATACAAATGCATTGGCAGAGATACACACATGTTCAATCCAACCGTTGTTTTCTTGCTCACTCACTTTCGCTCAGAGCTGTTTAGCAAGGATTACCTGACGTAGCAGTTTGTAGTGCGTTCACTCATGCAGGTCTGTTGCGGCTGATTGACCACAGTACGTGATATAAATCTCTTTAATTAATGATTACGGTATCAATATCATGTCAATGTATGTCCATTAGTGCTGAAATTATGAAATATTGTCTGGTTACAGCTTCTCATATGTGAGGCTTGGCTGCTTTCCACTGTTTTATAGAATTGTGACTTGAATATATTTTAGTTTTGGACTGTTGGTCAAAAAAAACAAGTATTTTGAAAAAGTCTCCTTTGGCCTTTTCAAACCTTACATGCTATTTAGGTCAAATTTGACACATTTGCACATTTGAGAGCTGTAAAAACACCTAAACATCACTAATACTGATAAACTGATACACATATTTGTAAAAATGCAAAAATGTTGTCACTTCAATTTCAATCAAATTCAATGAAATCATGATGGCTGTCTGCTTTATGTAACATGTACATGTAACGACCATAAAATAGTGTGAATGTGAATGTTTTTTTTCCATAAACAAAAAGTATAAACCCATAAGAATACACTCTCAGCTTTCTGAAAGCTTCATTAAAGATTAATCACACATTTATAAATGACTGATGAGATATTTACAAGTGAAAAACAGATTTGTGGTTCAGAAGTTTGGTATAGAGACTAATTATGAATTGAAAAAAATCAATAATATACCATAATATACACAGATACACACGCTGGACTGTTAATGAGCACAGAGCAGTGTATGAGACTGTGTGTCATTGCCACTGTTTTTATATTAAATACTGACAAAATGTTTTTGCTTAAATGAAAATGTAGCTTGTTAATGTCAGTTCTCCTTCGGACTTGATGTGAAGGTTTCAGTTTCAAGCCATTCTAACTCTCTCTTTCTCTCTCTTTCTCTCTCTTTCCTCTCTCTCTATTTCTCTTTCGTGTCCTAGATCCTGAGTTCTGTTACAGCTCCATGGGGACAAGTGTGTGTTTGTGTGTGTGTGTGTGTGTGTGTGTGTGTGTGTTGCAGGTTGGGGGTCTGGGCTGGGCTCGGGCGGCGGGGTGTTTTTACATTGAAGTCAGTGATGGCCTATATTAGCAGCACACTTCAGCTGAAACATAATACAGGTGGCGAACACTGCAGTGGACCTAAAGACAGATAACAACAGAAAGAGAGGAGAGGGTGGGAGATAACGAGAGGTAGAATTACAGCAGAGAACTGAGACAAAATGGCTTATAAATGGCTGTATTTAAGGTATTGATCTTTGACTTAGGCCTTAATATCACTGTTTAAAGATCTTTTTGATGTTGTTTCAAAGATCTTTTCATATGTTTGGTAATGACAAGCACATATTGTACAGAAGGGTTGTTTATTTGAGTTTCGGCTGTAGATTTCGACCTCATGATAACGTTTTCTTGATCCCAATTATTATAATACCAAGCAGTAATACAATGTCATTTAAAAGAGTTTGGAAAGACTGCTTGCTGATTGATATTCATCACTTGGACACAGGTAAAGAAACAGGAACATTATTCCACTGGCGGTGCCTGTTTATGTAGATTTCCACTCTTGATTTTATTCCTTAGTTCAGTTTCAGCTCCACAAACATTGCAGAGTCATTGGTCTTGGAAGAATCACAAATCTTTGAATACTCTGGCTACTACTACAGTAACTTGGTAACACTGAAGCACTGTGCAAGCCTAATGGTGAAATTAAGCTCTAAATTCTTTTTTGCAAATTAAATTTGGAAACTTGGTCAATCTGTGCCAAATATTCTGTATGTTGAGTCCGCTATTTAAATCCAAAAATCCAAAATAATATACCACAAAAGTGTCCCGATCAGCACTGTTAAAATGCTGTCATGCCTAATCTAACTGTGGATGCATTGCACATCTTTCCTGTTTGTGTCTGTAGGGTGAAAGAAAGTGCTGTGTCAGGGTGTCTGCGGGTGATGAAGTGTGTATGGGGCCCATCTTCCTCCTGGGCACATCTGGGTCTAGTTAAGACCTGTCACTTACATCTGTATTTACTGTAAACACAAGAGTAGAAACCTTCTCCAGTTCAGGAGCCTTTTACCAACTTTATTTAGATGGACTGTAGACATGTTTTTAGTCCTGGTGTGTAGCTGTCGTTAAAGAGAAATGTGACCTCATCCTTTTTTCTGTCAGCTCGACCAACAGCTCGACCACAGTTTGGACTTCTGTTCATACAGTAGCTTCCGATCAACAGGCTGCACCAGGACAGATTCTTGGAGAAAAAAAAGACACTGTGGATCATGTTGCTAAGCAACTATTAACAACCTGTTATGCTAGTACCTGAAATGAATATCACTCTGCAGTTTAATCTTTAACCATGCATAAGCCAGAATCCCACTTCAATGTACTGTATTTATGTCTTTACTTTAATGGAAACTACATATGTATGTTATCAATTGTAGTCTTTCAACACAAATATCCTTTGTAATTTAATAAAATTCAGAGTGAAGGGCAAATTGACATTTTGCATTAGTTTATAGAGGATAAAGTCCTGCTAATGCATACAGCAGCTGCATTGTAACTGCATGGTAACTTTCGCAATTTAACTGCTTACTTTTGAAGGTTATTATCAGCCTAATCTCCTCCTGTCAGTTTCAGTTTGAGTAGTTTGCCAGATTTGTGATGTTATATGTCTGCATCTTAAGTCAGTACAAAGTACGTCTTTAAATGTCTAAATATTAATCCCCCTGATGGCAGATATGTAAGTCTGTTGTGTAAAGCTTTTATTTACTTTTGACAAAGTTCACCAAGTGGAATTTCTCGTCTCAGAGGAACTTATATGATCAGAGAGGATTTTTCTGCCTGTTTTGAATGGCACAGTGAAGATTGGGGAAAGCCGCAGTTTAGGGCTTACTCCTAATTTTGGGCTTACTGGTTACAAAACCCACTATTTACTTTATTATGGTGGGGGGAGGGGGAGTTAAACAGAGAGAGAGAGAGAGACATGATTGGAGGAAAGTGAAAGCAGAGAAAGGAGCTAGACAAATGATAGAAAGGGATTGGAAAAGGGCAAAATAGGGGAAGCATTACAAGGAGACAGACGGCTGACGCTCGGAGGGGGAGTTACTATTCGGGAGAAGAGCGATTTTCTTTTGGTACTGTAAATAATAGCCCCTGCTTGAGTTGGACGGCTTTCACGGCTCCTTTTGTGTGCAGTGACATCTTAGGTTCCCTAAAGAGAGGAGAGGGCCGGAGAGGGCTCGGCTTCCAGGGTTTTCACTGGCATGGGAAAGGCAGAGTATTAGCCCAATGTGAATATGAGGGAAAATAAAGCCTCCACAGGTCAAAGGGAACCTGCCAACATGCACTCCTGGCTCTTTATCCCACTCAAACCCACATAAGCAGACATGCAGGCACACACAAACAGCCATGCACAGAGTGTGGCGCCTACACACACATCAGCACTTCACCATCAACTGCAGTCTAATGCAGATGGCTTTACTCACCCGTGCTTTATCTCAGTCTGAGCAATAATGTGTTTTGGCTCCTACTTCTGACGAGACCAGCCCAGCAGTTGAGTTGTGACCGCTTCTCTGTTTTTAACTATAATGTAAAGCTTATAATCTTAATGCCAAACACATGCACACACTAAGATGCCCCATTCATATTTATAGCAGGGGAGGCAGTATCAGTTACACTTTTTAAACCACACCAAGGAATATTATTTTAATATAACTGTATGTATTTCAGAGATGCCAACATTAAAGAGTAACTACACACCCAAATTCTGCTAGCTCCCTCCCTCCCAGCATATTTCAAAAATGCAGCAGAGGACTCGTCAGGACAACGACTGTAGGGGGCGTGGCCTCGTGGCTACGTAGCGTGTGACACGAGAGGTAAGGGGACACCGACTGACCACCGCTCAGTGTAGCATGAATAGCAATGTAAAGCTGGTAGTCAGAGCTAACCAGCCATGAGCAGCTGCTGTCAGACTCTCCGTGTCTGAGCTGGAAACACAGAGAGTCCACCAGAGTGTTGACCGTCGCCAGAAGCACATTCATGGCCCTTTTGTAAAAGTTTCTGTGTGGTACCTTTGTTGTAGCTTAGCTAGCAGCTCTACTATGAGAGGGTCTCCGGTGTGTGTGTGTGTATGTGTGTCTGTGGAGGAGTGTCATTACATAGCCGTAGCCCTGCTGTGTGTATGTGCAGGTAAGTGTTAGTACGTAGCCATTAGGGTGTTCTTTTTTTATATAAACTTAATGACGTAGATAAGTCCCAAATGGTCGACTCTATGTCAGCATTGGCCTTGCAGGATTCAGGGCTGATTTAAAACAGCAGATGGTGAGTCGACCCATTTTTTAAATTTGGTGTCAATGTCAATCTTAACACCGTTATTGATGTGTTTCATCACAGTACAGTCATATAATTTAGTTTACAGCTCAAAAAACACATTTTTTTAGTGTGTTGTACCTCTTTAAGTAGTGATAACTCATTCAAGAAGTCATTTTCAGGCTGATAATGATGTCCGACTTTTTTACACTGTGACACTATTTTGTCAAAAGTCTGGTATCAGTAATTGGCACCCAAATGTTGAATATGGTCAAAGTTCCAACAGTTGAGGTGAACGTATGTTAAAATGCTGCCTTCAAGTCCAAAGCCAGCAGCCACTCTGGATGCTTTGTTTGCAAAATTACTTTTACTTCTTCCTTGTGAAGATGTCAGAATGTTCGTGCATAGCCACGGCCCTCCCTTCTGAAGCCTCTGTTGCTGAGGTTGTTTCATGAGTTGTTTCACGTTGTCCACTCTTGAACATGTACAGATGTATTTGAGAAGTTTCAATAAAGGAATGAGAAAAAGAAGTGAAATCTGACCTATACTGTTTGTTTGTGTAGCCTCCGGAGTTGCCTGAAGTCAGCTGAGATGCAGCCTCTGGGAGTTAACCAATCAGAAAAGACTGGGCTCATTGGGAGCGGGGCTTTAAAGAGACATGAGCTAAAACAGCCTTTTCAGGATTATTTTAAGGTTATTATAAGGATGATTTTGAACTGTAAATCATGCAAAGATATTCTAGTAAAGCCCCAGAATATAAATATAGACCTGGAAATGTACCCTTAAATATTACAAAGCTTTTTAACCCTCTAGATATTTGGCACAAATGTTTATTGTATGCGGCTTCAAGTGTTGGGCAGTAATGCATTAGTTAGTAAAGCACTGCAGTAATGTGATCATCGTTTTCAGGAACAAGTAGTAAGGAATTACAATTTGATATATAGTAATTACATCACAGTTACTAATCTCAGTAACACTTCGTTACTACGACAATTTGGGGGTATACTTGGCCACAAGTTTCATGGGGGAATTGATATAAATTTCTTCTCTTTGCATTTAGAGGACAGATTACTATGAGACATGTTAGCTCAGTGTAGGGGTGGGAGGTGCAGGATGGCGTTTAGCGGTTAGCTAAATGCGCCGTTAGTTAGCTGAAAAGTTGCCTTATTTACATGTTGTGTCTTCTTGGCCAACTAGTCACCAGTTAATTTGGTTGAAGACGGGTTTTCACTGCATGACGTCAATCACTGGGGCTAAGCTAACGTTAGCTATGTATGGTCAGGAAATATCAAACCGTAGGCTGGCTGTTTCTTTTTCTATATGTGTTAAATACAGAAGATGTGACATGTGACTGAGGAGGCCTTGTAGTTGTTTAAAGGCACCCTACAGAACGGGGCTGAGCAATGAAAAGGATATTGCTTTTTCAGTGAGTAATACAGTATATAACGAGTGAAAGATGACACTTTTCGAGTAACTTGCCTAACACTGAAAGTAGCGGTATTGGTTGAACCCTCCCCATCATATGACATCAGAGAAGTGAAGATCACTTTAAGAGATTAAAAACAAAAATAAAAGTTGTTCTCATTAACATTTCCTGTGCTGTCAATTTGATGACCCCGGGAAATCCCTGAATGGAGGACATAAAAGCGGTAGCGTAATTTTCAGTGACTCTGGAATGACGAAGCCATCATATGAGTATGATTCACCTGCCTGATGACATCACATCCTGTTTGATTCCTTCATCTGTAAACAACTAACTGAAGACTGGCAGGAAATGGCGGTGGAGAAGTGGGGGAGGAGGGGGATTCTTCCTGTTGTTAGTTGGGGAGGTTCCAAGCTGCTATCCATTTCGCATTTCCACTTTTATTCGGTCATTCCTGTTTTCCTGTTGCAGAAAACATCCGTCCGTCAACACTTAAATGATCCCTTTGTATCTGCCAGACACTACAGACAAAAATATATTGACCTCTTTCCTTTTTCCGTCGCATACTGCTATTTTATTCAGAATTTTAGGTTTTTGTGGACTGGCAGCTCCCTTTTGTTTTAAATGGGATATGACTGGTTTCCTCTTAATAATAACTGTTGACTGCTTATGACTTCACCTCCTTTAATTATTTTGATTATTATTCTTTTGAATGTCAAAGTTTCTTTTAGCAACAGAAAAACTGGAATCAAACTGCCCTGATGTTAACTTCAAATAGTGCTCATATGACCTCCTGAGGATTCTTCATTTTGTCTAGAGCTGTAAGCTCTTCATCTGTTGTTTATAACCTTACTGTCTAAATCACATAATAAGTAAGATATTACAAGCCATATTTATACAAAGTGTCACAACCATGCACTTCAGATCTTACATACCTACAATCACAGGAAAGAAATTAAAAGTTAGTTTAGTCTACTTTTCCGTGTTTGACAAGCCACCTGACACTTCTCAGTAAACCACACCCGTCTTGTCCTCCAAGGTGAGTAACAGCAATGATAAGAGAGCGACCGGTTGCTCTGTAGGTTATCAGCTTGTTTTTCCTTTAGAGGACGGTGCCATCATCTGTCATTGTCTCTGTGTGTTTTAAAGTGCAAGGTGTGGCTTTCGGTTACAAAGGCTTGGCACGGTATGCTTTCGGGTTTTCCAGGTTAGGATAATAGCAGCCGATCGCCGACCCACATCAGCTGTGTTTGTTTGGTCGCTGGTCACTGCTACAGTAGGTCACAGATAGCAGCGACTGATTGACATAAGCTAAAAGTCAGTGTACTCTATTGTCCGCGAGCAAATCATGTATGTTTTGAAGTGAATTTAGGTCACGTTTTAGAGGTAAGTGTATTTTAGTTGGTTGCTTATCAAAGGTCAATGTTTGCTAAAGTCTGAACCACGTGCAGTTGTGTTTTCCCTGGAAAAACCTCAGACCGGTGAAAACGTGGAAGTGAGAAAGTGTGTGCGCTGACAGGGCCAGGAGCTGCTTTATCAATCCCAGGAAGCCTTACTTGAGGAGGCAGGAACAACAGCCACTGGCTCCGAGAGAGGGGACTTTCCTCCATCCTGCTCTGTTAGGATGCAGAACAATGACCAAATTACTCACACACACAATGACTAGTGGCTTGGATATTTTCTGTGTGTGCTCATACAAACTCGCTCACAGCAGGTTGCACTTTGAGTTCTAGGTTGCGTGATCTCTGCTCCTTGGCTGTTTTTTGGGGTTGTCTAACCCTCTACCTGGACCTGACCTCTTATATCCAAGTAGAATATTATATCTGATATTGAAAGTGACACTGAGGGAGTAAAGACCAAGAAGAAGCTCTAAACTGATGCTGTATGCAACGTGGCCCACTTGTTGGTGTGTTTTTTGGGGTTAGACGAGCTGGCTTGTCCTTGCGCTGCCCTCT
The DNA here is from genome assembly GCF_910596095.1 of Thunnus maccoyii. Lineage (NCBI taxonomy): Eukaryota > Metazoa > Chordata > Actinopteri > Scombriformes > Scombridae > Thunnus > Thunnus maccoyii. The sequence goes on along the minus strand of NC_056549.1, from coordinate 19,020,071 downwards.
TTTCCTTTCCTCTTCCTATTCCTACACCCCTCTTCTGCTAATCACCAGCCTCTACATCAAATCTTGATCACTGTCTCTCCCCTTCTCTTCGGTCTCTCTATCTTGTCACAGTTTCAGTGACAGCTCCTCACGCTTTTTTCCAGTTCTGTCATTTGTGTGTCTGCAGTGCTGGCCGCTCTCCAGTTCTTGCGGCGATCCCACACCGCAAAGTGAGAGAGGAGAGAGCAAGGGCCAGTTGGAAAGAAGGGAGAGAGACTAGTCTTGCAGCAGTAATTGGTCAGGAAGTGGGCTGCTTGGATGTGCAAGCTCCTCTCTCCCTGTCTCTCCCCCCTCCCCTCCCAGTGGGCAGTCAGTTCCGTTGCGTTTTGCTTCCATCTGTTCCCCCCTCTCTCTCCCTCTTTTCTCTCAGTGTATCTCTTTCTCTCTGAATTGACCTCATAGAGGTGTGGACCACGGACCGGGCCGCCTTGACACAAGCCCTACCTACCTCTCCAGTCAGTCAGTGTTTTTCTAAGGCTGCGCGTGTAGCGTGAAACTTTTTCAAATGTCTGGACATGGAACTAACCTGTGAAAGGATACTGGGATACCAGCGGCTGAGGAAAGGCTAGTCGTGGGAATGGTCTCTCTGAGGTGAGTGCAGGTTGTCATTGTCTTTGTATGGCACTGCAAACTGCCAGGACACAGAGCGTGACCTCACTTTGTTTATATGCAAGAATCGCAAATTGGTTTAATTTACTGTAAATGGGGATTTAACTCTGACAACACACTCAGACTATACAGTACTGAGTTTTTCCCTTGTTAAGCCCAAGTCTTTATTTAATCATAATTGTAGAGGTCTGACCTCTAATTACTCAGTCCAAAGTTTCAATTTAGTGTGACTAATGGCACCTTTGCCCACTCGTTTAATCAGACAGCATGGCAGACTGCTGTAATTAGACTACCAGTTTGTGTTTAAGCTTGGGTGTCTCAGACCACGACCTATGTGGTAACTGTGTGTGTGGTGAATGGTGGTAATAGCAATAACAATGCTTTCACCTGTGTGTATCCGAGAGGAAGATCAACATGGCATTTGAAGCTGTATTTATTGCGTCTTGTCTTTTGAACGCCTATATATATACAACTTTTAGTGACACTGTTAATCTGATTTATTAGTCCAGTTTGGAAAATACTATTAATAGCAAGTTTTAGAGATAGCATGACTTTAACAGATGTGATTTTGTGTCAGTTTTTACCTGAAACAAAGTTATAGTGTTGTTTTAGTACAATAACCCTGCTATATTACCTAAGTGTGAGTGTGTGTGCTCATACACGTGTGCTCCCCTTTGTGGCGTGTCCTCATTCTGGGAAGGACTAACTGGAGCACCCAGCTTGTGAGACATAGATAGGAGGGGACTCATTTATTGTTTGACTTTAATCATTTAGGTTTCTTACTTCTTTTTATGTGGTTGTTTGAGTGTTGGTTTGTCTGACTTTGTATTTGTCTTAGAGGGGTTAACAACATGGTCTCTGGCTGGTTGTATGTTAGGTCAGACTGTTTTTGGTCTCAGATCTCACTCGAAAACAAGATTTTGTTTTTGAGTTACAAAAGAAAAAAGGTCTTAGATAGATAATGGCATGTATAGGATGGTTGTACTAGAATCATCTTCCAGTCAGTCAATAAATGCAAGTATCATTGAACATAAAGTGTTTATTGTGATCAGTCATAAACTCAGAGATCAATTTTCACTGACATTTGTTTGGACTTCTTATCCATCCTTGTGTATTTTTTGGTTACTAGATACTTCAAAAGCACATTTGTAAATATATGTGACATAAATATGTGTGCATGTAGATTTTAAATGCGTTACAGAATCACATTAAATGAATACTGTTGGTCTTAAAAGGACGGTGGCATAAGCGAGCATATTAGACACATTACTATAGATTTGACAGATATGATATCTTGCAGTCTCATAGTTTTGTGAAAAATGGTATGAATACTGTATATTTATTTTGTTATGTGTCACATGTTTTGCCAAGTGGGAGAAAAGTCCCTCTTTCTCTGCTCTGCTGGTCTCTTTTCCTGGAGCGGGACCCTCGTCCTGCATTTTAATCTGAGGCCAAACACAGCTTCCTCCGTATATCCGCCACACATGCTCATGTACTCACTCAACACACAATAACTCACACATACACACATACAGTACACGAACATAAATCTCTGCACTCTGCTTTCTCCTCAGTCTCACACTCATCTCAGGATTATAATACAAAGACGAAAGCTTTCACTTTATGAAATATAGTAAATAAAAAGAGATGTTTGTTTGATCGCTAAGAAATAAAGAATCACAAGATGACGTTATGTGTTGCTTCATGTAGTATTAAAGTCTTCAATCCCCACAGCCAAGTAATATTCACTTCAAGGAAATGAAAGTTATAATTCCTGTAAACCACCTGTTTTTCGCTGCTTTTCGCTTACTCTCCTCCTCTCATTTCCTGCCCCTGATGTTTGGCTCATTGCATTTATCTACATCTGTTAATGTGAATACCAACTGACTGCATAGTTGAATACTGACATTATCTCCTATCGTAAATACTTTTCCTTCTGCGATGTCCATGGTGCCACCCTGCTCTATCATTAGCTGTGGCTGTTGCTGTCGACCGTGTTGTTGTTGATGTAGCAGCTGTAGTTATTTCTGTGTCGCTGTTGTTGTTTAGTCTGCTGGAATGGAGAAGACGCTCTTTATTTTCGCCCCCCTTCCCGGCTCCACCTGCCAAATCTTAGGGATTCCTGCTCTTATATAATCTGAAACTGGTACTTCAGTAAGATTTCTGGCCAGAAAGAGTCAAAAATTCCTGGACTTCCTGAAAAGTCCTGGCACTGCAAGCAGACTTCTGCAGCCTGAGGGAATACCGTCCGGGAATCTGGAAACCTCATAAATTGGGGAAAGGGAAAATCAATTGCAGGATTTAATCAGAGTTAATCAGAATGGATCAAAATTAGCCTCAGCACAGCATTATTAGAAGCTTTTTTTTGCTGGTTATTATTGGCTAGAGGTCTGCTTATGATTTATAGAACAAGTGTGCTGCACTGCACAGTTAACTGGACAACAAAAACCTCACTTTCTCACATCAGGCAGTGTGTTAAAGGGGACTTGAGTCTGAAGTAGATGCGTCACTAAAAGGAGGGAATTAACCCCTTGAACCTTACTGACCTGCCTAGAGGGTTAGTTGTTGTAGACTCATACTGTGCAACCAAACTCACAGAACTTATAACAGAGGTGCTTGATAATTTGGTATCTAAAGACTAAAGACAAATATATCTGAGTCAGGCTGAATTTTGGACAAATGTGTACAAAATGATGTTCTGTTCAAGTGTCCCAGTGAACCATGACATGTGACAATACACAATACCAGCGCACTGAAACCAAAGCAGCAAAATGGAAATCAGCCATTATTAACTTTAATATTTACACCTGTGCTGTTGCTACCGTGACATGTCAAAAGTCTTCTTAGAAAAGAAGACCACCTACAACTCCGATGGGGATGTCATTCATCAAAGATGGCAACAGAAAAATGGCAACAAGCGTGTATGAGATCAACACAGCTGTACAAGGTGTTGTAAGTTAGTTAGCACAGACATAATAATCATTATTAAATCAAATATATCTTTCATCAGTGTAAAATATGTTAACTACATGACAGATACACCACTCACTACTGACTGGTTGGTGCAAAACAAAACCAATGACGCGATGGCAATTAGGCTGATCAAATGAAATGCAGAAAACCTCTAAAAAAATTGCCGTTGGATGACGTGGTTCTGCCATAAAAACACATAAAGACTTGAGTTTGAATGTTTTACTTGTGTGTAAAAAATGAATAATGAGCTGGAACAAGCTGATACAAAATGACACTAACAGATACAGACTGTTAAGAAAGATTTTTCCGACAAAGTTATTCATGAGGGGAAAAAAGGAGAAACTGTGTGTTAAGGTTAATGAAGAGCTCAAGCGGCAAGAACAAAAGCTTTAAGAGTTAGTGACACTTAAAGAATCTTTGTGTGTGCGTGCGTGTGTGTGTCTGCAGATGATCTATCTCAGCAACGGCAAAGACAGACAGAGTCACAGAGGGAGGGGGAAACTGTATATGAATGACCCCTCCACCCACAAACTCCTGTCATTAGTCACAGTCTCTCTCGCTCTCTGAATCCATTTCTCTGTATTCTCTCAGTTTACTCGTCCATGTGCTGTAATACGTTACTACAGAAACGCACTTTAAACAGGAGACAGCTGAGAAAATGAAGAAGCTGTCTGAAGAAGAGATTGGACCCGATTCCTCTCTCTCTCACACACACACACACACACACACGCACACACGCACTCAGACACACTGCAATAACAACCATCAAATTAGTTCTCCACCTCTCTCCGCCTGCAGCCCTCCTCTCTTCAGGACATGCTTAAGTGGTTGGGGACTTTTCTTATTTCTGATTATACACACACTCACACACTAAAACATTTTCAAGAGGTCTTTTAAGTCAGGGTTTACAATGCCGTCGGAAAACAAATGATAGTGTGTGTGCGTGTGTGTGTGTGTGTGTGAGTGCTCACCAGTAAAAGTTCAATAGTGTGTGTGAACCCTGTGCCCTGCTTCAGTGTTTGCGCTGCCCGAGTGTTATGAGGAATGGAGTGGTTTATTGACAATAAGCATTTTCTTCTCTCTCTCCTTCCCTCTTTTCCTCTCTCTCACTGTCTTTCCACATGCCACTTTGCCTTGGAGATGAATGCCTAGCTGTCGTCATAGAAACCACCACAGCGCTACGGCCCCGATCATCTTGGCAACCTCACAAACTCTCAAACCATCAATTCTAAGTCTGAGTGCATGAAGAGAGTGTTTTTCTGTGTGTAGGGTCTTAAGCTCTTGTTATAGCTTGTTGTTGGCATTGAAAAGGAGGGAAGTCTGTTGGGAAATCTCCTCTCTGAGTGGGGAGGGATGACATGCGGAGGGGAAATGAAATTGGAGCAGAGCCGGGTGAGAGCGGTGGTGTTGAGAAGGAGTTAGGTGTTGAGCGCTGGCTCCACTGCAAGCAAAAAAAAAAGCATTGAAATCACATTACTGACTTGACTGCATGTAGAGCAGAACATGTAAATCCATTAATCAGTTAATTAAGAGAAAATTGATCAAAAAAGAGTGGTCCAAACTGACGCAACAGAGGCCAAGATATTGCAAATTTTAGTCACTAATATGTGTTAAGCTCCAAAAACATTACATCCTACATTTCCCATAATGCAACCCAGTATTTTCTTTCATAAGCGCCCCCCTTGCCGCCTTACAAACACCCACACTCCCCAATGCAAGATTTCTGTAAAATATTTTAAAAATAGATCAAGGGATAAATACAACAAAATACTGTTATTAATTTCTTGCCAAGAGTTGCATGAGAAGATTGAAACCACTCTCACGTGTGTGGTGGAGCTGGGGGCCGATTAGCATAACTCAGTATAAAGACTGAAAACAAAGAGAAATATCTAGCTGGGCTCTCGCCAAAGATCAAAATTACATCTACCAGTACCTCTACCACTAATTAACACATCATATCTCATTTGTTTAATCGGTACACAAACCAAAAAAATGCAATTTTGTGGTTTAAGAGTTATGTAGTGCAACTTTTTCCAGCACCTCTGTTTCTGTGCTTGTTGATAACAACAAGATGCCAGGAAGTCACCGCTCCCTGCTGTGGTTAAATAATGTATATATATATATATATTCTCAACAAACAAGATCAAACATGGTGATTATTGAGCTTTCAAGGTAGTGGTAGGCACATTTTTTAACTTTGGAGAGGCTACCAGGCTAGGTTGCATCTCCTTGCAAGAAAGCTAAAATGCTAAACTATTCCTTTAAGACTCCAAGTCCAAACAGAGGTATCTGAGTGACCTCACATAAGTCATTTCCTCAAGATTGACAAAGTTCTCTCCAAAGCCACAGAAGAAGAATTGAACTGTTTTCACAGATTGAGTAGCACTCTCTGTGACCAGTAGATTGACTTTGACACGTGAAATCGGTGGAGTAAGTCATTTATCTAGCAAAAGTGCCAAACATTTGCTTGTTCTAGCATCTAATTAATATAATTATATCATTATTATTTGAATATATTTGGTTTTTAGTCGGACAAAACTAGCAAATTCAAGATGTCACCATGGGCTCTGGGCAACTGTGATGGGCATGGGTCAAGATTTTTTGACATTTATAAACTAAACAATTCCTTTATAAGTCAATAATGAAAATAAGTTGCAACCTGAACCACAACTGTTGTAATCTTTTCTTTGAGGAAGAGATATTTCAGACAGCCTGCTAAAAAAAAGGAAGTTTTCTTTTGCTGGATCAAATCCGCAGCCAAAACATGGAGCTAATCTCTGATTTTATCAATATCCTCAGCCTTACTGTCGCCTCTTTCATCCCTCTTTTAAAACACCATGTTGACATGTATTGCAGCTCAGATAGTGATTGTCATAGCCAGTAAATGAGGAATAATATTGTTTCTGTGGTCGATATCTTATAGGGAGAGGAGCGGAGGCTGTTAGAGTACACAGGGTGCATCAGATAAGCCAGACTGCTGCTGTAGGTTTCTGTCATCAACAGGTCGTGCTTGGCTGAACCGAGGAGTTTAGACGGCCTCTGTGTGTTTGCCAAGCTAGAGGTGCTCATTATGGACACAAGTGTGTGTGTGTGTGTATGTGTGAGCGCTTGAGGTGGCAGGGGGAGGGGGCAGGTGGACAGTGTTTGGATTCAGAGTGGAGGTTTAGGGGCTTCGTGGGTCAACGGACCCTCAGACCATAAGAAAGAAGGGTCGTGCTTCTTGGGATCTGGTCTTTGTGTGTGTGTTTGGGTGTGTGTATATGTGTGCGTGTGTGTGTGAGAGAGAGGATGATCCAGGGGGTCTCTATTATTCTATTGGTGAGGAGAAGGGGGTGGTGTTAGCGGGACCCCATGCTGCTGGGACCAGGCCCTGTCTTTGAGGAGGGACGACAAATAGTCGACACATTTGCTTTAGTGTGTAAGACTGAGGGTCTATTGTCTCACGTGTGTCCTCCAGATGAGACACATGGCCTGTCCTGAGGTATAACTGCTTTCTGAATTTATACGCTCTGATTGCCAGCCTGGGTGTTGGGACCCCCAGAAAGTGTGGCAAGACAAATGTGAGGAGTCGTGTTTATTTGTTCTGACTTTACTCAAATCTTATCATTTTTCGTGAATAGTTGGATCATTTTAGCTCTTCAAGCATCTAAAAATATTGAGATAAAACAAGGTAAACAAAAATCACTCTTTGGATTAACTGGTCACAGTTAACTGGTGATTGACCTCAGTACTTGTTGAGTACTAAACATAAACTGTTTAATACTGTGGAATCGAATGAGTGTTGTCCAGTATCGAAAGTTGGCAATGAATGCTATGTCAAATTGTTATGATGTTTGACTGCATGTGTTAGGATGAAATGTAAGGGGTATTTCAGTGGTATTGTACTTCCATAAAGTTGGAAGACTCTCAAGAGACAGAAAAAAAAATTGAAAAAATGGTCGTGATTGGAGCAGGTCAAGACATCCTAACTTGAACTCCCTACAGTAGTATGAGTCAGGCTCCACTGAATCCTACGATGTCCACAGTGCAACTCAGTAGAGTCTTTAATTAGACCCTCCCTTGCTCCTAAATAACCATCTCTCATATTTGTAAGGCAGCCTTCTGTTAACAAGACTAGGTCAAAACCTAGTATATGGCTAGACCGTGTATAAAACGCTAAGGGTTTTAATTTGAAATGACAGATACAGGAAGTGGCGACACGTGGCGACCAAGCCCCCAGGAAGTGCGCAGGGCTTTGACTGAACCCAATTTGACATAGGGCCTTTTTCAATACCAAGTACGCCAAGTTCAGACTTGTGTTCTTGCTAGTTTGGACTTGGCAAGTTCGACTCAGGAGTACAAACCTCGGAGGACAGGAGGACGCAGTACAATCGTTCTGTCTGCTGACAGCAGCAGCTTAGCTAGTCTTAACTCAAAGCTCCATTAACACTTTTTTTCTCACAAAAAAATTACCTCATTGACAGAGAGATGCAGTGAATTATGTTATTCAGTCTGTAATGTAGCTATGATAAAATCCAGACTGTTATGTATATAGACTGATCTGTTCATTCTAATACATTTATATTTATTGAAATGTGGTGATATCTGTACATATAGAGCCCCAGAGGCAGCGCTGCTGTTCTGTCCAGTAAAAACATGAAGCTTCACTTTATATTCAGACAAACTAATGTGGCAGCTTCAATCATGTATCAAAATGCTGCGGAGACATTAGAGCCAGCAGTAAATCATCAAAGAGCTACACAGATCAGTTCATCGGATCATGTTCTCCCCCGGGAGACGGACGTTGACCAGCTGATCATCTTAAGGTCAATTTATACTTTATACTTTCTTGGTTCATCTGAGGTAAATTTCGTCATCCGCCCAGGTCCGTGAAGACCCCTCTTTGGACATCTGCACACAGCCAAAATTTGTGACTGTGCGAACTCTACGTGCCAACTGCGCATGTTCCAAAAAAGCAAACAGGAATGCCTGTCTTGTCTACTGTATGTTTGTATGTACTGTATTTCTATCCTCATTGAGTTGTCGCTATTCTTTTTCAACTTATTGTTGTTGTTCAGCAACATACATGAACTCCTCAGCCACATTCAGACTGAAAACAGTCCTGTGTTAAACAATACAGGGGCTGTGTTATTTAAAGTGCCGGTGAGACAATGAAATACGATCCAGCAAGTCTCGTTGGAGAAACAGATTATTGCGTTTAAAGGCTGATCAGAACAACACAGCACAATTTGTATTACTCACCGACTGGATTTTACAACTCTGGAAAGTTATCATGCTGCAGGCCTGTTTACTAGCGGGCACATGTTGAATACATCTGTGTCGGTGGACCTCCAAAAAAAGTATGAATGGAACCGCGTGTGCGTCTGCATGCAAGTCCACAGCTGTCCGCAGGCACTGAATGCAGAAAGCATGAATTGGCCTTCGGGAGTTGGAGCTGCTAGCAGCTGGCCAGCAGCCCCTTACATCTCCGAAAATGTAGGAGCAAATTTCCAAATAGGTGTTATTTGAGAAAATTACGACAGCTTTTGGCCTGGCTCAAAATCACCGCCATTGCTGCCGGTTGGTGCAAAATGTATTCTGGGATACTTGGCTGTCCCAAGGTTTGGTGGCCTTTGGCCAACTTCAGCCAACCAATGGTGTAATTCAGTGAGTGGCTAAGTGATGGACAGGTATTCGCGTATATAGGTCTGGCCCTGCTGTTGCAGTCCAGCCAAGAATCAAGAACTTTAAACACTGATGCACTTTGAAGTTTGACGTGTTTTGTTAAATGAACAAACTGGAGTTCCTCTAGTTGTTAGGGTAGTCCTCAAAGTAAGATATTGAAAAAGTATCATTTTAGTGTTGGTAGCAGAAGTCAGGTATTATACTCAACCAGTATCGAAACATTTGAAAAGACAACTAGCCCAGCAAGTAGCCATTGCTTTATTTTTAAGGCTCACAACTCTACTGCTTTAGAGGGTAGTTCATCTGTGCCCATATTCTCTAATGTTAATGTTCATCACGAGTCTGGTTGAACACTGCACCCATCTCCCACATTCTCCCACTTCACACAGTTTTGTGTGTTTTGTGCCCATTCTACACAGTCTCTCTCTGATCTGGGACACAATGAGCAGTGCAGTGTCTCGCAGTGGACGAGGAGCTTTTGTTTGAGCTGGCTCCCGGCCTATTGATCAGCCGTAACACTCTTCCCCCCCCTTCCTTGTAAAGTGTGTGTGCGTGTGTGATCTCTGGAGCTGTGCGCTATAACAGCAGCAGTTCAGCTGCCTGCTGAGCGTGCAGCAGACGCACACACACAAAAGGTGTCGCCCACCCTACAAGCGCTAAGGACCGAGCTGAAAAGTTTGATTTTGGTATGAGAGAATAAGAGGAAGAAATAAAATATGGAGGGAAAAGATACAAAGAAAGGAAAGACGGAGAGGAAAGGGGGAGAGAAGGTACTTAATGTGGAACTCCCTGCTCCTTGTAATTTGCTGCGGGAGAGAGAGAGGAGGAGTCAGGGGGAGGGGAATACCCAGCAGGGAGGGAGCAGCAGAGAGCAGAGGCCATTCACTCTGACACTCACACACACACTCACATGCAAACACACACATGAACACTTTTAGACACACACACATGCACGCAGTGGATGTGTTGCCACAGGAGAGAGGGAGGGAGAGAGGCATTCAGAAAGAGAAGCAGAAAGAAACTGAAGAGAGAACACACCAGCCAGAGGAGTGTGTTGTGTATGTGTGTGTTCAGGAGAAAACAGTGTGTGTATATTTTGAAGGAGTGGACTGCACGTTTGCTCCCAGGAGAAGGGATTCACAATGACTGGAAGAATGTGGAAAGTCTAAAGGGGGATCTTTCAGGCTTTGATGGGAATACTTTTTGGAATATTCTGGATATGTGACCCACTCTGGAAATCCTGTTTTCCTTCAAACCTGCACCTCACCGTTTAAAACAGCCTAATTTTTCATTTCTGGTGAAGGACAGCAAAGCAACAATGCCTACGGGTAAGCAGGATCTGTTTAAGTTCTTTTTTTTCCCCTCAAAATGTATTCAGTGATGTTTCCCAGCATGTTGGAAAATTATAGACACTGAAACAGGTTTCCCCAGAGGTGAGGTGACTCTGTGATGTGGTGGGATCAGATTCTGCTGCCAAAGGTGTTGCATGTCTACAAACCTCATCAAAGGGGCTTAAACCATATTCATGTAGTCATGTAATGATGGTTTTCTTACAAAACAAGGTGGCTATTCAGCCCTGCCCCTTTCAGATACATTGTCTTGTATCACAAAGAGTGTAAAAAGCTGCTCATTTCTAGTGGCAACTGGTCAAACATCAGACAACTTATAATAAATATGAGGTCTTCTAAAGTCTCTGATGGATTGGCTGTTTGTCTTGTTCTTGGCTCTTTTGTGTGTGTGTGTGTGTGTGTGTGTGTGTGTGTGTGTGTGTGTGTGTGAGTGAGTGATATTTTTCCCTCAGCTGACAGCACTGTGTGAAGTGTCTTCGCAGCATTCGTCTCCTGGCAGAGCTGTTGTATGAACAGCGTCTCCTGGTTGTTTTCTCACCCCTGGTGTTGAATGGAGCGTGTTTGCTTTCTCGCAGACGTTGCGGGTTTAATTTCGAATGATGCTGAGGTGAAAATGTACACGGTTGTTCTTTCCTGGTCTTTGTGACTTGGGTTGTAAATTTTACTTTTAAAAACAAACTACAAAACTTCAGGTATGTTTCTGTGTTTATCTGTCGAGGAATTCCAGATGAATGTGGTACAAAACATCTCTTTTCTTTGTTTGAGATTCTTTTTTTTTGTACAGGATCTCTAACAAGTGAAGGGGAACAGAAAAACTCATTCTGCTCTCTGTTTTTTTAACTCCTCATATCTCTGAACACATGTCAGCTTCTGGCTGGGTGTAGGTTTGACTGAGTGTTGAGATGCCATTCTGCAGCCTGTGACCCAAATTAGAGCCTTGAGGGTAGCAGTTGGGGGGTGGCTACAAATGGTGATAGAGGAGTGCAAAGGAGAAGAGAGGAGGGGGGGGGATAATAACTGTTTAGAGCAAACTCTTTGGTTTAGAGGTGCCAGAGACAATGGGACCCCTCCGTCCTCCTCCTCCCACCCTGCTAGCTCAGTCCTCTGGGGGAGGACATCTGCCCCCCTGTCCTGAGCACTCACGTGCAGGGAACTGCAACCCCACAGAGGCTGGATGGGTGGGGGCAGGAGTCATCTGTCTAATATACAAAACAAATCAATAGTTTTCCAATCTCAATCTCATGCTTCAGTGTCCATTGAAGTGTGTGTGAGAGTGTGTAGCGTAGCAAGGAACTTTGCAGGAAACTGAAGGTGGATGCAGAGAGTCAGCAGCAGAGGTTTTTCCCTAAGCTGAAATCCAATCAGGTCAGAGAACGAGGCTAGTGTGTCACACTCAGAGGGAGGGCAAGGGTGTGTGCAGCAGCAAGGGTCACACGGGTGTCCCAAGGGTGGGTGCAAGTGTGTGTGTGTCTGAAAATAGTGGGTGTAAGTTTGCGGGCGGACATTTTCCCACAGAGGCTAAGCACCGGCGCTGTCAGCTCTTAAACTGCGCTGCACATTCCTCGGCTGGTGTCCACAGTGTCAATAACAAACGGAGAAACTAGGCAAGAATACAGAGGCTTTAACTTGCATAAACACAACCTGAAGATAAAAGGGTGTTAATCTGTGTACATAAAATATGTGATTGCGCCTGAGCATGTCTTCGCCTTTAAATCATTTCAAGGGTTTTTACTTTATCGCAAGAGAAAAGCCATTTGTTGCTAATTAGCCTCCCAGCTGTGAGCGTGTTTATTTTGGCCATGTTTTGCGAGGCAATGAAAGCCGCAGGACTCAATTAAGTTACACATCACGTTTAATCTTCACCAGTCATGACGTGTGTTGAGATGTTTGAGATACCGTCTGGAGATTGTCGGAGCATGTGCAGCTTTTTCTGCCTCAACACTTTGTCTACTACATCAGCATCCTCTTGTCTTTCTCTATCCATCCATCCTACTAAACATCTGCATTATAATGTATGGCCCAGTCAGCGCAGCTCTTTGTTGGTGCGGTGATGAGTTGCTCAGCGAAAACCCCGCCCCCTGACTTCAATCCCATCCTTCGCCCCTCTCCATCTCTCCCACCTCTGCCCTCTCTCTTCTTCTGCCTCTGCTTCTCCGCAGTTGTTTGACCGCAGTGTGAAATCCTGAGTGACACTTTAAGGTCCTTAGCGTCAGTTGAGATCAAGCCTGCGTCTCTATCAGAAACAGAGACTGACCTTAAGTGGACGCGGCGGAGGATGTGAGGCCGTAACTAAACAGGCAGCAAGGACTTAGATGTCAGTCTGCAGGGAACAAAAGAAAACTGTATGAGATCAATCTTTATTACTCTTAGAAGATGAAAACTGAGACCGAAAGGTGTGGGTGCTGCAAGAATATAGTAGATCGGTTTGGGATCGAGAGGACTTTTAAGGGTTAAAGAACTACAAAAGGCGGGATTCAAAATGCGAGTGGGAAATGGAAACGAGAAAAAAACAAGGGAGTGGGAGGTGTTTGACCTTTGGCCTTTCTTCTCATCTTTTCTTCCTACTTTCATTCCTTTGGGTCCTCTCCTCCTCATTTCTCACTCTCAAACATCGCATATGCTCTCTTCCCACCATATTTGCCCCATTACGTTATCTTTTCAAATATCTTTTCAAATCGCAGCCTCAAGTGTTACCGAGATGCTGCTGGAGTTAATAATAAGATTTTCATTTACATTTTCAGTGTAGAGCTGCAACAATTAGGTGATTAATCAATTAGTCAATCGACAGAAAATTAATCGGCAACTATTTTGAATTGCTTTAGCCTTTTTTAAGGAAAAATGACAAACATTTGCTGGTTGCAGCTTGTCAGATGTGCAGATTTTAAGCTTTTTTGGGTCATACATGAAAGGAAACTGAATATCTTTGGATTTTGGACTGTTGATCGGACAAAACAAGACATTTGAAGACATCACCATGGGCTCTAAGTAATCATAACAGGACTTTTTCACTACTGTCTGACATTTTCTAAACAAACGATCAATCGATTAATTGAGAAAATAATCAGCAGAAAGTAATTGTTAGTTGCAGCCCTATTTCAGTGCACTCGGTGAGGAAGGTAATGTCAATAAGCTACATCGGTATTATAATCAGTTGCCATCTGGACGGCCTTTTGCAGAATAAACAAGAACACACACTGACAAACAAGGCTGATTAAAGGATCCATGAACTGTAGCAAATGTGTGGTCAGGTCTTTTCTAGTTTAACTCACTCCCTTTGAAACAAAAAGCTTCAGTTTTTTCCTTCAAGCTTCAGTCCTTTCAGCTGCTACTATTCTACACAGCTGTGCTGGTGATGTTGTCGGTTTGAGTCTCAGACCAGTCGTTTAGTGGCCAGCTGAAGACAGATAATACCAGGCACCTGTGAATGTTTGCAATATTGTTTTCTCTTTCTTTTCAGAGATGCAAGTCATGCGTATTTAATCATATTTGCTTTACTCACAGTTGAGATTAATGTTTTTAAACAATTAATTTCCTGGTGCCATTTCCTGGTTCGCCCTTCCCAGTGTTGCCAAAGTCCAGTTGGACAATTGAGAATCTGGTTTCCAGCTAACTTTTAAAAGGTTTAAAACTCCCTAACTCTTAAAAAAATTGATGATTATAATGTCCTGTTTGTTTAACTGTACAAGGAGAAAGCTGCATTCAGATGAGACTGAAGTAATTTGAGTGGGAATGGGGAGTGTTATGAACACATGTGCTCCAAATGCAAATATGAGCCCTGGTGGTCTGCAGTAACATACACAGGCCTGTCCATGTGTATTTTTACATAGTAAAGTATATGCTTGTAGAGGCATGGTCTGAGCCCATAGGAATGTTCTGTGGAGATCACATCCATGCTGCAAACTTGGCGGAGTTCCTTTACGACCTGACAAACATATTCTAAGTTTGATCGTCGCATAATAGGAAGAGAGAGAAGAAGAATGGCAGGAAGGGAGAAAGAAAATGGCAGGAATCGAGACAGTAGCAGAGGTTGATGTAATTGACAGGATTTGAATAGGAGTGAGTGAACAAGTGGAAACGAGGAAGAATGCGAGAGGAACGGAGGAGAAGAAAGAAATAAACAAAGATGGAAGGAAAGGAGAGAGGCTTTCAGTATAGACACATGGTCTTAGTCTTCGCTCACTGATGTGATGGTCTCTTTTTCTTCCTCTCTTCTCTATATCTTCCCCTCGGACACACCAAGAGGTGGCACAATGAAATTGATGATGTAGTGGCTACTGCACTTGTGGCTCATGCAGAGCCTACTGTTGTGTGTGGTTAGTCACAAAAGGGATAAGAAGAGAGAAATCTCCATCGGCATTGCTTCTTATTCATCATAGCAGGGTTGTATAAAATCAGAAACTGCAACAATATGATGATGAGCTTCCTTCATTTTGGACTCTGGTTCTGTTCCCACCCTCAAAGATCAGCACTGTTAAGGCAGTTAGCACAGTTGCAAATATGCGTAACAAAGTTCGAACTTTAAGCAAAAGCACCACGCAAATTTACTGTGACTCCATGAACAATATCCACTGATGTTGGCAGTTCCACTGAATTTTTTTTGGGGGGGGGGTCCGAAATGTTTGGAACGCTGGCGCAAAAGTTTGTACTTTCCATATCCACATAGCTGTGAGGATCCGAACATGTGATGTGAACTTGTGTCACCTGCCCAGGTCAGGGTCCACGTGCAGTCCAAAATTTATGACCATGTGGTCCTTACTGCCAACAAATGTGTAAACACATCCGTCTGTGCAGATACCCTATGTAGCATAAATAGAATCGCATGCATTGACTGCGTGGCAGAGTACTGGTTGCTGTAATAATTCCTCTTCTCCATCCTGCAAACTATTCCCTCTCTTTCATGACACGGTCCTCACTCTGTGCAAAAATGTCCTACAAGTTCAGCCAAAGCTAATGTGAGCCTTCAGCAGTCGGAGTTCGCCAAACCAAATGGATATTTTCCAAAGATTTATTGCTGAGGGATACTCCCTGGTCGCAAGTAAGCTTTGTTGCTGGAACCAGAATGCTACACATTGTCAGTCTATTACTCTTGTTTAAACCCAATGATTAGGGATAACACACAACTTAAAATAAACATGGGGGACTTTTTATGTTTTTGAGTTGTCCATCCGTCTGTCCCGTTCTCGTGAACATGATATTTCACCAATGCCTTGAGGAAATTTCTTGAAATTTGGCACAAACGTCCACTTGGGCCCAAGGATGAACTGATTAGATTTTGGTGGTCAAAGGTCAAGATCACTGTGACCTCACAAAACGTGTTTTTGGCCATAACTCAAGAATTCATACACTAATTATGACAACATTTCACACAAATGTCTAATAGGATAAAATGATGAAGGGATGACATTTTTGTATCCAAAAGGTCAAAGGTCAACTTCACCGTGATTGATCATAATGTTCTGCAAAAACACTTTTCTGGCCATGATTCAACACCAAAACCCAGGAACAGAAGGGGAGATTGTGACCATATTTCATATTTGGTCAGATACTGAATTGGTGACACTAATCTTGGTTCCCACCTTTTTAGTTTTAGAATTTGTAGCTTCTTTGAAGCAACATCCATATCTGAAGCTTTGTCTACTGTCATGATTACAACTTTGTGTTCTATCAGAATCAGCTTTATTGACCAAGCGTGTGAACACATACAAGGAAAATACACTTAATACCTTTTTAATTAAATTCCTTCAAAGTCTTCACTACAAATATTTTGAGCCTGAACAGGCATAGATGTAAACTGCAACTTGACTGGCTGGCGGAGGCATGCAACCGCAAGGCAGTATTTCTAGGTTGGAGCTGCTTTGTAACCAACATCTGCATATGACATCATTCTTTGAACATATTTTGATCTTGTTTATAGTTTAAATGTCTATGTAGGATGTTCACATGCCCATTATGAAGCACTCACAGAGCTGTTTGAACTACTTACGAGGATCATCAGGGCTGTAAAGAGACGAGGGTGTTCACAGCTGTTTGCTGACCACTCCAGGGTAAAGAGCACTTCAGGTGACCATAAAGTGTGTGAGTGAAGTGGACGAGTTAAGTGTAGCATGAGTCATTAAACCTGGACTGGTAGTTGACATGTCGGACTGACTGCATCTATGCAGTGTCGAGTCTCAGTTGTAATCGTCATGCACATGTCGTGCTCTTGAATTGTTTGCCCTTGGCTGGTGTGGTGCATGACATCATGGATAGATTTATAGATTAAATAGTTTAATTGTTTATTAATGAGGAAAACTGACTACATTGACTCTACTGTACCTTCTGTAAACACACTGTAGCATATTGTTGGTCCATTCATTCCAGATTGACATCAGTATTTATTCATTCTTAGACTAAATTAGCATCTTCATTAGCATTACTAGTTATGGTGGAATTATATTTGGCAGTTCATGTGCCTCTTGCTTTTGTAAATTACATCCAAGTTTGCTTTCTAGCAGTCTGCTTCTTCCTTCCTTTTTGTTGGCTCACTTCTTGGTACATTACTGTGACCAACTACCACAAACCAGCGAAATAGTGCGAAACCATCCAGAGGAGTGTGTATCAAGTCACTCTTCCTTGTGCATGATACAAACAAAACACTTCTAAAAACATTGCTTCATAGCGCTACTCCACAAGGTACCTTTTTATTTATTTATTTATTTTAAAGGAGCAGATCCAAACTACATTTTATATCCAAAAGTTGCCGTCTTTCCTGTTGCAAGACGATCACAAGTCTGAAAATGCTTCCAGTCATGGAAAGTGAAGAGAAAAATGTGGATGTAATCCAGACGAGCTGCTGATTATCTGCCAGATTCCTTCAGTGTATGTGAATGTTTGTGATGTAGTATGATACTTTTAAAATCCAATTTCTACACAGATTTTGTGATATGGATTTTTTTAAATCTAAAAATGATTTCAGGCTGAATAATTGTGTTCATTCATTTCTAATAACCACTACACTGGACTGTAGTAAAACAAAACGTGACTGATAGAGTTTTGTCAGTGTTTTGCTCTCTTTGTGAGTATTGGCTGTCTGGTCTTCAGTCTGGTTCCCTCTGGTTCTTGCTGTTTGCCTTCCGGATGGGCTTGATGTTCAACATATTGAACTTGGCTGAATAGTAAAGCACCCCAGCTCTTTGTCTTTTTCAAGTTAAATGAAAGCCAGAGATTGAAGCCAGGTTGCGCAGGCACTGGCTGATTCACTCACTCTCTTGTCTGGCAGGAAACACAGTCCTCACACACTATCCTAATCCTTGCATGCACGTACATACATCTCACACACACACACACACTCAGAGGAGAAACAGTCCCAACCTGCATTCTTAGGACCATAATTAGAGATCATTTACAAGGATCAGGTTGAACATAATCTGGACAGGAGGTAACTAAAGCCTGGCCATCTTCGCTCTCTGTATGTGTGTGTGTGTGTGTATGTGTTGAGGAGGGGGGTGCAGGTTGTCTATGTGTGTACAAGAGCCAACTCACCCAGGAAACAGCCAAGGTGTGCCCCAAACATGAAGCTGGAAGGTGGGAAGGAGGGGCTGGGCAAACACAAGATGGAGCAATCTCTCTCTCTCTTGATGTTTGTGTTTCGCTGCAAACGGAAACACATGGTTTCACTGTATTTACTCTCCTTGTATGTTTGTGTTTGTTTGTGTCTGTCTGTGTATGCAGGTTGCACACGTGCACATTCCGCACGTCCATATCTAGCCTCACAAGTTGGTGTGAAGACCATTAAGTTATTAACTCAATCTTATCTGTGGAGTGATAAACCTAATGCATTTTGTGTGAAACATACACACACATGCCATAGTTTAAATACATCATCCACTGTGATAAGGAAGGCTATATCATAAATTTGTCAAAGAGCAAAGAAAATGATCAGTTACCTATTAATATCATGATGTGTAATATAAATAATAGCCTTTCGTGCTGTGTGTACATTAACTTGAAAGCAGTGTGTTGCTTATCAAGAAGCCAAGGCTATTAGTTTGTGTGTGTGTGTGTGTGTGTACGTGTGTGTGTGTTGTTTTCGACCACTAGATTACTTCTCATTCTCTGATATGTAATTGTTAAAAACTGGGTCAGGCTCAGGAGCGCAGACATTTGGGTGGACACACACACACAAACACACACAGGCACGGTGAATCAGTTCCAAACTCGTCTGAGGAAAATACAGTTTCATGTCACTTCAGTTTTGGACGCTCCAATTCCTTCCTGCTTTTCTTGGCACAGCGGTGGAGCAAAATTAAAACTAGAGAAAACTGTGATTCAGCACTTTAGACTCTACCTTCATTGTTATTTTTTGAGAGATGTATTTCAAAACACTTCAGTTTGCATATTAGGAGAGAGTTTAAAGTGAAAGAGAAAGATCTGTACCGCTCTCATGTCTATGTTTCAGCTATGGAAATGGGTTTTGTGTCACTGATTTGTTGACACTTATGCAGTTCTGTTCACCAACTCGGAGCTATTGTCAGAAATTCCCAAAATTTCCAACTCCAAACTAAATCAGGTTGCTGACATCAGTGATTTTGTACATCTTGGTTGCTTGTACTTACGGTTAAAGCGATATAGACGAATGCAGCATGTAACTCCCCATAAAACCATTATTTGTTGCTTTTACATTTCTGTTTTAGCTTAGCTTTGTCCCCCTGGTTCTATCTTTATGCTAAGCTACAAGCTAATTGCCCTCTGGATCCAGCTCCAAACTTAACACAGAGAGTAGTATTGATCCTCTCGCAACTCTCAGTCAGAAAGTACTACATGGTGATATAGTCACATATGTAATATAATAGGTCACATGTTTTGTTTCCTGCTTCTTCGTTCTTTGGCTCCAAGTGGCCAAAAGATCAGAATTTTGATACAAGCAGTTTCAGAGCAGGAACATGTAGATTCAGTTTCTGCACTCGGTATTGATGCAGTAGTGGTTTACCGTAATCAAACCTGTGATCTTCTCATATCAGAGCAGTCTAACAAGCAATTGTTCTCAAGTTGTTGTTCTCAATAGAGGTGTCACCATAGTAAAAAGACCCCCAAGGTATGTATTTGAAAGGTGAGAGAGTGGGTATGTACCGGGATTCTTTGAGGTTGTTCTCAGTTTTACGTTTCATGTTTTTGAGCACAAGTCTGTGATCTCCGATGCTTTGATGTGAGACAGGTTTAGGCTGAGCTGGTGCTGCTGGCAGCGAGAGAGCAGCGCTGTCCTATAGCAAGCTGGATCACAGTGTTTCCACAACACCAGAGCTGCGGGGTCATCGGTATAGTGAGCTTTGATGATAAAGAGTGGTGTCAGACTCCCATCAAGTTGGTATGAGTCTTTGCTTGTCTGTTTGGTGTGTGTATTTGCTCCCTGTTCTTCCCGTCAAAGCTGGCCTTTCTATGAAGCAAGACCTTGGAAAACGTCGGGGGGGAAACTTGGATGGCTTCCGTCTGATATGCTGCATGTGTGGTTTCACTTCAGCTGGCCTGACTGTGGGGCCTTGGGAGTTGGTAATCATATCTTAACGGATCTCTCCACAGACAGAAGGTTGCGAGCCAGTTTGGCACCGGCTTGACGCCAAATAGACTCCTGTAGCTGCACACACACAGACACACAAACCTGCCTGTCTTCTGTGGAAATAGGGCTTTCATTCATCGCCTCAGAGAGGAGTGTTCTCAGCATTACACAGTTAATCTTGTCATTAAATCTCTTGCTCTGTATTGCTGCTAAAATGCTCACACTTACAGTTATGAGGGGCACAAATAAATTAGAAAACGTAGTGACAAGTTTCTTAATGTGCGTATATTCTCACACAGTGTAGTAGTAACTGATGGTTCCTTGTGTGTGAATCATTTCATTGGGTGGGACTGGAGACATATCTGTCAGAGTTAGTGGTCCTCATATGGCGGGTGGTCAGTCGGGCTGTGGTCAGCTGGTATGTCAGGAATTGGGTTGCTAAACAGATGGAGGCTGTCAGAATATGCAAGTGGTATTGCAACTGCTAGAAGTTACATACAGTGCATCTCTTTAATACTTCATTTGAAAGAGGGAAGGACAGGGTGGTGCCTGTTGGGAGTGTGAATTTAATTAGAATTTTAACGGCTCTCTGTGTGTGACATTTGCAACTCTGAGCATTAACAAATCATCAGGTCATTTTGAGAAGAAACGTTATATTTTACACATTGCCTGAAAGTACAATATTAAAGTTTATATACTTATATTTGTATTATATGTTGTCATAAAAGAGGGATCCCTCCTCTGCTGCTCTTTCTGAAGTTTTGGCCATTTGATTTTTCTCGTTAATTAAGTTTTTACAATGTTTTTTCCCTTCATCCAAATGGAGGATCTCAGAATAGAGGGTGTTTTAGTCCAAATAAAGCTAAAACTTTGAGTTTTAATATAGCAACATCACGGTGACGGGCAGCAACAGCATGTATTGTATCTACTGCTTTAAGTTTAGAGACACTAGCATATCAATTTCACTTAAATATATTAAAGATGCCGATTGTCTAGACGGTGGTCTTACTCGATTACAGCAATTACATGATGGCATCATGATTGATATGACAACCATATATTTAAAAATGCAATAAGCAGAGACTTTGTTTTGGCACTTAAACTAACAATGGCAGTACGTCACAACAAGTCAAAGGGTTGCATCGGTGTTGGCGTGTTGCTACATGTTGGTACAGATGGAGAGATTTTGAAATACAAACTAGGATGACCAGTTTATGGTCCTTAGAGACAGGATTGTACAACTTTTAAAGTTGGTACTTTTGTATGGCATCAATCATTTTTTCCTTTATTTCAGTGTTTGTATGGTTAACAGTGAATTTCATTGGTCGGTATGGTGCCTTGCTTGATGATGTTAGATGATCAATAAAAGATTACTGACATATGTGTAGTCACATTAGTGTACAACATTTCAGGATGTGTAGGTATCCATTACTTTTAAATGATTATCACTTGATATTTTGTGCCAATAGTTACAACTTACAAGATATTTGCCTTCAAAAACAGCCCATAATACCTGGAAAAACATTGCATGTCCATGTCGCGGTAAAATAAGATGGCTTTCCCCCTTACTGGGTCTTTCTGAAAACTGTTTCCCAATATCCTTTGTGCTCACATGGGTACCCCAATTGAGACCTCGCCATCTGGTGGTGTTAATAATTACAGTTGCATTTTCCCACCCGGTTACATATATGAGACAAAATCAATTAACAGAAATCTCTGTCTTTCTCATTTTTCTCTCTAGACGATTATAACTACCTGCCTGATGCGTTGCCTCCTCTTCCTGAAGTCCCGGACTCCGGCTCAGTCCTGAGCTCCGTTGACATACCGGTCCGCTGCCTCCGCAACCCTGCCTTCCGCCACGCCTCCTCGCGCTACTGCTCCGCCCACAGCATGGACTCCTCCCCCGACAGCGCCGAAAGGCCCATCAGCTACAGTTCCACCTCCTCCTCCGCCTCCTCCCGGGACAGTCACTGCTCGCTGGGCAGCCGCTCCACCCTCGTCCCCGCCCCTCACTGTAACCCGGTCACCTCAGACCAGGACTCCGGGGCGATTCGGTTGGAGCTGGTTCCGGCCCGCCAGCTGGGATGTGGAGAGGAAGATGACAGAAATGACAGAGGGATGGACACAGAGAGGGGGCCCGGGAGGCAGAGCAGTGGACAGACTCCGACAGAACATTCAGAGCCTGAGCTGAGCCTGGACAGAGGAGGAGAGCGGACGGGTCAGGTACAGGGACCCAGGACGTATGTGGACAGGGTGGTGCAGGAGATACTGGACACAGAGAGAACCTACGTCCAGGACCTGCGAAGCATTGTAGAGGTAAGCAGCAAAAATCCATAATAATATGACTTAGTTACTGAACACAACCTGTGTCAGAAATTGAGAGCAGAAGGATCCTACATATGGTCAGGACTTCAAAGGAACATTAGCACATTTGGCAGGACATCAAATGTTGAGTAAGGCCTTGAACAAATTTGTGCTTTTGTGAACTATATTAGTTCCAACTATGACGTCTCAACTTTCATTCGGGCCGTTTGTGTGAAAGTAAATGATGATGATGAGGAGGAGTAATCGTGATTATTTTCTGAAGAATCTTCTTATCTGGAGGATTTGTTTACTTTACTTTTGGGTGTAAGGTTTTAAACATCAGTGGTTCCCGGCCTTTCAGCTTGTGACCCTTTAAACCAAAACGAGTCTGAGACAATAAACAGAAATTTTCATTCCAGTAATATGTTTTTTTTTCTGATTTCTCATCCCATTAATCATCTCACAACCCCTAAGATTTATCTTAGTGGGGAGTGCTGACCCTAACAGAACCCCACTTTTAAATCAATAAATAGAGACAGAAATTAGAGTGGGAGAAAATGGTTTTAAACTTTTCAAAGGTCCCATCTTGCTCAGGCAAAAAAAAATAAAAAGTTTCCAAAAAATCTTCATGAGCACCAGCTGATCCAGTTGAGGTCCAAGCGGCAGCAGTGGGATGCCATAAATGTGTTTCAGTCCTGCAACTGCTTGACCTTGGCCTTTTCAGGAATACAAGGCTTTAAATCACCAGATAACAAACATCCTTTTGGTCTTTGTGGTTTTCCTCACACACGTGACACACACGGTTTGTTGCCTGCTGGGAACCTTCAATACAATAAGGTCACCTGCGCTTGCAGGCAGGGTTTGGTCGAGTTACACGACACCGGTGCCTTTGTGCAGCTGGCAAAGGCACACATTCAAAACTTCAGACGTGCGCATGCACACGCATGTAAGCACACACACATACTGTATGCACACACACTCAGACAAATAGACTCTTTTTTTGAGGTTGGCTTTGAACTGAAAGGATACACATTGCCTCTAGTCAGCGCTTTAGTGGCTTTGTTTAGGACTGGGTGTAGTGGTTTGTATCAAAGGTTGCTCTCCTTTCTCTTTCCCTCCTCTTTGTTTCTCTGAGAAACTGTAAAAATGTGCAGTGCAGATGTGATGCATGTTTTGCATTCTGCAGCTTAATTTAAATTGATTGCGTTGTGAAATGACAAAATGTTTGTGTGGAATATTTTGCATTTTGCATTTTTGCATGAGCTTTTCAGTTTTTGTGCATGTATCGGAGCTTTGCCCACCTTTTAACATATCTCCCTTCTTAGCAATGCTTTCTCTCATACTCTAGGCTGTCAGTTCATGGGCCAGTGTGAGTGTTTGTAGATTGTATGTGTCTGTTCCTTGGAGTTAGAAAGGTTCATAAGGAGAATAACTGTTGTCAAAAGAAAACAGGAAACTCATATTCCCCAAGAGACGGGATAAGCAGGGGGAGCGAGGTTTAGTTTTTGTGGTTTGGCCTGTCACTCCTGATCGATGTCCCACCCTCTCCTGTTCTCCTTCCTTTGCTCCCTCGCAGGAGGTGAGGAAAAGGGATAGAGAGAGAGGAAGGTAGGAAGAGGGATTTAGCTCCGAGATAACAATGTCTAAAGTAGGTTAGGAAAACACTGAACAGAGCTTAGACACTGCACTTAATAACCCTCTACCGCCTGTACTCTGCAGACCACCACATTAGTGAAGCAGACCACCCAGTCGTGGACGACCACACTTACATGGCAGGACTGCCAAGTCTTCTTGGGAAAAGACACATGCATTTAGCCTTTCTTCACCCCTTTAATGACAGTTCCAGTCAGTGCACGGAGGATGGATTGCACTGATTGTATCTGTGTGAATAGAGCTTTTAACGTGACAGTTTACCTATTCTGAGGAGTAAACTCCAGCTGTTGGACACTACATGCACAACATCTATTATCAGCACTGTCCTGTGTGAGCTGGTCCCGCAACCTCCCTTTTCCATAATCCCTTTGCCCATGCTGCTTCCTGCAAGGGAAGAGGGTGTGACAGCCTCAACACAAATATTTACCCAGACTCTCCCGGGCTCACCTGTGTTTCATCTGTCAGCGGCGGTGTGACGTGCTGGTCGACACAAACTCATACCTCGCCTGTGTGTGTGAACCGTACGTGTGTATTTAGATTACTTACATGTGTAAGTTTCATGTAGTCTGTCAGTGTTTGCAAGATCGAATGCGTTTCTATGTGTGAATGTTGTGCGGTGTTTTTATTAGCTCTGCGTGATCACCGCTACTTTGCTCGATAAGCGAGTGTAAATGAGGCCAATCCATCATCCGCAAACAATCTCAAAGACAAAGCTCTGATCTTGCTTCCCCCCCCGCCTCCTTTTTCCAGGCCATTTGGAGTTGGCCAGGAATTTGGAAATAAGCTGAGAGCATCAGTTGGCCTGCAGAAATACTCAAAAGTAATGAGATTTGGATGTTTACACTCAGCATTGTCTAGAGGAACGACTTCCTACTGCGGTGTAGAGTGAGGGACGTGTTTGGTGTGTACTCGAAGGAGGTTAATGGTTAACACGAGAAAGTATCAAGTTTGTACATGTTATGTCTGATGCTTAGCAGGGAGTGTACCTTGAGAGGTGTGTGTTTGTGTGTTTGTGTGTGTGTGTGCGTGTCTAACTGAACGCTGCCTATTGTTGAGCTCAGTCAGGCTTTAACTGTGAGTGTGACGAGTGAAACGGGTCAAGCCGGGTCAGATCCGTGACCCCGTGGCTAATAAAGCATCACCTTACACATTACCTCCGATATTCAACAAAATCTAAACATGACCCCGTGACATGACCTCCCAAACATAACCGCCAACCTGCCCGTGAGCGGGATTTCCATTATTATTCTTCAACTCAAATCCTCAAACCAAAATCTTGCCTTAAAGCTCTTGTTTAAACTTAAAACTCTCACTTACTGCATAGTGAATTAATGCCTCTGTCCTCTTAGTTAAGATTGCACTCTTTCTATTTCTATATCCCTCCTTTTGCCTAACCAAACACATTTTAATGGACTGCTGCCCAGGCTGAGGCACGTTATATTTTACTCATAATTTACTCACAATAATGAGTAAAATCATTACCAGGAACGGAAACCACAGCAGCAGACTCAAATTAAGCAAACAGACTTCTTCTTTTTGGGCTCGTTTAAAAACACTCATAAAAAAAATAGTGTTGTTTGTGATGAAATGAGCAGTGGATGTGTGTTTGTACATGTTTAGGGCAACCTGGTTCTTTTCTCAATGTTGTAATGTCTGTCCTGCCCAGTTGCAGACTGTGGTCTAGTGTGTAATGGTGCATTGGTAAACTGTAATGGTGCCGCCACCAGCATGCTTCCTCCTCCTGAGCCCCTATTCCATATCCGCCTGTAGTTTCATGTTTGAATACAGCTGCATGGATGGTTTAGTGTGTGTGTGTGCGTCTACATAAGTGTTCTTCTTGTGTAACTGTGTTGTGTGGTTGGACTAATGTTGGCAATTTTTATTTGCCTGGAGGAACAGATACTATCAGCGCTTCACCCATCTGTCAGTGAGACCGACGAGCAAGAGACGCAGAGTTGTAAGGAGCAGAGAGTCAGACGTGGACTTTTCTGTCTCCTGTATGTTGTCTGATTCAGATTTAGAGTTGTATGGACTCCAACTGCAATTACAGGCTATAGAGTACAAACAGTATAAAATTCAATAATGACAAAACATAGGTAACCAACTGGAATGAAGTGCAAAAAAAAAAAAACAGCCTACAGCAGAAGATGTACTACTTTTTTGATCTCTCAAAAACAATCAGTCGTGCTGATTGACACAAAGAGAATAAACATGCTTGCAAAAGAGAATTTTACACTTAATAATCATTAGTGCCTCTGCTACTGGGAGACCTTCCCGTCTGTCTTTCTCCACCTCTCACTTTCTTTCTGCGGGGCATACTGAGAGCCGAGGCTGGTGTTTAATCACACAGAGTCGTATCAGCAAGTCTTCACTAACGACAGCGATGGAAGCCGTGATAAGAGACAGAGAGTTAAGTCTTCCTGACTACCTGTTTTCCAACAAGGACCCGTGTTAAACCTGTGTTTCCCAGTATTGTGTTGTTTTACTGACTTATCAAGCTGCAAGAAAACACTGAAGCAAGTATTAAGCAGTGCATTACGTAGACGGATGGTCATTATTTACTGTTACACCAGGGTTTTACAGTAAAGTTGTTTTCTAAAGCATATTAAGAATTTTAATCTGTCTCTCTTGAAATCAGATGAGAAGATAAATGACCAGAATGTTTTAGTTTGTGCTTTATTTCTTAAAAATGCTTCTGTGCATACAACAGTTGTCATGGAGGTTCTGACAAATGATGAGTGAAATTATATTTTTCATGCATGTCCACTCTATTATAATGTAGTATTCATCTCATGTAGAATTTACAGGACAGAAATGCAATAACCTGTAAAACATTTTGTACATAATTACAAGCAAAAAAAAGTAAATAAAAGATAATTAGATAAAAGTGTTTGATAATGAAAGATGATATTTTCCTCTATGCAGTAGGTGAGTAAGTGACTGAACAGATTCAAGCTCATGGACAGCTGGTTGATTAACTTTCAAGACTGTAGCTTATATCGTAGTCAATTTATTGATGAGTAAACCTCAAAAAACTTGTCCTGTGACCCTTTTATCTCGTCATCTTTGGTTCGTTGGACAGAATTCTCCAAAACCACCTTTCTGAAAGCCCTAAATTATACATGTTGTGATTTATTTCCATGACTCCTTAAATAAAGGAAAAGCTACTTAAGCAGTTGACAGGATGTGGAAATTCTCACACGTAAACAGATCACTCACAGAGCTTAATTATGTTTGGACACTGTGAGTGGTGCAAAGTCAAGTCAAGTGGAGCAAAGGTGAACAGAGCTTTGTGAGATACCAGGGTGAATTCTGTGAGGAGTGTGATAGTGGTCCGAGTGTGTGTGTGTGTGTGTGCGCCAAGGCTGGTGCCAATCAAGACGTCAACCCTGTATAGTAGTTCCTCTCTCATGAATGTTCTTTCTCTCCCTCTCTCTCTCTCTTTCTCTCTGCAGGACTACTTGCAGTGTATCACTAACCAGTCTCGACTGGCCTTGAGCTCTGAGGATAAAGGCTCTCTATTTGGCAACATCCAGGACATCTTCCACTTCAACAGGTACAAAACACACACAGAAGTGCACACTCGAGACTTTCACTTTGGACTGTGACAGATTTAAGTCACAAAAATAGACTTGAAATTTGACTACCGTGTTGACTTATATGAGACTCCCTAAAGACATTCACGACTGACATTTTTCAATCAGACAGCGACAGACAGGTCTTGCATAACGACATAACTTGAATATTTGATGATAGGCTTCATTCAAAGCACTCAGCTATTATTTACACAGCTTTGAAAACAAAATGTTCCAACGCGGTGTTATTCTAATGGTCAGCATTTTGTGTTTGAAGACTTGTTTTCGAGGACTTCTCAAGAACCGGAAATGTGACTTTGACAAGACTCCAAACTTGACTTACACTTGTCACGACTGACACGAGACTCGACTTGGACTTGGTCGAGAAGATTTTGAAAAACAGCTCTGCAGCTCTAAACAGAAATATTCTCTTGTGTCTGTGAGGCTTAACAAACAATGTCCTGCTCGTAGTGAAACTGGGGCTGAGCCACCTGTTGATTCCTGGGAAGGGCGTTGTTGTGGCAGTCAGGTGTGTGTGTGTGTGTGTGTGTGTGTGTGTGTGTGTGTAATCAATCCCTGTCTGCATATTTGTCTCCTCCGGCACCGCTTTAAACTATGTGTATGTGTGTGTGTGTGTATGTGTGTGTTGCTTATTCAGACAAGATGGCTAGTTGAGTGTCAGCCATGGTGGTCTGGAGACACAAACATTTTCTTCCACCTATTCATTTATCAGCTGCCGTGCGTAGACAAACTGGCCAGTAAAAAGGAAGCATAAAAGCAGTTTTAAGGCGGTCACGATGACCTCATGCTTTAGCCATGAAACAATAACTTCACCAGTGACCTTCTTTTTTTCTCCACACACACACACATCTATACACAGGAGTTGCCTGTTTGAATTCATGGAAGTTTCTCATTTGTTCAGAGGCAAGCGCCCTAAGACCTAATTTCTGTATCCAGGGTGACTCTTGCTCCTGAAATTCACTACAATTGTTTGGGACAATGAATCCTGTGAGAGTTTTTTTTTAATGTTCATGTGTCTGTGTGATTGATGGATGAAAAAGAATAAGTTTACACTTGTGTGTGTTTAAAGAAGTAGGAAATAATGGGTGCACATTTTAACATCAAATGCTGATTTCTTTGTCTCAGGGACTTGCTTCACGACCTCGAGAAGTGTAACGCCGACCCTGTGGCCATCGCCGAGTGCTTCGTATCCAAGGTAAAGCTGTTCACCTCCCTTTCCACTCCCCCACTCCCCCCCCACCTTCTTCCCCCCTCTTGTCTGTCTCCTTTGCATACACACACACTCCTATCTGGCTTGTTGAAACCTGTCCAAACAGCTGGTTCAGACTCACATGCACACACAGGCACACTTTGGGCAGAAAATAAGAAACAGACAACGTGCTAATATTAGAGTTAAGTTCCTAAAAAAAAAAAAAAAAAAAAAAAAAAAAATCTCATGACGCTGCAGAAAGTCAATTAAATATAGTGAAGAGAGTAACATTATTTAGGTGGTGGGAATGTCAGTTTTAAGTGCAGCAGGAGGGCAGGGAAGAAGGAGGAATTTTAAGCACCGTCCAAGTATGTAATCACCTTTTTTACTGGAGAAGCAGGAGGGTGATAATTGTGATCAAGAAAAAACCGGACTCAGCAACTTTGCTCAGAGTAACACTGCTCCCACTGTCTGTGCGTCTCAGCTTTTATTCCTCTACTGTCCATGCCCCATAACACGATTGCACGATTATGTCCCATGATAATGCGCCGCATTCCAGCACTTCCTCTAAAACACTTTACATTCCCTCCCGACCCTACTGCAATTACACCCGATACCACAGAGCAACTGTCCTGACCGTGTATGAGAAAACAAGTCTCATTCTGCGTCACAGACTCTCGAAATACAGCAGATGTTGTCGTTACAAACCACTTTTATTGCAGCCCACAGCACCACGTAATTAAGTGAGATCCATAAACAAACCGACATGTTGACATCTTGTAACCGTCTGATTAATGTTACTGTTAGGAGAAAAAAAAAAAGTGTTAACAGAAAATTGCACAGAAAAGAAGCAGTTTGGTGATCTTGATCCACCTTTTACTTGAGCTAATCTGCATTTTTTTATGTTGTTGTTGACAGGTATTCTGCAGCTTAGAGCCATCTGAAAGTAAAACTCTGCCTCCTTAGGTTCCGATCACATCTCGCCTGGAGCCTCATGCTTCTGATAAATTCTCTCTCATGGGACTGGTACTCATACTGCAGATGTCCATTTAAAAACACATTGAAACTATTCCAAATTTTTTACTGGAGGAGCGGTAACAAGCTCCGGACTTGCTGCCGACAAGTCCTGCCCAGCACACACATACCTGTGTGTTTCACAGCAACCTGCATAGAATCACTTTTTACTGCCATTCTTCTTGCTGTAACAATTTTCCAAAACACACAAACGTTCACTGTTTGTGAAGTTAGTTGGATTAATAGAAAAACAGTTTGTCAAAATACATAAATACACTTAAGCTGCAGTCATGAGTTAGTATATTAAGATGCTTCCCACTTAGCACCTGAAATCCCTGCACCGTATTTAACTGTTGTATGTTTAATGTGGCCGCGATTTAATCAAAAAAATCATAATCTGTCATCATTGTAAATCTGACTGTTTTGTCAAATTTAGCCTGAGTATGCATTTTAATCCATAGAGAATTGACCAAATCACTTTTACACAACCTATGAAGACATCATGTTTCCACCGAGATTGAAGGTTTATTCTCCTCCTTGAAAAGAGCAGTTTACAAAATAGTCTCACTTCAAGGTCTATTAGTAGCTGTACGTTGGAGTTTTTGATCATATTACGCAATCTTCCTAAGCAAATGAAGCTGTCATGGAAATGTACATGTTCTGAATTTTTAAATGTCTTGACCTTGTTCAGCACGATGAGTCCTTCAAATGCTCAGATAAAAAACAGAAATCTGAGCATTAACAGTTCTGTGAGAAATGAGTGAATCTCATTGGAAAAGGAAGGCAGACTGTGTGATACGATCAAACCATAAAGTCTGTAGATCAAACGCTCTAATGGACAGCTACTAATGGACCTTGTGATGAGATTGTTTTGACAATCATGTTTCCCTAGATGGTTCATTACATTCCTTTATAGTATATTCTTATCCGTATCATATTCAAAAGTAGCTCAGATTTTTGACATCTACATAGCTGTTGATGGTGAAAGATTGCTCTTGATTTTTCTGCCCGAATTTTTTTTTCAATGCGTGTGAGTGTGTGTACAAGTGTGTTAAGGGTCTGTGTGTTTAGGCCTGTCTTGTATAGATTTGTCATAGAGTGCGTTTAATACAGTCATACGAGTGCTGGGTCATGAGCCAGACCTCCTCCTGGAAACATTTAGTCACGGCTGACCATCACGCCCTTTAGCATTGAGACATCCAAGGACTAACTTCCGTGTGTGAGCGGGCGTGTTTGTGTGTGTGTGTGTGTGTGTATGCATGTGTGACCCGATCATTTGACAGGCTGACTTCTGGTAATAGGGTTGTAACCAGAATAGTAACCTGAGTTCTTCTGTATTACTGAAAGTTAGTCATGGTTGCTAAGAAGAACCCAGAAAAACCACAAAACCTCCTTTTCACTATCTGCTGTGAAATGTGCACACACACCTGCACACACAAACACAGAGAGATAATACTTTTCTAGTCTCCGCAGCCAAGAATCACAACCCAGCTCGATGTTTGGAGAAGAGACAAATCTAGTTGTAAATCTCTGCCTCTCTCTCAGATAATTGGCTACCTATCCCCATGTTCCTCTCTGTTCGACTAAATCCTAACTGTGCAACGTGTTGAGTGAGCCTGTAGAGCGTTTTATGAGTTGCGACATGCTGACTGAAGTGCAGAGAACACAATTACAAGATATGAAGGATTTTTTTTCGCCCCCAGTGATCTATCGGGTTCAGGGCTCATCTGATGACTCACTGTGAGCAGTTCGGTCTTGACAAATTAGTATAAAAACATAATCTGCTACTTTATTACTTCGTCATTAAAATGATGAGCAGGCGCTGCTGCACCTAGATATTTCAGTCGGTGGTCACAGCTCAAAAAAAGTAGAAATATTTCATGTAGTTTGTATCTTGATACTCTTGAGAAGGATATTTTTGATCTTCATCATGCAGCATTTGGATATAGTGATTATATGATTTTAGTATAGCTTGCATATATTTCTGAAAGGGAAGTATATTATAGATCTGGGTTATTTCAGGGTCTGCTGGTTTCCTGGTTCGGTTCAAAGAGAGTGTGCAGACGTGTGTGTGTGTGTGTGTGTTTCCATGTCAGTGTGTCGTGTCTGCATGTGCCCACATGCATGCTCTGCACAAATTTGTATTCCATAGAAGCGTTTATGTATCTTGTGGTCTTGTGTTCACGGAGCGAAGAAATATTAAGAGTGTGTGTTAGTGTGTGTCATCAGAAATCGATGGTGGCACATCTGGTTGTGTTTAGGCCTGGTCTGTGGCGGCAGACTGCTGGAGACGAGGAGGAGAGCTCTGCTCTTCAATTTAGAACGGTTCCCACAGAGCACCTCAGGCTAACAAATCATGAGAGCCTGTGTGTGTGTGTGTGTGCGTGCGTGTGTTCTCCTCGTTTGTGCTGCACATTTCAGTGGGATGCACTGTTTGTGTCTGCATAGGTAGGTGCAATTGTTTGCTGAGGCGGTTTGAATAGAAATCTATATTTACATTCAGCAACATAACATTCACACACATCCAGTCTATACTCTAAGTTTACTATGAGTCCCATGTAGGACGTCCACAGTGCTGCATGTCTGTGTGTGTTTGTACATTATGAACCAGGACAGACTTCTATCGTCTGCCCTGCGTGTTTATGATGGGGCTTCCTGATAGCTGTCCGCATCCTGCGACCCCCGTTTGTGTTTATGGACAGAAATAGATTTCAATTAGACTGTCACGTTATGCAACAACAAGGGGTTCATCTTGAGGCCTGCAAGCGAGCGACATGAGAGGGAGAGAGAAGGAATGCAAGATTATGAAAGAGGAGAAAATTAGAAGAATATGCATAGAATGAGAAGATGGCATGAAAAATGTGTTGCAGAAATAGAAATCAAGACACAGTTTTGAGAGCAAAGGAAGTTTCTCAGAGGAAAGAGAAAGAGGTTCATCCCGGCTTTGATAAGTCATGCCATCTCTGATGTCTTTGATGTTCAGAGAGGCATGCAAGGTGGGCAAAGTCTCAATTAAAGGGGCGGCAATGAAGTACGAGGGGATATTTAATCCGTGCTCTCAGGGCTGTCGGGATAAACAGAGACTTAAAAGCCAGGACGCAGGCTAATCATAAGCTACAGGGTTGACTTTCAATTAGTAGCAGTGAGTGGAGGAGAGAGGACGCCTTGTCTGTGGGCTCAGAGTGTGTAGAGCTGTAAACATGACACAGTTGACCAGTCATCTACACTGCAATGAACAGCTGCAGATACAGTATGAGCAGTGATGAACAGGCGGTAAGGCGGATAAATCTTGACCTTTTTAAAGGACACACTAGTGGGTTACTATGTTCATTTATGACATGGCAAGTATATTTTACTTTACAGGTACTCATTTTGCAAACAATAAAAACACATTTTTATACTGTTCCAGGCATTCATTGGTTTCAAATCATTTATGAATGATATAAAATTTCTGCAGGAGGCTTTTGAAACTTGCTTTGTCGGTGTAATCCAAATATAAAGTTTGTGATTTGTAGTTACAGAGTTACAATGTGTAAACATACTGGTATAGACCTCTAATTAGTGTTACTGTAATTATATTGGACCAAAACCACCAAAAATCAATAAAAAATATCATCAAGGATGCACCTTTTTGCTTTTTCCCCTCAAATTGTTAGTTTGCTAAAATGCATCACAAATAATTACTGCATATTAAAGTATGTGAATGCATGACTTTTTATTCAAATTGGGGTCAAATTAACTGCTACATCCTTGAATGTACCTGCTAAGACTCCCAAATGCTCACAATCATTACATGACATCACTCCATGTCGCTCTTTTTCTTCTCTTCACAAGTTGTAACTCTTCAGTTACTCCTTTAATTGTTTCCTGTTACATAAATGTGTCAACTCATTTGTCTTCTTTTTTTTCTCCCCAGAGTGAAGAATTCCACATTTACACCCAGTACTGCACGAACTACCCACGGTAAGTCAGTTACTGTCTGTCTCTTTGTGTGTGTTTGTCCCTATTTCTGTATACGAGACAGTGAGTCTACTGTACAAAATCCTCCCGTCGTCATTGTCGTCCTATCATGATCTCATCTCCATATACCTTCTTCCCAGCGTCTCACATAACTCCATTGTGTATGTCGATCAATGCGTTACCCTTTTTACCCTCCCTGACAAACTGACACGTTCTATAGAAGCAACCTCAGCAGGAGTCAAAGTGTCTACTGGCGGTTGTGCCTCAGGGTCTCTCTACCTCTCTCCTCCCCTCCCTCTTGCTCCATTTTTTTTCTTTCGTTCTTTTATTTGCTGCTTATTGACAGAGTTACAGCTCACACACTGACAGATGGGATATTATAGTTGTCACCTTATCATACCTAACGCTGTTAATGTTTTATTCTGCTTTGTGTGAGTGTGGTCCTATGGGACGTATACTGTGTGATCGAATGGGCTGAAACGTGAGGCTCTTCTTCATGCCAAGATACACTGCACCTACCAAACACACCCTCTTCTCTGGCTTACCATTGTTCCTCCCCAGTGTACGATAAGGCACGTGGGCATGACACTATTTACAAGCTAATGATGACTAATTGAATGCTGATTGTGTGCGCGTGTGTGAGAGGGAGACAGTGTGTGTGTGTGTGCGTGTGTCTGAAGGGGCTATTGTCAGCTGTTTGAAATAGACCTTCTCCCACATCCACACCACAGCTGGTGACCCAAACCAAGGTCACACATGACAGACAAACACACACACACACACACACACACACACACGCTCACACATGGGAGACACTCGCACATAGACACACGCACACACACACAGGCTGCAGATGTATCTCGGTCATGCTGAGCTCTAAGGTCGGGTTTCCTCCAGAACAATGCGAGGCCTGTGTGGAGCTGCACTGGAATTTAGACATACAGACATGAACATGCATGCGTGCACGCACACACACACACACACACACACACACACACACACACACACGCACACACGCACACAAAAGAAAGAGACAAGTTTGGGGCAAGTCACAAATGTCTTTCTCTGTCATTTTCCACTGTGCACACACACACACACACACACACATGCAGCCTCCACTTGTTGGTTAAAAAGGTTCTTTATTCCCCAGTAGGTCACAGAAAACTAGCTCCACTGACATGTAAATTTGGGGTTTACAGGGTTGTACAGTGCTGCCGTTTTAGTAGAAGATGCACCAAACATCTTTCTTATGTTGCTTTAGATCATTATGGAAGAGTCACATATTCAGCGTGATATTGGGATGATATTGAGAGTTGGATGGGATCTCAAACAATCATCATGCGCCAATGCAAAAACTCCTTTCCTGGTCTTTCAGATGGTTTTATTATATAAAATCAAATTGATGTTCAGTGCAATTAACTGTGCTCCACTGTTGCTCAATACATGTAAACAGATCTCTTTACCAGCTCATGTTGTTATTTTAAGTACATTTATGATTGGATCATTCGTTTAAACAACATAATTTTGTGAAATTACAACAAAACATGATCATATACAATGCCACTGAAAGTTGATAACAATGATTCAAATTACTGCCCAGGCCAAAGGGAGAACATTTCCTTATTTAGTAATCTCTGTCAATGCATACATTACAGCTCTCATTTGTCATTGCTGTCAAATTATGGTTTACTACACATCCTTGATATCTTATTCACCTTGTTTTGTCTCCCCAGGTCGGTGGCTGTGCTAACAGAGTGCATGAGGAACAAGGCGTTGGCCAAGTTTTTCCGCGAGCGCCAGGAATCTCTGAGTCACTCCTTGCCCCTAGGCTCCTACCTGCTCAAGCCAGTGCAGAGGATCCTCAAGTACCATCTACTGCTGCATGTACGTCTGTCTGTTGTCTCTTTCGCTTAACGCACACTTACACACACGCACAAACAATTATTCTTCACCCAAAGAAATGCAAGCGCAGGCAACAACTTGCAAGTGCACAGCACATACACTCTCAATGGCACACAAACAAAAAAAAGGAATTTTTTATTGTTATTTTCTTAATCTATACCACTGCAAATGAATGTGTATGATTAAATAGCAGCATTTCTGACTCAGTTCCCAGTGACAATCTCCATTGGAGAAGGCAAATGTTTAAACATATGGCGCCCAGTATGCATGTTCCCGTGCCTGTAAATTCATAGCTTTCACCACAGTGTATGTAGGAATGTGTGTTTATTTGCAGAAACACACATGGGTGTATGTAAACATGTATCCCTTTGCATGTGAACATGCTTGCATCAAGTTTGTCTGGCTATGTGCAAGTGCTAACCTCCAACGGTTTGTGGTTGCTGCCTCTCTACATGTGCTGTGCAGGAGATAGCCAACCACATGGAGAAGGACACGGAGACCTACGAGGTTGTGCAGGAGGCCATAGACACCATGCAGAGAGTGGCTTGGCACATCAATGACATGAAGAGGAAACACGAGCACGCCGTTAGGTTGCAGGTACGACGAATGAACACACACAAAATAAGAATGATTGTGCAAAAATGTCAGTCTATTTAGGACTGTCAGTGTCCCACTTGCTCAAAACCTCTCCTGAATCCATTAAATTGTTCCAAGTGTGTGAACTCCTCCATGATGTATCCTGCACATTTTCCATGTCTCTCATCATTCCTACAACTAAAACAGACACGGCCTGTTTCAAGTCTTTTTCGAGGAGCCAATTCTTTTATTGTTCTGCGGAACAGTTATGTGAGCTCTAGGTTCGAATCAGCCAGGGCTCTGATCCTCTCCACGTCTTACACAAGTCTCTGCATTTTCCACTGGGCTAATGATGGCCTTGCATAAGGAGGACACATAAAAGGGATGCTTGTTTCTTTTATCAGCTGGGAGCCAGAATGTTCAGATGAATGCAGCAATGCGTGTTGAAGTGTTCACAGTCTGGAGGAAGGATTGGGGCAGATAGAAATTTTCAAGTGTTTTTTAAATTTTCCTTATGTCTTGTGTCTTTTTACCCTTTTTATTTTTCCTTGACCTTTTTGTTTCACTGTCTAGACTCTCTCCCTCTATTTAGTATTATAAAACATCTCTCTCCTCCTCCTTCACACTTTCTTTAAACAATATACACCCTCTCTTTTTCATTTATTTTCTGCATATGGCTTTTTTCAGTATTTTATTTTAGTCTTTCTTAAACCAGGCCTATTGTTGCATTTATTTTTCTCACAAGATATTTTTGTGATTGCACAATCTTTAAACTTATTCAACTTTGCTCACTCTCTGTATTTTCTGTGCTCGCTGCAGGAAATCCAGAGCCTGCTGACCAACTGGAAGGGCCCCGATCTGATTGGCTATGGAGAGCTGGTTCTTGAAGGAACATTTCGTCTGCAGCGAGCCAAGAATGAAAGGACCCTCTTCCTGTTTGACAAACTTCTGCTCATCACCAAGAAACGAGAAGAAACCTACACATACAAGGCTCACATCCTGGTCGGTCATGCTACTCTAAGACACTAGACGACAACCGTTTTCTGCTCTGTAACAGTATTTTTAACGCGACTTCCTACCTGTCCCTTGCAGTGCTGTAACCTGATGCTGGTGGAAGTTATTCCTAAAGAGCCCCTGAGTTTCAGTGTGTTCCACTACAAGAATCCCAAACTACAGCACACAGTCCAGGTACATTGCAATAACAAAAGCCCAAGACATTGTGAATGCAATTACATGTTTGGTTTAAACCGTGCAGCTACCAGCAGAGTTGAGCAAGAGAGCAATCAGAAAGTGTGACGGTTATTTGCAGGTGTCTGATTGTTTTGTAGAGCATCAGCTCACCTCACCGAGTTGCTCAGACACGTTGAGTGTTAGGAGGTTAATGCCGGTCATTGTTGTTACCTAAACACTGTGTTTTGGACAAGCACTGAAAGAGAAAAGATAATCTGTATGATGTAAGAAAGCCACGTTCCAAATTTTTTTAGGGTTTAGCCCAACCTTCTCAACTGACTTTTAAAATGCATGTCTGATATTATCTTTGTTGTGATGTTTCGTGCTCTGCCCGCAGGCCAAATCCCAGCAAGACAAGCGCATGTGGATCTTACACCTCAAGAGACTCATACTTGAAAACCACCCTGCCAAAATCCCTGCCAAGGTAAGAACAGCTTGTCTCCTGACGGCTCCCTCCCTGTTCACTTATGGTGTGTACACAGACTTTTAGTGGGATGTGTTGGAAATGTCACTCCCTCTCACCCACTTCCTTTCTTCTTCATCATCCTCTTCTTCTTCTTCTTCTTCTTCTTCTTCTTCTTCTTCTTCTTCTTCTTCTTCTTCTTCTTCTTCTTCCTCTTCTCCTTCTTCTTCTTCATCTTTCCTTGCCTTACCTTTTTCCTCTTACTTTCCTTTCATGTGCTCTGATTTCTTCTTATTATTATTTTCTGTCTCTTCATCTGTTTTTTGCTCTCGGGGTGGGTGGTGGGGGGGGGGATGAGGTGAAGGTCATTGAGAAAGTTCACTGTGATTACATAAAGAGGCTGCTTGTGAAATGCCATACTTGTTCACAACAGCTGAGTCAAGACTATGGTGTGGCGCCACCTAGTGTCAAATCTTATGTTCACCCTTTATCGAACCTGCTGAACTAATTTTTCTCACTTATTTTATTACTCTAATTCTAGGCCAAGCAAGCCATTTTGGAGATGGATGCAATGCGTAAGTGCCAATGTACCTGACATTTGTGTTGGAAAATAAATATAACAATAATCTGATATAATCATATTCTACAATATATTTTAATGTTTCTTCTTTGTTGTGTAACATCTCTCCCCTCATTTCTACAGATCATCCCGGGTTTCATTACAGCCCTGATGGTGACAAGAAGGATTCCCCTCAAACGAAGGAGGGCCCTACCCCTCGTAGAGGACGCAGGAAAGGTGAGAAATATAGAAGTGACTGAATTTAAAAAATAACACACTTTGCATGACTGAACATTAAGAAAACATAATTTATTTATTTGTCTTCTCAGAACCTCTATCCAAGTTATTGAAGACTGCCAAGCAGAATGCTGCCAACACTGATGGTGAAAAGGTGAGTGATGACCAGAGATGATGAACAGTTTAAAGAATACATTCTTAATTTTTCAAATCTGTCTTAAAACAATATTCAGGTACTCCAATAAACATTTTTCTTGGTGTAATCATTCCTCCTGTTCACACTGGCCATTAACAGATCCATTCCTAATGTGCTTACAATGTAAGTGATTATTTAAGTTTATCTGAAGGTAATATGAAGCTTCAGCTGTCCAAGTTAGTCAAATCAAGTAGATATCTTTCACCGTAGGTCTTTTTTAATATCAAATTCCCTCTTTTTGTAACAATCCTTCCACTGCAGCTCAACAGGGAAAGCATTGTCTGGGAAAACACAAAGAAATCATTTTATAATTAAAAAAAACTTGGAAAATATCTACTTGATTTGACTAACTCAGACTGCTGAAGCCTCATATTAACATCATATAAATTTTTAAATAAATTATTTCTTATATCAAGGACTGTAGATTTTGTCCTCCATCACTTCCATTTGAAGCACATATAAAGTGGATCTTTAAATGGCTAGTATTAGCAGGACGAATGAACTGAGCAAGCAAAACCTCTTTCAGTGTTCATATGGGCACCTGACTGTTGTTTTAATATTGACTTGAAAAATTGTGGATCCTTTAAAGTTGAGGAGCAAGAGAATACACAAAACACACCAACACACAGAAGTTAACCTTTTAACTTGAAAACTTGCCCCCCTCCAGCGAACAAGCCTGGGTGCCACCCTGCTCTCTCCAGTGTCCCAGCTGGCTCTGGGCACAATTGGTCGCAGCCGCAGCCTCATCAACCAATCACAGGAGTCTCTGGACCCTGGTGATCATTATGACCACAGTGACAGAGAGGAAGGGGAGGAGCCACATCAGCAAGATGCTGATGATGAAGATGACAGTGGTCTGGTAGGTTTAAGCTGACTAAAAGACTTCATTAATTAAACTAAACTAATTAAATGTTAATTGACATTCATTCATTCATGTTTTGCAGTGTTGATTCCACATTCATTTTTTGTCTTGTTTATAAATTTTGTAACTCTGCATTCAGGGAGGTGGAAAGAGGCTGCGAGTTCCTGGCAAAAGCAGTAGGAAGAGGCTGAATCCACAGGCATCTGTCGATAGTATAGAACAGTGGAAAACCTTCAACATGAGTCCTTCAGACCTACAGGTATGGTTTTGATTCAAAGCTGCAGAGTGGTAACTGAGAAATTAATTGTGATACAACAAGTAATTTCTGCTGTCCTTCCCCTCAGAGAGCCAGAGAATCCCTCGTGAGAGAAGGAAGTCACCATCCGCCACTCCTCAGGACACCTAACGTGACAGAGGAACCTCCAGACTCTCCTGTTCCCTCCGTAATAGTGACAGAAAGTGACCATTCTGTGAGAAACATTTGGGCAGACCACCGGGCTCGCAGGGCCATGTTCCCCACCAGACAGCGAACCATGCAGCCTGATGATGAGGACGAGGACATCTACCAGATGTTTGTTCCCACAGAGCCAAGCGGACCAGAACCAGAGACTCCCACAGAGAGGTCAGAGGCCACCTTGTCGCCCAGGACAGCTCGGCCTTGTAGCTGGCACGTTGAACAAGTTCCCACTGTGCAGGTTGACCCTCCACCCAGTGAGAACAGAGTTTTGCGGAGGGCGAGCAGTGCAGGGGAGAAGGCTACAGAGGCTCGACAGAGTCCTGACGATGACCAGTCCGGTCACAGCAACCTGGAAGTGATTCACACTGAATCATCCAGCAATGACATATCTGGATCCTCATCAGCCGAGCAGCTGACAATAGACGATATTGAAAATGTATATGACAACATCAGCTATGAGGACCTGAAGAGCATGGGCCTTATTAGAAGAGACCCGGAGGAATGCCAGTCACGGAACGAGACTTTTACACTTGCACAGGGTTCCCAGGGCCAGGCAGCAAGGGCGTCAAATGCTCCAGAGGTTCCAAGGGTTACTGAGCCTATCATCGAACCAGGCAGTTCCTCTGAGAGCAATCGGTCCTCCACACAGGAAGGGAAGCCATTTGGGACATGTGAGCTCAAGATAGTGGAGGAGAACATCTATGACACCATCTGTTTTAGGGAGCCCCCATCAAAGGAGCTCAAAGGCATGAATGAAGGCAATAAACTTAAACAAGACAGAGACAGTCTGCTGGCCTCAGAACAAGACCTGACTGGAAGCATCGGAGGGTTTGTATCCGAGGAGAGCCTCCGCTTCGGAGAGGATGAAGGACCATCCTCCCATCATGCTCTGTGTTCTTCAGAACCAGATTATTCCTCCTCATCTGCTTCAGAGACCTTCTCCCAACGCTCACAGAAAGGGGATAAGATGTCAGAGCAGGTCGACGAGATCTGGAACGACTTGGAAAACTACATCAAGAACAATGAAAAGAAAGCTGACCGACTGCCTGCTGCCTTCCCAGTTAGTGGCAGTGAGTCTCCCAAGAAGACCACCTCAGTCAAAAACAGTTCTACAAAGAGTGCCCCTGTCATTAGTCCCCAAGCAGCCAGCCCTACAGCTAAGAGTCCCCCAGCACATCAGCCGAAACCCCCGCCTGTAAGCTCAACACCATCATTCACCATCCCAGTCATCAACCTCCCTGACCTCCAAAGCGAAGGCACCACTGAAGAAGAAAGCCACAGTCCTTCTCCTACTTCACGCCCGCTGCCGGTCACCCCAGAACCCCTCCCAGGCACAGTGAAGAGCATTCGTAACAGACTGGCTCGCCTCAGCAGCGGCAGCTTCCGCCTAGAGGATGACGACCTGGTGGAACTTCCTCCAAAAAAAAACCCTCAGAAGGAGAATCC
This sequence comes from Thunnus maccoyii, assembly GCF_910596095.1. Lineage (NCBI taxonomy): Eukaryota > Metazoa > Chordata > Actinopteri > Scombriformes > Scombridae > Thunnus > Thunnus maccoyii. Next base: position 18,978,321 of record NC_056549.1, on the reverse strand, counting down.
CATCAAGGATATCCACAGTTTGTTTCCAGGAGAGTTGGCAGGTCTGGACTCACCGCTGGCCTCTTCCTCCCTCCTGTTGGGTGAGTCCGTGGACTTCCCCTTGGAACTGATGGACAAAAACAAGAGCCGGGTGTTCCTGATGGCACGGCAATATAGCCAGAAGATTAAGAAAGCCAACCAGCTACTGCGCATGAGGAGCATGGACCCTGGAGATTCTTGTACTCGGGCAAGAGCTGAGAAGAAGCAGAAAGACCTGGCAGCCATCTTAGAGGAAAAGAAACAAGGGGGAGCTGCCATAGGTAAGGAAAAACTTTTAGATCTAGTTTCTAAGTCTAGTATTATTGACTAGCCAATACCCAAACCGCTTAATAAGGTCACTATCAGTGCTAATACCAATCCGTAGACATGACAGTACATTGCTATATTTGGTCTCGCTTCATGTTTTTAAGACTAAGTTGGGACGGTTTTTACATTTAAGAATAAGACACTCACACCTTCTTATCATCCTCTGTATTCCCTCTACAGGTGCAAGGATAGCAGAGTACTCCCAACTCTATGACCAGATAATGTTTAAAGATTCTCCCGGTCTAGCTGGTCAGACCTCCGCCACCCCGCATCACAGCCATCCAGGGCTTCCTTCCTCTCCGTCCATGCCTGAGACCTCCCTGGAGGAGGACTGGCTCCACTCCACCTACAGCAACGGAGAGCTCTCCAGCTTGATCTCCTCATCCAGTGAGGTGGGGGGCGCTCGAGCATCTTCCACCCCTCAGCGCAGGCTCACCTCTGCCTGCTCCACGCCCTCTCTCAAGAACCTCCCTCCCTCTCCAACCACTCCACCATCCCAGAGATGGAGCTCGTCCATGTCGTCACCAAGCGAGAAAGAGGAGCATGTGTACAGTTCCATTAAGAGACATCCTTCCTTTAATGCTCCGTCTTTGCCCGTTTCAAAGTCTTCCCCATCCAGTCAGTTTCAGTCAGTCGGCTCTCTGGGCAGCCCGCAGCAGGAGAAGAACAACCAGGCTGGACTCAGATGTAACGGACCCGCTGTGGATCGATCCACAGACAGACTCCATGGCCCCAGTCTGGGCCGGGTTGGTCGGCAGAGCAGCCTCCCAGAGAGGTCTACCCAGGGACAGTCAGACCTCACCTTACATGACGGCCAGCATGTGGTGGTCCTGAACCGGGCTTCTGCACTGAGCATACTCTCCGCCACCCAGAACTACCTGGCCAACTTTAAGGACAACGGGGAAGATGACGATGACTATGTAGAGATCCGCTCAGAGGACGAAAGTGAACAGGAGCAGGACAGGTTGGCGCAGCGAAGTGGCAGCTCGGCAGCCCTTTCCCATCAGAACCGGGGTCTTGTCCATTCCCAGAGTTTGCCGTGCACACCGGTGCATTCCTGCGAGCGGCTGAGGTCTCTGGAGCGTGACAACCTGGAGAAGTACCTGTGGAGTGAGCCACGGGAGAGCCAATCCACCATCGTCCAGTCTCTGAGGGATAAGTTTCAGTGTCTGAGCTCTAGTAGCTTTGCCTGAGTCTATATGCCAACTGAAAGCCAAATATATAACCTACAGCATATTGCAACAAAAGGGACACTGCTGCTTTGCCTTGGATGCCCTTCATCTACTCCAACATCGTAGACCACAAATAAAAATAAATATTACATCAATGTAACACATCTTAGATCAAAAACCATTGTCTTTGATTGCAAGCATATGTATAACAACATATGTGAATACTTATATTTTCTGTTACAGGGCTTCAAAGCAAAACACATAAAAAGTTACTATTAATTGTCAAAATGCCACATCAAATCCTGCATGTGAGCTGCCTTAGCACTTCCAGGTTCAAACAGTTTTCTTGTGTATGTTTCAAAGAGTGATTATCTGGTGCAGGGGGAGTTACAAAGAAATCAAAGTACAAATGTTCTCAGTTGTTTATAAAGGCATTCAGTATGACTGAATGGGTTTTAATGCTTTGCTTTACTTGCCAGCCGTATAGAGATCATTTGAGTCATGTGAATTGATTCTGCAGGCACTACAAAGGACTTGTGCCAATAACTGTCAAGATAAAGATAGTCCAGAATATATGCTACCAATTATAAGAAATAGAACCTTTTCCGTGCACAACATCTCAAACCGAAGTACAAGCGTCAAAGATCTGAAGATCTTTAGAGGATCTTGACTTCCCATGTCAAGCTCTGTCTTGTAATTTGCTGGTAAGGTTATTTTAACTGCATTTTCAGCACTACAGTAGTTAATTTTAACCTGTATAGGAGAGGTGAACAGATTGGTGGCTAGTGTTTTTTAATTGTGCTTACACTATCAAACACTTGGAACAAGCGGCTTTACAAATTTGCAGTCTAGATTTGCTACTCAGGATAGATTGTCACTTTTAACAGCTTTTTAGCAATACATTTAATGAAAAAGGATGCAACTGTAAAGAAAACATGTTGGCTATTACAAGATCCAATAGGTTAAGTATAACTAGACTTAGACCCGTAAGTCTGTTTGAAGTTATTGTATTTCACTCTACCAACTTTGACATCAATAGGGTATTGTGCTTTAAAATCAAAAGAAGATGCTGATATTTTAGATCATCTATAAGAAAACTGTAGGAGTTCATATTTATTTTGAATCTGTGCGCAAGTCTGAAATGTTTTTACATATTATGGTCTGGGGCATCCATCGTGTAGAGCGAAATATGTATCTCCACAAGTGGATGATTTTTTTTTTGTAAATTTTACTCATTTTAATCTGTTTTAAAGAGGGACCACGAAGGAGAGCATTAAGGAGAGTTAGTTAAAAGACTACAGTACTGTATTTGGTGTACATTTGGTGTTTTTTTGTTTTGTTTTGTTTTTTTACTCAAATGGATAATCAGCTGTTTGTTTACTTTAAGTTATGGGACACTCCCAGCTGTCACACTACTGAAATCCACAGTCACAGAAAGATGTTGAAAATCACAGCCAACTAATTGTCAGTCACATCAATAAGTTTCATACAGCACAATTGTTTTTTTTTTTTTGTTTTTTTTTTGTTCCCTTGAAGCAGCCCCAGTATTCACTACGCACACTTGTTGAAACATTTTTTAAAGTCACTTAATGTGTCGTATTTATTTGAAAGCATCCCTAATGATATCGCCCCGTTATCTCTATTCCTTCATGCCACAGACAGGTTGTAAATGAAAGTTAGTTATTTATTAAAAGATGGTTTTATTCTGATTCAGGTGCGCTCACAAAATTTAAATCAAATACTGTGAATATTTTCAGAAAATGGTAGTTTTTCTATCACGCACTGCTTAATGCAAGTTCCAAATCACAATAGCCACATGAAAAGTTGAAAAGCACAATATCATGGTCTACTGTTCATATCAGGAAATATGCATCAAAAAAAAGTTAGGAATATGAAGTATGTTTTTTTTTTTCATCGTACATTTGTGTCCTCTATTTCACTGGTGGGGATTATCAGTCTTCATTGACTCTTTTTTGCACTTTTCTGTCTTTTTTTAAACGTTTTATTTGTAAACACTTTGTAAAGATGTACATTTTAGGAAAGTTATTCTTGTATGCCATAGGTATGCTTTATAATGCTTTAATGTTTAAGTTAAGTGTACTGTATTTTTTTAACGGCCTAGTTGTCATTGCTCAACAAAATGTACTGGAGGTAATAAATTCAAATTAAACTCGTCTTTGTGTTTTTGTGTTTATCATTGGATAAAGAAGTCCCCACATTTATGAATCAAGTATAAACAATTCATCACCCTTTAAAGGAGAATTGTGTTGAGTCTTGTATAAGCATAGCAGCCTAAAAATATAACAAAATCTGAGGTCATCATTGTAAACTTAAAAGGCTGAAAGCAATGTTTATCTGCTGTGGTTGAAAGTTTCAAGCTTGTTTCACCTCTGACCACACCCAGTATCACTGATAGCTGTGGTTTGCTTTCTTGCACCTGTAACCTCACCTGACAGTGATGTCACAGGATCCTGAGAGTACACTTGTACGTCACAGCAGTAAGGTAAGAAGTTAAATCACTGGAGGTCGGCAAAAACAAGATTTTCAGGGTGTGTTAAGTCAGTCTTGAACACTGAATCACTGATGGTCACTGAGGTACAAGAAATAATTTACTTCTTTTACAGAATGTAGATATTTGTTACATGTCACAGGATATCAGTTTTCATTATCATGTAGGGAAATGTTTAGAGATGATCACTCACTCTGAGGTTTAATCATCAAACCAGACAACATCCCAGGACTCAGTGCCTCCCTGCTAGGTTGCTGTGCCATGCAGCTCTCTCCTGTTCTCCACTCACTCCTCTGCAGATCTTACAAAATTATTAGTCTTCCAACCCCCAACCTCTTTGATCTCAATAAGAGAACCATTACTTACATGACACACACCCTCTTAACCCCATTTTTCACACTACTCCCATCTAGTTGGAGGTAAAGGATACAAATGGAAAAAGGCACATTTCAGTAGTTTTCAGTACTACAATTCAGTACTGCTACCATAGCAGTACTGAATTGAGGATCCCACTAATCACATACTTTATATGTATGTAGTGATTTGTTGTTTTATGAGTGTATGTACCGTACAAATCTATGTTCTGGAGACATGCATAATGCAGACTCAAACACTCAAAATCAAAAAAATGCCCAAAGAAAGCCAAAATGAGAGGCAGTATGCCCTCAGTAAATAAGGAGTGTAGCCCTACTGATGGACTTTTGAGGTTGTTACTATATATTATATTCGAGAGTTATAAAAACCTGATAATAACACATCTGCTAATATCACTTTTTTAAAAATAAAAACATTAACAACATAAACAAACAGTTTTGATAAAGATCCCTTAAATTTGTTTGTTAGGAAATAAGCGTGACCAAGATTTGTACTGTGCAGGATATTCTACAGCTACAGAAAAAAGTAATTGCCAGTGCTCTTTGGTAGAAAATCCAAGGAAAAACTAAAATCACCATATATTATAGCATCACTTTGTACTGTGCAAATCCTCCAAAAAGGCAAACAAAGGAAAATGCTACTCAGTACAAGGAGAAGAAATAAGAGGAGAAAAAATGGGGGGAAATGTATGAAAGGAAAAAAAGGAATATCTGTATACTCCATTATGTGAAAATAAAAACATCACTACTGTATTCTTCTAGATAGTTTCATTGCAGGTGTAGCTCTGTGCACTGTGAAGCACATTTTTTCCTGTAAATTAAGGTATGGTCAAACTATCGTCGACTACTCTCTTATGATTTCCAAAATTCAGACAAATCTTGACATCATTATGGGCAAATTCTTTATTATAAGATGAGATGCATAAAAAAAGCCTACCTCAAGAGTGTTCCTGACAGATTTTCACATGTATCTCTCCTCTGTTAAAAACTCAGAAAACAGAAACAGAAAACAGTTCATTTTTCATTTTTGGCAGCTTCAAACCACACCTCTGGTCTTTCTTTTTTGTTTGTTTTCTTTTTGTGTTTTGTTTTATCTCTACTGATTATCTTATCTTGTCACTTCTATTTCTATTCAGGATACAAGAATTAATTATATAAGGATTTATATTATATCAGTTTCCTGATTTTATTTGTCATGTTTGTGTAATGTTCTTTAATGACTGTATTATATATTTGAAATTAATTTTTTTTAAAGCACTGTGAGATTTTTTTTTTTTAGCACTTTTTCATTTTCATTTTTCATTTTCAGAATGAAATACAAATAAAATGTATATTATTTGTATTTTAAAAACTGTCGTCACGGGACATGAACAGCAGAGGACGCACTGGCAGCCCGTCTCCTTGACAACATCTCAAGAACCAAGAAGAGCGAGGAGCGTTTAGTTCAGAGGAATTATGGGAAATGTAGTTTTTAATGAAGCAACGTCAAAAAACGTCATTTTCTGATTTCGATAAGGGAGCTGGTTGACTTGAGCCCTTTTACAACCTTACAGTTTATGTCAGTTTTATAATTAAAACCCTTCATACTTTGATTCCCGCGCTGTAACTTCTCGAACCTTCTGGTCAATACCCGGTTACCCAGAGTGCATTGCGCCACTTCCTTTCTTCTCGGTCTTGTGGTGGTCCAAAATGTCGCTACTTGATGGTCCGTTAAATGTGCTCGGCCAGAGAACAACTGGCGAATCTGTTCGCACTCAAAATGGTGAGTGGTTGTGCTGTATTTGCTTGGCGTTTCAGATGCGCTTCACTTCTTTTCTCTGCTTCTCAAATAGTCGGCAAGAAATCTTAGTCATTTGCTGCATGTACCACACGTGCGGCTTATGCTAATGCTAGCGACGGTTCATGTTAACTTTAAAGCCTCTACTCCGCCTCTGGCGTATTTTTTGCAAAGCACAGTCAGGCCTGCTATATCTACACAATTGCCACTTAACGCAAACAGCATTTATTAGGACTTCTTACTCCCATTTCAGTACCTTCCACTCGCACTGCCATGAATGGACGGCTATGCTAATGGGATAGAAAAAACACTGTCATGGTCTGAAGGTGTGGCTATGGCTCTGTATACCCCACTGAATAAAATGACAGAATAGAGCAATATCAAACGTGTTTTTTGGAATTTAAGTGAGACATGTCTGTACAAATTGTGTATAAATGTAGAGTGAAGCTTATTCAGTTGTAAGTTAGTAGCATCTGTCTCCTTTTCGTTGCAGTCATGGCCGCAGCATCCATCGCCAACATTGTCAAGAGCTCCCTGGGACCTGTTGGCCTCGACAAGATGCTGGTGGACGACATTGGGGTCTGTGTCACATTCAGTAATATCTCTATCTCTTATATAAGTCTGCGTAAATGATAATTAATGGTTAGGACGAGGTGCTCATCATTTCTTTCTCTCACTGTCGTCTTGACAGGACGTGACCATCACCAACGATGGAGCAACCATCCTGAAGCTGCTGGAAGTGGAGCACCCAGCTGCCAAGGTCCTGTGTGAACTGGCTGACCTGCAGGACAAGGAGGTCGGAGATGGGACCACGTCTGTGGTGAGTGAGGCCAACAGCTGCAGACGTAGAGCATCATAAACCCGCAGGGAGAATTGAATGTGTTCGTCAATTTATTCAGGCTTTTCTGTCCTTGAACATAACACCAAGTTGTAGCAAGTGAATTGTAATATCCTGTTTTAGTACCATGCATCTGCCTTTTATTACGGGTGTGTGGCTATGCTAACAGGAGAGAGAACTGTCCTTCAATGTCTGAAGAGGCTGAGCAGCCTTATCTCTGCCGCCTCTAATGAAATGATGGTACACTGCCAAGTCCATAACTTTTTTTTTTTTCATTGTTGGTGTAACAAAGCATCCTAAGCTGCTATATGGGCCCAGTTCACACTGTGTTCTATTCTTCTAGGTAATTCTTGCCGCAGAGCTGCTCAAGAGTGCAGATGAGCTGGTGAAGCAGAAGATTCACCCCACATCAGTCATCAGTGGATATCGTCTGGCTTGCAAGTAAGATGCTAACATTGAAAATAAATCTTAAAGCTTTGCTACATTTTAACTGTAAAGTTGCATATTTTCTGATGAACAAACTTGTTTTGTCTTCTTACAGGGAGGCAGTGCGTTACATTAATGAGAATCTCACTATCGGGACAGATGACCTGGGCAGAGAGTGCTTAATCAATGCAGCCAAGACCTCCATGTCCTCCAAAATCATTGGAGTGTATCCTTTCTAACTCTATGAGGCTATGAAGAGTTTGCAGTTAGTGGGCACAATTTGTATTCAATGGTGTTTACGTTTCTTGTATGTGAGAGGAACAGTTCTGTGCTGCCTTTATCTGCCTTGACCCCTGAGCCCTCAGTGATGCAGATTTCTTTGCAAACATGGTGGTGGATGCTGCCTTGGCTGTGAAGTTTGTGGATGGCAAGGGTGTGGCCAAATATCCCATCAACTCTGTCAATGTGCTGAAAGCCCATGGCCGCAGCCAGAAAGAGAGTTTCTTGGTTAATGGATATGCATTGAACTGCACAGTTGGCTCACAAGGTATGTTGGTTATGAAGCCTGGAATTCCTGTACCAAGTTTTTGTTATCTCAAATGCAGCTGTTTACATTCCCATTTATTTTTGCTGCTATGTCTTGCCTGATGGCGTACGCAGTGATACGCGTGGGAGACAGTAAACTGGCTTTGGAAGGAATGTAGTCACAGTAGTTTGTACACTGTGGCACCTCTTTTCTGGCCAGACAGTAGAATATCGCCCTGAAATTAAATGACATAAGTTTTAGTCCATTTTGTCATGCTTGTTGAAGTTGTATGGTATAGTTGATTTTAAATTGATTATTGAATTTAAGTATTTCCCATGTTGAACAAGCTGTTCTTTCTGTCCACAGGCATGGTAAAGAGAGTTGTCAACGCCAAGATTGCTTGCCTGGACTTCAGCCTGCAGAAGACTAAGATGAAGATGGGAGTCCAAGTCATTATCAACGACCCAGAGAAGCTTGACCAGATCAGACAAAGGTTGATTATGGAATATTTTTTTATCTTCTGCTGTCTTACAAACATGCGCTCAAGAATCATCCCATTTAAATTTGCTGTGACACTGAATCAATAGTTTACACAGTGATACGCGTGGGAGAAAACATAAGCAGCCCCGAGTCAAGGCAGCAGCTTCTCTCTGAGCTGCTGGTCCACTATTGTGGGCTGGACAATTTTTTATTTTGCGCAAGATCATGCAACTGTAGTTTGCTTACAGCATTCAGCTAAATTATATATTTTTTAACACCACACAAAACTTTGTATAGTTCATCATATCACATAGTACTGTCTGCCTGTAGTTTCTTTTTTTGCTGAACCATACAAATCAATATTGACTTGTTAAATTGGACGTCTACACAGATGCCATTAAGATAATGCTTTATATTTCTGTACTGTCTATTATGTAATCCTAAATATCACTGAACTAACTGAAACAAAATGTAACTTTGCTGTTCTAGGGAATCTGATATCACCAAGGAGAGGATCCAGAAGATTCTGGCATCAGGTGCCAATGTCATCCTGACCACCGGTGGCATTGATGACATGTGTCTGAAGTACTTTGTGGATGTTGGAGCCATGGCAGTGAGGAGAGTTCTTAAGAGGGACCTCAAACGCATCGCCAAGGCAACAGGCGGTAAGAAGGAAGCATGTTGTAGTTTGTGCTGATGGACTTTTAAGTTACAGACATTTTTACTGTTTTGGTTGAGCCGTAATATTCACCAGTTGAAACTAGTGTCAGTTTTTGACTTTAGTTGTATTTGTCTATTTTCAGCCACCCTCTGCCCTTCTCTGACCAATTTGGAGGGAGAGGAGACATTTGAGGCCACTATGCTCGGCCAGGCTGAAGAAATTGTGCAGGAACGCATCTGTGACGATGAACTCATCCTTGTCAAGAAGTAAGAACCACGACTATATATAGAAATGTTTTATACTTACTGACTTATTAACTGTAGCTCTGGCAGCAGTTTTTGATAAACTGGTACAATGAACAATAACATGAAACTGTGCTGTTTTCTGTATTCTCATTCTCTACTATTATCCTCACAGTACCAAAGCACGCACATCAGCCTCCATCATCTTGCGCGGGGCCAACGACTTCATGTGTGACGAGATGGAGCGCTCGCTGCACGATGCTCTCTGTGTGGTGAAGAGGGTGCTGGAGTCCAAGTCTGTGGTGCCAGGAGGCGGCGCTGTTGAGGCAGCACTGTCAATCTATCTGGAGAACTATGCTACTAGCATGGTAAGCCTGAAGAAATGTGGATTAAAAAAAAAAAAGTGGTGATTTGCAATGAGCATAGTGTTGGGTTGTAACTCATTGAATATTTTGTTTCTTCAGGGTTCCCGAGAGCAGTTGGCCATTGCTGAGTTTGCTCGGTCTCTCCTCGTCATCCCCAAAACACTGGCTGTAAACGCAGCACAGGACTCCACTGATCTGGTGGCCAAGCTTCGCGCCTTCCACAATGAGGCTCAGGTCAATCCTGAACGCAAGAATCTTAAGTGGTGAGTCTGTCACGAGACTGTAACATCTTTCTTCAATTTGTCCTGCATCTTGTGAAGTGGCACTGCGGATTTAGCTGTCTGTACTGGAATTCCTGAGAGCTAAAAGTCCAAGTCCAGATAAAGACCCTTGTTACATGCCAACCTCTTCTTTCTCCTCTGTGAAGCTAAGCATCAAGACAAAAAATCCAGGGTGTTACAGGAGAGATTTTGCGAAACAAACTTTCTGCGAGCAAGTTAAATTGTATTTGACCTCTTTTTGTGTCCTGCAGGATTGGTCTGGACTTGGTGAATGGCAAGCCCAGAGACAACCGTCAAGCTGGCGTGTACGAACCCACCATGGTTAAGACAAAGAGCCTCAAGTTTGCCACCGAGGCTGCTATCACCATCCTCCGCATTGACGACCTCATCAAACTGTTCCCAGAGCCGAAGGAGGGCGGGCAGTCATACAGGGATGCTGTGCAGTCAGGATCTCTAGAGGGTTAAAAGGCTGCGATTGGTCTTGATAAGTTCAGCGTCTGTATTTATACGTAAGGAGCTCTTCATGGCTGTTGCTCTAGTGTAGGCCGTGCACTCTGCCTGTTTACTGTTCTCCCACTCCCTTTGGACTCTCGCTTCCATAGGAACTGTAAGTGATTGTTTTGTTGTTTTTTTTTGGACACTTAATAAACCACCAATGGCTGTAAATGACCGTTGATTTGGTAATTCAAAATGGCTATATGTGGTTATTGTGCCGGCTTCAGTAAAAAAGTGAAATAAGTACTTGACTCTATGGCTTGGAGTTCTTTTATTGATATGTTCAACAGCTAGATTACAGGAAACATTTTCATAACATCTGTCTATGTACAGGAAGCACTCGGGTAAGGAAGGCTAGCATACTTAACCTCATGGCACTTAGCTGTAGTTGAAGGCTGTTGTCTGCACAATTGATCAGAGAAACAAGGTCCATCAATCAATTGGAATGTTAAAAAGGTATCAGATTTGTGTTTAGAGCAAGTTAAATCTATTGAATGACTTAAAATAAATTACACCAGTAGTTGCAAAACTATGCTCAACAGAGAAGGTAGCATGTCCTCCAGAGCCTGTCTATACTGTGAACTAATACATTTAGTATTCCACTTATATCAGTTAGAGTAGTACTGGTAACTGAACACAGCTGGTTTTACATGGAGATCGTCCACTCTTCATCGACTCTTTGTCGCTACTTAAGCACACCTAACACCAGGTTATACAAACAATTTTAAGTTACTACTGCTTAATGTTGAAGCTGTCAGTATACATTAGATTTACATATCTATAGTGACAAGACCTAAAATCCTCCGATATTAAAGTCAGTGGTTCTCAAACTTTTTCATGTCAAGGACCCCTAACAGAAACAAATTAGACCACAGACCCCAATTTCATAAGATTATGTCCCAGGGTCCGAAATCTGATAAGAGTTTTGCTTTTAGGTGTTTTATTACAGAAAGTGTATGAAACCCATGATAATAGTCATACATTCTGTCCTTGTGTCACTTATGGATGGAATTGTAGTTAAATTAATCCCCTCTTTGGGGGTCCCCAGACGTCACTCTGAGAACCATTGTATTAATTCACATTGTACACATCTAACCTGAGGAGGGTTGAATTTAAATTTAAGTTTTTCACAGTGAGAATTGAAAGCCACTGTTGGACAGGATCCAACAATCACAATAAAAACCATCACTTTTACCTCAAGTACAGTGACTGGAAGAACCCAGGTAAACATTATCGTGTATATATATATCGTACCTGTAGTGTAAACAGTGTCAGTGTCCCTTCTCCATTTAAAAACATGAGATTAAGTGCATTCTGTAAAGCAGCATCATATTATCGTCTCAAACTCTCTCCACACACATGGCGATGCCCATTCCTCCTCCGATGCAGAGGGACACCACGCCTTTACAGCCTCCGGTCCTCTGTAGTCCGTGCAACAGGGTCACCAGCACTCTGCAGCCAGACATACCGATAGGATGACCCAGAGAAATGGCGCCGCCACTCACATTCACCTGAGGAGAAAACGAAAACATGTCAGTGTAAAGACGTAAATCTGCCAGCTGCAGTTTTAAGGCACTGAACCTCATTTCTGCATTTCTTTAACCTCCTGTTGTGTGATGGTTTCTAACCTCTAAGATACTCAGCTTTTATGCTACTTTTGTGGACTAAACTTGACTCAAAATTAAAATCCATCTCCAACTGAGACATAATATTACTATTAATGCTGAGCAGTCAGACTTACCTTGTCTCCTTTCAGACCCAGCTCTTTGACCACAGCAACAGACTGAGCAGCAAACGCTTCATTGATCTCAAACAAGTCAACCTGGTCTAGCTGCCAGCCCGCTTTCTCCACCTAACAGAAGAACAAGACGTGAGAATGACACAACATTAAAAACAGGGAAACATTTTCTCAAGCATTGTTACAATTAGCTGCTGCTGACTGCTCACCGCTTTCCTGATGGCTGGTATTGGCCCAGTTCCCATGATGGATGGGTCAAGGCCAGCTTGAGCCCACGATACAATTCTGGCCATGGGTTTTACGCCGCGCCTCGCAGCCTCTGATTGGCTCATTAGGACAGTCGCTGCTGCTCCATCATTTATACCTACAGTAAAAACAGCTTTAAATATCATGCTGTACATGCTAGACATCTGAGAGAAACCTCAGTGATGTCATCTCTTTGCACGCCAAAAAATAAAGAGCACCAACTCCCAAACCTGAGGCGTTGCCAGCGGTGACGGTGCCGCTGCTGTCCTTTATGAAGCAGGGTCTGAGTTTGGACATGCTGTCCATGTTGCTGCCATGACGAGGAAACTCATCCACCTTCACCTCCACTGGACCTGAAGACGACAGAGAAATGTTACAATAAATGCACACCAAGGACAGATAACACAATTTTTCTGACATATAAGGATCAACTACATCCTTTAAAATACTCCTTGCCTTTTCTGGACGGCACCATGACGGGGACAATCTCTTGATCAAAATGTCCTGCTTTCTGCGCAGCCTCTGTTTTGTTCTGGGACTGGACAGCGAACAGGTCCTGCTCCTCTCGACTGACACCCCACTGCTTTGCCACATTCTCAGCTGAGAAAATATATTAAGATTTATTACGGCAATAACTACTGATTTAGATGTCATCATACAACATAAAAAAAACACTGGCTGCTGTACAGAAATCACAAATACATCCCAGACCTGTGATGCCCATGTGGTAGTTATGAAAGGCATCTGTCAGACCGTCAGCCACCATGGAGTCCTGCAGGGAGGCGTCACCCATCTTCACTCCTGCTCTCATTTGCAGTGTGTGAGGAGCCTGAGAGGACAAAGAGGAGACATACAGGAGCGCTTATTATGAAGCCAAGTATATTACCAGTAGCTAAAGGAACAGGCAGGTTTTCTGGTCTAACTAGAGAGAAAAGACTGTTTGCTATTTGATGTAGGTGAGAAATCCATTTTACCTTTTATTGCTCATTATAGGATGATTTAAGGGCTGCGCCATTTAGTAAAATATTCTTAAATTCTGATGATTTTTTCTGGATGAATGATCATAAAAAACCTGTGTTTCAGGAAGGGAACATTTTATGTGGCTGATTTCATCTGTAGAGCCTTGCACAGATGACAAAGTTCTTTGTTTGCGATGTAATGTAAGAAGTTTTGTTCTTGTCTTTATTTGGCAAATGTTTCACCACTGCAACTGTATTTTGGTGTAATGTAAGTCCATGTGGGACACAATAACTAACCTATGAAGGATAGATCGCTCTTTTTACCCACTGAATGTTGGAAAACATTGACATAACTATTTAATTTGTTGTGCACTGGCATCAGAACTACAGCATTTAGACCTAGGGCCAGCTTTCTGTTCTAAATAATAAATAGTAGAAAATAATGTTCAATACTAGAGTCAAACTGCTACCAAATTATGCTTTTTCTTAAATACATAACTGTGAGAACTATTAATGTTTTTCTACCTTTCTTTCTGTTAACAAAAAATCCAGAGTTCTCAAATGAACAAAAATAACCTTGTGTAAGTAAAAAACGAGTAAAATTGACATCATTTTTATATAATCAGGCACTATTCAATCAGAGAACAAGTAGTTCTCAATACACAGTAAAATGTGCCAAAGTAGGGTTTGCATCCCTATAAAAGCCCAGTAATCATAGACATGATTAAGAGAGTAATTCTAATTTGACCAGACATTCAATGCCAACTTTTGGTACTTGACAACTGCCAATACTCAATGCTACAGACACATATATCTGACAGTACCTGAAAAGTATTACTGCTCCATATTCTGCCCATTTTACAATAGGCTTTTAAATCAGATGCCCACATACTCCTTTACCCACCTGATCTATATATACGCAATTTCATATCCCTCATTTTATAACCTACCCTGCTCATACTCTCCATGCCCCCTGCCACCACCACAGTAGACTCTCCAGCCTGGATGGACTGAGCTGCCAGACACACAGCCTTCAGCCCGGAGCCACACACCATCTGGCAGCTCCAGGCCGGGACAGGGTAGGGGATACCTGCCCCAACGCTGGCCTGACGTGCCGGGTTCTGTCCGTGACCTCAAGGACAGAGAATGAAAAAAAAAAGCAAAGGCAGTGAACACCAATGAAAGAGAAGGTTAAGTGAGCAGAAATATTGAGAGAGAAATGTCATATCAGGTTGATGTTGCCTAATACAGCTGTTATGGGATCTCTGCCATGCATGAGCACACTTTTAGGATTTCCTAAGCTGTTACCTGCTGTTAGGACGTGTCCCATGATAACCTCAGAGACCTCCTCTGGCTTCACCCCAGCCCTCTTTAGAACGTCCTTGATCACCACTGAACACAGGTCATGCAGAGGTACCGTGGACAGAGCACCGTTCAAGGACCCTGAGTAAAAATGGGAAGTAGAGGGTCAACATACCATTCAGTAAACATATTTTTACCAATCATTTTACATGGAGAGGAGACTTGTGCTGCCTTTTTAGGTCAACAATGCCTAAATACTTGTATTACAGGCTGAATCAAATAAACGTCTTTTTAATGACAGTCTCTTTAATGTGGTTGTTTTGTTGGTGTTGGTTTAGTGCTGAAACAATGAGACAATTATCTGATTAGTCAATCATAAGACAATTAACTGCTTAAATGTATTTTATATCGTGGTGTCTCACATGGTATCTGTGTCATACTCTGTTCTTCAACATATTTAATTGATAAATTAGGTCATTTATTAATTTTTTAAAAATGCCAAAAAATTAGCTGCTTCCAGGTTTACCTTGTAATTTATTTGTACATTGAATACTGTTGGATTTTGAAGCATAAGTAGGACAAAACAAGCATTATGAGGACGACACTTTGGGCTTTGGAAACCATTTTCCACCTTTTACAGACTAAACCATGGATTGATTGAGGGATTATTTAAATTTTTGATTTGAAGTTCTGTAGGCCTGAAGTGACATCTTTGAATGCCTATCAGAGTAGTTTTATATAGATTGACTGATTAATCAACCAATAGTTTCTGAATTGATTCATCTAAAATGTAATACACTGATTAATTAATAGTAAAAAGTTAATTTCACACTTTTTACTTTTTAATACTGCAATAGCAAAATCCTATATTTAACTTTGTTGTGGACATTGACATGAAACAATGAAAAATTACTATATAAACACATATTAAGACTTTAAATTGGCAGGTATGATGTTGTGTTATCTGTCTCATTGAAGGATGTCCTGTTGCATTGCTGTCAAATTAAATTAAATATCACATCCAGGAGAGGACACACACACACACCCCTACGTGACAGTACGTTATAGGCAGCCAATGATTTGGAGTCCTGCGTCGTGGCACTATGACCAGTCAGCCAATCACTGCGCTCAAAACACTCCGGACACTGGGGCGAACCAATCAGCGCTCAGCAGACTCTATCGTGTCTAATTGAATGACACCAACCACTCTCCCAAATTTACCAAGACAAACATCATATTTATACAATGAAGCACAATAACTAAACAGATTGTTTATTAACAAAACAGTTAATTTAACCACAGCAACGAGCTACAATGTAGCAACAGTAGATTGGAAATGTTACAGGAGCAAAGTGTTTCCAAATAACGTGTGTGTGGTAGCTATTAAAGGATTTTACCGATTGGTGTCCGTGCGGCAGAGACGATGACAACAGGATCTGTGTTCATGTTGATAGTCGACTGGTTGGAGTCCTTTCTTCAGAGAAATGTTCCTGTGTGTCCAACCTGCACTGTGCTCTGTTGATACTATTTCCTAGGATGGCGAAGTCATGACACGCCCTACTCTGCCTCTGATTGGCTAGTGCTCCTTGCCTTCATTGGTTGGGTTGGTTAGGTTTAGGCATGAGCAGTGAGATTGGTTAGGGTTAGGGTAGAATATCAGGGTCAGCCAATCAGAGACAGACTAGGGCAGGTTATTATGTCGCCGTCCTAGGGAAATAAAAACGCGACCAGGCGATATGAAACTGTAACTGAGGAGAAGATGCACCACAGCGCCACCATGTGCTCCGGAGGAAGAGCGCTCCTTCATGAAAGATCACTTCCTGAACTGAATTAAAGCAAATGTCCCCAGGCAGCAGTCCCATTTAATATGTTACATGAAAATATATCAAATCACAGACTAATATTTATACTAATACTAATACAAATATACTAGTCTACAGATATATTAATATTACTAATATTAATATTAGTTTGTGTGAAATTTCATGAAATATGGCTGTATATACTGTATATAACCACCATGTATATGAAGTAACATTTTTTTTTACCATTCAATATTTATCTCAGCACTCTTCACTTCTTTGCACTATTTTTTATCCTGTTTACAGTTCACAGAGATGGTTCCACCTGTTTATATTCATTACTTGTGTCTATATCTGAAGATTTTTGTGTTGTTATTGTGTGTAAGCACGCTGAGAGCCACTAAACCAGTCAAATTCCTTGTGTATGTGGAAATACTTAGCCAATAAAGATGATTCTGAAATATGTTGGAACACAAGGTATGTTGTTGCTTTTTTTTAAAAACAAAACAAAAACAAAAACATCAGTTTTGTGGTGTGATGGAAATGATGATTTCATCTGAATGTTACAATAAAATGCCTAAAATTATATATTATTTAAATATATTCTTTGGAGCCACTATCAGCAAGTTTTTCTACACAGAACAGAAATAAAACATATCACTAGATTATCTAAAACATTCCAGACCAAAATGGACAATAATTTAAGAATTATCCATATACAGTTATTTTTCACATAATGCATATTTATTATGCATACATACTAATCAACATATGAACAGCAATCTATATAGAAATATTAATTCCAATTATACTGTATGTACTGTGTCACCTTGATGTGTATTGTTTGATTTAGTACATACATCTATCCACACTGGTCTGGTAAGGGTAATGCACTGAGTAGTTTTCTAATTTATATTTGTTACCTGCATATCCAGTACATATAGAGAAATATATAGATTGTCCTGATCCTATGACTTCTTCCTCTGCTGCTGTAATGCTTAATTTTCCCCCTAAGATCAATAAAGTTTTATCTTATTTAAAATTAGACAAATGAGCTGTAAGTTGCAGCAGCAGAATCCCTCTTAGTTTTATACATATTCATTCTCATTCTTTACTCAGTAACTTTGACTAAATAGTGTCAATGTTGAATAATTAATTTTGTTAAAAGACTCAGAAAGCTGTCTTTCAGACTCAGTGGGGTTCTTTACAAGAGTCCTTTTAAATATTTATACCTCAGTTAAGCCAATAGGTTATATGTTTATGTAAACTAATGATGAGTTTTAATGTATCGATGGGAGTAATAACTGGTTTTACTCCATAGTATTAAAAATCTTTATTGGTATTTGGTCAGTACATGAAAAGGACTGAAGTCAGAATAATATGAACATCGCATATAAACTACTCACAATTCAACAGAATCTTTTGAACTGAATTTTTTTGTCAATGAAAAATTAAAATTGCTTTAAAAAAAGAAACAAACAGAACACAGGCCAACATCTAAAAATGACCTTCTGAATATTGCGAAGCTACTGTAATTCAGTGATTTTACTGACTTTTGACAATGAGTTACAACACCAGATGCCTGATTTCAGTGTCAAGAGCTCAAACAAGAACAGCATAGACGTGCTCAAATAAACAGCAGAATGAAACGTACTAGTTTTTAAATCATACATCCACTCAATTCAAATCTAACATTAACCCATTCCTGTTATATCCCCGTTAAGCAACACAAATGTGACAGAGGCATCACGATAGGCAAGGGGGAGCAGGGTGAAAACAAAATGTCTTGGACAGCAGTGCTGTGTTACAGACTACGCATTTGTTGCCTTGTTTTGTATATTGTATAAAAAAAAAAGAAAAAAAAAAAAAAAAGAAAAGACAGTACATGTCAAAGTACATTACAAAACTGCACTGTCGCTCGTGCTGGAGTCCAGGCCGTTTTGAGCGTGCCGTGACCCTGCAGTCCTGGTGCCCTTGGTAACCAGGGCAGTCTTGTCCTCATGGGGGTCGGTGGTGGAGTCTGTGTCATTCGAGTGCTGAGTCAATGAGGTCTCACTGCCTGTCGGAGAGTCCACGCTCTCGTACCCTGCACTCAGCTGGCTCCCGAAACCCACAGGTCCTCCAACTCTCACCGCGCCAGTCTGACTCCCTGACGCCTCCTCTGAGTGGTTGGACAGTTTGGTCTCAGCTTCTCCGGGACTGGAGACCATGGGGGACATGGGAAAGTCTTCCTCGGTGCTGCTGACCTCTCGGTACAGGCTTGGCGTTGTGGTCTCGCTCCTCTGGGATGAGTTGCCGTTGCTTGGTCCGTTGGAGACCCTCCCGAAGTCTTTGCCCATTGGTTCAGAGGGTGCGCTGGCCTGCTCGGGCTGGGTGGACGGTTCGGCGGACGAGCTGGAAGCAGTGGGTGAAGTCCTGCTGGGGCCTGCCCCGGCCAAGGCCCCCTGAGTTTGGGTGAGCTGCTGGCGGCTATCCTTCAGCTGCTGCTGCAGGACAAGGATGGTGCTCTGCATTCCCTCTACCTCCTCATCTAGCTGGATGATAAAGTCATTCAACTCTGCCGTTGACGGAAACCAGGAACAGACAAAGAACAAAGTCAAAATTCAACTGAAGATGGACACATAACATGCAGCCACACTCGGTAAAGTAAAAAGATGATCAGGTAGCGAGATGTTGGTACTGCTCACCGTCTTGACTGCTCTTAAGCTCCTCGCTGTACTTCTTCTGCAGGGCCAACTCAGCCTCCAGCTGGGCGATGCGTCCCTGGGACAGCTGCCTGCCCAACTCCTGGTTTTCCTGAATCAGCATTCGACACTTGGCCATCAATTTCTTCCCCGTTTGGCTGTAAGGGAAACAAGTCTCACATCACACAGTGAACCAGGAGACAAACACGACAGGCAAAGAGATGCCGCTGACCTGCTTCACCCACTTAACCTAGACAGAACCTCTTCAACCTGACCATCCCGACATGACTCTCTAACCACAACAGGATTTTCATATCTATTAGACTCCAATGCAATGTAGAATTATCAGGATTATATTATTATATAATATATAATATAATTATATTTTTGGGTAAAATGCTTATCTTATTATTTCTGAGTAAAGATTTTTTCCCCTTACACTAAAATTAACTTGTGAATATGCATCCTCACTGTGGCTTAAACCCAAAACAAGCTACCTAGACCAACATTTCTATGGATCTCATGCACCCATTCTTACACTGTAGCTTTAAATTCACCATGTTACATTATTGAACAAAAGTGAGCACTTCAAAAATAACAGAAGCAATTCTGCCACTGCCGAAAGTTCAAATGCACTCGCCACATCACAGAGTGCGAAGAACAGGCAGAATAAAAAATGTCACAGATCAAAGTGATATTAGAATGACAAGCCACAAGAAAACCTTAACTAGGAGTAGCAAAAAATAAAAATGTGCACTGCAGAACCAGGCGCTAGTTTTGTGTAGTCATTGCTTTAAATACAAACGAGCAAGTAACAGTAAAATCAAATTGCTTAAGGAGCTGCTTTCTCAACTTTACAACAGGTCAAGAAATACTGCAACAGTCCAGCACACCTGTTAAGTTTACATTAGCAATTACTGTGATTATGGTTTACAAAAGCCCTAATCAAGAAATGTGCAAAATCTGCACACAGAAGAGACACACAAATTATTTAAAACTGCAATCTATTAAGTCTATATAAGCCTATGGAGGTAATCTGGCCAAAGGACACTGATATATTAACAATAAAGGCAAATGATTCAGTATCTGAAAGCAGAAGTCATTAAAGTGGTGATAGTTCTTCAAACTGATCAAAAACAGATAAAATTGCAGTTATGTGCCACACATTTAGTAAATTACATTTACTGCATTTCCTCTCATTTAGCAGTCATTATCATATCCATTAATTGCTCTTAAGTGCTGGGAGGAAGTGTGCTTTTAGCCCTAAAAAGGCTTGTGTACACACTGCCAGCTCAAACCTCACCGTCTGACCTGAGTGTGAGAGACCTGAATATAAATTTGCTGTTAAAAACAGGGGGAAAAACAAAACAGATTCCATGTGGGTTTCATTGAGAAAACAGTGGCTAAAGATCTATGCCACACAGGAGAGAAAGAAAAAGTCTAATCTAGTGTGAATGGCTGAGGGAGAGATCGTGAGGTCAATCACAGAAATACACAGAAATACAATAAATACATTCTCATCAACTTATAACATGACTTGTTAAAGACATTTGCATTCACAACTTGAAAACAGGACTCAGTGCACCTACAGCAGTGTGTTTTACGATGTCTACCAGAGGAATTAAACACAAGGCTTAATTCATCCTAATGTTTACACAAGTGTATACAATTAAAGCCAATCGTGCTTCTTGGTTCACACACACACTGCAGTAAGTGTTTGTTTCAGAGAAACAAGAGAAATATCAAATGAAATGCCAATAAAAAAGAAACAGGTCACAAAATAAAACATGTAAATACACTCTACCGTGACTGGGCCCATGTTCAGACACACGTGACTGGACCCTCATGCCTGAACCATAGTCCTTTGTGGACCGAGGATCTGGCTCCGCCCACAGTCTTAAATGTCATTTCTAGTGGCTCTTCCCCCCCCCCAAAGTCTTACTTTTAAATCCTAGAACTTTCCTCATGTTACTGAAATGTATCTAAAAGTCTTTACGTTTCTCAGGCAGACTAGCAGGTATGTGTGTGGTGTAATCCACAGTTAAATGTCTTTATAAAACAAGTACGGGAATTGTCTTTAAAATGTTCAATTGCTGTTTTAGGCTAGGGATGCTCCCTGCCTGACTCAATCTCCACCATAAACCCCTTATTTAATATGTGAACTGTCTGGTTTGAGCTGAGGGAGGGAGGGGGGGGGGGGCGGGGAGGGCATATCCGTGTCGGGGAGTGAGAGACCACCTCTTCAGGAACAGTCCGGACTCCTTCAGGTCCTTGGACGGTGAGGGGATACGAGGGGAGAGAGCTGAAACACAAGTGTCACCTGACCATACTGTCTTTTCACTTTAGTTTATGTGATATGTAGCTGGCACAGTGCGAGAGTACAAAAACATGGCGGTTTTGTTTTGCAGTGACTGGCTTTCTGTAAAGTCTGAGTCTCGTGGTGAGTACAGCATTTGTCAGCCTTCCCCCCCACCATTGTTCCTGCATGCCTGCAGTGAGAGTGAGGGTGGGGGGCGTGAGGAAGTCTTGACTTTTTTTTTTTTTTTTTTTTTGAGAGGGTGGGGGGGGGAGTTATTTTGATTGTCTTTACCTATCAGGTGTAAATTTCCAGGCACTCAGTTCATTTTGGGCCTGCTCCAGTTTGTCTTTAGTCTGTTCCAGTTCAGCCTTCATTTTGAGGAAAAACAAGTTGATGGCTGGGTCCACCATGGATGACCGCAGTTGGGCCGCACTGGGTTGCTGGACTTGCTTGAGGTACTGGATCTGGGTCTGCAGGATAAAACAAACCAGTGTTAGTGACGAGTTAATTGGGTTTTGGAGTTGACCAATCACCAGAGTTTCAACTCAGAGTCTCAGGAGAATAAACCGGGCCAATAAAGCTGAAGGCTTGAGCAACTTCTGACTGTTGCTGTTTTCAAACTGTATTATCAGTTTGTAAAAGCATCCTGATTTTAAATTAGATCATTTTAAGACATGAATACTAGATGGGTTCCTTTCCTGGAAGCTCAAAACAAAACATAAACTCACTTTTCAAAGTTGGAGCAATGATTACGTCAAATTTTCACCGAGCTGATTTGAATACTTTTACATATGAAGCATACGCCTAAGAACACGTCAACCACCCAACAATTTAGCCAGTTCAGTCAAAATCTCCTGCTGTCTACAGCTCAGAGGTCAAGAGTAAAGCAACTGCAAGTTGAAAACCTTGACAAACTCTACCTGAAAGTATGTGTTACCCCAGCTGCCCTGTAAGAATGGCATGTGCTGCCGTAAAGCCACTGGGTGATCCATTGGGCTGTCAATCTGATAAGACCAAAGAATGCCTTCCTCAACACAGTTTACCTCTGGCCTATATACTATGGTAGCAAATGACTACAAGATACGGCGCAGGGCTGAAATAGCGTCAACTGATAGATGAGTTGGCTGATTTTCAATTCTGATCGGCGGCTGTTTGATCAAGTACAAGTACAGAACACTTGGTGATAAGGTGTTGCTTGCTTTTATATATTACAATAGAGTATTCTGTAAGGTTTCCTGCCACTGATCTGACTAATCAAGTATGTTTAAGACATCTGGCAACATGAGATTCGCATGAGCAGACATTTAACACACAACCAATTCATCAAAACATAAAAAGTAAAAAAATAAATCAGGGATGAAAGTAACTGTTAGCTGTTATTGAGAGATAAGGATTATATTACAGTATCATAATATTAATTACACTCATATAACAGTGAAAGTAGAACTGTTTAAGTAGAGAGGACAAAGCAGTTTGGTTTCGCTCTAAGAGGTGTTGAGTGCACCAACAATACTGTCAGAAGCACTAAACATTAGTTCAAGTGGTGCATAAAGTGCTATAAAAAACAACACAGTTCCCTTTATTCCTATCAAATGATTGAAGTAAGTGGAAAAACAGATACATACTGTGCACTCTTGCATTTCCTGCTCCTTGGTGGCAAGTCGCATGACCAAGATGTTCTCCCGGCGTGCAGACTCCTGCTGCTGCTGCTTGAGCTTCTCCTCCGATTCCTTCAGCCCTGTTACATCATTGGCTAAGACGATGAGGAGAGAAAGCAAACACATCAGAAGAAAAACCCTTCCCGCAAGCAGCAAAATATAGTTTTTATTGCAATATAGTTATTATGTAACAGCCGGTATACTTACAACATAGCTCTGCATATTTTGCCTCCAGGACCTGGACATACGCTTCATGCTGTTTCCATCTAAGAGGAGCAGATTATATGTAAACATTAACTGCTCAACCTAAATAGATCAAGTTTCCACACAATATAATAAATCTCCAGTTGTAAAGCTGTAATTTACCTTGTGCACAACTCCTCTCTGGTCATGGTCTTCATGTCAGATTCACTGAGGCGAACCTGGATGAAAAGAAAACCAAAGACGGGTTAGATGAAGGAAACACACACATGGGGGCACATGAAAATTGAAAATGAAACAAATAACGGGCTTTAAAATGCAAAGTACACTCACCTTCTTGGGTAGAGGCTCCTCGTTGGTCATTGTGAACTCTGGAAGTGAACACAAACATACAAATACATCATTAACCAAAGCTGGGTGTCGTGTGTTAAAATATCTGCATCATCTCTCGCAGTACAGCGCTGGCTGTTCACACGCAGTGGCATTTAACACACATTAAGACGACTTCGCTTTTATCACACAAATGCTGTAAGCTTGCAAATAAAGCTCATTAAAGGAAACCACGTTAACTATCTGGCCGCTTATGAAAAATGAACATTACGAGTTAATAAGAGCTGTCGAGCCTAATGTGAATGTTAGCTGGTGTGGCAGTCAGCAGCTATGGATAGCAAGAAATAGAAATAAGCTAACTAAGGTTAACACTCGGCTGCTAACAACATTTAGCATCCGCTGGCAAAATACTTACATGCTATGAAACTATAGTGTTTAGCTACAAGTTATTCTTTAATGTCAAGCCAGGCAGCATGCAATTCTTGGCTCTGTTTTAGGCTCCTTGTTATCACAAAATGGCGGTGAAGGAAATGACTCCCTCCCTTGCGCTCCTTTTTCCTGAAACTAGCGGGCTCTTGGCTGCAGATATCGGGCCTTCAGCCATCACAACACTCACCAGTCCCGCTTCTTTCGATGTTTCTTGAAACTCCCTCGACGTTGCTGATTCTTTACGACACTCAAAATTGCAATTACGTTAAAAAAAGAATTAGCTGTGGGTTTATATTTTGTTGTTTAGCTCCGGCGTAATCGCCATCATCATCTTCCTCACCGAGGCGAAGGCAGGACAGAATGGCTCTGGATGGCCGTGCGGCTCTCGCCTTGCTGCAGCAGAGTGCGACCAGAGATAGGGGAAGAGAAAAGGAGCTCTCACTCCGCTGCGATTTACGGATACTAAAAACGTGGCTCCTCTTCAACCAGCATTTCAACTCAAGTAACAATAATGGTGATAGTTGTTAAGTCCATTCGGACAAGGCATTTACTCCTATTTCTACTTATGTTTTGTTAGAGCTGAAACAATTAGTCGATTATTTGATAATGCTTAAAAAATCATTTTGATAATCCAAATTTTGATAATCAATTAATTGCTTTGAATCATTTTTAAGAGGAAATACTAAAATGCTTCTTAAATGTGGATTTTCTGGTTTCTTTAGTCTTGACAGTAGACTGAATATCTTTTGGTTGTTGGCTGTTGTTTGATTTTGGCACTTGTTGATTTTTTTTTTTTTTTTTGACCAAACAACAAAAAATTGATCAGAAAATTGAAAATGAAAATAATCGTTAGTTGCAGCCCTAAATTTTATTACAGGTCAGGTTTGGGATGTAATGTGTGTTGTGGATTTTGGCACAAAAGGGACACTTCTGGTTTCTTTAGTCTTCCATGACAGTAAACTGAATATCTTTGGGTTGTGGGCCGTTGAGACAAAACAAAACATTTTAGGTTGCATGTTGGGCTTTGAGAAACAGTGATTGATATTTTTCATAATTTCCGACATTTTTTGACCAAACGACAAAAAAATAATCATCAGAAAAATCAAAGATGAAAATAATCGTTAGCTGCAGGTTTGGGATGTAATGCTTGTTGTGGATTTTTGCACAAGGAGCACTGCTGGATGCTTCGCATGTTTGCTCAGGCATATATGAAAGCTGAGTAATTTATATTATTATGCCTTTATCAAGTCAAGTGCACATAATCATCAGAGCAAGTGTGAGATATTGTGGATTTATGTATAGTGAAATTTGTTATCATTTTGGCAGCGTGAGAAGTTTCTTGATTGTGATTTGGCAAGGACCCTGATTTCTTTTGGCAAGCTTTATAATTTCTTGGCCTTCAAGCAGGCCTGCAGACACATTCACATTTATATTCACAATTTTCAAGATTTTCAAAAGTCAAAATGAATTGCTAGGGAAATTATACTCTTTATCTGTTGGTAAATCGTGATTTCAACAATAATAAATGAATAAACAATAATAAAAACTGAAAATGTGTTTTGTTTTGTGTTTTGTTTTTGTTTTTGTTTTGTTTTTTTGTCGTTGGTTTTACTCCACAGTGATTCATTAAGTTAATATAGACGATCTCTGGCATTGCCTCTGATGTGATCGAAGAGGCGTTCACGTGATTATTTAAATAAATTAGTTTTGGTAATTGTTTAGCCTTTCCTCGATTTTATTTTATTTTATATATTACAAATTATAAACAATTACTCTGGCTTTTTTACACGTTACTATGTATGATATATTTTGCCCCAACTCTGTTTGATTAAAAATATATTGTATTTTATAAATATAAGTACATTACATGTACAAAAAGATATATAATAACACTTCTGCTGCACTTATGATCAGATGCAGTTTTATTAAGCCCAACCATGAGTTGTAAAATGTAATACAAGAGGGGTGAAGGGGGTTAAATACATAATAGAATGCAAATATATTTAAATATATTTCGATATATCTTGATGTTTCCACCACAGATGTCATTATATATTATCTATGTATATTTCTGAGTTGGTTTCAACTGTAGCAGTTGAGGATGATCTAATTCCTGCACACTCATAACAACACCCCCACTGGACAGTAATGGTACGGTCGCCTGCTCTGTCAGGTTGAAATCGCACATTTCAAGGGCAGTTACACTGTTTCATCAGAAGAAGGATAGTTGTACTCTGTCCTGTGTTGCCTGCGAGCCAAACCGTGAACATGCTTTGCAGAGTTGGTCAAATACGCAGGTAAAACTGATATGAACGTACCAGCTAGTGCCATTATTCTGTTCAAAGTGCACAAGGGATGAGGATAGCTTACTGGTGTTAGCAGCGGTTGTTCATGAACTTGAGACAGTTGTGTGTGTAAAGCTAACAGTGAGCTAGCCTGGATGCTAACTTAGTTTAGCTTGTGGCGCACAAATAAATAATTGTGTTTAAAGTCGTGTAGTCCTGCTATACTGACATTTCTATTGACATTTTAACTGAATGTTGTTTAAGTCAGACACCGTTATGCCGTTTATGCTCATATATAACGCATTGAGCTAATATCTAACCCACTACTGTAGGCTAATCCTGAATCAACAGCAAAAAATTTAGGTCAAATAAAGGCAGTTGCTCCATGCTGATCAAATAGTATCAACTTAAACCGATAATACTACCTGTGCCAGGCTATGTGGGGCTAATATTGTGCGATTTAATCACACAGGCATTGCTTGTGTCCTTGTTATTGTTGCCTCTTTATATATTTATAAAGCAACTAGTAAACCTGACTTAACAGCTGTGTGTTATATCTGGTGGCATCATAAGTTTGTTTCACTTTGCTTGTTTCAGGTGCGCAGCCAGCCTCAGCCAAACCATAAACCAGGTAGCTGCATCAAGGCAGAAGCACACGCTCCCCGACCTGACCTACGACTATGGTGCCCTGGAGCCTCACATTAACGCAGAGATAATGCAGCTGCACCATAGCAAGCACCATGCCACATACGTTAACAACCTCAACGTTACAGAGGAGAAATATCAAGAGGCGCTCGCAAAGGGTACCGGCACAAACGCACATGAACTAATCAGTCATTTGCTTCTGTATATGGAGATGTTATGTTGAAAAAACATAATGTCACCGCCGCTTTGTAATAATCGTGTGACTCAAACAATGTCAGTCACAGGTCTTATGTCCACTTATTCCCCTGGATTTATTTTAGGGGATGTGACATCACAGGTCGCCCTTCAGGCTGCTCTGAAGTTTAATGGAGGAGGCCACATTAACCACACTATCTTCTGGACAAACCTCTCTCCAAATGGTGGAGGCGAGCCACAGGGTAAGTTGTACACACACACACACAAAACTTTTAACAGCTTGCCTTCTGTCATTTATCCTACACATGTTTGTTTTGTAGTTAAATTACATCTGAACTGAGCGACACATGACTTTGTAAAAAGCGTTGCTTCTGCTTGTAGTGCTGGGCCCACTGTAAGTAAACAGCCAACTCTGCAGCTCTGTGCAGGTCATTGTTTTTGGGTTATAAGCCCTCACAAAGACTGTACGGTTGAGTCTCATGGCCCTCACCAAACAATAATGCAAAACATACCGTATGCATCCATTCCCAGTGAGCAAGCTCGGACAAGCTGAATATATATACTACCTTCCCAACACAAAACAACAAAGTAAATGAGCAGCAGGTGTAGCTGCTAGTAAACTAAATGGTTTTGCATACCACACCAGAGCCAAAAGGGAAGTTAATTATTAGACTTAAATTCATTCAAGTGGCCTCAAACTTGGCACAGGGTGGTATCCATGTTGATTTTGCTGATGTGTAAGTTGAAACTTGTTTGCCACAACAACCTGAAGAGCTGGTAGTATGTCAGGGTTTATGTGTCCCTAAAATTGTTTTATTAAGTCTTTCTGCCTCCTAGTGGGCTAAAATCATAGCTAGGACTAATGACTGTCAGTTGGTATGAGTCTGACACTGCAGCTCTTCTCCAGATACTACGGTAAACAAGAATTGGCAAATTAAGTGTACTGAAAAAGCTTCCTGTCCTTGTCTCTTGCTGTTAATATGTAGCATCGCCGTGAAGTAGCTCCTGTCTGTGTCACTTCTTGCAGGGGAGCTGATGGAGGCCATCAAGCGGGACTTTGGCTCCTTCCAGAAGATGAAAGAGAGGATGACTGCTGCTACGGTGGCAGTGCAGGGCTCAGGCTGGGGCTGGCTGGGCTTTGACAAGGATAGCGGAAGACTGCGTATCGCTGCTTGTGCTAACCAGGATCCTCTGCAGGGGACCACAGGTCAGTGTCTCCTCTCTACGTGATTTTTTTTATTTTTCTTCAAGCTCTCCCTTATCAGATGCCACGTAAGAAAAAGATCTGTTAGGGTAATTGTTTCCTGTCTCTGACCCTCAGGTCTCATCCCCCTCCTTGGTATCGATGTATGGGAGCATGCCTACTACCTTCAGTACAAGAATGTGCGGCCGGACTATGTTAAGGCTATCTGGAATGTCGTCAACTGGGAGAACGTCAGCGAGCGTCTCCAGACTGCCAAAAAGTAGAATCTAATCCTCAATCATCCACACTACCACCCTGTCCTGGACCTGGATAAAATAGTAGTTGCAAATAATTATTAGTTACCTTGTATGGAGCATGGAGTGGTGGTGCTGTTTTGTCTCCAGACTGTAGATAAGTCAGACTTGGTCAGTTGAATTAAAGTTGGTAAATTAACTTTAAAATACTTTCTACATTGGTGCAGGTTGCATTGTCTTCCACCTACACAGGCTGAAACAAACATTAAATTTTATTTGCAAGTGCTTTTTACCTCAGGTCTGCTCCCAGCCTCCTGTCTGTTTGCAAAGCGCACAAAAATGGCCACCTTTCACATGAAGGCTGGCTAGTGTTAATCAAAATAGATGTCACATAAGCAGAGTGCATATTCAGTGAGATGTGTATTTGTCAGAATAAGTCACTCTAAATTCAGCTAATGTTATTGCAGTCCATGTTTTCGATGTATTATAATAAAACTATAGGATTTCAATTGTACAAACTTGATGGTCTGTGTTTTATTCTTCCTTTCATATGAGCAATAGATATTCCAAGACCCTAAGCGGCTTTTTTAAAGTTTTGTTAGAAAGATGTTATCATATGAAAGCTTTGTTAGAGAAGGTTAACATAAAATAAAAAGCTCAGGAATTATAGTTGCTGCTTGCACTGTAGGTTACAGTTCCAACCTTTCTGTTATGTTATACAGTCTTAACATTGGTTATGGAATTTCTAGAAAGCAGTTTTTGGAGGCATGTTCAAGTTAAACACTGTAAGCTTTTTTTTTTATTTTTTTTTTACCATATTTGGTGAAGCATGTAAGACAATTACAATTTAAGGAACTAGTCAACTTCAAAGAGTTCTTTTTGGCTATAATCCTCAGCTTTCATCTCATATGGTACTACACAGTGGCTATTAACATTTGGTTTTCTACCATGTTAGATTTGAGGGTGTCTTATCTAATGCACAGCCAAACTGGACTCGATCCAGTCAAAAGGTTTAGAGCTCAGTGCTTGCTGATAAAGGCAATTGTAGTTAATGAAATGTGCAAACAGGTCTGTTTGAAAAGCTAATACTATCCCAGGCCTTTATGTCTAGTACTGTAAACTAGACTGCTTAAACCCCTTGAACCTGTCTGAGTTGATATATGGAACTAATTTTAGTGTTCAGTTACAGCATATATACTGTACTGTAGTCCATGATCTGCTCTGCTTGTCTACAGTGTTACCAAAAGAGGGCAGTGCTGTCCAAGGTTTTCACTGTAGATGGTCTTTGGTTCATCGAGTTGTAAGCCCTTTATATTCTTTGCAAGAAACTTTATGATCAAGTGCATTAATAGTAAAATTGCACTGGCTCATACATGGACTTTCCTATGTAACCTCTTCATCCATGACTCACTCACAGTACTTTAAAGGACATAGGTTGTGTGTTACTTTTTAGTTTGTTGTATGTTCAATGACGGTTATCCACAGAATTACATCAAGGACGAGTTTAACTATGCAAATGGATTCCAGCTGGTTCTTCTCGTGTCATCCAAGTGGCTCCTCTCTTTCTGTCAGTGATTAGGACTGATCATTCTGCCACATTCCACAGATCTCTCCCTGATGTAGAGGTGAACTGGGTTTCAGTGAACACTGTGAGTCCAAGCACATGGTGACCAGACTCCAATCATGTGACTGGAATCAGCAGCCTCGTGGTTGTAGTGAATTGTGTGTATCATTAATTAATTGCATTCATATTTATTACACATGGGTGCAGTTTGACTCTAATGCTACATGGATAATGGTTTTTGAATCTGACCTGCAGGCATTTTAGGACTTATCATACATATATCAAAATGCTACTGATGTGGCAGAAAGCAGCAGCAGCAGAAAGGGTGTGGGAGCTAAGTTGTGCTAATGACAACTGACTTCAGACTGCTTTTGGAATGAACAGCACAGGATTGCTTCAAATTTATCAGTGCCACAAAGACAAGCGCATAAACTTGAGTCATTTCATTTGGAAGACATTGCCAGCCTTTAAAAGTCTCCCCCTTTATAAGATGATGGTTTGTCTAAAAGTGGCCTACTTTTGCTCTGTAAAAATTCAGGCGTGCCAAAAATTATTTTACTCTTCCACAACTCATAAAAAAGATGGAACTCACTCAGGATAGAGTTTCTTTAACCTCTGGAAGGGAAGAGAGGAAAATATTGGGGAAATGTCTCAGTCACAAAGTTTAACTCATCACTTCTTCTTCTCTGTTTCTCTCTGTGGAGCTCTTTCTTAAAAAACTGCAACTAAAACCCTTTTTCATACAAAAATCCGAGAGTGAAATTTATGACTTATCCCATTTTCAGTCTCCATCGAATGCTTGTGTCTGTCTAATAATAACACAGAGGCGTACCTAGATATCCTAGTTGCTGTTTTAACACATGTTCTTAATAGCTGATAAGTTTCAGAAACAGCTTTCACTTGCAACAAAGTAGACTGTTTTGTTTAGCTTTCTTCCAACACACACAGATACACACACACACTTCACAGGAAATACAAGCTCCGCTGTTGGTGCAGCTTCTCGGCGGGTGCACACAAGCATGCGATGAGACTCACATGTGGCTTTGTTTCACATCCTTAATTTCATTGTCAGGGCATAAGCGGTGAGAGTGCGTGCCCATCCCATACTGTATTCTTTACTGATTCAAATCATGGCCGGCATTACCACACACACACAGATTTTTATTGTTCTTCTTCTTGTTAGAGAAAGAGAAAAACATTTCCAAAGATCAGTTTTTCTTGCTTTTTAGTCTTGTGTGTGGGTTTTTTTTAACACATAATCCACAGATGAATGTATAGATGAATAATAAAAGATTGCTATTTGTGGTTCCTGCCACATCAGTGAAAGATCAAAACTTTTCATTTACCTCTGAGCAAATCTGATATGTAAGCTATGCATACTTGTCATATGACTACTTCCCGAATAAAGGTCAGAGTCTTCAATCTTTCTTATGCCTCCACCAAGCCTTTGCAGCTTTGTCATCACATTTCTAGGCTCCAGACTACCGTCCATCCTGCAAAAGCTGTCCCACATTGTTCCCTGATGAGAATCGCTTGTGTTGTTTGACCTGGCTCGTGCTGTCATTGTCCTATTTGGACTGAAAAGCCATTAAAAAAAGAAGAAAAAAAAAAGAAAAGTGGAGTGTCAACATTAAGGAGGTAAAAACTTTCCAGCATTTGTCGTCCATTGTTCCTGGCAAAGAGGGTGACGGAGCTAAATTCAGGGCACCCGTTTGGGTCTGAGCCTGAGTCTGAGTGTTTTTGGAGAGGGAGCTCTCCACCAGGTGCTGAGAGCCAGGAACCAGACATTTCAGTAGGTCTGAGGCAGCAGAGGTTTGTGGGAAGCTTTGATACCTCAGCTTGACAGGGTGATTGATTCATCATAACTGCTTTAAAGACCAGGCAGACACAAAATCATCCACAAGAGCCTCCTCTGTTAGTGTTTCATCTGAGCATTAACATTTCTGCACCTTCTAATGTGTATCTGAGAAAGCCTACGCATTAAAGGAAAGAGAGGAAAAGATTGTTTTTAGCGAGAGGGCGTGACCATGTCTGGTTAAATCTTTGCCGTTATGTAAGAGTCACTTGCACCAGTAAAACAGTCGAAAGGCTCGTGGACATAGTTTGGGCAGCAGAGTGTGATAAATCACTGCAAGGCTGGGGTCATTTGGGTTTATGTGGGATCGATCCAAGTTTGACAAATCCACACGGAGATCAGTGACTTTTCTTTTAAAAAATGAAACACTCCTCTAACTGCCAAATGTAGCTCATAGAAGGACACAAACTGTAGACCTCAGAGGCTTGTATCCATAAAATGAACAATAATTGCTGATATTTATTCTCATAAAGCGTTTACTCTGAATCTTTTTAGTGATCAGTTTACAGGCTCGTGAATAAGTGATACTGGAAGCATAAAAACTATATAACCCAGACACCTTGTTTATAGTTGTTTGGAAAATAGTTGTGTCTGTATTTAGTGTTTTCATTTCTTCTCCATTTCTCTACTATTCAACGAGGCAATTAAGCCTGTTTTTGATTTCGAGGCAACAATCCCATTTGTTTTAATCAAGGGAGCGGATAAGTTTTTCTGTCAAAATTTGGCCGTCTCCTCTCATCCTTTTGGTGAGAGTCAGCATTCAGCAGATCCTCTTTGGCTGGGTACTCAGGATGTTAGAGGGGAAGAGACTAAAAAGCATTGGAGAGTATCTGGAGGATACCCAAAGACGAGAGTATTATAATGCAATAAGGTGCCTTCATGTGCAGCAGACTTGACTTCCTGTCTGGGATGGAGCCATCCATCCCCTCTGCACAGTGCTCCCGTTGGGCTGAGCTGGAAAAACAGTCCATGATGGTCTTATTTAAAATCAGGCTCTCCAGGTGGCCTTTTGCAACAATTTGCTTCCATTGCCACTTTCATATAAAAAATATTTTTCCCCCTTCATTTCCAGGTATCGAGGATTCTCTCTGGCTGAAGATGTCAGACAGTAGCGAAAGAGGCAGCTTCTTTTGTCTCTTTCTTAGAAAATCCAGGGAAGTGCCACAATGGCTATAAAACACCATGTGTTTTGGGGCCTTACTGCACTGAAATACCAAATTAAAATAGATATAGTCTTGTTAAACGATGAATAGGAGACCCAGGAGTGATCACTGGTATTCAAATCACATGTTTGTGACTCTACCAGTTGTTGGATAATGCAACATGTGAAAGAGATATGTGTTTTTGGAAATAAGATAAAAAAAATCTACTTTCCATCCTCATTCACAGAGCTAGGTATAGAGTATATTTAAAAATAGAGTTGAGGTTATTATTTTACATACTCCTGTTTGGCTCTGAGCATCACGCGTTTACATCTGTTTCTTGGTGACTATGTGAAGAACAATCTTAACGTAGTTTTGGCTCCAGTAGTATAGATTTCACCAGGATACACATGTTGACCGCAGAGAAATTACCTGATGTTTATGGAGTCTTTGGCACCAGTTCAGCAAATAGTGAAGCATGGAGGAAAGAAATATATGAGCTGAGAAATATCAGAGAATAAATGATGTTATTTTATCAGTAACACTCTCTTAAACAAGATTCAACAAGGACTAAAAGAATGACTTGAATGTCTGAAAGTAAGCCTGAATGTGCAGTGTGGGGATGAAGAGAGGTGGAGCTGCTTAAAGTAAGCCAATGTAGCCTGTGCTAGAGGGAGTCATCAGCTCGTACAGCTGCCTCAGTAATGTCAGTTTTACAACAATATCTATCTGAAGTTCTCTGACCCTAGCCAACATTAGCCACCATAAGCTACTTGTCATACCAGACCAGGTAAGGCTGTAGCAGCAAAACCCCAGAGTGTACTGAACTGAGCACAGGTGTGTTTTATATATTAAGAAAGCATCTTTTCATTTGTAAGTAAAAGAATGTGATATGTCTTCTTTCAAAAGTTATATAGTCTTGCATTAAAGGCAAGCACTAAAGAAAGAGCACACACAAGCGGCAACTACCACGACTTGAGGCTTGAAGCAAATGTGGAAGTACTTTAAAGTGCGACTGCTAGACACTGGCTCAAAAGAATCCCTGGCTCCAACTGACGCCCATTCAAAAAGCATCAAGTTCTCTCTAAAAATACTAAGTCAATATATTTTTTCAATGAGTCATTATGGTCCCAATCACCAAATAAACCAAATAAACCAAATCCATTCCCAATAAAAGTAAGTAAACTTTGTTTAAATAGACCAAAGCCTGCAAAGAAAGTTCTGGCAAATACCTTGGACTGTTACACATGATACTCTACTGGCTGCACTTCTACAACATTCTGTACTACGATGGTATATTGAAGCTGACAATACTCTGGCCACTTTTTCTTTACTACTGTGGTTTTGGAAGGAGCAGACTGTTATTGTCACTCCCCAATCTCTGCTGTGCTTTAGTTTGGAGATGCTGTTTCTAAACTACCACAAAAGTATGTTTGGCATTTCATCACTTCAGTTTATCAGTAGACACGTACTCCAATAATAATATATATCTGCAACATGCTAACATCAGCTGATATACAGATTGATGTATCACTCTAGCTCTAGCTTCATTTATGTGTATGTGTAATAATGTATATGTTTCTATTGCATCATTATTTTCTATCTATGACAAATTTGTATATGAAAGTATACATGTTTATGTCCTGCAATGAAAAACATGAAGCAACAGCAAAGCAACTTATCCCAGTTCAGCAGGCCCGTGACTTCCACAAATAAAAGCAAGAGGATGGAAAAGTACAAACAAAAAATATTTGAACATTGTTGACGGTAACCAATGTTTTTGCTTTGAACCAAACCGATGTTATCTTGATCAAAGTTGCATGTCCTTGAGTGCATATGAGGTGGAACAAGACATAAATTATATTAGCACCTCTATATATGCCAACGCATTGAGCTGTGTCGGCAATTTTTCCCTCTTAACCTTTACCAGTACACTGTGGAAAACTGGCTGTGTTAGCAGCAGCAGCAGCAGCAGCAGACATTTCTTTCCCTGGAGAATGAAAGAGATTCTCCTTATAACACACTGGCTGGAAAACAGGCTCTTTGACAAACATGCATTCAAGTGAGAATATAAAGTGAGATAAGTCCCGCAGGCCTTTATTTTGATGATGCATGAAGAATTGTTCATCATGTTAGTCAACTTTCCATTGTTCAAGTGCAAAATGTTTTTTTTACATTCTAATATTAGAGCACTTTCCCAAACAATTCTCATACCCTCTTGTACTGAATCTAGACACACAGTTTGCTGTTTGGGGTTGATACCTCATTCAGGAGGCCTCATCAGCTCTATGGACTAGTGAGCATTTAAACTTTTGTGGGTTGTTCTCACCTTGAAGTCAAATGGCAGTCACTGTGGTCACATGGGCGTCACATGAGCCTCAATATTCTTAAGACAAAGAGCTTGTTGGGTCGCCGAACAGCATCTGAAACCTCCCTCTTCCGTTCCTTTCTGATGTTGGAATTGTGGGGGTTTAGCCCGAAAATATTTTTCACTTTCCGAAAACAACAACTCGCCAAGGATGCCCATTTTTATGCAGCAATTGGCCAGATGTGCAGATGAGAAAGGAAGTAAACAGGATTCTTTTTTCATTCTTCACACAACTACTTCTGTCACTTTTTGTGTGTATAGCTGATGGCAACACAATGAATCCTTCTGAAGAGAAATAGTAAAAGTATGTGCTGTTGTTCCCATTTGTATGATTCATTGTGTCTGGCCCCTCTCTATGAGAGGAGGCTCTTTGTCCCACTTTTGAGTGTGTCCATTTAGAGCAGGTAACCATTTTGCCTTTAGACATGTTTGGTACATCGTGCATACTTTTTAAGCATACACTTTAAAGGTGTGAACGTTGTAAATATGTCTGAGAAGGGAAGTTAGGATAACATTGTAAGTTGCTGAAAAAGTCATGTCTTGGACTGCTCACCAAATCTGGTGAAACATCTTCAAGATCAAACAACTGCCTTTGATGAATCCTCATAGGAAACCCAATGTATAGTAGGATTCAATAGGAAGCTATTTTAATCTGAAATGCTTACATCATATATCATACATAATGAGATCATGCTGGACAGAAGAGATGGTTGTCTGTATTTTTGCAAGAGTCCATCAGAATCCATTCATCATTTTGGTCTGTTATATTTCATTGTCTGTCTAAACACATCTCCACATGGAAAACTAGGAGCAGAAGCCGGCATGGAAAAAATGACTGGGTCACAACAGAAGGTATTTTGAAAAAAGAGGGGGGGGGGGGAGACTTGAGGTCAACTTTTTGGTTTCTTCATATGTCGCAATGGTAGATTCTCTTGTCCAGAGAGTATGACAAAATAAAAGTTTCCAACAAAGACATCAACAGGAGTTTTTAGTCTAAGGGGAGACTTTTCAGGGCTTTAAAATCATTTCCTCCCCTCATCTTGACTCACCTGCCACAGGCCCTCATGGGACTGAGTCCTGTTTGAAATACATAACAGAGAAAAGTGTCCAAAAGTGGGAATTAGGAAAAAATATGGATAAAATCAAGTGAAATGAAGGGGCAAGCCTTGGGGGGGGCAAAGGTGACAGTTAGAGTCTGTTATAAAAGAGATCAAAATTTAGATACAGATAGTGTAGAGCTGCAGGTTTAATGTTCATGTTTGTGTGCATGTGTGTGTGTTTATGTGTGTGATGGAGATTCACTCTGCCAGGGGATTTTCCATAGTCACTGCTGTATTCAGAAACAGATGCAATATTGGCAGTCAAACCAGTAGTCGGTTAGAACGCCTTAGCCCTCAAAGCATTTTTCCCGCTGTCCCAGCTAATTTCACACTCACCCACTTTCTCACTGCCTCTCCTCCTTCTAATACAGCCTCCTTTCCTACATTCATTCCCCTTGTTCATTTCAGTATTTTAGTCCTCTGGCTTGTTTCTCTTCTCATTCTTACATTTTTAGCTCTTCTATGACTCTGATGGCTTTTTCCACCACTTTGGTCCAGACTGAAATATCCATTGATTATTATACTATACAAAACTATATAAACATTTGTGCAGAAATTCATGGTCACCAGAGGATTAATCCTAATGACTTTGGTGATCCCCTGACTTTTTCATATAGCGCCACCAGCAGGTGGAATGTGGCTGTGAGTGAACCATCTCACACCATGAACTGTTGGATGGATGCCATGAAATTTTGTACACACATTCATGTTGCCTTTGCGTCAATTTGTGCCATCCCAAACAAATTTGCATCAACTAGCATCTTTGCATAGAATTGGGCAGTGGGAGGAACTATTTCGGGAACCCTGGTTCCGGACATAAAAATCCCATTTATTTCTCCCACAGACAACTTTACGTTACGCACAGTTTGAGTACTTTTACAGTTTGGATAGGCATGAAACTCTCCCAGTTATATCATCAGTACAAAAGATGAACAACTGCGTTAGAAAATATCTGGTTCTTTAGTAAAAAGTTGGAGGTACAAGACTGTGAACATAAACGGCAGCAAGAAGCTAAAGATTATGGTATTGAGAAAACTGATTTTACAATCTAAAGAGTGAATCAGTTTACTTTTAATTTCTGGTTAACTTTTGAGTGAATTCAGCAACTATGGCTATTCAGCAATGTTTTGAATTCATTACGCTCTGATTCGCACCCATGGTTTCTTCTCCATAGCAACAGCAGCCAAGGCTCACGGGTATTGTAGTATTCTTAGCTGTCCACCATGCCAAAATCACGGACAAAAAGTTATTTTTCATCAAAGTGGTCATAATTGGTGGTCATAATATAAACCTATAAGATGGTGATGTTATCTGGGAGAATCCTGAGTTTCTATGTTCAGTAAAATTGAGGAGATCATTTGAAACGGGAACCAGCGGCCCGTCCCACTTCGCAACTCTATTGACTTTGTATGTAATCGTGCCTCATCTAAAATTTGCTTCGCATTCTGTCTGAACCATAGACTACCGTCTATGGTCTGAACACACAGTTAGTCTTGTTTCTTTAAGGATTGTGGGTTCTTCTCTTCTGTAGTTCATCTCAAAACAAATATAGTTTTAATGATTAATGCCACTGATGCAGGTAATTCATTTTCTCGCCTTCCCTGTGTGCTGTCTGTTTCTTTCACTACTTCTCTCCCCCTCTTTCTTCTCCCTCTGCTGCTCTGTGTCCATGTGAGGTAATGCAGCATCAGTGTAAGTCTTTAAGGCAGCACGTGAATGACCTCATCCTCACACATCTGCCGCAATGTTTTACCAACCAGGGCACCATGAAGGGCCTCAGCACTCTGCAGGGGTTATGATAAACACATGCACACATACTACTTCAACACAATCAATGACTGACTTAACACTAGTCTGTACACATATGCATCTATTCAGACCCATGAACACTGCACATTTGCAAATGCGTATTACATATATGAATAGTACGCAATGCAGATGCAGTCTCATACACACACACACACGCATACACACACATACACAAGTTTGTGAAGCTATCCTTGTTAGGACTTTGTATTGACTTCCAGTCATTGTGGACAAGCCAAACCCAAATCCTAATCCTAACCTTAACCACCATAACCAATTCATGCCTAACTCTAATCTTAACCTAACCTCATTTTACACCTTACCCCTAACCAGGACCTCAGAAATGACGTTTTGCCTCATTAGGACCGGGCTTTGGTCCCTAAAAGGATTACTGGTCTCAACAAGGTTGGTGTTTATACCGGAAACGGTCCCCAAGAGGTAACAAAAACGTGTGTGCACACACACACAGCCGCACACACACATGCATACACATCCATCTAATTACTTTCATATTCAAACTGGGTTTATAAGGAAGTTTCTTGTAAACACCCACACAATAGAAACACCCCAAATGAGGAAAAAGTGCTTACCATCAACATGATGTCATTTATTTAACGCCTAATTAGCGGTATAAGGCAGACCTTGTTATGGACAGAACTCCACTTTAAACCGTGTGTGTGTGCAGTTGTGTGTGTGTTAATGTGAATTGAGGATTATAATGCCTAAATAACTATTTAATGGAGGCACGACGTATTAGTTTGCAGAGCACATAGTAAATAGAATTGAAAACTGGATTTAACTTATATAGTAATATAGTAAATTTCACCACTATAAATGAAAAATGGGCAGATCAGATTTTTCTTTTTTAATCAAAGTTACTGAGGTAAGAAATTAAGTCATCATTATACATTAGGTTACATGTTTTTGTTTGATACACACAATCAAGGAGCAGCTGTATAAGTCTGTAATTTTAAATGGCTGAGTTGCCTATTTATAAATCCAGCAGACATGGAGCAACATCATTCATTTGGTGTCATGTTTTTGGCCACCTGATGAAGTTATGTCGAAATTTGCTAGATGATTCACTATTAGTGACTATTAGCATTCATTGCAGCCACATTGTCAAAGTTGCAAAGTTGAAAACCACCCCCTAGTCATACATTCAAACTCACATACAACAAGTGCTCTGTCACCGTACAACATCCACAAACATTTTATGTTGTGCTTCCTTTGTCCCTCCCATGTGCTTCCATTATTTTGGCCGTCGTCTTTCCTCAGCCAGCCAGCCCCGGCAGCTCCTGCTGTGATGTGACTTTTCCATCCAGAGATGTGGGGCTGAGCCAATCAGCCTGAGAAGTATAGGGACTGCTCTTTCACAGCATCTCCACAGTCGAGGATGTTTTTTAATGCACAGTGATTAATTAGACATTAAGTAAAATATTGCCTTGGACGCCTACTCGGGAAACTGCGTTCTAAATTTTCCATGTATGACTTCCCTCTGGTGTGAGATGGCTTTTCAAGATGTGATGTTTTTCTTTTTTCCTTTTAAAAAAATAAATCCAGATTTAGTGGTGTATCCTGATGCAGTTGCCAAAAAGGGAGGAGAGAAATGCACATTTTCAATCTCCACTTTCTGATTTATAAGACATTGGAAAACCACAATGTTTGGATCAAGCATCACTTCCATTCATAGAGGCGGTGAATGTGGTCATGTTTGTGGGTTTGTGCATTGTTTGTGTGCCTATATTGTTTGAGTTTGATGTCTTTGCAGGCGTATGAACAGCGTATGTAAGCACAGAGGGAAGTACTTGTATTTCTGTTTACTCTACATCTGTCAGTGTCCCTCTGAGGATAAATAAATTTGGTCCCTGAAGTGCTTTCCTATGGCAGTTAGTTAAATGATATGTAACAACATCTATCATGAGCACAAGGACCAGACTGATTATGTCTCTCCTTAAAAGTTACCGCCTGTAAACCAGATTGTTTAATTGTGTTGTTTGTCTGTTCCCTCAGCCACTGGCAGAAGGGTGTAACACTTATTTGCCCTTGAAAAGAAGACAGCATCAACGACAGATGGAAATGGAGGCGACTGACAGACAAAAAGGAGAGAGAAATGAAAAATTCACCAAGCCCAAGGCAAGAGTTGGTCAGCCTGGGTCAAACAACATTTGCAAACAATTCCTCACATTTGTTTTAACTTGCACGGAGCACCAGATGAGTTTTGACATGTAGGACAACACAATGTGCCACGAGTAAGTCTGTATAGTACGCCTTTTAGCAGTTGACTTACCTGACGCCATCTGAGTTGTCCTGCTCTACCTGTGTGGCACTCTAGCAGGTTTAAACAAATGCTAATAACTATTTGCAACAACTGTTTTCACCAATGTTGGGCCAAGGCTGATTGACTTTGATGGATCACAGCAGCTGAGAAGCACTGCTTAATAGCCCAAAGACATATGGGGATAAATTCCAACAGAGTAACGCACATATTCCGCCTTCATCTAACACATGGCAAAGAGAAATAAGTCAACTCTGTCAGCTTTTCTCAGTTCTATAAATGAGCTGAGTGAGACAGAGAGACATACTAATAAACCAAAACAGTTTCCATACCACGCTTGCATGCAGACACATGTCTGCTTTATGTTCTGCAACTGCTTGCCAGGCCTTATTTTATTGTGTTTACAATTTAACCTATTCTGTTGACGTCATTTCTTACTGTATGCACAATATTCATTGTAGCATCCCATCAAATTACCAAATGTGATAAAAGTTTTAGCACCAATTTAACAGTGGATCACAATCTTTGGTTCAAACAACAGAGATTACAACTGCATCAAAAAAGGCAACCTATTAATTCATGTCAGAGAGCACTGTGTTGGTGCAGTGGGGCGGGATGAGCTAGAGAGGTAAAAGAGCAAAAAATCTGATGCTGGCTCAACTTTTGCCACAGTGCAGTGCGGCATCATTTAGTAGGGCACTTGAGTGGAATGTCAAGTATTGCAACTTCCCTACTGTGGCCCCAATCCTATTTGTTCCTATTGAAGATATAAATCTTAAAAAAATGGGTCACAAATATATAGTTTCCTCATTTAAAAAGGGCTAAATCATTTCCTTAAATAGCTGGGCACTGTAGTTTTTAGAAAACATTACTCAAACAGGAGTAAATAGTGCATTTGTTGGGAACTATTTTCAGCCACGAAATAATACACATTTGGTGCGCTTGTAAGTATTTAGCAGCAGGACGTGTTTGTCAAGATAAACTCCAGTTGTCCATGTTCATCCTAATAGAAAAACAGAGGAATACAATAATGATATCAGGTTTTAGGTACAGGCAATACTTACATTCATTGTTAGTTTTGGGCTTTTTAAGAAAAATTCAGTTATCAATATCAGTTATATACTTTTACATTTAACTTGCTACTGTCCAGGAAGTATTCAGATCAGATTTACTTAAGTAAAAAAGAACCAGTACAGCAATGTAAAAATACTCCATTACAAGTAAAAGTCCTGCAAGAAAAATCCTACTACTATTACATAAAAGCACATAAGTATTAGTAGTTTGATGTAGTTAAAGTATTGCAGTAAAAGTAGTGGTTTGCTCCCTCTGAAATGATATATTATTATATATGACATCATTAGATTATTAACACTGAAGCATCAGTGTTAGAGCAGCATGTTACTGTTGTAGCTGCTGGAGGTGGAGCTAGTTTGAACTACTTTATATACAGTTAGCTTGTTTAGTCCAGTGGTTCCCAACCTAGGGGTCAGGCCCGTCCAAAGGGTCACCAGATAAATCTGAGAGGTCACGAGATGATTAATGGGAGAGGAAAGAAGAAAAAACAAAGTTCTGATACACAAATCTGTTTTCAGTTTTTGGACTTTTTCTCTAAACTTTGATTCTTGGGTGAAATATGGGATCATTTGAACATTTATTGAGATGAAACCACGTGAGAAGTTTAAAAGGAAAACTCACTATTTGGTGGAGCTGTTAACAACTCATAGACATCTGAAATGTGACCTGACTACAAATTGCTTTTTGTGAGAAACTATTGGTTTCATCTTTAACAATGTGTTGTATTTAAAAGCTTGTTATATTATCCATTGTGTCAAATCTTCATCTGAAGAGTAACTAAAGCTGTCAAATAAATGCAGTTGGGTAGAAAGTAAAATATTTCCCTCTGAAATGTGGTGGAGTGGAAGTATAAAGTAGCATCAAATGGAAATTCTCAAGTAAAGTACAAGTACCTCAAAATTATACTTTAAGTACAGTACTTGAGTAAATGTACTTAGTTACTTTCCACTACTGTTGCCCTGATAACCTTATGTAATTGCAAAATCCAGCTTCAAAGCTGTAGACTATACAGCACTGTGCAGTATCTTGGCAACTGATAAGCAACTCACCAACACAGCCTGTCACATTTTTTGACACATTGTTATTTTCAGTCTGAACACTGGCTTCTTCAGAGAGTTCAGTTTTCTGAACAACAGATGACACGTCAGAGAAAGAAGAAAAAGCTCTGAAAGACAACGAGGAAACCAGATAATTACCTGGCAGTTCGCGTCATGGATCTTGGACTTATTTTACAAAGACATGGAATCAACATTGAGACAAATAGACATTTATTTAGCTCAGTGCAGTGGTGACCAGTATGTTCCCTAGACTTGCTAGAGCAACATGATTATCTGTTGGATGTTTTTGATGCTTTTGGGCAAAAATCGAATTTTTTATTCAAAGGAACAGTTTGACATTTCGGGAAATCTGCTTATTTGCTTTGTTGCCGAGAGTTAAGTGAGAAGAATGATACCATTCTTAATCTTCACATCTAACTCTCGGCAAGAAAGCGTATAAGCATATTTCCCAAAATGTTGAAATAATAATTCAATGCTCAACACCTCCACAGTGTAAATGCGTAAATGTGAACCATTGCTGAAGAGTTGATAAACACACTGAGAGTAACAAATTCAGTTCAGCTACAGTTGATTTCACTGGCATATTTGCACTGGTCTCTATGGCACTTGTCTCTATGCACACAATCAGAATGGGATGTTAAAGTGTTTTGGAGTAATAAAGTCATTTCAGAGCAGTGTAAACATGATCATATCTCTGAACTCAACAATAGGGGCCACTGTGCTGGAAAGTTAACATGGAGAAAAATGACTTCCAAAACAATACATTTGTCAAAGGTAGATACCCCTGCCAACGTTGTGTTTTGATTATCAAGAAAAGCTGCTCCTGGCCTCAGCTTCCACTGGCATGGACTTTTCCGATGACGTATTTGTATCTGCTACAGGGGTGCAGGATAATAATGAGGTAACAGAACATTTGAGTAACTTGGCATATGAGAAGAGCACTGGAGGCGGTTTAATAAACCTTAATCTAAAGGTTTGTAACTACGCCCAATGTCTGGAACAAAGTGTCAGATGAGCTCAGTGTCAGATAAGTGGGTATT
Source organism: Thunnus maccoyii (assembly GCF_910596095.1). NCBI lineage: Eukaryota > Metazoa > Chordata > Actinopteri > Scombriformes > Scombridae > Thunnus > Thunnus maccoyii. The sequence continues at coordinate 18,934,335 of NC_056549.1, read as the reverse complement.
GTGATGTCAGATCAGCTGTCAATCATAGAAAGGTACATACTAAAGATATGTTAGTCATCTTACCTTTTAGCACTTATTTAGTTGATCTAATACCTACAGTAGGTAAGCTGGTACCCTGGTGGGTGTTTGACCCTGTTGGTTATGTTACAGTTGCACTTGCAAAAACTGTGCTGCTTTGTTTTTCTTTAAAAGAATAGTTCAATATTTTGGGAAATACACTTGTTTGCTGTCTTTCCAAGAGTTAATGACCTCCTAGATTCTCTGCTGGTTACCTGGCAACCTCAGAAAGTCAGCGAGACAGGAAGTCGCCACTCCTGGCCAGGAAATAGTCTGGTATAACCCACACATAAAACCACAATGTGCTGTTTTTACAACTTGGTTTTTGTACGTGTGAAACAAACAAGATATAACATGTTAATTATTAGTGAGCTTTAGAAGTGCTGGTGGGTAGATTTTGTTATCATAACTGTTTCAATTTTTGCAGCTGCTCACTGTAGTGTGGTAGTATTGATCTCATTTCTCAAAATGTCAATCTATTCCTTCAACTTCCCTTAAAATCCAAGCAAATGGGAAATACAAGATTTTTTCCCAGCTTGTTCCCTCTGAAAACAAGGCTGGCAGAAGAAGTAAGAAAATGTCATATGTTTAACTAGTTGACATTTGCACCTTCTGTTTAAATTAATTTTTATTTTCATGGAGACATGAATGTGGGGTAAGGGGTGACATATTTTGTCGAGAGACAACTATTGGAACTGTCTAGCAACCATGCATAAATTCAAGTTGATGGTCCTGAGAAATTTTGGGATACTAAATTTGGGATACTAGATTTATTCTTTTATCTCCCATATGTATCTCTTTTACACCACCGCTTCTATTCTGTTTCCTCTTTCTTCAGAATAAACTCTGAGGACCAAACAACAACTCTGGCTTTCCACTTTGGTGCAGTCAGACTCTCAATACGTCACCTCACACCACTGATTTATTTACAGGGACTTAACTCTCTCATCATCTGCTTCAAGAAGAGGATACTGGGAGAGGATGTTTAAAGTAGTTGCCATAAAACAAATCCTGTGATTAAAAAAGGTTCTGTAGTTCTGTCAGAGACACTTATGTCAAGGAAATGACAACTTTATAGCAAAAGGTTATACAGTTAGATTTGGTGGAAAAGGCTCTGCTGTTTGAGGAAGCTCTCAGAAAATCTGATCAAGTTAAACAGACAATAAGAAAAAATATCACATAAAGAGGAGGTTGCAAACGGTGTTGGCATGGGCGTAATCAGCAGATTAACAGTGATAAGTGTCCACCTGCATGAATATTATTGTATTATAATATTATTGTTACAAGCCACCATATAACTGCTACCTGGTACCAACATTCCAAAGGAGAAACTGCACTGAGGAAACTAACAGAAGAGTTATTTTGTGGAGACAGGAAGAGAAATTAAGGGGTCCTTGTGTTGGTATTCTCTTTCTCTCTCTCCATGAACTGGTGTGATGGCAGTGCAACTGATGTTTGCAGCAGCCTCTCCTAGTTCCGACTATACAGTGTCTTTGTCCATGTCTATGTCTACGTCTGTGTCATTGTGTGGAGTGCAGGGGAAATATGTCTGTGATCGTCAGTTTCTTTTGGACATTTGTAACGAAGACTTGCTATAAGAAATACTGGCTGGGAGCTAAATCAGCTGAGTGTGCTTGGTTTGCTACACTCAGTGGGCCCAAAGGAGAACACAGGCTTGCCTGGAGCTGCACCAGAGAGGAAACATCAAAAGTGGTGCGACAGGACGTGGAAGCGGGGCAAGCGCAGAGGAGTACAAGCTAGGCTAACTGTTAATCCATACAAACTGGCAGTTCCAACAATCATGTTGCATGATGTTCTCTGGACAGCAAAATGGATTACATAACTCCCCCATCAGTGCTGGTCACTCGTTGACATGCAGAAGTGAGACATGTACTTTCCTCTCTAAATGCACTTTCATGCACTGTGCTGCTAACTGCTCATTCTTTTTTTGTTTGTTTTTCTCTCTTGGGATTTATATGTTTTTAGCATTTTTTTCAAGGGATTTTTTAGATATACAGTATATCTTTATCATTTCTGTTGTTGTTGCAATGCTGTGGGCTGGGAGGAACAGCATTAAGTTTTTTTGTGTATGCAAGTACACAAGAAAATGACAAACTAAATCTTGAATCTTGAATCTTGAATATAGCTTCATTTGTGGGTTTTAAAAGAGTTCTAGATAGAGGAACTGCCAAAGAAACTACAGCAGCTAACGCGCCTCTGTCTTGGCAGTAAGGGGAAGTTTCAGCCCTCATTAAGTGATTACAGCGCCTCAAATTGACTTAATTTTGGGTTTAACAAAGACTGTAAAGATACCACAGCTCAGTCAAGCATCTTTCACTGCCTCTGTATCAGATCTATATAAACTGACTATGTAAGATAGGATGACATAGCTGTCTAGTTAGCCAACAACCCACAGCCATGGGAGCAATTACCCATAATCCTAAAACCCTATCTTTGTGGTTTATGAGCCAATAAAAGAGAGTATTATCTGGAAGCTACTGGATTAGGCATTATTTCCCCATATAAGTGTCATGAAGGTGTGTATGTGTGCTGTGTGTTTACCCACGTGCAGTTGTTTATGAAGAGTGTGCGTCGCAGCCGGTGCTTATAACGCCTCATGAGAGATGTTAAATGCACCTCAGACCTCACGCACAGTCAGAGAGGAAGGTCAGCAGCAATCAATGTCAATACTTAAGTGTAAGAAAATACCACATTCTCGCTGAGTTAATGATGTCTAAAATCTTCACTGTTTTTCCAGGTTTGTCTCCATCACATGCTGTAAAGTAATTTTAGACGTGCATGTTGTTAAATAAATTCAGTTGCTGACAGAATTGGGATATGGAGCTCTACTTTCTGTTAGTCTGACCTAATTACCTGGAAGTTGGTTTACCCTTAAAGAGTATTTCCTTTATTTTACTGCCTTAGATTGTGGTATGTGTTGTGTGTGTGTGTGTGTGCCTGAAATATAAAACAAGTGTTTACTTTTTAAAGGCAATTTGACTGAATGTTGGCAACATTTCTTGAGCAACAGGAGCTGAGTTTAAAGCCTTCCACAGTATTTCATGACATGATGTCTCTGATTTCCAAAACCTCCTGTCACCACATTGTGTCTGCCGTTTTTCCCCTCCTGCTTCTCTCGCAATAGGAAATGAGACACTGGCAAAATTAGGTTCATGTTTCACTTTTCAGACTTCTTCTGTGTAAACTTAACCTTTAAATAAGGATAACACTGATAATCTGAAAAGATAATGACTCATTTACTCTGACCTCGCAGTTCCCCCTGCGGAGCTTTTCGTGGGTTTATGTGTGACCTATCGGAGTGCCAAAAGAATGATATAATTGCGAGGCTTAGCAGGCTTAGTTCATAAGTGACTTTTAGAATGAGCTCAGAGTAGTGAACAAAAAAGAGCCCCAACTCTCATCCAATCCCCCATTAGAAGAACAGTGAGTTGAGAGCAAAACAACCAAGTCTCTGTCGCTGCAGCCTGCCTGTTATGTCATCTTGGAGTTTGGTAAATATTATGTCTCTGAGCAATTGACAATTCCCAGATCTTTTATTTTCATGAAACCCTTTTTTTTTTTTTTTTTACATGAAAAGCTTGTTTTTGGAGGGATAGGACGTTTTGTCTGTCTCTCTGTTGTTTATGGCTCCTGTTTGTGCAATTGGCTCTTGCCATTTCAAGCGATACTGCCGAGGATACATGATATTCCCACGGATTCTCTGTGTATCTTCCCTCCTGCCAATATGATTTCTCTCCTAATACATGTAACGTTTTATACAACCTTATAGAGCTGAAACTTTAAAACTTTATTTTTTTAAGTGCTTTACAATGTCCGTGTCCATGCGTATTATTTGTTTAACCCAAAACAGCAACAGAAAGAGTCGGATTAAGTTTCATAATACACCAAACAGCTACAGTTTGTCAGATAAATACTCTTTAAGAGATTTATCTCTCATACAGAAAATGATTGCTTTGGTTTGCCACAATTCCCAAGAAAAATAAAGCATACAGGAAAAAAAGAGAGGCTTTTGGATACATGCCTCATGGCTTTTATTTAAAGTATATTTGAGACCACTTTTTTGAACTGGTGTATTGGCCTGAGCAGTGAGAAGGTCCTGTGACCAAACTGAATAGCAACTAACGTAGTTAAATCAGTTATCACGAACATATAAAAGCTGTAAACTGACAAAAAGGGGAAAGTCAACCCTAAACCAACATGATTTAGTTGTTTGTGTTCGTGATCCCACAAAAATTGTCCAAATACATCAATGTTTTTTTCTAGAGCCGCTTTACAGCATTGTCATAACAATTAATATTTTAAAGATTATCTAAATAATTTTTATTTAAATATGGATGAAATAAAAATTTACGGCATAACGTGAAAGGAGTCACTCACAGTGGTGAACCTACAAAGAATTATCACTCGACTCTGCAATTCCCCTCAGCTCTACACAGTGTTTTAACATCTTTCAGCTCATTGTTTTGGTTTTGTGGCCTGTAACTTCACTGTTTTGATTCACTCTCATGGCTTTTATTAGTGTCATTTCCAGCAGCAGGCAGCAGACTGTAAACTGCCTGCCCAGCAGCAAACTGCAGGTAGACAGGCAGTAGATAGTGAACACAGTGGTGCATTTAGCAGCTACACAGCCACATACTTCTCTCAGGAGTTGTTGGTGAACAAAACAGAGCTAAAAGGAGAGTGAATATTGGGCTTACATTCTCCAGGTGGATAAAAACACAACATCAAATGAATGTTAATGTTGCTTCATGTCTGCTGGATGTGTACATATAGGCGGACTGTCTGCTAACATATTTGCCATATCCACTTTTTAAGGTGATAATATGTCAATGATGTGTTTACAGCTTGTTATGCTGCCCACAAGTGGCCAAAAAAATTAGTTAGTTGCTGTCAGGTAATGCAGGTTTAACTGTGTGTTTAGACAGAATGGGAAGCAAATGTCATGATTGCATATAAAGTCAATGGACAGATGTCAGTAGAAGCAAAATTCTCTAGGGGTGGCACAAAATGATACAAAGACAAGTATGTCTGAGTTGAAAATGTTTCAACTTGAGCAAAAATTTGCGTGTATCCTGCACTTTGTGGATCTGCTTCATAAACATACAGAGATGAGACAGGAAAGGAGAGAGACTAGAGAGAAATAACAGAAGTTTCTGGTGAGTTCTGAGTTCAGTTAGAAGCTGAATTGAACACAAACAGTTGGTACACTGGCTGTTGTGGGACAAATAAACAGAAAGGGTCCAGCAGTCAAACTCATGCGAATGACGCAAGGTGAAAATTTGCTTTGAGTTCTGTCTGAACACACCTTAGGCAATATATGAAGGAACAACACAAAAGTACAAGCAGAAGCCATCTTCTGCACAGTGTAATGCAGCCGCAGCTTGGATCAATAGTGTGTGAAATATTTGCTTCAATGTTCTTTTTTAAAGTCACAACACACCACAGCATTGCTCTCTTTCTACTTTCACTTAAAAAGCAAAATTTACATTTGCTTTTAGTGGTCTTATATAGCACACAAAACTGGGGTGAGCGTATTTTCAAACCATATGCACTTATGCATGCACCATAGGCATTTTCATCAGGATGAGGGACAATTATTTCAGTGCTTAACACACCTAAACTGGCATTTGCTTCGCTGAAATAGGTCGGTAGTAGGTAGGTCAACGGTGCTACTTCCCGCTTGTAGCCACCGCTTATGTCTTAAAGGTTCTATATGTAGCACTGTGAAGCAATTTACATGTATTAATTGTTTTTTATTTCTAATGAGTGAATGGGAAGTAATTTAATGTAAAGAATGAGATTTTCCGTGAAAATCCACTAACATCAACAAAGAACCAGCATAAAGACACAACAACACAACAAAAACAGTGCTATCCAACTGGAAACACCCTGCAGATATTAGCTCTCCAGCTATTGAAACAGCTAGCTCCCTCTGTCAACCACTACACTTCACAACAAAACACTGCCGCAATGACAAGTCGCCCACTCCCGCGCACACAAAGCTAATCTGACTGGCTGGGAGTAAGAGATGCTTTGCTGAAACACGGTACAAAATACAGCGTTAGAGATCTTTTATGTAATTATGAGAAATGTACGCCAGGAAAAAGACATCACCTGCAATAGAGCACACGCTATTGCAGCTTGTGCAGAATGCAGCATTTTCGTTGCTGGGTACTTAACAAAGGTAGGAGTAAGCCTCCTGGACCAACTCTCTCTTCAGCATGATAGCTAACCATTAGCATACTGACAGATTCAGAAAGAGCCGCAAGCGTCATAGGCTAGCAACAGCCTTGACAACAACACATGATTGACTGACACACATACAGACAAGTCAGTGTTGAATTCAGATACAGTGAATTGTTTATTTTTTTATATTGGGGTAAGTAATAATGAGTGGGACAGAACATGATAAACATCTATGTAAGCACTGAAAACAAGTATGATATTATAATTATTATTTGAATCATGTTGAAAACCAGAACGATTTGGTGGTGAATGTTGACAACCAGGACATTTTTGTGTTTTACAGATATTTGTCAGGACTTGGAACACCCAGCTTGAAACCAGGACAATTCCGGGCAAACTGGGACGTCTGGTCCCCATAAACAAAGCCTCTTTTGTGAGAAGACATTGTGGGAAGTGGAAGGAAGATGAATAAACACACTGAAGAAGGCAAATAAAAACATCAACAAAGCAGAATGTTTACTGTCTATCAGGTATTGCTCACCTGAATATTTTGGAACGTGAATAACAGAAATAAAACATGACATTCCTTGCACAATTCTTGCGTTTGAGTACTGTGTATGTTTCTCACCTCTTTTCCCTCTCTTTTCCTTCCTCTCTTCAACCTTTAACTGATTCTTCTTACGATGATTTAAGCTCTCTAGAATGAGGTCTAACTTTTTCCAGCCCAAACAGCATGTGACCCACTTCTATCAAAAAGAAACAAAGAAGTAGCATGTGGAAAACAGTCTGAGGACCTGCATTCTTTCACAACCGCACATTTTTTTCTCATGAGATTTGAAGGTTCCTGTAATTAAACACAATTTTGTGCAATATTCAAATGTATGGAAATTAGCTTTTCCTAAATGCCACAAGAAGCTTACTGGCACTGAGAGGAACTGGTTTGAAAAGTAGCAGAATTTATAATGTAAGATCCTAGTGTGGAAAGTCAGCTGGGCCTGGACTCAATCAAGCAAGCACGGCCTTTTGATTTTTTTTATATAAAAGATCTGCAGTTTGCTCCATGCACAGGCCTTGACTTTCACTTCAGCGCATGAAAACTATTACAGAGGATCTGACACAGACTGGAAAATAGCTGGCATATGATGTACCGCGGTGTCATTATGGATGGATGTGATAATGTTAGCTTGGCTTAAAATAAGTGACATTTAGACATTTTTGGACAAATTTAAGAGGCCGTGTTTTTGCCTGAGTTTGGATGTATTGTGTTTGTGTTTTTGAATAAGTGCACATAAGGGTGGTGTAGATGGCGTTCACCATTTCATCCGTCTGTCTTCTGATGTCAGTTTTTGGCTGAACTTCTAGATCTAAGCAGATGCAACAAATCACAACATTTTAGATCCTAATATAGAAGAAAGACAGAATAAATATGCTTTTGTTAATGAGAAGGGAAATCAGCATTGATGTCAGTCATCTTTCATGTGGTTAGCCAAAGTCCTGTAGAACATTGTTTTCTCTCTAGGGTCCAACCAAGGCCAAGATGAACACAGGCCTAAAAAATTAGATACATGATTTACATGTGATTATAACACTTCAAGTTGAAAACCACTATATCACCAAAAAACAGAAGAGGCCAGTAGGGAAAGTCAAACATCCAGAAAACCAAAGAGAGTTAATGGACTAAACCAGGTATAACAGTAATAAGAAAGAGGCCTCCAATACATTACTGTATATAAAGATGGACATAGCGAGGTGTGACGCCATTGTTTGTTTACATTTTTGGAAATCGACCACTGGCACTTCCTTGCGATGACATCACGCAGGTCATGAAAGATGACAAGCTATGATTCATCAGGTACTAATGTGCAGTCTGTCATGTCTTTCTGCCAAGTCAAGGCAAGAATTACGACTCTATAATTGCCTAATTGGACACACTGACATCTTATCAGACCAAAATATCGAGTAGTCTGAACCTGGCATTAGACACACCAGACATTCTGAATTTAGCAATTGAGACTATATGACTCATTGGAAAAAAGTATTGTTTTTCTAGAGAGAAGTTGATGCTTTTTGAATGGGAGTCAATTGGAGCCAGCATCTAGCAGCATTGCATTTTAAGGTACTTCCGCATTGGCTTCAGCCTCAAACTGTGGTAATTGCCGCCTGCTCCAATAGGATGCCCATGTTGTTGTGTTGCTAACTTATTGACCTCCAGTGTGTATATTAATTGTTTTTTTTTAATGGTCTGCCCCACAAAAACAACAACAAGTCACCATAAATTTTGATCACATCAAAACCCTTTTTAAAAGATGGTTTTGGTTTCACAAGGTCTTGCTTGAAGAATTAATTTTGTTTTATTATGATGAAAAGGCTGTTAAAATGCCACAGTTAGGAGTTTCATCATGCAACACTTTAAATGCTGTGTTTATGATCTTTCCAAGAAGCAGTGCCTCAGGGAAGAAGTGGTGCAGAGTTTGAATCTTGGACCACACACCTGTTTTCCTGCTTATTGTGCTTTGTTGTCCGGTTGTATTGGTTATGGTTTATCTATTTTTCTTCTTCCCCTTGACAGCATTCATCATTTCTGACCAGGACACACACACACACAAATGGGCCAATGACTTTACTCCTTCTAACATCTGTAGCAGATGTGGTAGCCTTCATGTACACGTGTTTGTGAAGTGTGTTTGTCCTCATGTCTTTTTTCCCCTTCTCTCTTTTCTTTATTCTCCTCTTCCTCTGCTCCACTGGACTTCATCTGGTGCACACAAACACTTGTGTAGATTGATATATTCATTCTGTATTTTCTTGTCTCAGTGTCAGGCCTCAAAATGGAGTTCCCCCGTAGTGTTTAGAATTAAACATCATAATTCTCTGCTCAGGTCAAATGGCACTGCATCCTGCAGCCAATGAAAATGTTTTGGGCCAAAGTGAGGCTCATCACTCACTGAAAACACATGGCGGCAGAGGCTTTCATCCACACACACACACACACGCACATTTAATGTCTTTTAAATCTGTCACAGCACGGAGCCAACCTCAACACACTACCGCCTGTGCACTTCAGATAAGGGATTGCAGGTTTGACATTTGATACGGCGCCACTGTAAGGCGAAGAGGTTAAGTAAAGGAAGTAAGAACTGAACCAGCTCTGCTTAATGTACTGCAATAAAAATAATGGTTTTCTGAGAATTCTGCAGTTGCATCTCTATATTTCCTGCATTAACTTGGATGAAAATCACGATGAGAATCACGTACATGGCTTAAATATCACTGCAAACGAAGTTATTTTCTGGAGCTACAATTTACAGATGTTCCCTAAACGCCTCACATGCAGACTATCGGTAGACGCTACAATTTACCGATGTTCCGTAAACGCATCACAGTCAGGCTATCGGTAGATGCTAGCTAAGCTACTGCGAACAGAGAAGCCACTACTCTCCCCTCAGTTACACAGACAGGTGTGTGGCCAAAATTAGTTAGTTTTAAAAGAGTGGAATAAGGCGGTGAAGCAAAACAAAACAAAAAAAAAAAAAACAGCCAGGATATGATTGTGTGATGTGAAGAGAATATAGCTGATGGTACAAAGCCGTTTAGCTTCTAACCACTGTAGGCTTCAGTGCGGCCTAGAAGCTAAGCTAAGTGCAACATACACAGCTGCAGTTGTAGTCCTGGGAAAGCACGTAAGGCAATTTGTGCATGTTTGAGTGTGTGTTTAAAAGCTAATGTATATGTAAAAAACAAGCAAAGAGACAATTTAGTTCAGAAATGTTTATTATAATCATTGTAAGGGTTGTTTAATTTTGTGGGTTTTGATTTAGGCTAATTCTTGTAATTCTAATGTGATGAATGAATGAAATGAAACAAGTAAATTCAGACTGTATTATAACTGTTCTGCACACTTGTGTGCAGGCTGTTTTTTTTCTTTTAGGGACGATTCTGTCTGTGAGTGGAACTGCCTCACCTGCTGTCCAAATCATCATTATCACTGCTATGGATGCCCTCATCTTGTTGGGATGCTGACATGTGGAAGAGGGCAGTAGGAACCAAATCAAAGGGAACCTAACTAAGGAGAATTCAATTTTATATTTCTGCTTTTTACTGAGATTCCTTGGCCCAAAACAGACTAAATACTGTCTAGAGCTGATGTCATTAAAGGTTATCAAGCAACATTAAAAGAACATTTGAAGCAAAGGAACTCAAGACCAAATAAGACCAATAACCTTAAGGGAACTTAAGTGAAGGTTCAAAGGGAAAACAAACACTACCAAGAACTGATAACTGATAAGTGCATTTTGGTCCAACAGAGGAGACATTTACTTTTTGGACGAAGCACTGAGAGTTGAACATTTCCTAATTTCTAATTTACTGCAATTTTGGTTGTACATTCATTTGTGTTTAATTTTATTTCTGTGGTATAAATGAATTGAAAATTTGCATCAAACAAAGAGATTTTGTTTTTTTCTAAACAGATGCTTTGAATTTGTAAAAAGAAGCTATCAGGAGAATGAAACAGGGCAGAATGCCTTTAAAAGTACAGAGGGGTGACAAATGAAAGGAAAAATCTGAATAAATGAGATGAGAAATATAACAAATGCAGATGCTTCCACACAGGTGCACTGCGTCGTACAATTAAGCAGTTAACATTCAATCATGCTCTGTGGCATGTATAAAAGATGCTGAGCAGACCCAGTTGATTCTGATTTTGTTTCAAGATGGCAAGAGGAAAAGATCTAAGTGACTTTGAAAGAGGGTTCATTGTTGGGGCACGGATGGCAGGAGCTTCAGTCACAAAGACTGCTCGACTGGCTGGTGTTTCAATAGGAACAGTGACTAAAGTGACATCTGCATTTAAATCTATGGGAAAGACGTCGGTAGATAGGGTCGGAAATTGTGGTCGACAGCGCACATTTGATGACCATGATGCTCGTGCATTAGTGCAATATGTAAAGAAAAACAGAGCAGCAACTCTTTCTCAGGTGACTGAGAATGTCAATGCAGGACGTAATCAGACTGTGTCAACAAGAACGGTCCGTCGACAGTTACATAGAGAGGGATATTATAAGATCAAATAAGATGTACTGTATTGTCCCGTAGGAAAATTTGTCTTGGGCCCCAAGCCGCTGCATCACACAACACACTTGCCAAAAATGTCACAATGCACATAAACACATGGTACATAGATCATACATACATACTTATTCAAAAAAACATGCTTAAATTCACATGTTGAGTGTGAGACAGCAGTTCTTTAAAATAATAAAAGTTAAAAAGACAATAGTTTCAAATGATAAAACCAGATATAATCAAACCAGATAATAAGTAATATCTTGATGGAGGATGGAATGAGTGAATTCTTGTACTGGTTCAGTCTGCAATTTGGCATCCTGAACCGTCGGCCTGAAGGCAAAACCTCGAAATCTGGGTTCAGATTGTGTGTTGAGTCGTTCAGAGTCTTCTGTGCCTCCCTGAGCACAGAGTTTCCATATAAAGACTGAAGATAGTGATGTTCTTTTTTCCCTATGATCTTCATGGCTGTTTGAATAAGACGTGCAGGCTTAGACTTGAACTGTGCTGATAGGTTACCGGACCATACTCGTATGCCATATCAAATTACACTCTCTACAATCTAAAAAAAACAGTCTTAAAATGTGTTAAGGAATGGCCAGAGTGTCTCTATTTTAGACTCTTTAGTCTATGTGGTGTCTTTAACAAAAGAAACCAAAGTTGTTGAATATTGTTTGTGTTTAAGCAGTTGTACAAGAGTTTTGGCCAAATGAAATTGTCTCGGATAGAAATAGTCTCATCAAGAATTGAACTGAGAAAATCACAAATTTGTACCAGGGTTTGTTTTATTGATCCACCACATGATTAGGCTCTTTCTGATAAGATGTGCTTAAATTATAGAACACAGGAGGGAATCGCTGAGGAACTGAAAAGACCTAAAAACTCTGATATAGAAGGTTGTGTATGACTGTTAAGTTGTTGCATTGCATGGTTAAACATGATGTGTATTAAAAGGGTCGACATTACAAGCTGTAGCTTCAGCCAAAACCTGTTTCAACTGTCTTTAAGCTGTGTTTCAGCTGTGATGTCATCATTAATTGACTGTGTTTGAGTTTTGGACAGTTGGGTTGGACGAAATGGGACTGTTGAAGATGTCATAGAGTGTCAAGCCATTTTGAAAGGTTTTGTGGTACAGAGTGAGCAGAGAGGCCTACACACAGGCAGGGTCTAAAATAAGCCTGTGCAGCAGTTCCCCCCAACTCCTTTGCATGTGGTCATGTGGTCATGAGCGACACTGAACTGAGCCTGGACGGCAAAACTGAAGTTGCTTCAGGGCATCAGGTCTGTGAGGAAGCCATAGGTGGGTCGTGTGGACAAGCCTGGCGTGACACAAAGACAGAGGACTTGATTCAATGCTCGCTATAGGCTAAGTGAAGGGAAGTGATGAAGCAACCCAACTTTGTGTGTGTGTGAGACTGCATTCAGTATTAATTGTTAATCTGTGACTAAGGGATGCTCTTTTTCTCCCAGCGGCTGGGACAGTGTTTAGAGGTTTGGCAATTGCGTCATTATCGAACCAAGGTATATGACTCTGGGACAAGGAGAAACATCGCAGCAAGGGACATTGTTCGTCATCATGGGACACTTTTCATCTAGTTATTTTACACCAAGTGTTTTATAATACATGCAGCCTCATGTTTGAGAATGTCTTAATGTAAGAAGAGTCTAGGATTTTTGGGTTGTCAAAAGGGCATGTCATGTTTACCTTTTTGGAATGTTTTGAAAGAGGTTTAATTTTACCTCAGATGGAGTGTTTTTGTTGCAATGTAATGATGATTGAGTGTTTAGGTGCTTTTGTTTCAAAGACAATGTACTGAGTTTGGGGTCTTTTGAGTTCTGATACGTACAAAGGATTATCAAATGATAAAAGGAGGCAATGTGAGAGAAAATTGAATATTAGGTTATTGTTTGATGTATTTCTTGTATATATCTTACATGTTACAAATAGTGTTCTTAAGTTACGTTTGGTGTTACATACCCACCTGTTCCACCTGTTTTTTGTCTATTCTAAACATAGTTCCTTGCTCTGTAAAATGAGACAGTTGTGTGATTAACAGTTAGTCTATTTTGTTGTACTTTTTTGACTGAGCCAGTGGTAAGACAAATCATAGTTAATGTGGATTTCTATGTGTCAATCTGATAAGCCTTTAGAGGACAGTGTTTGTTTTCAATTGAATGCGATGTAATGTCATTGTCATTCCGCATACATGTTGGTGAAGAAATCCTACTCCTAGGCTTGTTGAACTCTTGAACTTGTTTCTATCTGAGGGTTATTGACTGATCATCGTATGATCATACTTATTCGTAAGAAGGTGTAACAGTTTGTGGAAGAATTCATTTAGGGACCTGACTGTTTTTAGCTTAGCTTCTGGAGAGGTATAAAGCTGTCTGGTTTGTGTTCACAATCTTTAGGGAAAGGGCCAGCTGTACAACATGTGTTCTCTCCAAAAATACAAAAAGATCCAAAAGATAATTGTATTTTTGTTTTGCGTTTTTGTATTTGGACATTTGTATAGTTGTTATTGGTAGTGTGATGGATTGTACAGTGTCTACAACAGCTTCAACAAGTACCAATGTTTAATGCTTTCTTTATGTCTTTGTGTGTTTTTGAGTGAGCCATGCAAAAATTTCCACTACACTCCACATTCACAATAAGGTGGTGAGCATCACACCAATCCACAAACTGTTTGGTTTTGGAGTGGTAAAGTGATGTGTCTTGATCTCTGAGTAATAAGCCAAGAATGGCTGTGTCATCGGAGAATTTCACAATGTAATTTTGGGGAGTTTTGCTCACACACCCTTTGGGAGGCACCTGTGCTAATAGATTTAGGATCAGATAATGCCTTATTTATCTTTACATGTTGGACTCTGTTAGTAAGAAAAGAAAAATACCTTTTTATAATAAAAATAATGTACATTCATCTGTTTCAATGTGTCCAGTAATAAATAAGGCTGAAGAGTATTAAAAGCTGAACTAAAATCAATGAAAGTAAACATGCATATACTTCAGTGTACTGCAAGTGTCTAAGGACTACTAACTGCATCATCAGTGCTTGTTTCTTGTCTATAAGCAAGCCGCCAAGGGTTTAACTCTGGGTTTACTGAGGCGGCAACCTCCGGGGCTGAAAAATGAAGCCAATGCAGAAGTGCCAAAAACCTGCATTCTATCTAATGGCCAGCAGGGGGCAACTCCACTGGCTGCAAAAAGAAGTCGGATTGTATGAAAGTCTATGAGAAAATTACCCCACTTCTCTCTAGATTTATTACTTCAGTAAACTGTTTCTTAATGACTTTATGGTCTCAATCACTAGTTTCATGTCTTCTTCAATACAGCATGATGTTCATTTCGTAAATTATGGTCCCATTTAATTTAAATTTGATGATACAGCAGGGTATGCTGTGGGGCGTGGCTACGTTGTGATTGACAAGTCGCTACCACAGCGATAACATTGCTTACATAATGTAACCATTGCGTATGGCGTAGCTGCTGCTATTTCACAGTGTGTTTTCAGTTCACTGAAGTTAATTGTAACATTGTGGTCGCCTAAAAACAGTCTAGCGTTTGGTTGTAATAAAAGACCCATCAATGAGTTGGATGATCAGTGTTTCTGGTGAGTACATTTTGTTTTAACGGTTTTAGGCCTGTTTTTCGCCAGCAAAAATTAGCATTAGCATTAGTGTAATCACTGTTAACCATAGATTGTAAATGCACCATGCTAACCACGCTAGCAGCTAGCGCTATGGTCAGCCCCACCCTCTCGTCCAAATATGGTCACTTCTGGCTCCAAAAAATCAAACATGGCGATGGCCAAATCCAAGATGGCGATGGTCAAATTGCTACACTCGAGGCTTCAAAACGGCAGTTTGCAAACCAGTGGGTGACGTCACAGTGACTACGTCCATATTTTTTACAGTCTATGGGTTTACCTCAGTTGTCAGTCAAGACACAATATATTTCTCGAAACATTTCATCACAATTGAGGTCAATGCTGCAGGCCTATAATCATTGTTCTCACCTGGGAAAGACTTTGGAACTGGAGTGATAACAGTTTTTTCCATAGTGCAGGAACAGCGTGCGTGTCCAGTGAGTGCTGAAGGAGTGGACACCAAACTGGAGTAAGCTCCTCTGTACACATTTTTAAGAGGCAGGCAGAAATCCCATCTGGTCCACTGGATTTCTTAGTGCATTACTGACAAAACAGTGACTGCACCTTATAGCTATCCACCTCAGGCCTTATGCTTGAGTCGTCCTTGTGAGAGTCTAAATCAGTATTGCACTGATTGGAAAAATCATTGGTTTGATCAGTTCATTAGCTTTCTATAAGTCATCAGTAGTAGAAATATCCTCTACTTGGTTCCGTATTGGTGACAGCATTCATTGAATCCCAAAGTTTTTTAGGGTTCATAGTGGTAGAATGCTGTTCAATAACGTCCTTTTGTTGTCTCCTGGCCTCCTTGAACAGCTGATTAAGTTTCTTTTGTAAAGTGTTCAGCTCAACCCGGTCCTTATTTCTAAATGCTGTCTTTTTCCTATTGATGCAGTTCTTTAGTTATATATGGTTTATTGCTTGGGTACACAATTATTTTCTTTTTAGTGAGTACATTGTCCACACAGAAATTAATATAGCCCGTTATTGTCTCTGTTGCCACATCAACGGCAACGTCAACCCCCTCAGTTTTTCTTTGAGTGCATCCCAATACCCTTAAATTGCATCCACATTTCCATCACTTGCATATTTTCCTTGTGTCTTGGTCCCTTCCACTAAAGATGCAAGTAAAAGATGTGAAGAGAGAGGAAATGAGGGAATATGTTTTTAGAGAAATGAGACGTCCTTTCTTCTGAAGCGTCACGTCTGTTTCTGATGACGGCAGCAGCTGACCACAGCTGGATCAGCTGTCAGTTGGCTTTAACAGCTGAGGAGACTTTTAATGGAGTTTGTGTCTGCAGACATGTGCACTGTGCTAATACTAATAAAGTGCACAGTTATCACTGCCAGAACAGCTGTTTTCTCTCTGCAGCCTGTTACCTGTTTGACAAACACCTGCACATAATCAAGAACCTGCATTCTGTATTTATACTGTGTCCTGCTCAGAGGCATAGGGACCATTTCAACTGGCAGAATGCATTTATATTGTGTAATAATTACTTGCGTCTATATTTATTGATATTCTGATTGTGAATTCATTATTTAATAACCCAGGATCTGGTTAAGGTGTCTTTTGAATACTGGAAATTATTTATTAGGCCAAATGTTTCAGGGAAAATGGAAATTATGTAACTCATATAAAACCTGACACTCAGGAATTTTCAGCCTCACATGCGACTGAATGGAAATGATGATAAATGATGTAAAATATGAATGTGTTTAAAAAGTGTTTCTTGCTGACAGACAGACTCTCCCTGACTTTAATTTTACCCATAATAAAAGTTAATGGGGGAAATAGCAGATCATGAAAAGAAGAAAACTTTCTAATAAATGAAGAAAGTTCTCTACGGTTCTTTTGTTGATCAGACCTAAAATTAACTCTGATTTTTCGCTAGACGGTGAATTAGAAAACAAAATATAAGACTTGGGAGTGATAAACTTGAGTTTAATCTGTTATTTGTTAGTCCAGTCAGTTATGTTGTGATATATCAGATGAGTCTGATCAGCAGCAGCGTCCAATCAATAAGTGATATCCAATAAGGTTGCAGCTGGTAAAAGACTTCCGTGAAGGCTGCTCTCATATGTCCTTGCTCATGGCTCCTCAGAGATCCCTCCTCGCTCCTCAGAGCAGAAATAAGTGCTTTGGGACGGCCTTCAAGATGGCAGATTGGAACGACATCCAGGTCAAGCAAGGATCAATGAGCGGGGAACGATCAAGTAAGCAGTGGCGTATACAGGACATTTTGACTGGGGTGGCCAAGATGGGACACAGAGCTAGTGTGGGGTGGTCATGGCATAGCGAACCTTAATGAATGGCAGGTGATTATAATGTGTAAATACAGATGTTCAACGCATCACATTGCTTTAATCTATGCACAGATAAATCATAACTGAATGAAAACTCATTTTAGCATCCATTGTAATGTTTGTACTCAAGGCCAGGTTGTTGTTTTTACATTTTATAATACAGCATTAAACTAAAGGTGCCATGCTGACCACCACCAACAAGTACATTTAATATTACAAGCTAGAACAGCACTAACATGCAGCTACCATTCTATTTCTTTTTTCTGTTCCATGTACATCACATTTTCCATTTCCACCTATCACAGTCTCTGGGAAGCAGTGGCTATTTAAACATGTCTATTTTCAGTAATTCTGTTCAGGAAAGGCATCACATTTTTTAAGAGTCATTTCCCTGTAGTGGAGTAAATATTTTATATGTTACAGATTCAGAATGAAGCTTTGGGTTCAAACTGGTGCAACACATTTATTCACAGGGGTTACCTGTGCAAAGTATATTTAAAAAAGGTGTCAGCAGTGTTATTCATATCACTGTGGCATTAACTCAGCTTGCATCAGCTCTACTATCTCTGAACTGTGAACTTTACTGTAACAGTTTTAACTAACAATCCTGCTTTAATGGTCTCAATGGACCTCACTTACTTAAAACATCCTGTACACAATGCTACAAATACCTACGTGTGTAAATTTCACCATAACATTTCTACCAATACAGAATTGAGCATACACAATCATAAACATATTTTCACTTGCACGAGTAAAACTCTTTTATGTTCCATAGACTGCTCTTACTCAGATTAATTAATGGAAAACATCACATTACACCTTTAAATGTGTTCACTGAATGACCTTGACAGTCTAACAATAGCGGGAAATACAATAAACCTCATTTTCCAGCCTGCATCTTTACAGGCTCACAGGTTTAACTTGGCTGGCTAACTGCCTGTATTAAAGCAATAATCTCACTCTTATACACTCTGAACACAAATAAAATTACTTTCAAAATTACTGACACAGTAAAACACTATTAAACAAAACTGCTGTGGTGGGTGTACATTTCACAGATTTTGTTGCATCAAACTTGCCATTAATAGTATCTATTAACACAAGTTAGACTGTGATTTACATATTCTAATCGCTAATGTGAATCGTTAGCATGAAATTCTATATCAGCTATATATCAGCTGATCAGCTGTCATTGACCAGCATTTGCCCCCACTTTATTGTGTTGATGAACTTGACCAACAACCTGTCAGATCTGGGGTGGCCAATGAGATTTCAGGGGTGGCTGTGGTTACCCCCTAAAATCGCCATTGCAAATAAGGGAATAGAGATGTACCTTATGTCATATTTTCACCACACAGTCACTGTTTTAACCTGTGGCTTGCTGCATTTGAGCATGTTTTTTATGTGGGAATTAAGTGTTGTGGTGGGAGTTAGCCAGGGGAGTTTTGGATCTGGCAACATAAGCATTTTTGATGTTTCTGTAGCACTTATCTAGAGTTCTATTGTCCTGTGTATAGTGGGGTTGCAGTGCATAAACCCCTCATTACAAAGATTAATGTACACTTGAGAGTACAGTGGTGCTAAAGCCACTGAAGGCACTGATCTACAGAGATGTGGAAAAAAGTGATATGGTCAGATAAGTCATCCTTCACCTTATTCTCAACATGTGGGCGAGTGCATGTGTGGCGGCAAGAGAATGGTACAGGTCTGAATGCTTGACCCGTACAGTGAGGGGATCTGGTGGCTCTGTTATGCTGTGGGGGGCATTTTACTGGCATGGTTTGGGTCCACTTGTCCCCTTAGAGGGAAGGGTCACTGCAAATCAATCCAAAGTTGTTCTGAATGATCACCTTTATCCTATGATGAAACATTTCTATCCTCATGGGAATGGTCTCTTCCAGGATGACAATGGCCCAATCCATAGGGCATGAGGGGTCACTGAATGGTTTGATGAGTATGAAAATGATGTGAATCATATGCTATGGCCTTTGTAGTCACCAGATCTCAACCCAATTGAACACCTATAGGAGATTTTGGACCGACACGTTAGACAGCACTCTCCACCACCATCATCAAAACACCAAATGAGGGAATATCTTTTGGAAGAATGGTGTTCATCCCTCCAGTAGAGTTCAGAGACTTGTAGAATCAATGCCAAGATGCACTGAAGCTGTTCTGGCAGCATGTGGTGGCCCAACACCTTAATAACATTAACTGTATGTTGGTTTTTCCATTAATTCTGTCTGTATATTTTCTATTATTTTTCAAAGTTGGTGGTCATGTGTGTTTTGTGTGGGTGGGAGGTCTTACTTCTCTCTTTGCAGAGCCTCCTTCTGCCAATCTCCTTAAAGAACCAAGTGAATTTAGTGAACCTAGAAAACTGAGTGAACCTGTACTTGTACTGGACTATAAGATATTGGGTCTAAGATATTTTAGAGAACCCCAGATTTAGATACTGTTTATACCATACCCAAGATCAGCAGCATAAATTCCCTACCACAAAGTGAAGGTTACACACAGGTTGCATCACCAACACCAAGTATTAGGTGTCCTGCTAATAGATGGATGGTTTAATAACAAAGTCTTCCAGCTCTGTCGGGTCACAAAGCTCCTGTTTCATTCTCAGAGGAATGATGGGGATTAATAAGAGTCATAAATAAGCGAGCCTTTGCCACGAGGAGGAGTGTTGAAAATGAGTAGTCTGACCGCTACTGGATGTCATATATTTTGCTCACAGAGTCAAAACTGACAGTTGAAAAATGTTTTTAATCAGTTTTAGGCAAGCACTGAAAAAGGCAGTGTTGGTTCTGCTATTGCACTTTACGGAAAAAGCAATCAATCTCACGGCTGAAAATGAATCTCAAAATCTACTGAATGGAGCAATGATCCATTGGCAACAAACACAAAGTAGACCTTTTCCATTCATTCAGTGTTATCTCTGAAATATTTTCCACCTGGTTTATTGTGGTGCTGACCCACTTATTCTACTTTTTCCTTTTCATCACAGTTTATTTAACACAGAGGGACCATAATGTGTGTTCAAACAACATAAAGTTTGAGCAGCACAGTTGGTTTTTGGAATGAAAATGAAAGTCTATTGCTTGTGAAAGATTTTATCTGAATGTAGCAACATTAGGAGCAAAGTCTAAATGTCCCAAAAATTGGAATGATACTCAGGTACAAATGATCCATAATATACTAATGATAATTGGTTTGCAAATCTCCACTGAAATGTTTCCAAATCTAACACAGCAGATGTGAATCCGATGTCAAGTCAATGTCAAATCCTATTTAGATACTTATGACCAGTGTATTTATATGCTACTCATAGCTGATGGTCCTGTCTATCTTGCCTGCATGCTTATGGCCAGTGAACTGTTATTTTCTCCCTCTTTCCCTCTCACCTGCCTCTGTCCACAATCTGTTGTTTTGACATTTCGACCGATTTTTAACAGTTGCTGTTCCAACTGGCTTAACCAACCTGTGTCTGCTACTCAAATCTTCCATTAGGTTGATTAAGTAGATCTGGATCACGTGTAGAAGCTTTTGCTAGAAAAGAACGTGGCAGCAGGGGAGAATATGATATGATTCATGTTTTTGGATTGCTGTGGTTTCCATAGCACCTTTATTCAATCTCTCACAGTTCCTGAGCAAATATTGGGTCTTTTATTCTTTGTCTGTATACATACAAAACTTACACAGTAACGTTTAATGAATTTTGGTGAATACCAAAAGGGTGTAATAAAAAACCAGTATGAAGTTTCAAAAACACAAATAAACAAAAATTAGCTGTCAGAAGCCATTACATAATGAAATAAAAATCTCACAATTGAAAATTAACAGACCTATACACACCTTGAGTGCCCATTCTTACAGTTTTCAGTTTGTGCTTTGGTCCAATGTCACTGGTTTGATTGTGTGTGCATTTTGATGAGATAAATAACACTGGGTAAGGACCTGTCTCTGGGATACTTGGGAATAGTACAAAGGACACTTTCTGACAAGAGTTAAACTAACCAGGAGCACACATGCTTCTTTTTCCCTCATATACAGATTGCTTTTTTATAAAAAGTGCATTGTAATGATATACAATGAGTTGTTTAAAAGTACTATATTCTCTTCCTGTGAAGCTGTAATAAATTCGTTAGTGGTGTCTTTTTGTTGTGGCAGGCAAAAGTCTGTTTGTACAGGCAGGGTCAGTGAAGGTGAGAGCCTGCAGCAGGATGCAGAAGGGTTGCCCTTGGTAACAATGTCGCCTCCTCCCCTGTGTTACCATTTCCCAGGGATGGGCACCCCGCATTCATACCACCCCACGAAAGGATGGGGTGTACGCCGGCCAATAACTCCAAATGAAACAGGCTCCTGTCTGTAGGCACGATAAAACCCTGTGACAGAAAAAAATAAAAATGCTATCATGTACCAGAACACTTGAAAGCAGTAAAGAGTGAGTATGTCAGGATACTGTCAGCATTTAGCACCTGCTTGCAATCATTTAGTTATTTGCTTGACTTTATGACAATTCTGAGGTCTCACATTATAAATGTTAAGACTTGCAATCTACCATATCTTTCTGATCATCAACAAATCCAATGAAAAGACCAAAATCAACTATGAATTTTATTATAAATACTCAACAAATGCACTATTTACTCCTTATCAAGTAACGTTGCTGAACAGTGAGCTGTGAAAAAGTGAAACTATACATTTGTGACCCATTTTAAGATTTATGTCTTCAGTAGAAACTTATGATCGCTGGGCTGAAGGCCATAGACAGAGTTCGGAGGTCGTAAAGTGTTAAAAGATGGACTAACACTTTTTTTGTTTTGGTCTTTTCATGCGATTTGTTAAGAGTAAAAGAAATGTAAAAAACACCAACCATATGCTTTTGATATACAGTATGTCAAAACAGAGTACTGCTTCAATTTTATATACTCTCCCTAGGTGAATTCTGGGATATCTGGGACCAATTGGACATTTTCAAAGTCGGCAAAGACTAAGCAAATTGAAAGCTGTGAAAAGAAAGATATTGTGAATTTGGTCATTTCTTGCATTCAAAAAGATGCTGTTTAATAGCTGACTCCCAAGTCTCTGATGTCAAACTTTCCTTGAACATACCAACAAACAAAAGGGTTTCAAAACAAAAAGACAAAGCCATGTATGATCTGCCAGTAAATGTCCTGTGATAGATTACTTATCTCAAGAAAGTTTCAAGCATTTTCATAATGTGCTGATTTGACCTGAAACCAGTAATTGCCAGGAATTTACAACTTCAATCTAAGAAGTTATGGTATAATTAGAAAAATGGTCTGCACAAATGAAAAGCATGTGTGAATTGGTTCTAAAACATGCAAAACCACTGGTAGGTCCTTTTAGCTAGTGTTCATTAAAATATTATTTTGCATCTGTATTCTGCATAGATAAGATCGATGCAGCTGGTTAACTACCGAGCCAGAGAGCCAGATCACTTGGAAAAAATGATAATGATAGATCAGGTTTAAATATGATGGCCACAAATGCACCGTATGTGTGCAATCTGTTGTTGTTTACCTTGTGCTGAAGGCATATTATTTGAGAGGAAGGACGGGCCTGTCCTTCCATCCCTGTAGGAGTCCACAAACTGGCAATGATCCTCCCCCTGTCCAAATGTGTCTCCTATACTGTAAAAGGGCTCTGTGGAGGGAAGAGGGGTAAGTGGGCATTATAATTAAGGAATATTAAACTACAAAACATCCAGTGCAGGGGTGGAGGGAGACACACAGATTTTGGCAGATGCCACTGAAAGCAGCGCTGATCGCTACTGATTAAACCTAGAGGTAATGTGATGTTTTACCTCTAAGACCGTCTCCCATGAATATCTTGTATCGCAGAGAGTTACACAAAACCACGCCGACAAACTTCCTGTACCATGTCCGCTTGACATACTGGCTGCCCTTACAGGAACTGTGCATCGGGTTATACTTGAAGGTATAGGGGATCCAGATAGGCTCTCCACCTGAGGAGCAGGGTGAAACAGAAGAGGAGATGTATCATGAAAGAGTGACTGAAATCAATTTTGTAAGAAATGTAATGCAAGGTTTTCAATTAGTATATTATTATCAAAGACAGTAAGTGTATTTCCATCCACCTATTTGTATTTGCATTTTCAATCTGTGTATAAAGAACGGAGTGGAATTTGAGCCGAATTATCACAAAAAAGTTTTTACTTGCAGCTGAGGTGGAAAAGTTGGTGTGTCGATAAAAAAATAAATGTAACAAAGTGAAAATGAAACAGACTTAGCAAATAAATCATGACATAAATAGTGATTTAAGATTCACTCAAGCTTCCACTCCACAGAAGAGAGGAAAAATGATGGCAGATGAAAACATCAGATCTATGTGTGGACAGATCATAATGCTCGTCAAATTAATTTATAAAACAAACAAAAATGCCATATGTTTTCTATTGTTTGAGGTTTGACTGATGCTCTTTTAATGACATCATCTAGTTATGCCAGATTCTCCTGCCATAGTTTAATGGGACCGGACTGGAGAATTAGCAGCATCGACTGTTTATCTTGATGCACCCAACCCCTGATGTCAGCATACCAGTATTGAATGAACAATGATTTGCTTTTTCTTTTGCAGATCTTCTGGAAATTTGTTTGTGCTTAAAGTTGGAACCACATTTGGATGGAAACTTGATGGTTACTATCTTGGTTTGATATGATATATCTAGTTCCTAAGGTAGCCAGAGGGCACAGAGAGTAGAAAACACAGATTTAATTTTTTTAATATATAAAGATGCAGCCAAATGCAATTTACATCTTGTAACATAGGGAGGAATCCGGGAAAATAACAGAGGAGGTTATACTGTGTGTATAAAGGTATGATCGTTTTTTGTTTTTTTTGGGTCTTATTTGTATTTTGTATGCAGTTTCAGTGACTGTGCGTTAGTTGGTGTCAGATTACAATAGCCACATACGGTAAACTAACGAACAAATGAACAAAACAGATCGACTCAACAAATCAGCTAATTGAAATACAACTTCACTGCTCCGCCTGAACTAGCACTATGATATCAACTAACGATATCAACAGCAATCAGTGTTTACCAGTGTGTGCTGTCTAAGTCATTCAGCGGGATGTCTTTGCTCTTTGCATGTTTTTGAACAGAATGTGCAGGCTTGATGACTTTAAAGTAGAGATGTGCAGTCAAGTGTATGGACTTACCAGGTGGTCTTTCAATGAGAAGAGGATCATCTGAAAGAAAGAATGCGATCATTTCACAAGGGAGGAAAAGCACACAGACAGACAAGTCTGATGTATTCACCTGATTATGGGAATGTAAGATTCAAAATCCTCATAATGCAGTGTACATCTGGTAGCCTGCTTCCACTTCAAGGATGGTTTTATGTTTAGATATCTTGCATTGTAATAAAATGAACATCACTGTGACATTTTTGTGAAGCGCTTGTATATTGCACGAATTTTTTGTATAGAAGAGAAAGAAAATCTCGAGCCAGTTTGATTGAGGTTTGAACTCTAATTAATGGGGCGTCTCAAAGTTTATCTTTGCAGGCACATGATACACACCTGATTCGGTGACATAGGTGAGTGTATCGCTGACTGGTCCCAAACCAAACACATTCTTGGCCTGGACTTTGAAGTAGTACCTGAATGAAAACAAACCATGAAGTAGGTATTTAATGAGAGATTTAGTAGTTGAGTTTAATAGAAGTGTCATTCTGCCACTGTTGTTGTGACTGGGTGAAGGTTAAAAAAAAAAATGTTAATGACCGTAGCAGAAGACTGGGCAGGCTTTAGTCAGGCTGATTTAAGAGTAGTCTGTTTCATACTCATATGAATCCAAAGTGAGCGCAGCACAATAAAATGGTTATTTGGCTCATGTTGAAGGGATACGGAGAGTGAAGGAGAGGCTTAAAAGAGACATCTAGACAAGTGGAGATTAACAGATAGGAGGAGAGGATAAGAATGAAAGACAGAAAATAGGAGGGATGTGGAAAAAGTAAATCACAGGGATAGATGTATGTTGAAGAGTGGATGAATTGGAGGAGGTTAAAAGAGAGGAAGGAAATCTCTTTATTATATGACAAGCTTTCTCAAAAAAGAGCAGAGCAGAGTCGTGCAGTGAGCTCAGTTTGTCTTCGGGTGGTGGAGGAATAATAAAATCCTACTGGATTAATAACAACACCGCCAGTGACAACTTTGTGAGTTTGCAAACTTTTCCACAGTGGATGGCAGATGTGTTTGCGTGAGCGTGTATTCTATTCATGCAGGATTGTGTGCGTATGTGCTCTCCTCCACTCTGCAAGGTCACACACAGTAAGTTCATGGTCTGTCAGATTGTAGCCAGAAACTTTCACCACGGACAGCCACGAGGCCTGGATCCAATCACCGCAGCCACGTGACAACAGTGACCAAAATACATAGAAAGAGAGAAAAAAGCAAAGCGGCTGCAGAGAGGTGATGTAATGAAAGAAGAAATCCGAGAGGGTAGAAATAAATGAGACAGAGAATAGACTTCAAAACATTACATCAAGACTAGCTAGCCATGTGAGACTTTCAATACAGAAATCTCCCCGCTTCATCCAGAGCACCACTCTTTGTGTCCTCTCATCAGATGAAAAGTTACAGTATGTTGCAACAGCACACGCTGCAGGCCAAATTAAGCCTGATGACATTACATGCTACTTAGTATTAATGACAGTTCAGCCACAAAAAATAGTGAACTTAGATGTATTGTAAAGACATTAAATGACACTGATGTGTGTTTGAAATATATGTTTTTATCTTATACATAACCTTTATTCAATTAGAGATCAAGATCTCTTTTGTAAGGCAGACCTGAGTACAGCATAAGAAATAGGTACTACTAGAGGGAAGACTAGGGCTGCAACTAACGGTTATTTCCATTATCGATTAATCTGCTGATTATTTTCTTGATTTATCTACTAATTGTTTGGTCTATAAAGCACTAACAGTGAAAATATCCATCACAATTTCCTGGAGCCCAAGGTGACATCACCAGATGTTTTGTTTTGTTCTACCAAGAGTCAAAAATTTTATGTAATGTAAGACAAGGAAAACAGCAAATTCTCACATTTGAGAATTTGGCATTTTTGCTTAAAAAATGATTTAAATGATGATTGATTTTCTGTCAATTGGCTACTCTGATTAATCAATTAATGGTTGCAGCTCTAGAAAAAACACACAACAAACATAACCAGTCACACACAAGCATGTATAGACATCCCTATTTTAAAGTTGAGAAGACGTGTGATATAATGATGCAGCTTTAGCAGGATACATATACAGATATGACTAAATCTTATGAGCAGAACCACATGTGAATCCATGGAAAGAAGTCCACATGTGAATGTGTACATATGTGGGTGTGTGTGTGTATGTGTGTTCAGTACTATAGTAGCTCAGCGGTTCTGGCCACCAGAAGGAGCCTCGAGCACGGGAAATGCCAACACTGTCCCATAATCCATCCCACGATCGACTTTAACCACGAGACACGCGCTATCTTGGAAACAAAGTGCTTGCCAGGGAGGGAAAGCCTCTTCGCAGACTCTTGGAAAACTTAGCAGCTGCATGCAACTCTGCTGTTTGTGTTCAGAAGCAGGTGTTTGGTTTTCTACAGTTAGCGATGAGACGCCTATCATAAGATCTCAAACAGATCTGCGCTTCCATCGGGTGTTCCTGATGAACTCACACGTCTGAAATTACCGTATCTGTTTTTACATGTTTAAATCACCACATAATGGTTGGATTACTTGCTAAAAAAGAATATATATCTTTACTTGGATTACCATGTGGGGAGTGACCACCTTAGGACTTTGTTGGCTATGGGTCACAAAGATGTGATTTACTTTGCTCTGAGGGCGTCTCAGACAAGCATGAGTATAAGCATCCAACAGTTTTCTTACCCTTATACTGTTGAGATCAGTGTCAGCCAGGTTTTGACATCCAATTGGCAACATTCGCATAAACACAGAACAGACACATATACATGCATATATGAACTCATACACAAACATGCAGACAATATGCATGTATTGTGCGTTATATGGTGATGGGATAATGGTATAAATAATCCCCAGCAGGAGTAAACACCCTAAAGCACCTGCAACTGAGGCAGCAACCTCATCACAAACATTACACACAGGTCAGGGTAGAAGAATCTGGCAACCAAGCAAATCCTCGTCCAGGTTCTTGTTTTCTATGACTCCCATGTGTCAGATGATACTGTGAATCACTGAAGCATTCTGCATGTGCACGCATAAACAACTCACCAATTGTATGCATTAGTATGCAATGCATACAATGATATAAACACATGTGTTACCTAGAGTTGGGTTTGAGATTCTCAACAGCCAGGTGTGTCCCGCTGGAAGGGTTAGTGGACCATCTGTTGTTGAGCACATCATCATATGAAGCACTGTGGACCATGTAGCCTGCAGGGAACAATACAAAATGAGGGACAGAGCTTACTAGTTGTTAGGGAAAAAAATGGAAATCTGATGTACTGGAGCACCTGCAAAGTTAGAAAAATATTTAGAAATGTATTTAAGTGAAAGAAAACAATACACAAAGGTTCATTGTTAAATGCAGTATCTCTAAAATGTAGACCTTCTACTGCTGAATAGCAAACAAAAATGTTTTGCTGTGCCAATATTGGACTTAAATGATCAATGACATTTTAGTTTGAATCATGTGCTGTTGATTATTTTGTGAGAGAAGCTGCTCTCCTGGCATATTCTGTAGCTTATGTTGACCATGCTCCAACCGGTCTGTCTCCTCGTCTGTTTTCTTCTACTTCTCAGTCACGCAGACTAATCCTTAAAATCCGGTAAGCAACTTGAGGTCACGCGCCCCTCGATCATTCACGTTAAAAGTATGGAAACCAGCACTGCCGCACATCACACTACCAACTGTTTCTGTTGGACTTTTGAGGGGTTTCTATTTTTATTGGAGTCACACCAACACAGCTGGCTGCTGACAGGGGGAAAGGGAAATACTAGCTACTTTGTTTTTCTTCTTTCCGTTTTTCATTCTTTCTCCATTCTACATTGTTAAACTGAAGTTTGAAAGTATTCATTTAAGTATTTAACTTGTTGCTTTTGCCTTCAGTTTTCTATTTTTCCCTACTTTAGGTAGAAGTTAATTCAAATGTTTCACAAGAAATTTTGGCCTAGAACATTTACATTACTCAGTGATTAATGTGTGCATTTTTGGCCCAAACCTTTAAGCAAAAGATCGGTAATGCATCAGAGTAAATAGAACCAGAAGCTGGTTTCAGGTAAGAACCCACAACATCTCTTGGGCCGACGTGCTAACAGCTGTTTCCATCCACTTGTTTTGAAAGCCGTGACCCATAACTCGTAAGGCATGGTTTTGCAAAAGCCCTGATAACTAAAACAGTGCCTTGTGATTGGATCTGCATGTGTGTGTCAGATAACGTCTGCTGTATTTACAGTAGTATATATTTGCAATACTATAATTTATTGGGAAATTCATATAAATTCACAGGAGAAGTTCATATAACTGAAAGTTCAGAGAGTTTTGGCTGACTTACTGTATCTGTGATATCATAGGTAATTGCACAGAAACAAGCTCCTCTCCTCTTAATATCTAACATCAAAATCACTAAACTTGAAGTAATTAGCCTCGGGAATGCAACATAGTATGTCAGATAAAACAAATTCCCAGAACAAAAGTATTTCAAATGGGAGAAAACAGTGATTGGGTGCCAAAATGTCCAGACAGATTAAGCTCTGTATTAAGCTGTATTACAGTAATACAGAAAGTGTCTAGATAGTGCATGAGCAGAGAAGAAACACCAAGGAGAACAGATGGAAAGACAGAGAAGAAGAAAACACCAATGACAGTACAGACCATCTATCTGTTTTACACATCAGAGCACAGACCAGTCCATAGCATGACCAGCAGCTTATGTTTGCTTGCCAAAGAAAACACACTGCCTCTCTTGCTGGCCAGACAGCTACCTCTGATAGTCCACCACGTCTCATGCAGCAGTCTTATCTTTACTCCTTTTTTTCCCCCCATTGTGTCACTTTCTAGGTCACAGGAATTTTGGCTTTCCCTGAGAAACTCTGCGGGAGCTGAGAAGCCCTAGTCCATGTATTCAACAGTCTGATTTTTCATGATTTACTTACAATAAACTGCTGGAGTGAGTTATTAAAATCTGAGTCAGGATGCTGGTAACATGATTAAAGTATCTGTTGAACCACAACAGATGAATCATTGATGAAATAGAATCACTGTATGTCATAGGTGGTTTCAGACTTCACAGTGAAGAGTGAACACATATATTTACTTTTATTTCACTTTTTATTTGCTTTTTTTGCCTTTCATTTTGGTGTATAGATAAACATATCAAATCACTTGCAGCTTTAAAGTGACACTTTGTCAAAAGAATTAGCACATTTTTATTATTACAAGTGCAAGATTTAATTCATAAGCAATAATATGGATCGATGCTCAATTAAATACACTCAGGGGTTTTGTTGCTGCCATTACTGAGTCAGTTTGTTGACTTTATGACTCTTCTATACTTGTGCTATTCTTATACTATGTTTCAGCATTCAGTATTATCTCATAAATGACACTTGTGGACACAGTAGCTACTACTGAGCAAAAGTTACATAGTCTCACTTTAAAGTCCAACTGAAATCTGAATTCTCTTCACTTTTTGTGTAGTAAATAGAAACTACTAATGATACTGCAGTTGTGCACATTTTTCTGTTTTTCAAAAGCGGATTAAACCTAGTAATCATTTCCACAAGACATTTTCATTCATGTTATTTCAACACCTGCCGAGTCATCAACAGCTCCTGCCTGCTGAGAGCTGTGTCTATCCAATGTGTTAAAAAGTTAGTTAGTGTTAGCTGTCTCTCTTTCATGGGTCCATTAATGGTCGTAGCAAATGAACAGACAGTCAAAACTCACTGCAAAAAGTAGTCCATTACAGACACCTAACAAGGTCAACTGGTTAACTGCCTGTGTGGATGTTGTAATTGAAGAGATCATGTAGGATGACCACTGCTCCACCCGGCTAAATCTTTGTAAGGTGCTGGAAGCATCAGTGAGTGCTAAGAGTGTCCGTTGTGACCAAATATTCATGCTCACTTAAGAACACTCTTTACTTCTTTTTCATAATTATAGTTTAGACCAGATAAGTGCACAAGTCAAAACAAACACTAAGGATGTATACCCACACAGATTTCTTAGCAAAAATTAATTTCAATTGCAGTTAGACTTACCTGACACCATATCGTCCTTCAGTGGACGGCCCCAGTCCAGGATAATAAATGAATGGCATCCCTCCATGGCAACCACAGTGAGGTTATGGGGCTTGTGTTTGGGAGGCTGCTTCTGATTGGCTACCAGGCTGTCCTTCTCTATCAGGTTTTCTAGGACGTCGACCTGAAGGTACTCCAGAGCCTCTGTCAGGGAGCAAGGAGCACCCGGGTCTTTCTGGATGTAGTTCACATAGGGAGCTGAGGGCAGGAAGAAGAGATGCAAAGGAATCTAGTAATTTATTTTAACTAAATGAATATAAGAAATATATCTTCTAATGTAGGGTTTTCATGTATATACATATTACTTTTTTTGTATTTATAACGCTCATTGATATCCTCAGGACAAATCAGGGTGCGTACAAGGAACACTTGTTTTTCCAGCTCCTATTCTGTCATTTTGAAATTATTTCTGGTTTGTTGTGACTCATTTTTTGGTGAAAGAGTCAGATATTAGCACAGTAGCATGATGTGATCATCTCCGTTTATCTAGTCTTTGCATTGTGTCCTCTCCTCTGCTCTCTTTCTTTTTTTCGTTTGCTTTCTGTGTCTCTGGGTATGACAGCTGGACCTACAGCTGTGAATACTTCTGATATCTCACAATTCCTAGTCTGACTGGGATTTGGAGGGAACCACTTGAGTCTGGAGTCACTCCCACCTCCCCAGATGATTGGCCCTTAGCGCAGGCCAAGAGTCTACCACGTGTCAGTATCTACACATCAACACACGGTCTGTTAGTCTGTATGTGTTTAAATCAACAAACTCCTACTGTATGTACACATGCTTTCATATGGCTTATGTATTACGCATTCATACACTGATAGACAAGATCTGTTGCCACAGTGAGCAGATTTATGTGTCTGTCTATACACAGCGTGCTTTTAAGGCTGCAATTCTATACAGCATCCACATGTTCAGGATCTTTGCCGGCTCTTGCACTCGGAAGATCCAGATGTTTTCCTTTGTTCATGTGTTCAGTTTTAAATTCTAAAAACACCTCCCTGAAGAGACTCATTGTCTTCCAAATCTAAAAACACTGACGAAAACTGGCGTGTGTGAGTCTGACATAGACCAAATATCACTGGGAAACAGCATCAGGACAGTTCACATGTTGTCAGCTCTAATATCAGTCTAGTCAGGCACAAATTAACATTCAAATAGTCTAAACATCCTGGTACTCATTTTCTTGTCCAATGTGGCAAATTCTATCCATCTGGAACTTACTGTAAAGCAGATTCACGCAACTGCTTAGAATTATTAGTTAATCATTTTTGTGCCATGTCCGCCTTGGGCTAGATTCATTCAGACCAAGCCTGGACAGATAAAGAGACAAAGGGGAAGTCTCTGTCAGACAGTTCATGTCAGTGGACTGGCAGGCTGCTGAACTGGACCTAAAATATATTAAACTAATAAATAGGAAAGCGGACGTCTCCACATTGAGCCAACAGACTCTTCTCTCTCTGATGAGGTCAGCAACCTTAACTTTTATGATTTCCACCGCTTTCTGCCGTTGCCTGTTTTTATCTCGGGGCTTTGGAGAGCGATAGCTTTCAGATGGCTTCCTGTGAGGTATGTGATCACGCGATAGTCATTGTTTACCAAGATAGATGGTGTCCAGAGTTAGCCATGTTATTGTTCCACTGTTGCCTCTGAAGCAGATAATAGTTATAGTTCTGACACTGCACTGATAAAGACACCGTCATAAATCTTCCAATTTATAAGGCTTCTAACATTAAGTGACAATGACAAGTTGCATTTATCCTGTCAA
This sequence comes from Thunnus maccoyii, assembly GCF_910596095.1. Lineage (NCBI taxonomy): Eukaryota > Metazoa > Chordata > Actinopteri > Scombriformes > Scombridae > Thunnus > Thunnus maccoyii. The sequence continues at coordinate 18,901,957 of NC_056549.1, read as the reverse complement.
TAAATTGTAGTGTAGCTTTTATTCAAGGTTTTATCTGCAAGGTTACTGGCTGTAGTCTCACATTAAAGCAAATGGGCACCTTTGCATCCAGAATGATAAGAGTTTATACCATTGCTAAGCAGAATCCTTTATTCTGATTGGCTGGAGCCTGAGCATCATTTCCTGATAACTGCATGGCTCGGAAGTAGCTGTCTCATCAGCATTCTAAATTAAAGAGGCAGTCCACCAGTTTTACATGTCAGATCAATTTACTAGCCATAGGGAATACTACTACTTAGCCTGTGAAAACAGTTGTACAGTTTTTTCCTGAGGCTCTGACAAAATTACTCATCGAACATCTGTTGTATATCTTGGCATGAGCTGCATTATGGGAAATGTAGGATCCAGTGTTTTTGGTAGTTGGCCCATCAGAGAGGCTAAAAATCAGGATATCTCGGCTTTCACTGTATTGATTTTTAACATTGTTTTTTATAACTGTCTTTTGAGAGTTCCCAAATTTTACGGAAGTGCGAAACTAAATGTACTAATGATACTAATTTCAGCGTTTACTAGCCTACAGATTCTCCACCACTTCTTATTGTAGTAGGTAAAGAAAGGTTCAAAAGTATGGCCGAAGCTTACATGCACTTTTAAGCCTTGGCTGCAGGTAATTGGCCATGCTATAAGTGGCACAATCCACGGCGACTTGTATAGTTAAAAAAATAACACGTGCTGTGGGAGAAACAATTTATCATTAATTGAGCGGCTGAAACCAGACAAAAAGCGGAGTAATAAAACAAAGTAATATTGAAAGGACCTTTGACATTATGTAGTTTTTAAAAGGTTGGAGTCAAGTCGACGCTGTTTTTATTTCTGTCAAGAGAATATTTTGGTCTGTTTATGCAACCAGATGAGGTGATAAGGTACGAGAGGCCAAAGTAAGCACATAAAAACAGTAAAAAGAAAGCAGGGGACTGAATTTACAGGGACCAAGAAGTCTGGAGACCCTGAGCAACTTTGTTATTGTGATCTAATTAAGGTTAGATGACACCAATTTGAATGAATCACTAGTACTGAGACATGCTTATTGATTTTTTCACACAGTAATACATATACTGACTTGTCACAAAACAATGGTGGAATGCTTTGATGTTTTTGGGTACCAAACTGTAGCAGTGATGGCACTGACTTTATGACATGGATGAGGGGAAATATGACTTACACAACAGGAAAGTGTTTGTACATGTTTCTTTTTTTCTAGGTCAATTGTTACTGTAAGGTCTGTGAGAGGGCCGTATGTTTATGAGGTATTGCTGAGAAAGTCAAGATGGAGGTCCAAATTTATTACTCCTCTGCAAAACCAAACATAACTCCCATTGACCGATCATTATTTATAATGCTGAGACAACTTTATCACACACTTACAAATGCCGACACAAAAAAACATGTGATACTGAGAAGACAAACATGCATGGTGAATCATGCTCTTTGGCTTTCTTAGCAAGAGACATATGCTTTTTCTTATGCCATCAGGTATGTGTCTCTTTCTGGCATGTAGACTAATCTCAGAAAAAACAACAGAAAAGTATAATCTCTTGCATTTTGGGAGAAGCATAAGAAGGGGGAAGGATGAATTTTCATGAATTAGATGAAAGTATGACTTAATGTATATACTGTATGAGGGGTGAAGTCCCTTTTTAAAAAGAGATCCATCATGCAGGAAGAGAATATAATATTAAACCTGCAATCTGAAATATAGTGCTGCACCGCAAACTCAAAGATAAACTCTGAAGGAGATTAAATTAAGTTGTTCAGCAGACAGAGGAGGAGAAGAGGATAGTGTATTGAACAAGTGGATACCGGATGTTTGTGCAAGTGTATACACGTACACTCAGTGACAAATACACACTTATTTTTGTCTGTGAGTACCTGTGAATCGCTTCTTCCCACTGAGGTCAAACTCAGATAAAGGTCCTTTGTTGTGCGGTCTGACATCAGTCACCGGAGCTGGGACCTCTGTGGTGGTGGTTGTTGTGGTAGTGGTGGTTGGCGGCAGGGTGGTCTGGACCAATAACTCATCTGGCAACAACACATGTATCAGTAAGCTTTTGATTTAAATAGATTTATAACCTCCTAACTCAATAACATGTTTCATTAATTGGCACCATGATCTGTGTGATGAGAGTGTCAAATAGAATTAATTAATTGTGGATACCTGTGTGAGATCACTTTGAAAAAGACCCTTTTTCTCTGAACCCCCAAAGCTTTATTCTTATGTAATGTTTTGCTACCCGTGTTTTCCATGTGAAGTGGAGGGTCTATGAAGACAACAAACATTTCTCAAGTCTCCAAGGCCGACAAATGTAAACTGATTCAGTGGGTGAAATACAATTAGTTCCTTTCTCTTTCATCGCTGTTTTTTCCCTGTGCTGCACCAGTGGACCTTGGCATTACATCATGGTCCACACACATGCAACCAGCTTTGAGTCATGGCAGGGTGTTAAGAAAATATTGCAATGCTCAATGTGACTTTTCTAGAGAAAAACCCAAAGAAAGAAAATATAAAATGCTGCTCACATGCAACAGATTTCTTCAAACATCCAAACACCTGTAGTGAAATTACAAAGGGCAAAGCCTTACATCAACCAAACACTACAGTTTTCCATTTAGCTAGTGTTTGGCTGAAGCCAGGGTTCATCCATTACATTACAAAGCAACTATAAGAGCGGCAAATACATTGCATTAAATCATAAGCCAAGGAATTCTCTGCAGCTTAGTAATGCAGTTCACGTGCAGTATGGGTCCAGATTTTGGAATAAAAGTGATTAAAAACAGCCCAGAATGGAAAATATCCAAAATCCCAGTGATGAACCAAGACCAAACCAAGCAAATGTACGAGAAGAGAAACAAAGAGAAGACCACAGGCAAGGCAAAGAGGAAGAGAGACAAAGACACAGGAACAGCTAGTGAACAGATGAACAGACAGATAAACAGGTGATGAACAAACAATCAACAAACAATGAGCATACAGTGCAGTTAAGTCCATTCAAGCCCAATGGCGGTAGGTTGGTCTGAAGCCATACTCAGCCAATACCTTTCTCAAGAGCTAAAGCATCACGCACCATGTTTACTGTAAACATGTGGCCCATTTCCATTCCTGAGGATTCCTCTGTCAGAGAAGCAGAACAAGCTCGAGCACTCTCACATGACAAACATTTCTGAGCTGACACGTACACCTACACATCCATATATACAAACCTGTACACATAGGTATAAGCACTACTACGCTATTACTAAGGCATTCAAGCAACCTTGACTGGAATTCACTAAGGGCCCTATTTTAACAGTGCAAGTGCAACGACAGGTGCAAGGTGGTAGGTCTTAGGTGCACAGACTGTGTGGGTGTCTCCATGCGCACGTGCTATTTTGGTTCATGTATGCGCAGCAGTGCAGTGTACAAAAAGGGCTGAGTGAAGCTGAATATGGATCAGGGACTGTGGTGATTATTAAATACTCTCTCAGCCAGTCACATCACTGCTCTCATAGCCCTGAAACAGCTGAGATCACAGTTAAACATGATAGCGACTAATCAACAAATGGAAAGCTTTTCTTCAGGAAATGTCTGGATGGTTCAGAGCATCACAACATGAACACACATCGCCACAAATCTGCAGCCAAAGATGGAGTAGTTGTTTTCATCAGTTAGTTACTATAATAATGATAGAAATAAAAAATAAAGAAATTGATTTGGTGAAGCCGTTTATATGATTATTATATCAGACCAATGCTATTTCAGCAATAATTCTAATGTATATCACCTCCTACATGGTCACATAGTTTAGTAATTATTGTTACACAACAGCATTTGCACCGCAATGTGTTTCAAGGATAAAACATGAGACGCTACTTTTGCTGAAAATAGAGTTGAAAAAAAGGCTGATGAGCCCCCCTAACCCGCCGTCTCCTTCATAAAAAAGCAGAATATCGAGTTATAACCAACCAGTCTGATGTGTGTAGAGGTGTGTGTGGTTATTCTATAGCAGCCTAGTGTCATCAGGTGGTTTAATGAAGGTAAACACAGTGAATGGTCGTGTGTAATGGCACTGTGCTCTGGAGCAGCACTTCTCAGCGGCTGCGGATTTATCAACATATCCTGCTGCCTTCAGATGCTGCAGGGATTTAATGAACTGAAGAAGAATCTTTTCATACGGTATAAAGCAGCTATGGACAACAGATACTGTAAGAACCTCCCACATTCATTTATAGATCACTGCAGACTGATTTACTGACTTCCCTGCTTTAACCACATTAAACATTATTTTCTGTGCCGATTTTGGTTGGAGAGTGTTTAATTGAAATTAATTATTTATATTTTAAACATTAATCTGTTGTTGCAGCACGTTTGCAGCAAGTATGTAGTTTGATCTTGTTGATAAAATTCACAAAGCAGCAGCAGATTGACATTGCGCCACAAATAGACATGGTTCTGAGATGTCTGTTTTCAGAGGAACGTCTAGGACCAAATTTTTGCCAAGACACAACAACTGTTTATGTGCTTCACTGCTTGTCTGCACCTCTCCTCCCACCTGTGCACCGTGCGTTCTGCGCTGGTCACCAAAATACCACACAGATGCACAAAGCAAGTTTCAAGGTCTGGAAAATACCAAACAGTCTTGCGCTGGTCGTTGTGCCTCCATGAAAATACGGCCCAAGTGTGTAATATGTCATGACACAAACCATACAGTGGATGAAAAAGTGTTGTAAGATGGAAACTGGCTCAACTTTCTCTATTTTAGACTTAACAAGAAAACATCTTTCCAGCTGTCTGACTTTGCTGGGTGTGTTTGAGGTTATACTTGCCCCTGCTGCACTGATAATGGTGCAGAGGCACAGAGCTGTAGTGAGACAGTGACAAAATTAACATCACAGTGTCTTGTTTCACTGTGTCACTTGTTTCAAGTGTCGCCATTATAATGAGAAGTTTGTTATAAGGAGAGTTGGATCTCAGAAACTGAAGATGTAAATCAATATCACAGCTTCTTCTACAAAGGTAAACAAATGTTTGTAGGGTCCACACATTAAAAATCTATTCATTTCTTGGGAAGATGTTATTGTGTGTTAGCCCTAAACCAAGTAAGACTTCATCAGTTTCTTCAAATGTTCACATTTAGTTCCTTAGTATGGCTTCTGTGTATAATTTGGAACCCTGGTGAATATGGTTTAAGGCTAACAATCTGCACATTTACAATGCATTTGCAGTTCATAATGCAACACAAAAGCCAACATATAATAACAAAAATTACATTATTGCTCACATAGTTACATTTGTTAGTGTGTGTGTGTGTGTTTTGGGGGGGGGGGGTGGGGGGGCTCACACTACTGACAGCTCGTAGTGTGTTTAAACCAGCAGTATTCTGACCACAGCCAGGCCCCAGATGTGGAGACTTATATGTGGTTCCTGTGGCCTTAAATAGACACATCTACACACACACACACACACACACACACACATACACACATACATACACACACACCAACACACACGCACACACACACACACAGCTATAGTTATTTAACCCTGTGGGTACAGACAGGAAACACTCATGGCCTTGGGCTGGATGGATATGACAAACCATACAACTGAGAGATTTAGGGAAGTCATACTTATTTATGTTCATTTTTCTGGCTCTGCTATGCCTCAGTGAACTTGAGTTAAGTTTTGTGGAAAAGCTATTTACAAAGCAATACTGTAGGTAAGGGTACAGCAGTATTTAGTTTCATTCCTGTGACACAAATCTCTATTTAGATTAATCTTATACGATGCTGTCTGCATTATGCCATGAATTTCAAGTACTTATGTCTTTCGCAAAGACTCACCTTCTGGATAACAGTCCAATATTCCTTCTGGGTCCAGCACTGGATATCCGTATTCATCTGTTCTGGAGAAAGTTCCAGGCGGACATGTTGGATACGGTGGTGGAGTGGTAGACTCCTCTGTAGTCCATTCGATGGTGGTGGGTTCAGGTGTGGTGGTAGGAGCCATGGTGGTGGTGGTTGTGGTGGTGGTTGTGGTAGTGGTTTTCCTGAGTTGAGGCCGGTCCAAGCCAAGTACAGGTTTCCCTCCAACCATAAGAACCTTTTCTTTGGGGTTGATCACAGGCTGACTATCTCGGCCGTGACCGAATAGAGCCATACCTTCCTGGTTTAACAAAGGACTGCCCATGTGGTCTGGTGGTCATTGATGGAGGAGGTGAAAAATATTCATGACTTCGTCTTCAACACCAATCCAGTAAACCAAATTTGCAACACATTTATATATAAAATATTTAAGTGTCAAATCAGTGTTCCTTACTTATGATACTTAAGCAAAAGGTTAAACTTGTGCTAACAAATCCATAGATGTGATTTAAGTTATTGTGGCATTAGTGGCATACATATTATGTGACAACAGCAATCCTTGTGTAAAATGCAGATAATGGAAAAATGTTGTAAAAAAATGTGTGCAACAATGCAGATGCATAAAAGTACATTTTTCATGTTCAAGCTGTATACTGTATATTTCAATGTAATGTAAGACTTTCTGAAGCATAATACCAAAAATGGTGCGTCCATCCTCGCCAAGCACCACTCTCTTGGGTTTGCCCTGGGAGTCCTGGAGAACTTGTCCATCCTGATTCATAAGAATCCCCTGCTCCAAGTCTATCACCTGAGGAGACAGATATATTTTTATTTTCTATTTTTTTATGTTTTACACAGATAAAACATGCAGATAAAAGTTTATGCTGTGTCCTGACTGTGAGATTTAGTCAAGTCATACTTTTTCAATAGATATTTTTAGCAGTATTCCATGTTATCATGCCAATAACGGGAGAAAGTACTTCATCTATCTTAAACTGACATACATTGGTACACATGGTTTATGTCAAAGACTCAATAATAATATTATTTAAAATGTAATATTAAAACTATGGTTCTTTTCAGTCCATTGAACATTACCCATTTGCTTCCATCAGGCCCAGTGATAAACTTTTGACCACTGGCCTTGCTGGCTCCGTGAGTGGGAGAGGACTCTTTATCACTTGTTGCTGTGAGGTTGGGTCGTCCATTCTTACCTACATGATTGTATGATATAAGCAGAGTCATTGTCTTACTTGATAGTTTAATGAGCACAGTTTCATATGGTATTGTTCACTTTACTAATTGACTTTACCATTTCCACTGCCAGGTTTAAGTCCTCCTCCGTTGGTTGGTTTCCCTCTGAGGATTGGATAGCGAGACCTACCCCCCTGGCCCCTAAAGCTGTCTCGAGATGAAAATGAAGACGAGGATGCGGACTGGGCATTGCCCTCAGTCAATCCCCCTGTCTTTGTCACAGTGGTGCCACTGGCAGTGTCACGATCTGAGGTCAACACTGGCTGGGGCAAATTTGATGAAGAAGAGGAATCAGATGATGATGAGGAGGAAACAGATGCTGAAGAACCCAGTCTAGAGTTTTGTGCTGGCTGTGGTCTGATGGGAAGCCTAGACCCAACAAACTGCCTGTTAGCCAGCAGAGGTGAGCGTACCCTCCCATTCATGCCTACATTAGGACGACGGTGAGTTGGAGTGACCCCGGACGATGAGCCAGTCCTTGTCCTTGAAGATGTTTCCCTTGTATCTGCGCTCTCATTGTCCTCTCTGTTTCTGTGAGGCTCAGCTGAAGTTACAGCTGGATTCTTTTGGACCACTGCTGGGTCTAGAACTTTTTCATTTTTCCCACTGATTTCTCTACTCCTTTCATCAAGATAATCCTTACCATGATCATTATCATTGTCATTAGAGGTTCCCCTGTGGATGGGCTCACTTGAGTCTCTGTGTCCACTTAAGGAATGATGGGAATCAGAGTCTGAAGAAGTGGATGCGGAAGAAGAAGAAGAAGAAGAGGTAGATGGGTTTCTAGTGTCACTAACTCCTGCATTACGACTGGTCAATGAGGGCTTAAGGGAACCTGCCCCCACTCCATTCTTTAGTGAGTCTTGAGTGGAAGGAGTCCTCAAATCTTCACTAGTCTCCTGTATTGAGGACACTCCTGCAGCTCCTGTGGCTCCTGAGACTCTAGTGGGTGTCCCCCTCAAAATGGGTCTGCCTGCCCCTACAGAGGACGATGATCTGCTCAAAGGGGTCCTACCATCCTGCCTGGAAAATGACGCCCTTGTCCCTGAACCAAACCTGCCTGGGTAACGACTAGCTAGTGAGGGGAATCTCTCAGCAAATGAAGGACTAACCCTGGTACGAGGAACAACAGGTTTTTCAGAACTGCTCGTCTCCCGTTGTTCGTCCTTCACTTTTGTGGGTTGTTCTTTATAGCTTGAAGTAGGCTCTTCAACTTTGGTTACCTCATCATTTCCCTCGCTGTATGTTGTATCCCGTTCAGGTGATGTGTGTGAAGTGTGTGAATTTTTTGTGTTGTGTGAAGTTGCAGAGCTGTGAGATCCTCTGTCTACGCTGTGTGTATCTGCAGTTGTAGTGCCCTGTGACCTGGACTCTGATGTGGACTGTGATTTGTCAAAACGATGTGTGTCTGATCTTGCTTGGCTGTGGACCCCACCTCCTGAAGTGGACCTAGATGTTGCTGCATTGAAAGTATTTGATGTTTCTTGATTTTGAGACCTGTCTGGTAAAGTGGACTGTGATGTTGCTGAACTTCCTGTGTGTGAGGTTGCTTGGTTCTGAGTTCTGTCTGAAGTTCCTCCAGGTTTGTAACCATTCAGCATTCGAGTTGAATTCCCTCTAGACAGAATTCCAGGATGTCTTCTGCCATAACCATATCTAGAGCCTAAACCAGTCCCACTGGTGCGCCCTGCTGAGGCAGGACCCTTACCCACAGGGGTACCTTCTGTCTTAGGCTGGGAATTGGTCTCCTTTACAACTGGAGTGGAAGGTTTCATGTGTGTTACGCTGGGATTATTGTAGGTGTTTTTGCTCTCTGGGTATGTGGAAGCTGTATCCTTGCTACTGGCTGCTGACTCTGGAGTATGTGACGAGGAGGATAATGAGGTTGTAGAAGATGACAATGAGGAGGAATCAGAGGAAGAGGAGGATGAAGTAGAAGACGATGAAGAGGTGGATGAGGAGGAGGAGGAAGCAGCCCTGGACCCTGGTTTTTGATGGACCCTGATCTTAATGGGCCTTCTGTTCGGTGGATTGGGGCGAACAGAAGCAGGTTTTGTTGGGGAGGGCGTCAGAACTTTGAGGCTGGGGGTCTCAGTGCCCTCTTTACCATAGCCCATTTCATCCTCAGATTCAGGGGAAACATCATTGTCTGGTTCTTTTATGTCCAGTACAGCCTCCATGGTTGTTGTCTCTTCTACTGGAGGTGGTGTTGTGGGTATTTCCTCTTCTTCTTCCTCCTCATCCTCTCTATCTTGTTCTCTTCCTCTAGATGAACCTCTGTTCACTACATTCCTGACTGAGCCTCTTACTGAGGAGAAAATGCTGTGATAGGAGCGTGTCTGAGAAAGTGGCCGTAAGCGCCTGTTGGCAGGTGCAGCAGGGCGTGACTGAGGGGGCTTGGCTGGTTCTTCTGACTCCTCTGTTGACTGCAGGTCGGATTCGTCATGGTCAGTATCCTGTTTGGAACGACTGTGGGTCCTGCGGATGTCCTTGGTTATTGGGAATGATGAGACAGCGCTGCTGGCTGGCAATAGACAAAAATTGTCACAAATTTAGGGTGAAACACATTTTCAAGCGCAAATGCACACACATATACAGTTAAATGTACTTACATTCTGGCATGACAACACTGAAGGCCTTGCTTTGTGGTCCCTGTCCCCTCCTGTTGGTGGCTCTGATCTTGAAGATGTACCGGTCTCCAGGTGTGAGACCATCTATGGTAGCTGAGGTTGTGCTGCCACGGTACGTCACACTTTTCATTCCAAATGGCTTCATTGCAGGAGCATAAGACAGGGAGTACTCTGTGTGGAGGTATAGCATGAATAACTCTTGTGAAGATAGTCCGTGTAACCATTTCTGTGAAAATCTCTAAGGGCCTTTTAAAATCTGAATCCAAAATTACATATGAGCTCCCAATTGAGAGAGTCACAGTCAACATAATGAGCACACATGGTTGTAACCTGATGGTTATTTAATAACATCAATTGTATATAAATAAGGGGACACAAATGACCTTTTACAGTTAAAACACACAAAGTTGGTTCCTTTGGGTCTGACCTCGAATCCTCCCATTGGGTTCTTCAGGAGGATCCCATGTTGCTGTAACAGCAGTTCCTTTCCCTCGTAGTGGCTTGACCTCAAAGTTCTCTGGTGGCCCAGATGGTGCTAGCAAGTGAGGAGAGAGCACAAGTGAATGGAAAGACTGGAGTGAAAAGAAGAGCAGTGGGAAAAAAACAGAAGCAGCATAAAGAGGGAACAGGGTGAGGAAATTGCTGCTTAAAGCATTTAAAAACAGCAAGGAAGTTTGTGCCAGGCCCAGGAGGCTTCAAGTGAGGAAAATATTGCTGCCATACATTTTGAAGAACCTTCCCCTTGAGATCATGTATGGAACTGCAGATGGAGATCTGAGCTGTGAGCCAAGCAGTAAATGTTGACATTCCAATGAACCACAGCTCAGGAGCTGCTATGACATGGTATAAAAGCTGCAATCGTGACAGGGTTGCAGCCAAAGCTAGAATCAAATATCAAACAGGAGTAATAGGCAGTGAATGTGATGAAGTGTGGTATGTGGAAATAAGTAGAAAAGCGCTAACAGACAGGGTTATGCAAGACTGAATTCTTTTCTGCAAGAATAAGGCAACAGCCCTACATGAAAAAATGAAGGGTCGTCCGACAAAAAAGTTGGACCTAGCTCAACTTCTGCCACAATGCAATGCATGGCTGCAAGGCGCTGGGTTGGCCAATGAAATTTGTGCAAGTGCAAATATGACCACTTTGTTGATTACTTTGTAATGTGAATGCTGTATTTCTACTATTCACCTGGCGATTGCCACTATGATAACTTTCAGAGGTGTAAAATCTTGTCTCATTGCATTATAAACCTCTGTGCTGTGTTTTGGCATCTGATAATCCTTCAAACTCATAGATCTACTACTCTACTACTACTAAACCGGCCTTCCTGGATCTTATTTTATTGTCTCAACAGTACCAGAAACAACACAGCCCCATTGTGTTGCATTAACACATGGCTGTTCCCTGTCTGAACGTCCACGAAATTCAAGGAAAAATGGAAAATCCATAAAGAGGATTTAGTAGTAGCCATCCTCAGGCAAGCAATAATAATGGAATGTAGGTTTGTCAAGATTTCAAAGCATATAATCTCAAACATCAAACCCTATACCTTATCCAAAACACATTTTAAGCAGGAATAGAGAGTAGAAATACCCAGCTTTCCAAGTCTCAAATGTGAGTTGATCCTCTATCTAGATTTTTTTTCTTTATTTCATATTACACATTCTGAGTTTAACTCAGTAAACCCTGATATTTACAGTACAAGAAAAGGTGGAAGAAGGATGTGAATATCTAAGAATAAATACATAACAATAACAACAATATATTTTTGTATAGAGTGTTTTAAATCTCTTTTTCTGATAAGCTAATACACGATTTTGGGGTTTTCTTTACATATTTTCATGAAATGAAAGGCTTTCACTCTCTGTAGCTACTCCTCTATGAAAAACATAGACAAGAGATACAGCAATTATCAGCAGGCAGTGGTAAGGCATACCTGACTCGGGGGTCCTCTGAAAGACGGAGACGCTCCACTTCCCCTCAGATATTCTGACAGAGAACTCATACATGCTGTCAGCAGACAGAGTATCTATCATCACTCTCCTCTGGTTGCTTTCCTTGTACTCCCAGCGTGCTGACTCACCCTTCTCCCTGTACCTAACTGTGTAGGCTCTGAATTGAAAGAAAATGGGAATATTTATTTCAGTGGGTTTAGGTTCTTTACTACTCATTAACTTTGTGTCTTCAAAGTCTTTCTTTGTCTTTCTGTCTCATTGAAACACACATGCACATTTTAAGAAAACCCACCTGGATGCCCCGGGGGCAACTTTCCCCATTTCCACAGCAGGGTCAATCCAGGAGATGAGGACTGACTGAGCAGACATGACCCTGACACTGATGTCCCGCGCCTCATACTCGGGTGGCTCTGCAGGACACATCCCAAGAGACACACACAAAAACATAGAGAGAAAAATGTCTAGTTCTGTATTCTTATAAGTAAATCAATATTAAACCTCTAAGATCATCAGTGATTGGTCAGCCTCTGATTTCTCTACATTTAGGTCATGCATAACATGCAGTTCACCTGACTTACAGTACATAGACATTGTACTATGTGATATTTACAGCATAAAGAAAGACAGATATGTGTAGAGCAATGTAATGATTCACAAAAAAAACCTGCAGGTACCTGGTGTGGTTGTTTTGGTTACAGCTGCTCTGTTAGCAGGTGCGCTCTGGCCCAGGGCTTTCTGTGCCTGCAGTGACACCACATGAACGGACTCAGATGCTATGAATAGAAAGGGATACCAGGCACGGCCAGGGTTTACACTATGGACACTAAAGATAGTACACACAGAATTTATACGTTTAGCTTATTGCTGGTCTTCTTTGTTTACATTAATTCCTCCAAGTCAATATGGCTCATGTTGTACCAAGTTAAACTTCACTATTTCAAGGAGGCATTGCTGCTGATGTAATCTATACACTTACATCACTCCCTCAGCATCTTATTTACTATATAACATTATATTTTTTTTACTAAAACCTAAGGTTTGCTCTTTTAATCTGGTGATTTAGAGTGTAAAATGTGGGTCTTCTTACTTAGTTTGTGTGAGTTACGGTTCCTCTGGTCAGATTGAGGCTTGGTGTGGTGTTGGCGTCTTCTGTCCAGCAAGGGAGTTCCTGACAAAGCTCTCTCAGGCTGCCTGGGACCTGAGGAGGACTGAGGGGCCCTCCTGTGTGTCCTGGTATTGGTGGACACACGTGATGGGCGAGGCGTTCTGTTCACCCTGGTTGCACGCTGTACAGTGGGCTGTTTTTTGGCAGCAGTTTGTGTAGACGTAGCTGGACCTGTTGGAGGGTAAAGGAAAAGGAAAATTTAGAGTGCACTAGAGTTCATCTTACCTTTATGACCACACAGTTAATTCATAATATGTGCTCTGTGCTGGATTTGCCTTGTTGAAACTAACTGCCATGGAAAATCATCGAACATAATCACTCTACTTAAAACACATCCGCTCAGTGATAAACACATAATTACATGTCACTTTCATCCAACTGTGACTCTAAACATTCCCAGTTGTCACAAAAGGGACATGCTGTGGAACTGTACCATGTCCCCTGTCATCTGCTCCAACTCCTGGGGCCAATGCATAAAACCCTGTAGATTCATGACCTAAACTGTGTGTATGCACAAAGCGAGAAATATGCATACGCGTTCTTTTTGTCAGATTTATAAAGCTGTGAGTAGTCATGCTTCTGTTTTATAAATCTCAGTCATTGTGGTACTAGACGCACATGCAAGAGCCAGAGATGAAGACACGCCCTGAACTAGCTGTTTTCATATCAGCATGATGCCTGCTCCAGCAGTCTTTACACCTGTCAATGAAACAAATGGGACAGAAGAAGTGCTGTTTCACCGATTGTGTTACACTGCTGAGGTTCTCCAGCAGCAGGACAGCTGTCATTACGCAACCATAATGCGCAGTTGTGCACCTCTTTATACCATCTATGTCATTAGTTCATCACATGGACCTGTAAACCATCGTCGGCAGTGATATCTCAGAAATGTAATGAATGGTTAGTTTGCAGCTGTCATATCTACACCGACTTGTGACAAGTTGTGACACAACTAAGCATAAAATAAAAAGAATATTAAGAGCAAATTCAAATGTTGACTCCTATGTAAGTTAAACCTGCAGCATGGAACTTTTAGATATAAATTAATGTCCATTACATTCAAGCCCTTGCCAAATGCGTTCACGTGATAAGCCTATCACTACCAGATAATCTCTCTGTATTTCACAGTATATGGAGTTTTTAAAGCTCATGTCTGGCATGACATTCCCATGCTAGCTGTTTGGCTGTTCATAGTGCAGCTTTTTTAGACTTTCCAAATGTTATCGGAACAATAACATTTGGATGGATCATATTCTAATAGTGAAACGAGTCATTTCATGGGGGTTGTGTGATGCTCAAAACTATTTATCTACCGTTTTACAGCTGCAACAGTAGGTTGTGGTCTGTGGTGTACCAGCATACTGGGACACATCTTGGTGGGCCGGTGCACTGTCAAAAAATAGATTTTTGGGCCGGTGGACCATCAAAACATATCCGCTTTTACCAGTCCTCTCTGTGTGCCTGTTATGCAGAGTACACATGAGAGCGTGCTGCATGCCTGTGTCACGCAATCACAGCCGAATGCCCCCCTTTACTCTCACTGCCAGAAGGGGGAGACAAAATCCCGCAGTCCAGCTTTAAAAGAATGATAAAATTAATCTCACAGTAATTAATCAATGTTACGTTCATAAACGTGCCTTTAATTGGCATTTTACAAATCTCTGTGTAAATGCAAAAAAACAAACAAAAAACCCCTGAAAAATCACACAATCAGTGTAGCTGCTTATCAACCTAAACAAACAATGTTTTACTAAAAGATTCCGTCTCTCACCTTATATTTCATCTCCACCTCATCACATCATCCTCTGATCACTTGAGAAAAACATGTGTACACCTGGTCTGAAGAATGCGTGAGGTATACACATTCTCATCTCACAATCTGTGTTAATAAATACCAGTTTATGTGCAGGAAATGGCGTATGCATAGTTTGTGTGCGTACACATTGTTTATGCATCTGGCCCGTGGTGTTCTGCTTCCTGCTTTAATTCCACCCTCATGTCGATTGCATCTTGGACAATAACTCAGACATTGACTCAGACTAGAGATGCACTAATACCGACACTGATATCGGTTTGATACCAACTCAAATAGCTGGATGGGGTATCGGTGACAATGGGCCAATCTGGTATTGGATACCATTATTTTAATAAATAACAATTCAGTACATTTACTCTAATCTATGTATTTATTTGTTACATTTTGCTTTACAAAGTTAGGAAAGCAATGTCTAAGTCAAGCCTGATGTTGCCTTACACAAAGAAGAATGATCCCAGTCTCTTCAACACATTGAGGCATACAGCTTATCAATTAAACACTGGTGTCGGATCAGTACTTGGAATTGGCTGATACCCAAAGCCCAGGTATCGGTATCAGTATTGGTTTCGTTATCGGGACTGAAAAAGTCGAATTGGTGCATCCCTAACTCAGACAATCTCCCTACTTTACCATCTGGCTGCAGTGCTGAGGGATAGCACTGGCAATATCACAAAACAAACTCCTCAGTCCCTCCCACTCTTTCGTCTTTTTTCTCTCCTCTCCTTTCCTCTATCCCTCCTTCATCAGTTTCTCATAATCAATGACAGATGAAAAGGATCTGCCCTGTTTCCCATCAGGATAGCTGCATACACAGCTGGGTGAGTACTGACAAGTCAGCTGATGTAACAAAGTGAAGGTGGTTTTAAAGTCAAAACAATACTGTGATGCAGAGTTTCCCCACCAATGAACAAGTAGGGTGGGCTAACCAAATAATAGCCTTCCCGAAAATGGAGTCAAAATCCTCCTAGAAAAGTTACCAGGAAGAAGACAGGGTGGTTAATGTCAGGAAGACTTGGAGACTTTGAGCTTCATTTGTCTTTTTCTGCTCAACACAGCTGTGGATTTCTTCCCTTTGGCTCGAGAGAACATTGACTGTTTCATCAACTCTCTTTCAGATTTGCTTTCTTCAAACTGGCATTTCCTCTTAGCTTTCATGTTATCACATTTTTCTCTCTGTTCTCTTGCATTTGTAGAAGTTGGAGTGATCTGTTCTATTTGTCTATTTGCCAAAATTATGGCAAATCATCAGTCACTGTTTGTCCATTACAGGTTTGAGTTGGAGAATGAGTAGAATGTATGTTAATAAAATTAAACTCACCATTTGACTTCGATTTACTACAAAATACATATTAAAGGTTCTGTATGTAGGAATCAGAAATTCCTTCTCATTACTGACATGTGGCCGTTAAATGAAGTGCAGTCAGATGTTGACTGCAGCTCATTTAACGTGCTCACGCCTGCATGCTCGCAGCGTAAGATTATTGCAGGTGATGTCTTTTTCCTTGCTTACACTTCTCATAATTACATAAAAGATCTCTAATGTTGTGTTTTGCACTGTGTTTCAGCAAAGCATCTCTCTCTCCCAGACAGTCAGCCACCCCCAACATGCTGTGGTCAGGAAACAATGCACTGTGGCCAGGGAGCAATGTGCTGTGGTCAGGGAGCAAATGGCTGTGGCTGGAGGAGCAACACGCTGCGGTGAAATGTGTGCTTATTACGACCTTTCCTTTGGACTACCAACAGGAAAAACAAACGGGGTAAGCTAAGTTCTGCTATCGCTCTGGAGCTTCTTTTCTGCTCCTTGTTGAGAAATAATGTTTTAGCTGTGTGTGCTCAGGAGTTAACGACTTGTCATTGCGGGGGTGTTGTGAAATGTGTTGTGGTCAACGGAGGCAGCTAGCATTAGCTGGAGAGCTAATATCTGCAGTGAGTTTCTAGTCAGATAGCACCGTTTTTGTTGTTTTGTGTCGTTATGCCGGTCATTTGTTGACGTTAGCGGGAGAGAGGCAAGGCATTGAGGAACACACAAAAACATCATTTCTGTTGGATGTTTTGCAGAAAATCCAGCCCGGTTCCCTCACATAGAAATCAGTCTACAGGCTGTTACAGACAACCGCGAAAGTTGGGGAAGGTCTCATTTTTTATGTTACATTACTACCCGTTCACTCATTGGCAATAAAAAACGCTTAATACATGTAAATTGCTTCACAATTCTACACACAGAACCTTTAATTGTTGTTTTTTTAATTGCTTGTTGTGATCCTATTTTCCAGACTGTCCACTCATTTCAATATGGCTAGGAAATGCATTTGTAGAAACCATCTGTCAAAATTACAGTATTTTTTTTACCACTATGGTAAATGTTGAAAGCACAGTTTAATTAGAAAGTCTGTACTTCATTACCACACAATAACATTCTGTACCCTGGTGAATATGGCACAGTATCTGATGCTAATTTGTGTATTTTTCAAATATTATTGATTGCTACTGATTCAAGCTAAACTTAATTACATTGTCTCATCTGTACCTGTTTGACTGTCTCTTCTCAAACTAACTGCTGACTTTTAACAGAAATAAACCCATTTGGTTTTAATCAGACAACTGCTCCTTTTCCATATTTTCTTCTTTCTCTCTTTCTCTCTCTGGAAAACTGTCACAGTGCATAGTTTGGCCCAGGTCACCATGCCGCGGACCACTAAACCATTGACTCCAAATTGCTCTCACTGCCAGATCCTTTCTGTCCTTTCCTGGAAGCTCGACACTCCAAGGTGCTATGAAGCTGGCTTTCAGACAGACAGACATACCACTGCTACAGCAGAGAGACCCACCTCAGTGTTTTCAGACTGAGATACTCAAGAATGTTTTCTCCCCACAAAACTAGCTGAGAAGGAAGGCTTTTATCCATATTCTTTCACATTCACCCACCGTGAAAAGCAATTCTAAACTCTCAACAAACATAAATTGGTAAGGTTAGAGTACATGTCTCAGTTTACCCACAGTTTCATTTATACAAACAATGTCCCAGTGGCAGAGCTTTCCTGCAGGCAGAAATAATTGAGTCAACCTCAACTGGCAGAGACAAAGTTAGCTTAACAACAAACCCAATGGCAAAGAAACAACTCCAGTCAAGATAAGAGTAGTAATGTCATTTATTCTTTGTCTTCATTCATCTAATAGCTTGCCAGGCTATGTTAGGTAAGGGTTGGAGTTAGTAAACAACTTAAAATGTTAACTGGGCTAATTACCTAATGCTAATGAAACAGAGTACTTAAGCTAACATTAGATAGTTTATGTAAGTTGGCAACAAGTACACTATAACAGTATACTATAACAACACAGTGTTATACTAGCACTATAACAACACTTTATGTTTAGCATTTTTCTCATTGTCAAAACTGTTGTGTTGGTGTGTGTTCATTAATGCTAGCCCATAATTCTCAGTGGAAGAGCTTTCCTGGAGGCAGAAAATTCTGCCTTAACTGGCAGAGAAAACAAATAGCAAAGAAACAGCTCCAATCAAATCCTTTGCCATTTGGGCAAAATGCAGACATTTATTTGTTACCTTCATTCATTCATTAGCTTGTAAATTTATCAGCTAGTACAATATCCGCTAACTAGTTAAATAACTTGACCTAAAATGTTGTATAACTGCTAACATATTTCCAATTGCCAGAGTTAGCTAACAGACCCACATGGTACAGAAACAACTCTGGAAAAAATATTAATACACAATAATGCCAATGTCTTAATTTGCTTTTTACCAGAAAACTTTTTCATGGCTAACATAAGATAGTATTTTTTCAGTTGGCAGCAAGTGAGCTAACCAGGACTTATAACATTTTAAAGCCGTTAGCTTACATCTTTTGCCCATTCCTTTTCACTAGGCTTTGGTCTAACACTAGTTAGCCAGAAACACAGTGGTTCTTTGCCTCAATTCCCTAAGGTTCAACTCAACAAATATGATTCACTGTGTCTCCAGAGCAGCTCTGCCTCAAACAAATACAAGTGAAACTCCAAAGCACCATGGTGGCTCAGTGGTTACCACTAACATCTCACAGCAAGAAGGTCCTGGGTTCAATTGCTGGTCCTAATCCTTTCAGTGTGGAATTTGGTTTTCTCCATGTTCCCTGCCACAGCGCAAAGATATGCCAAGTACAGTGGTTTGGAGAAACAAAATTGTCCACAGGAACAGTTTGAGCACGAGTGTATTTGTGTCTGGTAACTTATCCAGGGTGTTTACATGACATCTGCTTGAGTATTCAAATGTCCCATATCGGACCATGATATCATAGTGCACAGAAATAAACAGGTTAAAAATGAAATTAACTAAAATTCCAGTCTGAAGTTTCCTTCCTTTGTTCCATTACAGTATGTGCTTGACTTTGTCAATCAGAGAGAGCACATGAGAGGATCGAATTTCCTTTTAACGTTAAATAAAGGTTAAAGAAATATTAGGGCTCCAAATAATGACTATTTTTATTAGGCCTAATTAAAATATCTATTATTTTATTTCCCTCAATGTTTCCTTCAAAAGTTAGAACACAGAGTGACAGCTTGTTTTGATTGGAAAATCCCACATTTAAGCTGAAAACTGCAAATGTTTGGCACTTTTGCTATGACTATGATCACACAATTAGTCACAAATGTTGGCAATTAATTTTCTGGCAATTGACCACTCAATGAATTGATTAATCATTGAAGCACTAATTAATGCAGTAGTAGGCTACAGCAAGGAATGAACAATCTGATCAGTTTAAATCAGTTTAAATGCAATTCTAACTATCTGATGACTACTAATTTCCTTTTATTTTACAGTCTGTTGAAAGCAGTGACAGGAAAATATGTGATAATTCATGTGGCATAAACCATTAAAAGGAACATAAAATAGATGATAAATTTGGATCACTCACAAGGAAAACATACCTGGCTAAATAGATTGGAACATATGAGTCAGAGACGAGTGAAAGCTAGAGTTTTCACCCATCCCATAGGGACAGAGGAAACAAAGGGAATGAAAGACATAGATTGTTGCCCTGAGACATAGCATTGTGAATTACCATCATATTAAATTTGGCGGTTCCTTTTATATCCATGATGACAGCAAATAATTTCAGCAAACCACTTTTATAGGATTTAACCAGATACTTTTACATAAGGCTGAGACACACCACTCCCATGTGTTGTTGGTAAAGATGCCTTGAGATCAGGTTTACCTGTTGATGTGTTGCTGACAGGTGCACCTCCCAACACAGCAAAGCCATCCAGGTTAACCCATTCAGGGTCTAAAAAAAGACAAGGATTTCTGGTTAAATGATGTTGCCAATGACAGCTAATAAGAAATATGTTGTATTCTTAAAAAAGAACCCCCAGCTTTACCAAACCACTCCTACCTTATGAAGACATGTCCAAGCTCCAATATATGTCTTTATTTTGTGGGGAACACCTTTTTAAAGTCAAAGTAAATCTGTCTTTGTTACTCTAACAGTGGCTGGCCAGACACATTAATGATGTGAAGGAAAGCAGCATGTTGTTATTTATGACGACTGACGCTGCTCTCATGCTGCTGAGGGAACAACACACGATCTGCAAGGAATTTCTGGAAAGGCAACTCTCAGACACAGCTCTGTTGCCAAAGATTTATGGCAAACTGCACTGGAGCTGGTTAGACCACAAGGCTGCCACAGCGCACACTGGGCAGTATACACACATACACACACACACACACACACACACACACACACACAAACACAAACAAAAAGGCATCTATAGGCGCATATTTGAACACAATGACCCAAATACAAGACAATGTGTTACTTCAACACTTGGCACCACCCTATCCTTGACCCCAACCACCACATAACAAACACACACACAAACACATAGGGCTGCACACACACAACAAGTGACCACAACACAAGGGATTGGGTTATAGAAGCTGGGCTGGGTTTGGATGTGGAAAAGAAGGGTTGGCTGCAGACTTTGAGTCGCTGATGAAGTATGGTTCTATGATGCCAAGGACAGAGGAAAATGGAATAATGACAAAAGCAGGCTAGACTGTGTCAACACTGCAAACTATGTGCATAGAAACATAAGGACCTGTCTTGGTTTTTACAAGGCGGGATTAGGAATTACCAGAGTAGCTGTTAAAACCTAAAAATAACGTCCTCTTCTAAAGGCCTAAAACAACCACTGTCTGCTGTGCTAGGTTGATAATCATCAGTCACGCACTCCACCACCATCAGTGCTTTCCTCCTCTCTGCCAAACTTCGATGACCACATCCAATGATGAAATAATCCACTGATAAAAATCAATCATACACGCACGCACACAGACGCACACGCTTGTACATACAATCACCTCCTGGCACACACAGCTTTGCTCATCCCCTCCTTTTTCTTGGCACTCATCTTGAGACATTGCAGAACTCTGGCATCTGAAAGCTCCACTCCAAACTTTAAGCCAAATCTTAATTTTCCTCTAAATTACTTTTTCGTCTAGCAGTGCTAGCACTCTCAGGTCTTTCAGAAACACATGCGCATTTGTTCCCACTTGATCCATTCAAGTTACTCGATCTCATACATCATCAGAGACTTAGAACCATCTGCTCTCACATCTCACCCCCTCTTTTTTTTAAAAACTTTTTCTCAGTTTCTGTCTTACCTACATCCTCCAGTAGGGGATTTCGGCTGTCCTTGCCCACTTTTGTGAGGCGGTGAGTCCTCATGGGTTTGTTGGAGCTAATGACGAAGCGGTCCACAGGTCTCCCATCCAGATGGATTGATGGCTCCCAGCTCTCCCTCAAGCCCTTGTCCACAGATGTCTGTTTCCCATTTTGTGGCCGGAGGGGCTTCTCTGCTGCAAAACAAATGACATCTGTATAATTTTGTCTGTATAAAGTTTATTTTAACAGCCTTTTCGCCGTTGTGCATTTTGCATTATCTCTTATGATAAAGGCCTGTTGCCCCCGTAGGCAGGCCTACTGTTCAAGTTCTGTAAGCTGTTAATACACCTCAGCTTCAGTGCCACTAGGACAATTTCTTTTGTATTTATTATACTTGGCACTAAAAGTAACTCTGATCCTGATGAAGCATAAACTTACGTGTAAGACAGCCCTGAAAAATACAAACTAATTTGATGGTTAGATAAATAAATGAGGTTGGATCTGGTTGGATGCTAAAAGCTCAGCTCAGGACAATAAGCAAATTTCATTCCCCCTCTTGGCTACATTTACTTAAAACAAAACAAAGAAAATAGCAACCACCTCTCTGTCTTGGATAGCAACAGCCTCTTTGCTCTTTTAGTTTGCATTCTAGCTCTATGCAATGTACTTTAGAGATGAACTGTGATTACACTGGTGTCTTTTGGTTGACTTTGGTCATCTTGCACCATTGTTAAGTCAAATTTCAAATTTGTTTTGGTTTACCCAGTACCTGAAAAACTACTGACATTCCCTGCAGCCTCAGCTGCACTGAATGCGTTAAGTGCTAATTAGCATGCTAAACTAAGATGGTTAATATGATAAACTGTATATATGCTAAACATCAGCATGTTAGCTATGTCATTGTGAGCATGTTAGCATGCTGACTTCAGCATTTAGCTCAAAGCACCACTGTGCCTAAGTACCAGAACCACTTGCATGGCGGCAGACTCTTAGTGTAGATTTGCTCTGTTCAAAGTTAATCATCAGGAAGCAACTGGGTAATAACTATCTGCATACAAACATGACAAAATAACTGCACAATGCTGCCACGTTCCCTGTTCATCTCTTATTCTACATGGACACGTCAAGGTCTAGTTTAAGGTTTATTAGTATGCTGATAATTCATTGCTGTCACATATAATTGTCAGTATCATCAGTCCATCTGATAAACAGCTGGTCTTTATGACTGTCTGTGCTCCCCAAAGGTTTAAAGCAGCAGTTTCGGTTAAGCATCGTCGCAAAATCACGTCATCACTCTGAATTCTTGTTGTCTGCAGGTGTGCTCCCAGCTGGATCTATACTCTCACTTTTCACATTTCGAAATAATTGCCACAGAGGCCTCTCGTGCTGCAGTTTACAGATGTTCACAGCTCTTTTGAGACCTACAGTGATATCTCTGCTTAACTTGGAGTTTTAATATGTCATGAAAGATTGTCTCGTCACTATTTCTACATATTCTAGATAGCACCACTCTGTCAGCAAGCCCTGAGATAAAGGCTCCCATTACAGTGAGACTGGGCATATGAAGGAGTGTGAGAGTGCCTTCCCAGTTAAAAAACAAAACACAATCTCTCCTCATTATTTCCTCATTAATGCAGGATTACAGTGGAGTCAGTTTTATCAGCTGTTCATGGCAGACTCCACTGACACAAGTCTGGACACACTTCAATCACTTCTACCCTGTTTCCAATAAGGCCGTGTATTACGTAGCCTCTGTCCAAGCATCACTCTGTGATTTGGCCCCTTTAGATATTTATGATCCAAAGGGCAAACCAGATATTTTTGATTAAGTCAAGACTCCTTAAAGCGCAGCAGATGCATGATTGCTATACAAGAATAAACAATTTGGGAAGCAGTTAAGCAATGGAGTGGTTGTAACATCATAATCTTACAGAGGGAGGCTTGGTTTCAGGGCGTTACCATGGGAAACCAAAGCAACAATATAACATTTTCTATGCTGTGTTTGTGGATGTGAAATGGAAAGACAGACAGCCAGAGTAGGACTGAGCTAGACAGTGGAAAGTATTAACTATGTAAAGAATGAGGGCAGGGCCTGAGGGTCATTACATCACTGTCTTTATCTAATAAATCTAATATCTAAAATATATGTGTGTGTGTGTGTGTTTCCTATCTTTATTCAAGAACGTGGTCTTTCAATTTGAGACCATGATTTATTGATTTCACGTTCAGACTTTCTCTCAAACCCTGCCCTCACACTTAAATAGCTCCTGCTTGTGCTTAGATTTGATCTACTTCTGCTCAAACTGTATGATTGCACAGATTTCCTGCTTCAGCTTCAGCCCTGCTGCTTCTGTGTGCTCATGAAATGTCTGCTCTCAGATTTCTGCTCTGCTCTCAGATTTTTTGTGCAGTAACCCTGTGAAAATCCCCCAACCAATAGAATGCCAGGTGTAGTATTGACCAATGAAGTGATCCTGCCTCCTTGCGGGTGCGTTCACGTTACTTCTTAGAGCACCCCCTACGGGTGGTTACTCTTTAACTGGGTTCATCCACTCCCGCCCTGCAGAGCTTTATTATATGTACTTCCCTTGCTTTTCCCATTCCTAAACAATGAAATACGGTAAATGCTAGGTTGGATCAGCTGGAAGGATGAACTCTCGTGAGTGTGGTTAGGGTTAGGGTTAGGGTTAGGGTTGAGGTTGGGGTTAAGTGCACGATGAAGAAACACAATGCGTACAAATCTCAGAGGAAGAGTTTCGCAAATCGTCGATCCAGTTGATCCAATCTAGCACCAACCATGAAATACAGATTAAAAAAAAAGAAAAACAGCGGTGTCCATTTTGTTATTAGTTGCCTAGTTACCAGTTAATTTGAAGGAAGTAATAGCGCCATTAAAATAAAAAACTTTCTTGAGGTCCTTGACTTTGACAATCTGCTAGACTCCCGTTCCTGAGTCATGAAAGTGACGTTTTCTCCTCTACGACTGCTATTATATGTAGCTCTTATAGTAAAACAAAACGTACAGACACTGGTATATACATTTACTGTCCTTTTATTCCAAAAGTTGTAAAGAAAGCAAGGGAAGTACATTAAGCCCTGGAGGGCAGGAGTGGATGAACCCGGTTAAAAAGTAACCACTCTAAGAGTAAACGCTCTAAGAAGTAAAGCGAACACGCCCAAAAAGAGGCAGGGATCATTTCATTGGTCAACACTACACCTAGTATTCTATTGGTTGGGGGATTTTGACAGGGTTGTTGCACTAAAAATCTGAGAGCAGAGCAGAAATCTGAGAGCAGACGTTTCACGAGCGTACAGAAGCAGCCTGAGTGCGAGGAGAAGGGCTGAAGCTGGAGCAGGAATTCTATGAAAGCAACAATATATGAGTGCAAGCATACAGTTTGAGCAGAAGAAGAGCAAATCTCAGCAAAAGCAGGAGCTATATGAGTGTGAGGGCAGGGTTTGAGGGAAAGAATTACAAAATCTGAACGTGAAATCAATAAATCAAGCTCTCAAATTGAAAGACCACACTCTTGAATAAAGATGGGAAAAATAACTCCTGTGTGTGTGTGTGTGTGTGTGTGTGTGTGTGTGTGTAAGAGAGAGAAAGAGTAAGAGAATGTGTATTTGAAGGACGTGGGATATGTGGCACACATGCACACTAAAAGATTCATAGGCAGACACACACACATGTATGTGCATGTGTAGTCTGGTACAAGAAGCATATGCAGGTAAGCCCTGAGGTCAAAGGACTCCTGTAAAACTGTTCTAAAATACTTGCTCTCATGCACCCGCAATGTGCTCCACTTTTACAAGAGCACCCTCTAACCTAACCACAAAACCACAGACGTTGACCCCGCGCTCACCCCAAATGAGTTTGCCATTAACCTTTAATAACTGTTTTTTTCCC
This sequence comes from Thunnus maccoyii, assembly GCF_910596095.1. Taxonomy (NCBI): domain Eukaryota; kingdom Metazoa; phylum Chordata; class Actinopteri; order Scombriformes; family Scombridae; genus Thunnus; species Thunnus maccoyii. The sequence goes on along the minus strand of NC_056549.1, from coordinate 18,876,690 downwards.
CAAACTTCCATCAATAACCAGGATCAGCAGTGAGAGCATGTGTCTGTGTGTGTGCATGTGTGTGTGTGTTTGGAGAGGTTGACAAGGTTAGGAGGCCCACCGAAGATACATGATCTCTTAGTAACTTACTAAGGCAGGCATGCACATACTGACTGAGGTGCCTTTTCTTTCCAATAACTGTAGGTGCTTGAGGCAAATGACGTGGAAGTTTCCACTTTGCTATTTTTTGTTATATGTGAAGATGTTTGTGCTTCGTTTTTTTTTCTGGGCCTTCTCAGTGTTTGTTGTTAGTTTTTGCTTTTGTTAGCTAACTTTTGGCATATTTTACTGTGTATTGATAACTGCAAACTTGAGTTCTAGTCTGATTGGTCAGACTGAGCTGCATTTCCAGATTTGGGATATGAGTCATATTTTGAACCACTGTTACCAAAATTAGTTAAAACAGCTGGTTCACCTAATTGACCAAAAAAACATATTTTCTCATTTACCACCCGTCAGCCATGCAGATACTTCTTATTTTATTTTTCCACGTTTTAAGACATAAGATTTCTGCTGCCGCCACAATAAAATTGAGGTCAGATTCATTTCTGAAACTGCAGCAAAGTGTCTCTCCAGAAACAATGCACCAGAAAACTATTGACAGCATATTCTGTGGACTACACAGAGTAACAAACCAAGACACTGGTTCTGGAAAAAGATGTTGCTGTTTATTTTTTTTTTTTTTAATGTAATTTAAACAAAATTCCTTCAACCCCATTGTACTGAGGTGCTGCCAAAAAAAAGAGTCATTGACGGATATCTGCAAACCTGGACAAATAAACCAAACTAAGTCTTGTTCATACTTTTAAAAAAATATGGCAAATGGATAGTTTTTGGGGTTCTTTTTGGCTGCCCCAGTGAACATCTAGGTGGGTGGTTTTGGTGTCAAATCATGCCGGGGGCTACAGAATTCTTCGTAGCACCTCTCTCACATCTGACCCTCAGTAAACTCTCTCCCACAATCAACTTGCTCATGGCCTCAGACTGATGTGTTGGCTTTATGACAATGAATAGTTGCGGTCAGTCACGCTGGCATATCAGTCACCAGACTGTCAGAACAGATGTTGCCTTTTTATTATTAATAGTTATTTAACAGGGCGAGCTGACTGAGAACATATTTCATTTAGAGCAACAACCTGGAGTGAGTAATTGTTTAGCTTGGGAGGCTTACATACTTACATACATATATGACATTTATGACATATGACATTTATAAACAGGAGCTGGCCATTGCAATTACAGTCTACAAACATATTTTACATTTCAATGTTGGTGGTCACAAGCTTGCTTTAACCAAAAAATACTTTCCCAAATGATTCTAATATGCACTCACTGATTGAGATTGACATCTTCCAGTGTTGGTTTATGCTATATCTTCCTGCAACACACTTAGTATGCTGACATCCACTGTGCTGTGACAGGTGTGTTCTTGGCCCAGGAGGTACTTGTTTAAACTATGACATCATGACATAAGACCTGCCACTGCTGTCAGGTTTGACAGGCGGCCAAGCAGCAGGTGAGCGAGGGTGCTGGGTCAACTTATGTCAGGTGATCAAACATACCTAATATTGTGGAAAATATCAGAAATATTAGCTGTCTCAGCCTCTCTGTAACACACATATTTTCCCCAATGCAAAAAACTTCAACTCATGAAATTCCTGATTTTAAAAGCTTTCTGTGAGATCTGTCATGTGGCGCTCCTGCAGAGTTCCAGCATGTTAAGTGGAGCAGAGAAATTAAATTCCACTGGCCTGCAAGGACATGATTCCCTCTTTCCCCTGACTCTCTGTCCCAATTACTCTCTACACTTTTACTTTCCAGGAGTTGATGGGCTGTGGCTGCATGGAAGAAGTTGACATTATTTATTATCCAAGTACACTGTGTTTCTGTTCTTTCTATTTGTACTGCTCCCACCTAGGTGTGCAGATATTCCCACGGGCCCAATTTTTATCCGCTGGTTTGACGAATTTTAGACTGACAAGCTGATGACATGTGAGTGGAGAGAGTAAATGAGTAACATTCTCCTCTCCCTTAACAACTTCTGTCAAAATGCCCAAGAGGAAGGCACTTAACTCCGACGGCGCTGCTCAGTGGCCAGCAGCGGCAGTGAAGTGTAGCTCTACTAAGTAGCTCCCAGGTGTGTATGCATATAAGTGAATGAATGTGAAGCAGGGCGTGGAGGACAAAATGTCACGACCGCTCTGCAACAACTTCATAAAAGATTGAAAAGAAAACGACTCAGAGGAAAGAGCACAACAAATAGCAGCAGCCTATATTCAGAGAAAGCAATGACCTCATACAGTAAGTGCTTACAGGTGAGAGGGAGCAATATAGAAAAATACAGATCAATGGAGAGAATAAGTGGGCTGAATAAGTTTGAGAAGAGTGGAGGAAAAGGAAAAGCTGGCTGTACTGTGGCCTTTAAACTCAGCCAAAAAGGGTTAGCCTCCTCTGCTCCAAAACTCCTAAGGCTTTATGGCACTTTTGATACTTGTTTTTTGGATATTGTGGTCTCCTTTCCCTCCCTGAAAATTGATTTTACAAACAGCACTTGAAAAACATGTGGGCTGTGGTTTGAATGCTATGTCCATTTGATATATCACTGTGCTGACACGTAGTATTTTCTGATCAAATCCTGTCAAGACTTTCTGTTACCAAACCCTCCAGCAGGTTAGATATTTGTGCGCTGTTAAAAGCAGTTTATATAAAATGTATCACAGACCTCTGGGAAAAAAAAAACTTTGCTACATTTTTCTTGACTAGCTACTGATGATTGATATGACATGCAAAAGCAACTGTGTCCAGAGGAAGTGTGACAGACAGAAAACTTCGACTCTCCCATGACACTGAATTTAAGAGGCTGGTAATTAATCATCACCATCAGCCAGATGAGTCACCAATATGGTGTCAGAACAAAGCCCAGTACTTTTTTTTTTCCTTTTGTCTCATGATGAAGCCTGATATTTCTCGTCATTTTCTAATTGTTAATCACAGTTTGATCACATGATGTGCCTACTGTATGAGGTAGGGACTCGTTCCATGACTGCTGCAAAGAGCCCTACATCATATTTTCCCCCTATAAAGTAAAAACGATGAATATACCGTCAAGGTCCATATTAGCTGTAATTGCTCACTTAAACTAACCCTTTCACATCTGAAAATGACACATCAAACGGTGCACTCTAAATTAAATATTCTAATGCGCATTAAATTCCTGCAATTAATCTATTTGGTTTTCCTGCAGCAACTGGTGATTTGGAAAGTTTTAATGCTCACGCGCACGAGCATGATATGCACGCGCGGGCACGTGCATTTTAGTATATATTTTTTTGCTTTAAAAAATAACAGAATCGGGATTTTTAGTAAGAACGGCTCTATTTTATTCACTATACTCGCACAGACTGCAGTAAAAAATACTTTGGCAACTTTTCATTAATTAGATTTGATCCATTAAAACTGCAAGAAGAGAAAGCAACAGTTCCCCAGCATATCAAGGAAAATTGGTATCAGACTTATGAACACATAAGTGCAAACCGTGCACCTGCTCGTGCAAAAGTAAATCAATCTTTTACCTGTCCATCCGCATCCTGGTGCGCAAAACGTAACGAATAGCGCCAAGAGCGTCCTGCTTGCGGCTAAAGCCATAGTGAGTGTGGCGCGCTACTGCTGCGGAGCGACGCACCAGCTGGATGCAGAGGGCTGGGACACAACACACACCAGCCCTCCCCTCCCCTTCTCCGATGGGACTGCTGCTTTTCTCCGTAAAACTTGCGGCTCCCCAATCGATCCAGATTTGAAAGAGGGGATTATTATCACGCACTGTTTTTCAAATCCTAAAATATGTAATGGAGTGGGTTAAAAGGGACTCAATTAAACTATACATGAGGCTGTATTCCTCTCAGATGTTTAAAGATGGGTGCAGTGTGCCTCTTCGATTTTGGATATATAAATTAAAATTTAAAAAACCTCACAAAATGTCTCCCTCTTCAGGAAGTGAAGATTTCACCCAAATTGAAGGTTTGCTTGCAGGTGGAAGAGGCAAAAAAACACCAGCAGAACCATCAGTGGAAGGTCGATTCAGATCTGAGCTTTTGGGCATGCTGCCCTTGGCGTATCTTTAAATTAGCTGCTCTCCTCGATTTTGTTGGAGGGATTTATGACTTTAAAGCAATAAAACTGTGTGATAGATATTTTATGACAGCTAATTAGCTATCTAAAGACCCTTTGTGTGGGCTATTCAGTCCCACATGTTCCATCGCAGCCCTGGTCTTGCAGACATAGTCCACTTCAGGATTAAATATTTCCATGACACCATCCCTGCAACAGGTGTTAAACAACACAAGTACGAGCCAAGACTCCAGCAAATGATCTAAATTGAGGAGTCAGAGTTCACAATTACATCCATTTTCCACAAAAGTCCTTTAACCACTAGATGGAGCAACAAGTCACGTTTTTAAATATGTGCAGTAAGATAAGACGTTGAACCAAGCTGATATTTTTTTAATAGAATGAACAAAACACTGAGTTGAATATTGGTCAAAAATGGTTAGTTTGTGGTTAAATAGCTTAATTAAGATGGCTGGGTAATAGTAGGCCTATAAGCCTGATACAGTCTATTATACTGCAAATTACTTATACTCTGATCATTTTCAAAATGAGGGGTTTCTGCCTCACTACACCTTTGCAGCACGTAGCCTATTTCATGCATGGGCTCTTCAGGTTTCCCAGAGAGTCCTCTTGATCTTTTTTGTCGCACTTTATCAGTAAAAAATCTCACCAGATCAGCAGCAATCTTCCAGATGAGCAATAATTGAGTCTGCTACTCTTTCACAGATACTCTTCATAATCTTCAGAGGTTATTATGTCTGTAATATTCTTATTTACACAGACAGAATTGGAACTTTAACTCATAATTGTCAGTAAGTATGGTAAGTAATTGACATGTCATCTGTCTGTCTCTCTACACAGTATCTGTATGGGCTTCAGATGACGATCAAGACTTTTGTAAATCTGTAGGAGGTTTTACTTCAGACCAACGTCTCCCCCTTTTGGCTGCACTATTTACCTGCACCAGGAAAAGACTTTAAAATAAAAAACATAATGAACAAGATGTGAGATTCTACAAAAGAAATTGTAGCCCAGTATGAGTCATGCAATGAATATTGATTTTTTAAATTATATAATAAAAACACAATGCCTCTGTGGTTTCTACAATATTGGAGATGCAGTAGTCATATGCAAACTGTAAACTCATCAGGCTGGTTTTTCAGTATTTGTCAATGAAAATAAAATTGACAGATTGGCCACAAAATCAATACATGTGTCAGTGGTCTACATGGCCCCCCGGAGGCCAATAAAGTAATTGAAGTTTGTTTTTTATAGTCTCTGGCCTTCCAGCCTTGACTTCATAAACTCATTACTGGTGCTGATTGAGTCTCTAGTAGCCTGTCACGCTCTCTCTCTCTCTCTCTCTCTCTCTCTCTCTCTCTCTCTCACACACACACTACTGCAGCATCTTTCAAGAGTGCATGAGTCAGCACAAAACATAATACATTTTTAAACTAAAAAAGTATTATTTACGTAGATAGTTTGCTTTCTCTCTCTCTCTCTCTCTCTCTCTCCCTGCAAACCTGCAAATGTGCACAGACACTGTTACACACACACACACACACACACACACACACACACATACATACAAAGAGGGAGAGACAGGATTTCAAGTTTCTCCTCAGGTAGAGCTTCAACCAGTGCAGGGTGTCCTACCTTGTTTTACACATGCCTGCAGTCATTTGTGTCAGGTCCTGCTTTAATTCCCCCAAATGAAAAGACAAGATGCTCATGATGAAATAGGTTGTCTCTGCTGATAAGACCGTATCAGATAAGACTGGATGTCCGGCTGAGTTTATACAAATAGTGTTAAAATGAGTGTTTTGTTGCCGTTCTATCAACAGTTTAATCTGATTTCTTTTGTCATTTTGTTATTCCTGTATACTAAGGTTGTTACATTATGCTGTTTGGTAAAGAGCTGCTCAGCATCCAACCAAATTTATAACACAATTTATGCTTTTTTTACATCGGCTGGTGTTCTCATAAAGTAGAGGTGACGATTTAGTGAATTAGCTTTTTCATTCAAGCATTGTTGTTGTAGCTTTCCCAAACTCCCTAAGAGGGTTCGGGGGAAGAAAAACATTTAATAAACTGTCTTACTGTGGTAACTGAAATAGACCGGTTGAGTAAACAGAAACACCAAATGGATATTACTGAATATACATATCAAAAGAGTCGGTCTATACTTCATTGTCACAAAATGTATTTTTATGTGGAAGTTTCTCTCAGCAGATGACTTGAGTCTTGTCTGTCCCTACCTATAAGAACCTATAAGCTGTGCTGGTGCTTAACATCCCACTGTGCCTGCTGGGATGTTAAGCGCCAGCAAATTCACAGTCCTGTCAGAAGGATTCCTGCTGCCACTCGTGGAACTGTGATACTCCTGGAAATAGTAGCGTTTCTGAAAAAACTCCCAGCACAGTTTAGTTTATCACTTGTTAAATGTTATGGGGTAAAATTAGAATGTCAGTATAAAATGTAATAATATAGCTTTGCACGTGCTTTCCCCTTAAGCTACATCCCGGAAAAGTCATGTTTGATTTTCCAGGTGTACGCTCACATTTTCATGTTTCCCACACATAACATCAAAGATAATGTTCAGGGAAAGGGTCACTTTTTTACATTTTCTCATTGCGCCGACAGAATGTTTCTCATTTTCCTCCATGCATGCAGAATCCCTCACGGCCCTAGTAGCTACACGGGCAGCTACCCTTCTGCTTCTCCTTTCTTGTAACAAATACACAAACTATAGGTTGAGGAAAGATTTCTTTGTCCTCATCATGCCAGTTTACCAGATCAGAAAGGTCAACCACTGGCCAGTGCCAGACAAAGACGAACAGGCAAAGCTCACCTGATCTGACCCCTGACTTTAGCCATCCTGAATGATATTAAGTGGGAAATTGGGTTGCCTAGCACCTACTCTGCATCTGTCACACAGATTTAGTCCTACAAAAAGTTTTTCAAACATACTTTAAGGGCATTGTCATGGAGCATGAATAATCCACTTGTCATTACCATTTATTCAGTAACCCACATACACCATTTCAATCTATTCTAATGGGATTTAAGATTACATAATGTGGATTTTTTAGTTTTAGTTTAGTTTTAGTCTCTCCTTTATGAATTTAAAGTTACTGAATGTATTTTAGAATCTTGTTTAACTGACCAAGATCAGGCAGTATCATAACTATATGGGAGATTTTTACGCACTGAAGAAAAATGATTGCCTCAGATTCCAGGGCTGTACTGATATCTTACAATGAGAGCATCAACCATCCCCACGCTGAAGCTGTAGCCCACCCCCCGCCCTTCCTGCAAGACGAGCAGAGTGAGAGCAAGTGGCAGCTCGGAATACACCCATCAGCCACGGAGCACAGAGCAGGAGGAGATGTTAACTGGAGCATGTGCTTATTGTAATTCACACTTTTGTTACTATTAGTTAAAAAAAAAAAATACAAATTGTTCTACATGCTGTCCGTATGGAAAACGATTTTTGGGTCCAGCGAATCCAGACGCAAGGAGAGGCTCACCTAAAGATAATTAAATACAGATTGCAGCAAGCAGGTTCAAGTTTTATCTGTGTGGAGTAAAATTACTCCCCTGACCAGTTTGGACTAATGATGGCTCTAATGGTTCACCTGAAGACGGTCGCCCACCTCCGGGGGAAAGGTGACAGGATCGCCAAAGTTACATTCAGAGGTATGACATGTTTATCTGCCAGATTTCTGTATGTTTTAGCCTGTAAGTTTTGAAATGAAATCACGCTGTGTGGTGGGAGCTGATTTGATTTATGTTTGACAATGTGATGGAAGTTAATTAGTTCATCTTGGATGCGTAAAAAGTTGGGAAAACCCCTCAAGGATCGGCGGTCCTCGGGGACGCGCTCGCTCCGCACTCTGATGTTCAATGCGCTTTTTTCTCAGGGAGGAAAACTGGATCATACACAGCAAGAGTCTTTGAATGCATCGCGTTGATCCTCTCTATCACCTCTAAAAATGATTTAAAATGAGGCCACTTTAGATTAAAAACACCCTATGCATGAGCCTATACAATTTAAAAGGGCAGTAGAACTAAACTTAAAATCCTTATAGAAATATTATATGAATATTTGGCTGTTAGCTCTTTAATAACTGCAATAATAGAGAAAACGCAAAACTCCATCGTGATAAAACAGTGATTTTACAATTCTTATGATTTTCACTTGATGTGTCCACCAGATATGTGTGTTTTACTCATACAGCAATAAGACCAAGAGGCCAGTAGGTTACAACTGACAATGCTTATGGCATCGATTGGGCCGAGGAGGGCGGCGGGGGTCGAGGTGTGGGGGTCTGTTTTATCAAGCCTTCGGGGTAATTACTACAGGGTCATGCTTATTCTAGCATCTGAGCCACACTGTGTCCCAGAGGAAACAGGAACCGCTGCAACTGTAAGAGGGACCAGAGGTGAGTATAAGAGAGAAGGAGTTCAGTGGATTCATTCATCTACTCATCTCTTTGTGTGTGTGAATATGTGAGTGTGTGTTTGTGTGAGAAAACGCGGGTGTTTCAGCACCTTGGACAGCGATCAGTCCACACACTCTTTCTGACTGATGACAAGCGTTCAATCCCAGCAGATCCCTGTTTAGACTCCTGCTGTCAGCACCAGTATTGTGTAGAATGTTACAAGACCACCACCCCCAACCTCTCTCCTCTCCTCTCCTCTCCTGTGTGTGTGCCTGTGTGTGTGTGTGTGTGGGGGGGGGGGGGGGGGGGGGGGGGGGGGGGGGGGGGGGGGGGGGGGTAGTGGTTGTGCTCTGCGCTGGGTGATCAGGGTGTTGATCTTACATGAACCGTCATCCAAGTCAAGGATTAGACCGTCTACTCCCTTCCACCAGTCCCCATGGCCCAACTGTCAGCACAGTTGCTGCAGTTCATCTGCTTATAATTTCAAATATGCTAAGCATCAAAGTGTGTGTGTGTGTTGGTGTCTGCGCTGCTTCTTTTACCTCAATTTCTGCCCTATATCTGAGTGAGATAGTGTAATTTGAAGTTGAAAACATGAGTAGCTTTCACTGTTTTTTACTGGTGTCAGATTCTGTATGTGAGGCTTTTTTGAATAAATAGAAAAAGGCAGAAGCCGTGCACATCCAACTGTATTCTTAGATGCAGGACATATTACATAATATGCCAACAATTTTTTAAAATGGAGAGCATTTTCTAACATTTAAGCCTATTAGACATGGTACACACACCTGTCCTGTTCAACACACATACGATTAAACTGTATGTGGGGTGTTTTTGTTAAATATCAACCAGAACCAGAAATCAGATTTTTCATTTCCTAACTCACTTACTGCAATCTGTTTATATGAAATCGCTTGATCCGAGTGGCCAGATGTAAAATATGTGCTGTGTATTTAGGTATTTATGGGTCATTAAATAATGAATATCACAGAAAAGGTTAGTGAGAGAGAGGATCAGACCCCTTGTACACCGAATCACCATGACAACCACTATATGATTAATGTGATTTTTAATAAATATTTCACTCTTGAAAAATTGATTATTTTGATGTTAAATTGTTAAAAGAGGCAGATTTATTAGCATCACTTTGCCACAGACAGTGAAAACATTTCAAATGGAGGAAATTTTATTACCATCCACTTTTTCTTCTCCTGTTTCTTCTCCTCTGCCGTTGTACTTTAAATAGACTTTTTACTGAAGGCATAATCATAAGCCCTTTTAAATTAAGGTTTTATTACTGTTCTACTGCAAAATGTTTACATACTGTATTTTTCTGTTCACAGTATTTGCTTTGCGTCTTGCATCCCCAGTCTCTTTCATCGCTGTGGGTTTTTGAGTCATACTTTTCCTGCTTTCAGCTCAAGCAACTTCCTGCTTAGAGAGGAAGAAGTCTGCCAGGAAGCCACAGCCCCTTCTGAGTATGTCAAACTATACATGACCCCTCGAGAGGCTGGTGGGAAGATTTTTTACGTCATGTGAGGCCGACTTCCCGTGTTGTGTCTGACAGGGAAAGAGACCCACAGTAATATGGTCAACAACACACATTATCTAGAATCAAACATCTCCAATATTTTCAGAAAATAAAAGCCATAAATCATGGCATCGATTGCATTCAAGATGTAATATATAAAAAAGCAATAAAGAAGACGTCGGGGTTTCCTGACTGGTCAAGCTAAAACTTCATTATTATTCGATAACAGCAGAAATGAAAAAAAAGTCTTCTTCAAAGGCCAGGCATGAAAACTTAATTGATTTCTTGACAAGTCTTTGATGAATCCCTTCTGTTACAGTAACTGTAGTGCTGCGCTTTATCAAAGAATGACACTCCAGCTGCTGATGCTTTGGCTCAGCAATCGCACAGTACCCTGCAGGAGTTCACAAGTACATCAATTTAAATATTCAATTACAGCTTGCTAGATAAGGCCTTCCCTTCAACTCTTTTCACCACTTATCAACCCTCTTGCTAAGTTTCAGATACTTGACGTTTGCACTGCTGTTCTGCTGCTCGTTTGTTAGCTTTTTTTACTCAAAATCTTCTTAAATTCCTGGACTGAAACAGAGCTTTGGTCAATCCACTGTGTTTTGCAGATGCCATTGCCACTCCGGTACCACTTTGTGATAAATCACCCTTTATATGCATTAATTAATATTTATTAATGGTTAATTAATCATTTACTACTGCTTTATAGATTATCTATAGGCTGTTATTAAGAAAAAAAATTGCCAGTTTGTGGAAATATTTAGCTCTCACAGGGCATCTGGACCAATAAATAACTTAAAATTTACACCTGTAGACTTGATGGATTACTATAGAAACCCATTATTAAATATTAATTTAAAGAATATAGAAACACAAGACGTTAATTAATGGCTTATTAACATTTACAACTGCAAATGCGATGATTTATCAATCTTTAATTAATGCTTATAACTCCGTTACAAAGGATGACTTATTAGAAAGTTCCTTTTCATTCCTGGAGCTCACTGAAGCTCTTTTCTATGTGTCCTCTGCTGGAACAGACATTTATTGCATATTTAGTTTTGAATTGTGGCACCTATTTGGTATGTACACCATCTCTGATTTGTCTCGTAAATGGATCAGAAAATGAGGAAATAAGACAGTATGGGACAATAAACATGAGATGCTCAGAGGCATGCCGGGAGACTCTGATTATGGCAAACAGCAAGAACACCCATAGCATTATGGCAAACAAAATGTTTCCCACTTTTCTACTCTACGCTCCATTTCTTTGTTTTTACTGTAAATCTTATGAAATTCAGGTAAAACCGAAGGACAGCTAAAGAGCTTCTAAAAGCTTCTACACCCACTTCACTTGTGTTAGTTTGAGTCTTTCACAGTGTTCTCCATCCTTCTCTTTCACTCCTTTTATCGTTTTCTGCTCGGTATATATATATATATATATATATATATATATATACAATCCATTCCTTTTCTTTCTCCCACCACAGGTCCTTTCAATCCTTCTTTTCACTCTATTCTCTGTCACATTATTCCTCACCGTTTCCACCAAGGCCAAAAGACAACCTGATTAGCTGAATGTTGTTTTAGTTTTGAGCACCTTATATAAGCTTCACATGATCTACTTTCCCAAACCCACGTTTGAGTGAGATGAAAACGCTGGTATGACAGTGATGCCTCTGTTTTGAATAATGTAGGAGGAATATTGTCAGCCTCTCTGACATTTAAGTGGTGTTTATTTTCTAAAAAAATATATATATATTTCAAAAGATGAGGGTTTTCTAAGGTTGTAATGAGTAGGGAGTGATGGAACAGAGAGATGGGAACACTTATGACAGAGATGATAAACTGAGTCAAAATGGGGACTCTGGATACTGATGAGGCTGTTTGAATCATGATATCTTTTCAGTTTTACCTTTGCATGTTGATGTATCTTTTCCTTTTTGTAAACTCAGAGGTCAGTGGTTCTGTGAATGTGTGAGAGGATACTTTCAGCACCGATAATAATAAATCATCAATCCACAATGTTTATTTATGTTCAAACTCCTTATCACAGTCAGCCTGGCAGTAGTTGTAATTCATTTTGTACATCTTTGTGTGTGCACATGTGCCTGTGTGTATTTTTATACATAAATGTGTGTCAGTACACATCAGCTGTCCGCACGCACCAAAAAATACATCAACACCCCCACAAAACAAACTACAGCAACAAAGCAAAACGCACACAGCCGCCTGATGCCATTCATGAGCATCACAAAGCAACCAGGTGAGCACAGGCTGCAGCACGCATGAGTGAATCAGGTTACAGTAAGCGGCTCTCTGCCCTGAATATAACCTTGAATACACACTGCCCCACCACATTATTGTTTTCACAGTTATCTAAGGAGACCATGTGGAAATTCTGTACATTGTGTTGTCCATAACCAAAAAAAATCTCTTTTCTATTTCATTTCTGCTAGGATCTGTTTATCTTTCTGTCTCTCTGTCTCCATTCTGACGCATAGTGAGTCATTTTGTAGCCATTCAACTGTCTGCATTTATTTTCTGTCTCCTGTGGCTCCGCGGAGCCAGTCTCATTTGTGTATTTTTCAGGTACTTTAGTCATTAATTTGTCTTTTCACTGGTCTTTAATGTGACAGATGTAAACAGACAGTATTGGGACCGTTTTAATCTTGATAAATTTCTCTGTGAATCGATACATACATGAATCAAAAATACTCCCTGACAGTAAAAGTCAATGCTTCAGATGTATTAGCAGCAAAATGTACTTGAGGAATTAAAGGAAAAGTTCTCATTATGCCTGTGAGTGATGATTGATTATGAGTGATGAATATATTTACTATGACTGACAACCTACCTAAAACTCAATTTTCATAACCTGTTCCATAATGCACACAGATTAAATTAAATATAAAGATCGAGTGCTTTATAATCAGCCTGTGCTGTGTGCCCACCCACTCAAACGGCATTGACATTAATTGCAACTGCATTATTGATCCATCTAACCATCCTTAACCTCTTAACTCTTCCTTACCTTTCAGGTCTGTCCTTCTACAGCCATGTAGCAGAGAACTGTGAAGCAGTGGCCCACTTTAATGAGGTCAGTGTCTTCATTTCCTCTGTCATACGCCAGCCCACCCCGATAATGACCGATAAGCAGTTATCTCTTGACTTAATAGAAACCACAACCATCCCGACTCCACTGCAGATAACAACATGCTGATTGCACAGCCTGCAAGTTTTGTTAATAAAGTGAGGCAGTAATTAGTAGACATAATGTAGGAGGCAATGTTCACTTTTAATCTGTTTGTACTCAGATTAAAGTGATCACATTAACACTCAAACATGATTTTATATATTTTTACACGATGAGAAGTACAGTAAGATTTCACATTTACGCTTACATAGTCAGTCTTATAACTTGGTTGTTATAGTAAGCATCTAATAACTCTATTACTACTTCAAATTTCTTCAACATAGAGAATGAAGTAGAACAGTTGAGCTACAGTTTAAGTCTTCTCTATAAATTGTATACTGTATAAAGATGATTGTAGCGACTGCTTATGGTCGGTGCCATCTTTTCTGTCTGGAGCAGGACCTTCCAGATAAGGAGTGTGAGGTGTTGCCTTTCACACTCTGGAAACACGCCCCGCTGCCACGGACGGGTGCACACTTGGGCTAATGTTAGCTATTTTAGCTAAATTGTGCTAACAGGGCAAGTGTCATTATCAAGTAACATTAAACTTACTGAAATATTCTGACAATAGTGGGACTCAGTGTGAGTCCTGGTGCCAGGGAGAGAGGCAGGTGAGTCAACTGTCAATCACAGCTATCAATTAACGCCCACATGCAGAAAAAGCATATTATAAATCTTCAAATCTCATTAACAGAGCAATAATTTCTATAATTATCAGCAGCACACTCATGAGAGGGTGATTGAGACCATGATGGCTTATTGAAAAAGATTATTGACTTAGTATTTCTTGAGAGAAGCTAATGCATATTGAATAGGAGTCACTTGGAGCCAGCATGTAGCAGCTGTCGGTGGCATTGCACTTTAAGGTACTTCCGCATTGGTTTCAGCCTCAGGTCGTGGCAGTTGCCACTTGGTCTTTTCCCTAGAGTGAAAGAATCATATTAATGAAAAGTGTGAAATCTACACCAATGAATCCCTGTAATCTTGCCTTGTGTCATTGATTATGATATGATATGATATAATTACCTTGATTCTTAACAAATTGCAGAGTTTTTTATGAATTGGATATACAACAAATTACCATTGTATTATACACTAGCATTGGTGAGAGAATACAAACTTTTTTTTTTAAGAATGTTGCCAATTATCACATTACAGTCATGCTGTTGAATTATCCTCACAATAATCCCATTTATTATCCAGCACTTGTTCATATTTGGTAGAACAGTTTAACCATTAGGTGCAAGATAGGTGAGTCGATCCTTGTTCTTCAGCAAGACACTGAAACTCAAATCGCTTCCAATGTGCGTGAATGTGAAAAAAAATGTAAGTCACCTTGAACAAAAACATTGATATCTACATCAATTTTCTATATTATTAACTAGCGTAGGATTTTAAAGGGCGCTAGTCCATTGCAAGGCTACCAAACATAAAAAGACAATCACATTTACAAGCCATTGTGCTGGTTCTCACTTGCAAATGGCCAATGTCCTGCCTAATGGCCCTCTCCTTTTCATTGATGGTCCATCAGGATCTGAGAGGCGAAACAGAGGTAGCAACCTCCACCCATGCATGTCATTGAACACTTGCTCTGTTGTAATTAAACTAGACATTGCACACTCTGCTGCTGTAGCGACAAAAGCCTCTTTTGCCAGAAGAACTTAAAACTTGCAAAAGAAAGTTTAGTGATTATGTGCTCCCTACTGTTTCTCTTTGAAGTGCAGAAAATTACATTATTCTGTCTTTTAACACCAGAAGGATTTCACTTGAGCCCCTGTGGTGCTGGCTGGTCAGTCTCTTTTCGCTGTGGCTGCTGTGGGATTCTGGGAAGTGTTCCCAATAGGATTCCTGCAGGCTCCTGTCACACTGAGAAAGCGTTATGATGGATTCAAATGCAAAGAGTAATATAACTGGGCGGAGGAGGGGGGGGTAAGAGAAATATAAGGGTTGGGGGATCAACAGAGAAGAAATCCACACAGGGTGGAAGCAAGAGAGGCAGAACAGAGGTAGGGGATAAAGTCAAGGGATGAAAAAAGCAAAAACAAAAGGTAGAGCCTCAATCACATAAAGACACTTCCTATGGGAGGTTTGTCTACATTTTTTTTCTCTGAGCTGTTCGCTTTTACAGAGAAAAACATTACTGCTTTGATGTGCTCACAAGCAGAGTGCTGCTTCCTTTGCTGATAACCAAGGCTTTTGTTTTCAGTCTAATCAGGAAAATGGCTAAATGACTGTACACGTTTGGCAACTTGCATAGTCATGCACACACGCACACACACACAGAAACATACCCCTGCAGAAATAATGCTGCTTTTGTAACATCACGGGTGAAATGTGAGAGAGAGAAAAGTGGACAAAGGGGAAAGATGTGTCAGGAAAATTTGTGACAATATTCCTGCGTGCTGCCTTACAGTAACTGGTTTAGAACTGAGTGGCTGACACTGATACGCGATTGCTTGTGACAGCCTCACTCGATGCTCTCGTCTTGCATGCCTTACTGCTTGGGAGGTCGTTAGGATCACTCAGCGTCAATAAAATGTCCGGGCTTCCCTTAGGACGACTCGTGCTTTCAGTGGTTCCTGAGACTATGTGTTGTATACCGCTGGTGCCCAAGCATACATGCACTGTTTTCCTAACCCTCCCCCCACCACAAACACTGGAGCAATTCCTCATCAACCTCCTCTTCATCTGACATCTTCATCCTTAGCCCTGGAACATTTGCATGGCTCAGTAAGCTCAGTCCAGCCCCTGGAGTTGAATTGGCCATTAGCATAGAGTTGTGTGTCTTGTTGCTTTATGCATGGACTAGCAGGACGCCTTTGAACTAGTATGCGGATAGACTGGATGGGGAATCTGTATTCATTATTCATTGTATGGTGGGACTTGGCTTTTAGCTGCAGTATAACAGGGCTTCCCCCTCACTAGTTAGACATAACTGGAGCAAAGAACAGAAAGCCCTGCAAGTGTTGTATGTGACCGCAGGGTTCACTGAGTTTGGGCCTGTAGCTACTGTGTGTGTCTAAGAGACAGAGAGAATATGCCTGAATTAGATTATGTATTTGTTTAGTTTACAAAAAAAAGATGTCAAGAGATTTGAACTATATGCAGACAAAGCAAGGGGGATTATTATGCAAACGTAATGAGTATGAGAATAGTCTTTCTCCACAGACTTCCAGCTGCTACAGCCCCACACTAAGTGCACAGCCTGACTTTTTAATGAGAATCTTGTGATTACGTAACACAAAATCTCTAAATCCCATGACTTTTTCATGGCTTTTTTAGGGTGTTGTGTGCTTTCTGTTTCGGCACCTGTATCACAAAATTGATTGGTAAGGACTGCATACATGGTGAAATAGTTGCAGCATTATGTTTCCTAATTTATTGTTGCTCCAAAAAAATGCAGATAAATATGAGGGTCATGCATGCTTTGCTAGTATAGCGATTGTTTCGAATAGTGAAACTTGACTCTCGTGTTGAATATCACAGTTTGCATGTTGCAAATTTGACTGGTTTCAGTAGTTCTCTTTGTAGCTGTGGACATTTTTGCATTACTTCACCACTGAAGTCCTCATCAACCTGCTCAGGAGTCAGAGCTCAAGGGCGTGCTTTGAGACCTCAGTGAGGTCACTTCCAACAAAACACTTCCCTGGCTGCCCTGGTAATGAGGTTTGGGAAGTTAGTGGGCTCAAGTATGGCGTATCTGTTATATGAGAACATATCACTATCAGGGTGAGGTTTTTAAACTAATATACATCATACCAAGTATCCAATAACTCACTGCAGAATAAAAGACTCTTATAACATAAATGTATGCATTAGGTTGAGTTACTTTTGGATGTTCAGCTGTTGCTTTGCTGACCACTTGATCAGATGAGAAGTAGCAGTCGCCTCTGGACTAGACACTAGCTGGAATATTGCAAGTACTAAATATAGTTTATGAACTTCACCAGTTTTTAAGATTCAGGGCAACTCCATGGAGGTGCTTTCCCATCTCTGAGTATACTGAATAAATGATGATCTGTACAGAATATTTTCTTTGCCAGTTTAGAGTTGGGGGGAAGCTGGAGGCTGAAATTTAAGCAGCCAGAATGAGCACAGTGGAATCTACAGTTGGTAAATTGTACTGAACTGAATGTTGTGATCTGTGGTTATAATGAAAAAACTGAATTAAACAAGTGTGCTGATGTGCACACATACACACACGCATACAGATTGCACACACATCATTTCTGCAGGGAATGCTGTATATTTATATTTTTGCCCATTAAGTCCTTAGGAGAGGAAAAAAATATAAGTGCCCATTTCTCCTTTGCTGTTAGTGTGTGTAACCATGTGCATCAGCTTGTAACTCCTCTGCTTTAAGAAGTCTCTCTCAGGAGTGACAAGGTATACCTAAGCAAAGGATGGTAAAAAATGAAGTAGATGAAGTAATCTTGGAAAAATACTTTAACTACAAAAAAATTACCCAGTAAAAAAACAATATACAATAAAATATGTCCATAAATAGAGAATTAGGACTACACAAATCTAAACCTTTATTAGATTTCTTGTGTTTTACAGTCCAGTCATTACATCTGAAGCACAGCATGGAGGAAACTACTATACAGCATACGGCTTCCCTCCTACTGTATGTTTGAAATTCTTTCTTTCTTTTTTTTAATATAATATATGTTTGTTTTTTTTTGTTTATTTGGTTTATTTATTAGACAGCTGATAGTAGATAAGCAGACAGGAAACAAGGGATGAGAGGGGCACAACATGCAACAAGGGTCCCTAGCCAGCATCAAACCAGGCATGCTGCAGTTATGTGGCATGTACCGTAACCATTCGGCTTCCAGGGCACTCTGTTTGAAATAATTTCTGTCATGAAGTATCACAATTTGAAACAGCTGGCATAAAGCCAAATAGATTTTCTTTTTGGTATTGCAAAAAAAATGGTCCCAGTAGATGAGACCAAAGTGTCATGGTTCTGTTCCACTCTGGCTCTATGTGCCCCCACCAGTCCAGCAGATGCCCTCGGTATTTTTCCCTGTTCATTGAACTGGAACTTGAACTGAGTGGCAAAAGGCCCTCAAGGTTGATATTGAAGTTTGCTTTAACATTAGTTGTTTTCTCAAGGAAATGTGACTGAGGACTGTTGCTTGCTACACACTAACCCTCGTAGAAACTAACTGCAAAAGTGAACTAAAACTCAGAGCAACAGTTGCCTTTCAGTCCTCTTTTTGTTGTTTCATGCAGGCCACTCTACTTGACAAACTTATTGTTTCATGTTTATGTCAACAGCGATGTATGTCTGAGTTCTTTAAAGACCCTTTAAAGGTTGTCAATGTTATGTCGAGGCATGTTTGCTGTTCCTGCTCAATGTGACTTATATATTTAAGTTATATTCATGTGTATGCTTGGTTTTTGGTTTTCAGTTTGCCCTGTGTTTTTCCTCCTCTGTTCCCAGCCTGCTTTTCCCTCCACTCTTCCCTCCTTGCCTGCCCTACATCATCCTCATCAGCTCTGCCCTTTCTCAGTGTTTTCCCCAGCCTATCGCATTCTTTTCCGTTCTCCTGTTTCATCTCCTCATTCCCCTCACTTGAGTTTCTCTGTGCATCTCCCCACCGGCACCTCGTCTCCTCGTTAGTTCAGTTAGTATTTCAGTCCTATACTGTATTGCTGTAAATGTTTTGATGTATTTTTTTAAGTAGTTTTGTGTTGGAAAGCTTAGCTCTCACAATAACTGTTTCTACATCAAATGTAGAATAGGATTAGCTTGAGCTGTTGTTTTGCCATTTGTACCGCAACATATTAGGTTGAATAGGCACCAGAGGAACAGAAGGTAGAGCTTCTTTTGTTGAAAATAATAAGAAAAAAATCCATCTCAGCAGAAAAGTTCTTAATTGAGGGGTGAGCGCTATCTCCCAGCACAACACCGTCAGTTTTTGAGTTGTGGAGCAGCTTACTTGACAAATGTATTGTTCATTATCTCTGCACCATCTGGTTTACACAGCACAAATTGGGGAGTTAACTGCAATCTTATTAGAGTCTAATTTCAAACGATGAGATTTGATTGAATTAACTGGATAAAGATGTCCTCAGTGCCACTCAATCTCAATAGAGGAGGATTTACCTCCAACTTGAGACATCCAAGTCACACCTGCTCTTACATAAAAGTAATCTTTGTTGGATTTCACTTAAATCTTCTTGCATAGTATCAGTGCAGTAATGACATAATACTGTATGAATGATGATGAATGAGAAAGAAAGCAACAACACTGGAATCTGTCTAAACATGGCTTGTGGCTGCTGCAGTGACTAATAAATATACATCACATTTTGGTGAGTGAAAGAATTCTGACCGGATTAATGTCAGTTTGTCTGCAGCTGTGGCATTTTGTTTGAGACATGCTGTAAATTAGACTGAAATAAATGGAGAAACATTGCAGCATGAGCAGAGAGAGAGTGACATGTGAGAAACAGAGCAGGAATGGAAGTGAAACAGGGATGGACAGTCCAATTGGAAAAAAGTAAATTGAGACTGGGTTGGGAGCGTGCACGTAGCAATGTCAGTGAATTGGATAAGATCGAGTTTCTCAGCAGATGTGGCTTGTCAGAAATGCTGTTTCATCCCGACTTTTTCAGTGTGTGTATTGGAGACAAAATATGAACCACTTGATGCAATCCAGTGGTAAAAATACAAAACTACGCCCTCAAGAATTAGCAGATTCTCAACAAAGTTAGCAAATTCTCACTAAAATTGTATGTTAAAAGCTTCCCAGAGTTAGTCTCAATTGCAGAGGCTGTATTTGAATGCATTACTACTGTGTAATCTAGATGTAACTCAGTCTCGATGGCTGTTCAGTTTATAGGAATGCACAAGACAAGCTAGGGACACAAGATCCATCTTCTGTGAATGCTGTGCAAAAATATACTGTATTCTCAGTATTGGTGCACAGACAAAAAGAAAGAAATAGAATAAGCCAATGGTTTTTAAAAACGACATATTTTTAGGTATGGTCTTAAATAATTGAACTTGAAATTTGCTCAAGCATGATTTTTCAGAAAGTGAAGATCACCAAAATGAAAGGTTTAAGTGTTCCACAATGACAAGGTTGTTACATAATAAAAAAAAAACACATGAGTCAAAAAGGGGAAAAGAAAGAATGGAGAGAAGCAGAATAATGGAAGTTAAGGTCAGGGACTGTATGCAGTGAAGTTCGAGTGAAGTTCTAGCATTTAATAATTTACTGTTGCAGGGGTGAACTGTCTCACGCTGAACATGACAGCAAATCCACAGAATACAGCAAAACTCTTTTCTCACATTCTAAATATTATATAGCATATGGAGCCAGCTGCTAAAGCCTGCTGTAATGAGAAGGTGACTTCCACTGCCTATTTCAGCAGTCTACCCTTATCTCTTTTATCCTTTAAGAATACATCTAAGCCTGCAGAATCCAAGCGTGGAGGATTGCACATCATAAGATCATAACGAGCTGGAAACGTAGCACAAAAGAAAGGGCATAACATACAAAAGGTTCTCATAGTAAATATTATAAATCTCCCAAACCTTGTTGTAAGCAAGTGTCTATTTGGAGCTTATTGTTTATAATTAATCATAGAGGATTTTTATCCTCTGTGTCCATGGCAACAGTCATAAGATGTCAAAGGATGGTGAGCGGGGGGAACTGAGGACGGCCCGGTCACCCAACCGCTCACCACAGTGCTACAGCGTGAGATCATAGCAGTTATAGCTACTCTTCCGTGGAGCGTTTAGTCCCTCTGATAGGCCACTGTGGCCTCAAGGCTTCCGGTTAGTGAGATCATACCTGTCACTTTTAATGAGCAGCCCTACTCCGCCAATTAGGCTGTGTGTCATACAGTACAGAAGGTTAGTAGGGAGAGGGTGTTTGGGTGGGGAGGGGGGGGGATGGAGAGCAGGATCTAAAATAGGACCTGTGTTTTTTTTTTCATTTTTCATTCAGATTCACATGTTTTTATCCACATAGTCTGTGAGACATTTTAATAAAGTGAGTCACCGAATGTTATATTAGGCGCATTGCAGCAGTTTTTTTGCCAGTCAGCGTATGAGGCACAGTGAATACTTGACAGCTTTAAGTCCAAGCTGTGCAGAGCTGTGAACAAAACAGAACATGAACATGAAGTTACCTCATATTTTTGTTTGTTTGTGTCTCTTGTACTTTTGTGTATTTAAAGTCCCTGCACATTCCCAAAGGCATTTTCACTTGCAGTCCTCTGCCTGATTGAGTTTTGGTGGAGCTATGCTGGGGATCACATTAGGTCACAAAACTTGTTCTATTAATGAAAATAGGCTTCGTCCACAGCAGACATTTTCACTTGCCATAGGAGGAAAAGCACAGGTGTCACATATAGTATCCCGGGAAGCCATTACAGTGCGCCATTACATGTCAGGACCTTGAAACTGAGGCAGCTGAATGGAATTCAGGGGCAATTTACTTGTCAATCTTACACGTCAAATTTTATTCAATATTCACAGGGAGTAATACTCAGTGGTATGAAATATTTTGTGACTGTGAAAGGAGCTTTGTCAAGTCTGAGAAAATCACTTGTGTATTATCATTTGAGTAATCTAGGGTTGGTCTTGTGGACTACAAATTTCAAAAGAAAGCCTCTGCTAGAAAGACATTTACTAAGCAGCAAGAATGAATTGTATTATGGGAAGTGCAGGATTTTGTTTGGAGCCTGACCCTGTCTACGGAGTAAAAGTCAGGATATCTCAGCCTTTGCTGCATCAGTTTTACCTTTAAGGGAATGCAATATTAAATTGTTGGAGTGCTCCTTTAAATATCTTGTGCAAAAGTATCAACTGATCAGAAGTGTACTTGTATTTACTTTTACAGTTTGGGGGGCATTTATAATAGCTTTTTTTATAGGCTCAGGAAAAGTGAGCTTCATGAGAAAGAGTCCCTGTAGACATGTTGATAAGAGATTATAAAAGAACAACATTTTTTCTTAAATAGTTTTATTTATATAAAACACAAGCTGCTGAGTAGATCAGATGTTGAACTCCAAACACTTAACTCTTCATTGCTCCACTGCAGAATGTATTAGATTCAGATGTTACATGCTCCATCAGCTGTATCCACTGTCATGTTTATCCAAAGATCATATCATGCATGAAAACGTGCATGATATGATCTTTGGAACTAAAACTCTTCTTTAGCAGGTGATGCACTGGCACTTATGTTTGTAGCACTATTGTTTTTATTTGCCAACAGGAGCCTTATAACCTTTTGATTAATGTGTCCAATGGTCACCTGGTGATATAGTCATCCCATAAAAATTTTATTGGGGTAGCCATGACGACGCTGAATCTAACATAATGAGTGTCCATAAATTTTAATCTGTTGTGTTTCATACAGATTAAAATGAGACATTTCTATGGTGCCTGTTAAATAAATAGAGCTGAGTAAAGTCAATTTGTGAGTGTGAAGACAATTATATGCGTTTATATGTTTAAATTTGGCTTTTTTACACATTTATTTCAGAAAATAAAGTGTGTTTGAGACAAATGTGGATATTTTGCAGCTAACGTTGCTGCAACATGGCCCCCTTTTGTGAGTTTTTAAAAATGCTGAGTCAATATTGCAAGTGTATAGGTGTCTTTGATTTTTGTAACCCTGCATCCAATTTCCCTTTGTTTGTTAGCAATGCTGCTGCACTATTCAACTTGCCCACAGCTGAAGCGTGCTAAACCTCTCCACTTTCTCACCTTAATGGATTCCCTGCTCTCATTTTATTTGTCTGCATTGTGTGGGTATTTAAACCACTGTAAGCACTTTTGTCTGTTATGCTGGCATAAACAGCTTACTCCTTCATGTTGTGGATTTACAGTATGTCTGCTACCTCAGAGATACAGTAAGTAGTGTTGAAAACGATGGCTGAGAATGTACATGAACGAAGCGCTGAGACACACGTAATGGCATTACTGCAAGTAGAGGCCTAGTTAGTACATCTGTGTTTTTTGTGTGTGGAAATGTATTTGTACTGTCTGTGCAGGAACACATTAAAATAAGTGGTTTTCTTACTCTGGGGACAATAATGTGGCTGCCCAGTGGTGTTGGATAAACAAAGCATAATCACATTTGCAGTAGTCTGTATGTATCATTTGAGCTACTGTGTGTGTTATGCACTGGTATGTGTGTGTATAGCTGTCATTTCCTCCATTAGCTGTGTGTGCCGTCATCCGTGCAACATTAACACCAAGCTGAGGCCTCTCATTCTCCCTCTCTCTCGGCTGTTCAAACACACTGGAAGAGATTTAGTTGTAAATGAGATGTGGTATGGGTGTATTAGCTGTAATCTGAGCCAACGACCATCACTCTGAGGCTTTGTGCAGACTGAATGTTGCCTATGAAACGCAGCTAAGGAAGAGACAGCAGCACCGGTCATGCCTGGCTGAAGTCTGGAGAGAGAAACACAGACTGTAGGGCCTGTGGGCAGAGAGTGATGGTTTAATGCAATACACACACACACACACATCCACAGATCCTTGAAGGCAGGTCTACCATTATGGATTACAGTCGCAGGTGGGGAACCCCAGGATTCACTAATGGGACAGACTTGATGGATCGCTTGCCTCATAGCCTGCAGTGTTTTCTTGAATGAGAGGCCAA
The DNA here is from genome assembly GCF_910596095.1 of Thunnus maccoyii. Taxonomy (NCBI): domain Eukaryota; kingdom Metazoa; phylum Chordata; class Actinopteri; order Scombriformes; family Scombridae; genus Thunnus; species Thunnus maccoyii. The sequence goes on along the minus strand of NC_056549.1, from coordinate 18,852,723 downwards.
TATCAGCAGGGGGTGAATGAGTTTTAAATCACCTGTTCAACCTTTATCCCCTCTGCCCTCATTCAGTACAGCCTCTTTCCTTATGGTAGTGCAGTGCAGATGAGGGAGCTGATTTACTGAATGGGAGTCAACACATCAATTCAACATGTTTCTAACTATTATAATGAATGCTTGTGTTTCTTTACCCAATCTTGTAGCCTCGTCATAGTTGATCAACATTAACTAGCAGAATAATTTATCATGGTTTGGCGTCAGACTTTATTCATGTGCATGTTAATGCCTGTAATAGGACTTGTGAACAGGAATTGCTTAGATGCTTTTCGCACATCTATCGTTACTTACTTTCCTCACAGGTATTAAAGGATGAATATTTCATAATTTTCTACTTCTAAATCAAACTCCAACGGCAGTCTTTTAAAGTGTTTGTGCATCCAACCTAAATAAACTTCATGATGAATGAAAATCTGTTTGCCAGTGTAAAGTCAGTAGCAACAAACTTGATGTGAGTTTTAGGATTCATTTCCTCGCTAATTTGAGCTTTAATGAGAAGTTTAAGTTAAGTTGTTCAGGCTTTTTTTTCCTGTGAAATATTTTCAGAAAGTTTTTTAAAAATCACCAAAAAACAAAAAGTAGAAACACTAATGATTACTGAAGTGTTCTAGTTCACTACCTTAGTTTCAGAATTGTTCTCCTTTCTTTAAAGGTCACTGTGATTGGATGGACTATGCACCAAGTTAAATCACAGATCATTTATTCCCATAAGAGTCTTTCATTGCCTCACGTTGGATACTACTGGCTGTTCAGAAATGTAGTTTAAAAAGAGGGGATGAAGACTTTGTAATAATGATAAATTCAGGCTTTATAAAAACATATTTTCTGGCTGTATCATGATCTTTTTTATGATTTTATGACACTTTTTAATAAATTAAAATAAATATCAATTAAAAAACTGTGACTAGAGAAGTAATATATAAAGACTATTATCAGTCATTGTAGTTGGTGAAGTGGGTTAGTTGAACTCATCTATTCATCTGTCTGACTGAACAGCTGACAAACTAAAGCTCTGCTAATAAAGAGTTAAGTTTGTGTTCATGAATGACAAGCCTTTTAACAGAGATGCACTGTATGTTTACCAGTATGAAGAACAGAGAAAGTACCATACTGAGTTTCTGATCAGCCTGACAAAGCCAATTAGTGAAAACATCACAGAGGAGATTTCTGATGTAATTGTTTGAAACAAAGATTTTTTTCCCTCCTTCCTGTAAAAGCTGCATGAAAGGAGCCAACCTGAAATCTTTTAAAACCCTTATTTCAGTGTTAATTATATTGAAAATGCCTAAGGAGGGTTATCAGTCAAAGCTGTTTTCACACTTGGTCTTTTCTCAGGGATATCCAAGGTATTTACCAGAATTCATTACCGTACAGTTTTGCTTGCCTGCTGCAGCAAAAAAGCTTATCAATATTCTTAGTTGGTGCTATACAACCTAGAGATGTTTATGGTAATAAATAAAACAGTGCGGCGTTTTATTCCCTCCAGAAAAGCACCTCTGAAGCTGAAGGAGATTCTTTTAAACTCAAGGACACTTCAGAGGAACGGATGTATGCTGACATGAGGCCTTGAATCTGTTCCTAGAAGGAATAGTTCAACATTCTGGGAGGACATACTTTCATGCTTTTTGCTGAGAGTTAGATTAGAAGATTGATGCCACAAGTAAATATGAAGCTAGCTGGCTTGGCTTAGCATAAAGACTGAAAACAGCTAGCCTGACCCCAGTGATGGGCTAACTGCATTTTTTTCAGTGATGAGTACTGTAAGAGAATATGACATTAAGTATAATTTTTGTTATTTACATTGTTTGGTATTTACATTGTTATTAATATCATTGATATCTGATAATTTGGGCATTGGCTTGTTCACTCTATCTTACCGTGATGTGAGGTTGATATCAGTTCAGTGGACAGACTGGTCCAGTACGTTAGCATGGTGCAGGAGCTGCCAAAAGCAGAGAAATGGGCCTCCTAGTAGCTCCAAAGTTGTCTTATTTACAGTACATATTGTGTCTTGCTAATGTTAACCACTGCTAAACCTACATTCAGAGTTGGACGGTGTGTGAACTGCTAACACATCTAATGCTCACTAATCACCATGTTATAGCTTATTTGTTTAATCTGTAAAACTGATGCTAAATATGAAGGAAAATATAAAGCATGCAACAGATATGAGGTATCAATCTTCACATGTAACTCACCAAGAAAGCAAATAAGCAAAGCAAACGATCCCTTTAATGAAAACCAGTCACATTTAACATCATAGTGTTTTTTTTTCCTTTTCATTGAATAGTGATAGAAATAAGGATAAGTTTAATAATGAACTAATCATTTGAATTTATTATCAAACATACATATCACATATTTGTTTCCTGTTTCTCAAACGTGAGAATTTACTGCATTTCCTTATATTTTATAAACAAAGTTAACAAAGTTAAGTGATTCATGAGAAAGATAACTATAGAATAATTTATAATTAATATAATCAGTGACTGTAGCCCTACTGTGTTCTAAACATTACATTTTCTGTCTCCTTCAGACATTTCGGTGGCCGATTGCCAGCAGGCTGGATGGAAACGAGATGCTGGAGATCCAAGTGTACAATTACAGCAAAGTCTTTTCCAACAGGTAAGGTGTACTATTGCTCTCAGACTCTCCTAAACCACGCTTACCAGACCAAACAGGATTTCAGAGTTATTGATTTCAGTGCCCTTCCTGCCACATTCTGTGACCAATTCACAATGACACACAGTGCGTGTTTTTTAGCTGGAGGGTAATAGACCTGTATTCTCTGATAGCTTGCTCTAAATTGACTCAATTGTGTGTGTAACAGATTGCAAGCCACAGAGACAGTCATGAATGAGTTTCACATTAGGGGGGGGGTGGAGGTAATGAAACAGCATTAGATCCTCAGTAATGGGCACATTTGTCACTCCGTGCTCTTCAAACAATCAGATCATGAAAAAAAACAAGATGCTGAAGTGGACGATGCAGCTGGGATTGCACGTTCAATCTGTCTTATCCTTTAATTATTTGCAGTGGGTTTTTTTTTTTATTGTGTGTGTGTGTTTGATCTAGTAATGGCTTTACCAAATGATTAACGAGAATATCCATAATTTGCTGTCATAGTTCCACCCTGTCTCCTACAAATCACATTCATTTACCACTAAATTATTTTCCCAGTTATGTTGTGGTGGCAGATGTAATCGCTGCCCGGATTATGTTCGCATGTAACAATTTGTCAAATGAATGAAGCACTAAATTTATGTATCGCTCTGAGGTCTGGATGGATGGAGGGGAGTACAAAATGCAGGAATGTGGTTATGTTTAGGCAACAAGAGCACTTGGGTTAATGCTAGTGAAAGATTGTGGTGTCTCTTGACTGTAAATAAACATGTCATGCTTCAAGTCATTGCAGACTTTTTTCTGTATTATCTTTCTGTATCCCCAACCTTAACCTTAAAGTGCTGCCAGTGTAAACACAACCATAAAAAGTTTAATGTTGCTGTAGTTTCTATTAGTGGATATTGTACAGCAAGATCAGATATTTTGGTGACAAATAAAAACAACCTGGTACATTGTATCTCAACTTTTCACTCATACTTTCAGTACCATTATTTTGGCAACTTGCCAACTACATTAATTAGCAACATTTTCTCATTATGTTGAGAGAAAACGTAATTCATCCAGCATTACATTTCTCACAAAACGTATTTGCTGTATATGAATGTAATTAACGTAATTAACTTACATTAATTACCAAAGTGCTCTTGAGCAAAGCATTGATACTAAAACTTGCCTCAAGAGTGCTGCATATCATTTCAAACAAACCATTTGTGTGGAAACTGGCTAATTAAATGCTTTTAATTAATTCTCTCTCTCTCCTCTTCATCATCTTCTTTTTGTTTTTCATATTTTCCGTCTTTCCCTTCGATTGTATTTTGCACTGAAGCCCTTCAGACCGATGTGTCCAGATCTGAAAAGACGTAGGTTGGTTGTGCCAGGAAGCCTGTCCGCCACCCTTGTCCGTAACAAATCCAATCAGATGATTAGAGCTGCTGCGTTTAATTGGCTGGTTGACGTGTCCAGACCGCATCCAAAGAAATTGCCCACACATTCGTCATTAGACCTTAGTATGCTTGTCTATGTGCAGCTGGTATTTATACATACGTACGTATGTCTTTATAGTTTGTCTGTGTGACCTTATCTTGTCTGCCGTGTGTACATGTAGTTGTGTGTGTGAATGTGTGTACTGTACAATAGGTGGTGACATGTTTCCCATCCACTTCAAGATAACGCAGAGCTAAAAGCTGACAGGTGTGCAGACAGATGCTGCATCAGTTCTACCTCAAGGCAGCTCTTAACTGTCATCATGATTTTTCTGGTGCCAAAGAGAAGAGGAAAAGAGAAACAGGAAAATAATTTCACAGCCACACATGACACATAGAGGGTCAAAAAAGTTTAGGAGACAGGACAAATATCTGAAACTCATTTTGCAACCTGACTAGCCTGATAAAAAGACTGAATTTCCCTTTTACAAGGGGTTGTTATTTTGCCCTGTCACCAGTCAGTAGAGCGTTATCTGTCCCGCCAACATTATTTTCAGCTGACAAGGTAGAAGCAGTTAACTTAATGTTTTTCACATCAATTGAGGAAATACAGGGATATACATTATTTATGAAAGTTGACTTGTGTTGATCTCATCTTGACATTTTTTAAGGCTATTTTTCTGTCGCTGATGCTGTCTCCTAATTCCATACAGTGCTGTAATGTACAAATTGTACACAGTATATAATAAGATTTATAGTATACTTTTTTCAGGTAGTACACAAAACTACAATCTACAACTTAAGAATAAAAAACTTTACAGAAGAAAAATAGCTTTTCAAATATTTAATATATTATTTTTTTGTTTTGTGAGATCTTTTGTGTTTTGCATTATGGAACAATAGTGTAGATCAACAGCACACTTAAAAACTTTTTTTGGTGTGCATACAGACTGTTTTGAGTATACTGGCTGGTGTTTTTCTATATTTTTATGGCCAAATCTCATGTGCGAAGCCAAACCAACAATGAATTGATCCTACATGCAAGTATTGTGTGTGTATCCAAATCCTCATATTTATTCCTCTGAGCATAGACCTCCGTTGTCGTCTGAAAACTATGAAAACATGTCATTGAGCCACACCATTACACTGGGTGACCTGTTCCTTTGCCGTGAAGATTACAGTCACGTTAGTTTGTTGAGAAACAGTTCCAAGGATGAATAACAGCGATCACGTTTTCAGTTTCCAGAGAGTAGTTCTGTATAAGGCAGACGTCACTGCACATGCGTAGGAACATGGCATTGTCCTGGCCTTGGCACAGGAAGAGGACATCCCCCAAAAAAGCTCTTCAAATCATAGAAACTGCCATTAACACCAGACCTTCTTGAAACACTGAATCACTAAAGAGGGTGGCAGCCATTCATACGTCCAAAACCATTCTGTAACCTGGCACTAAATTTTCATCTTTCTGTTGTGGCAAACTCAAACACTGAACACTCAGGCCAAATTAAATATATATTACATGAAGCACTGTGCCATTACTGTGCAGTTTTCAGCATATAAATTATGGATACCAGTGATCCATTGGGGAATTGGAGAGAAAAAAAGCAAAAGTTTCTATTTTAAAACATTTAAGAAACTTTTAAATCTACTCTGTCCTTAATAAGGTCACAAGCTCAAACGCTGATTCATGAACACAAGCTAATTATACACTCAGACTAATGTGTGCACATAAACAAGCACTCTTACAAACACACACACATGCAAATAAACACGGCACGACACACATTTAAGTGGGTAAATAATTCAAGGTGAGTCATAGCTTGTGTTGTTTTCACACCTGCTCCATATGTCCACAGGCTGCATCATTACCAGGGTAACTGATCTGCCTCATCACTGTAGAGACACCAACACACTGTGAGGTCAATGTGTCGCACCCTGCGACTGCAAGTACGATCACATTACAGCAGCACAAAGAGAAAGCAGTGATGCATGATGGTCTCTGTGCTGTAGTGGCGTATAGATCATGATTTATTGTCTGTTTTCCCAAGCAGCCAAGAGATCTCCTTTTATTTTCTGTAAGCTGTGGAATACAGCTGTACGTGAGTAACTGCACACTGGAGCAAAGAGTTTTTATATTCAAGGCCTCCACCCCGAGGATAGTGACTCCCAGGCTGGTCCAGAGGGGAATTTCAGAGGGTCCTTGGAAATCATAAGGGTACTACTTAATCAAATGTTTTGCAGCAAGCTCACTGCATGATTAGCACTGTTACTCTGCCCCAGTTCATCCTTTGAAGTCTACATTTCTAGCCTGAATACATCAAGTGGTTGACAAGGCTGTTACGGTTTATTAAAACATAACAAATCAGCCTGCACCATTAGTTTTGGTCTCTGTGAAACCAGGCAGACTCATTTTATAAGGAGCTGCAGGCCTTCACGTCCTGCGAAAGACCTTCAAAGACAAATGGTAATATTTCCTTCACTGAAAAATATGATACCAGCCTTACTGAATCAATTGCTTTTTAAATTTGTATTTAAGAATTCATTTTTTGAATCAAATCATGACCCCAGTGACCACCCAGTGATTCACATATTTGTTATTTGCTGCTGAACCCACCAGTTCATGAAAAATAAACACCCTTAACATTGGGGGAAGCGTTCAGTACGAGTTAAAGTTTTGAAACGTCATTTAAAAGATGGCATTGATTCAACTGGTTGGCTCTCTTTAGGCAGGATGTTCCTGAGCCTTGGGGTCTTGACTGCAAAGGCTCAGTCATGGCAGCTGAGTTATGTCAGTGTGGCACCTGTTGAAAGCATTTTGGTTGAGACAGGTAAAGAACAATACAATAATGCAGGTGTAATGACAAAAAGCAAGGCCTAATTATGTTGCCACATAGAGCTCATTCAATGACTGTAAAATGGGAAGGATTTAATATTTTGTCATGCTATTTAAATAGTTAACCTCTTTGCCACTTAGGGATTCAGGATGTGTAAAAGTTTGAAGTTCCCTGCTGTATATGATTGTTTTGAAATAAGAATACATTACATTGATTGATATATTTTATATATATTTTATATTTATAGCAGCATCAAAATACAGAACTCTGATTATTTGCCATGACATATTATAAGTGATAAATCCTCATGTATGCTATTATCTGTCATTCTCATCGGTACAGCTCCAAATATGAATAAAGAACTTTGTGTCAAGACAAATTCTTCATGTAGCAGCTGTTATTTTTGTAACAAGTGTTGGTGCAACACAAACTTGCTGCTGTATTCACTCAGTTCATATAATTGGGAGCAACATGAGATGGATGAAGATGAAGTGTTGGATAAACAGGTCACGGATTTGTTTGTGACACTTCTGCACACCCTGAGATTAAACAAGATGAGAAAGAATGAAAATCCGACTTGTCACTTGTGTTATCTGAACGTCAGTCTTGAATACTAAAAACTTTATTTGCTCTGCACTGCAGTCAGAAGCATTGACACAAACACTTATCAATCAGAAGGAAAGATATGTGGTAAACAAGCTCCGAGTTCTCCTCTGAAACAGCCCTTGAACTACTTCCTCTGTTGTTTTGAGGGCGAATATACAACTTCAGTATATTAGACTTTTTGATACTTTTACTGTTTCCCCCCGTTTTATCTTTTAAATAGGTTTTGAGTTTTATTGCAGCTAGTTTCCTCTGAAATAAGACTGTTAACAATTCACATGATGCCCGCTGCTCAAATGAATCTTCCTCCATCTTTCTCCTCTTCTGATTTCACCACTAAATCAAATCTTGTCTTCTTTCTTTTATTCCCTTCTTGACTTTCTCTTTATCTTTACAGTACAGTGGATTTCTGGTTTTCATGTAGCCACAGGACATGGAATTGTAGCTCAGCAATGGGGCTTTTATTTTGGATCCACAAGTATATAATCCCTCCATTTTGTACAAATTGAGACTCAATTTACTGTCTAGTCTGAAAATGCAGGGTTACTAACCTGTTACTCCGGCTGAAAACAACAATCCCATTACTCCCTATTTTTTCCTCTATTGTTTCTCAAACAGTCTGACATTTGAATAAATCAAATCTAGGTCATACCGTGTTTACATATAATTTTTTATGTTTGTTTGGTCTGGTGACATGGACAGTTAAAAAGTCTGCTGAGAGCATGACGTGCTGATGGACACTGACAGCAAAAAGCGAGGCTTGTCTGCGATCAAGAAATTCTATTATGTTTGTGTCTGTGTGAAGGAGAAACACTGGAGTATTGACTGTGTCCATGTGAATCAATAGATATTTATCCTTGTGCATAATGTGTATGAAATGTTTGCTGAGTCCTCTTAAGTTTCTATCAGCGTGTGTTCGCCAATGGGGGGCAGTGCTTGGCAGAGGCTTTTCCTCTCTCCCTTTAAAGGGCAAATCATGTACCCCTGCTGTAACATTTTCATTTCACACTGTCCCCTAGCTGAGTTACCAGCAGCTGTGTCGGATTAGTGCAACCTTGAGAACAACTCTGTTTGACTTGGAAAAAAAAATTTTACATTTCAAAGTTGCTTCTCAGGTTCACCTGAGCCAGATATTTCGTCATAGTCACGCTTCGATTTGCAGCAGAAATTTGAGGCTTGCAAAGAAAAATAACACATATTGAAAGGGAAGGGAGCTCTGAATTATGGAGCAGATGAAAGTAAATTGTTTGCAGAACTTTAATCAATAATGAATGCCACCTTTTGAAGTGCTAAAAAGTGAGCCAGAACATGATAGGCCCCGCTCAGCTCAATAATTCAGCACTTGTACACACGTTACAATGGCTGAAAGGAAATGACAGACCATTTGCTTTTCTAAGTAGCCCTTAACGTATTGATCACTATTGTCTAGAAGAGAAAAGAGTGGATTATACTGCAGCAGATCGGTTTTTATCATAGATATTGCTGAGAACTGCAAAGTTTCCATCCATCTTCAAAGAAAAAGTTTTTTGCACAAAAACATCAATATCCTCACAGACTTTTTATTTTTTCATTCTTGAGTCACGTCAAACCTGTAAAACTGAGTGTGGAGTTATTCAGTGAAGCCTAGCAGATGTGCTCTTCCGTAGCTCCATAGAGAAAGCACCTGAGGGGAAGCACATACTTTTTTTTTTTTTTTTTAAATAAGTGGGATTTAAAGTGAAATCAAGCTCTGGAAGTCTAAATCTACCTCATTATTAAGTTTTGAGGCTCAGCTGACAAATGTCTCCTCACTTTATACTGTAGGTTGAATTCATCATTCAAAACGGCTCCAGAGGAGCAAAAAATGATAAGTGAGGGCAGACGTGGAGATAAAGCAAGAGAGAGAGATAGATTAATCTACACAGAGGGGAGGAATAATAGCAGGTGATAAACAGTGTGCACTCTTTTTATTTGCCAACTGATAAAGACCCACTGCCATTATTGTATTGCTTTGGTTATAAATCTAATAAGACAGTAGTTGCTGTTTTTTTATACTGAGGCGCAGACTGTGTACAGCATTTGTGTGTTTTTGAGTACTGTACTCATTCACTCTTTTCTTCCCATAGTCCTGTTGGGCGGCTCACATCGTTACCCATGATCCCTGCTGGGTCCTCCTGCCTGCTTGTGTGTGTGTGTGTGTGTGTGTGTGTGTGGATGCTAAGTAGTAAAACTATTGATTGTATGCCCTTGTTGTATGATATTATCTCTCCCTGCGGACATATCCAGCCTGGTGATTATTTGCCTTATGACTCACTCTATTTGAGTATGTTGTATCCTGCATATCAGGCATGCACTGAAATTTAAAACAAAGCTTTATTTGCAGTGAACATGCTGTGTTGTGTGTGTGTGTGTATAGATAGAACTGGTGTAGTGACCATTATAGTGGAAATGGCATATGGTTGTGGCTGCACTGCATGTTCTTTGTTTGTTACTGATTGCTCTATGAACAACACACTGTTTTGGGGGAAACTCTATAAATTATTCATCAGCTCTAATTGGCTAGCTGAATGGGGACTGTACTGGGTTTCTTCTCACTATTATTATCTATGAAGGATTCCTGGGCAGCATAGAATTGAACTTCATGTCTAATGATCTTAGAAATGTCACAACAGTCAAAGGTCTCATTCTGTTGTGTGTTTTTTGAGGAAATACTTTTTAAAAAGCAGCTGGATTTAACAAACATTTTTATATTATCTTTCTTCCTTCAGACATTTGATTAAGTTTGTTTATTGAAGCTATTTATCCAGTTTTCTCGTATTGCCACACTCGTGCAATGTGCGATGGATGGAGATTGGAATGATTCCCATGTTTTTTAATTGCTCAGTTCAAATCATCAGACAACTCAATACAGTTGTATGATTATAATTTTATTTGTGAGGCTTCAAAATACTGTTATGGACTATATAGCATTATATTTAGGTTTAATTACCTTAAATGAGGGACTCTGCCTAACATGAGGCATCCAATTTGTTTGGTTTTCAGGCACTTCTGCATTATTAAGCTCCAAAGCAGATTATTTTAATCAGTTTCCTTGATGTAAATACAACATAAAGCTATTTACAAGTCAGAAACAGGTAATTACAGTGATATTGATATGACATGATTAATTAAACCAAGAGGTTGAATTTATTAAGAAAAAATAATCTGTCATGTTGTGAAAACTTAAGCAATTCAAAAATTGTAAATTTACAGTGATTGAAACAACTGCTGGTGCTGGTTGGTGACCAAATATGTTATCTTGCCAAATTAAATTTTTGTCAATTTAGTCATCGAATCTGGGACCAGTCTTTTCTTTAAATGCAAAATTTAAAGGAAAAAGTTAAAATTCAATCGGAAATATATTGTCCAGCACTGAGCCCTGCAGCCTTCAGCTTTAGTTTAAATGAAAACAAACTGAGAGAACATTTTTCTATTTCTCGGCAAATCCGAGTAACAGCCAGCTTTAGAAAAGAAAACTTGTTCTGGGTGAATGAATGGTGTTTTCATTCATTAAGTTACTTGTTCTTGGGGGCAGTGAGCTTAAAGGTAGAGTCAGTCATTCTGGAGAAAGATTGTTGATTTTTGAACTAAACACTCAAACAAATACACTCCTCCTTTCATGCTCCATCTCATGGATGCACATTGCCATGGCAACGACCAAAAGAGAAATATGGCGGAATCCATAGTGATGCGTCAGCTGTAGAGTCACTTCTGTTCCTCTCTCACATTATCAGAAGCAGAAAAAAAAATTCATCTCATGTGAGCACAACAGTTCATCCACACTCTCCGCCTCTCTGCAGCCTCCCCACTTCTCACTCGACATGCGTTCAGCGTCTCCGTCCACAGAAGCAGCCATCTGTCAGCTGCAGCTCCTGGGGAGCTGAGAGGACACTGGACGGACAAACTGCCTTCACCAGGCTGACTGAAATTTACTGCGCCAAAATAGTTTGCATGTTGGCTCCACGTGAACAAATCAACAGTGTTTGTATTTATTGATTCATTGATACAGTAAATAAGTTCAAAACACATATACAGCGGGATATTTGTGTGATTTAAACCGCTGCCTGCTCAGATTGTGCTTCACTAAACAGGAACAGACTCTGAATGCAAAAAAGCGCGGGGGGTCTCAGTGAGACTGTCTCAGATTCAGTGTGGATTGATATATTTAATAAAATGGAAGCGTATCTGTTCCATGAGAAAACTCTTTCTATGTGAATTGGCCACAGCTCTCTCTCTCCAGTTCGCCAACCCTCCCCCGCCATTCAACGGGCACTGGAGACAAGAGACTGTCATGTCCTCACAGAGACAGCTGTGTTCTGATGATTTCCCCCTGTTCTGTGCACCCATTTACAGAGCCATAGCTGTGTATGAACACCAGATTTTTTTTTCAACGCACATAGAGAACGGACAGCTATTGGACCATGATGAGATATTTGTTGAATTTGACACAAAGTGTGTTGAACAGTCTTCAGAATCACTGACTCTACCTTTAAGAGAAGTGGCTGAAATTTGCTGTCAGGTTCTGAAATGTATTGAAAGCTTTGGAGAATTAGCTGTCTGAAATGTTTGCAGATCTGACTCACACAGTATTTAAAGTAAATGTTTTGCATTTGTGTGGATGCACTTGCAGTTAGCATTTTCCCATCACAATAATTAGAGACAGTTACTACAGAAATGTGTAAATTGTCTGTCACAGTAAAGATATGAAGTACTTTCTTTACACACTGTGCAGGTAGGCTGGTCAGAGCTTCAGTGTTGGAAGTGTCTGCCCATGGTTTAAACAGGTGGCTTGTTGAGAGTGTTAGGAGTCAACCATATGGAGCATAAAAACAAAACAATTAGCTGTAAGTAACTAAATATGCAAAATGGCAGCAGAGTGGATTCTCAGTGGGATCAGCAGTATTAGCAACTTTCACAGTACAGGAAGTCATTTAATCTAGATGTTAATAAGTAAGGATTTCTTAATAGGATCTTGTTTTTTGTTGTTGTTTTGTTTACTGTGTTACTGTGATGGCTCTGGTGCACAGCAAGCAATCGGGCAACTATTTTAAATTGAAAACCAGCAGCAAGTCACAAAGGACCAAGAACTGCTGCTGAGTCGGAGTCCCAGACTGTGCAAGTGTTTGTAACTTGTTTAACCATTTCAAAAGAGAACAGTGCAGCAGTACATTTATACTTTTTATGTTTAGTTGTTGAATTATCTGAAGTTTTAATCCTGAGGATTTTGTGTTTAAATTTAACAAAACAAAGAGATCCCAGAGCTACCCCTTGAAACCAAACTATTAGTAGTCTATCTATTATGGAGGACAGCAATGCACCATGCAGCACAAAGTCTGCCAGAAATTCATTTGTAGAAGTTAAACAAAGAGAAACAAGTTTATACAACTGGAAGACAATCCAATGACGGTGTGTTTTTGATAAAGTCAAACATACACAACCAGCTTGTTAGCAACCTCCTGAGTCATCTTGTAAGCTATTCTATATTTATCATTGTCTATGTGTGCACTGAATTTGCATATTTGCTGAAAATGACTGACATTGCTATTACATTGTATAAAGAAGCTCAAACACAACTCAAATACACTGAACAATACCACAGATTATACCATGTTATCAGCAAAAGCAAATCAACTATCGTGTGTTAAAAATGATGAAGACAGGATGAGGGTTGATATAACAAATTGTACACCTCTCATAGTTGCGTACAAAATAAAGACGAAGACGAGACACTTGGTGAAAAGGAGGAATGATTGACAGTGTAAGTCTGACTATGACTTGAGCTGCTATGCATTTCCTTTGAGCTGCTTTGAGGTGTGACATGCTGTAGTGAGCTGGTGACAAAGGCACTTTCTCAGCGTCTGTCACAGCACATATCCAACAGCACCCACAGCACAGCAGTCTGTCCATGACTCTATCACATTACACACGCTCACCTGCACACAGTGAAACAGAGTGGTGGGGAACAGATGCTTTTGGTGAATAAAAAAAAAATGTTATTTGTCAGTATTTCTTCTTTATATTCACACAGAGGCAAGAGATGGTCATCAGAGGAGGAACAAAGGACATAAACACATGTCATGTATTGATTGTATTGATTTCTGTTTACGAGTATGGCTCTCTGTTGGTGTTTTCCTGCAGACTGGTGGGGACTTTCTGTATGGTACTTCAGAAAGTGGCTGAGGAAGGACACCTAGAGTTGACCGACACACTCATTGACGATAACAACACATCAATAAAGGTAAAGCTAAACACTGCTCTCACACTGGGTGACAGTGGCCGGCCTACAGGGGTTGTGAGGAGGTTAAAATTTTCAGAGACCCTGTAGATTGAGTAATGCTAAATACATGTGTACAGAGAAAAGATCTGTCTAATGAATCTGTCCAAATTCTAAACCAGCAGTAGGTAAATGAAGGCCAGAATGATTTCAAATGAATGAAGAAAAAGTCAATAATGCCTAATAATGAAAGTGTCTGTGTATTTGTGTGGTAGGTCAGCCTCTGTTTGACCTCCACACTTACCATGAACACCAGTTCATTCAGCTATTTTCCTCTAGATAGCTCTCCTTTTATTTCTTGTCTCTGGTATGAAAATTAAGATGCGTAGTCTTTGTCTTCGTGCCATCAAGGACAAAATCTCCACCCACTCATGTTTCAACCTTGAAATTTCTTTCACATTCAGTTTGAACACAGTTTGAAAGCTGCATTTATCATTTGTTTTATGTTAACGATGGATCAAATGATTATGTGTAATGTAACTGACCATTTCCACCCGACTCTGCAGGGTCCTTCAACTAATTATTTTGGTTTCTTTGGGACACAACTTTACTGTTTTGGTTCACCGTCACGGCTCTTATCAGCATCGTTTTCAGATTCAGAGTCAGTTCTCAGAGAAAAACTCTAAAAACCCACTGTAAGAGCAGACAGACAAATTTATCAACTATCCGTTGAACACAGTGGAACATTTAGCAGCTACAGAGCCAGATATTTCCCTCAGGAGTTGGTGGAGACCAAAAACAGAGTTTAAAGCATGCAGAGGTAACACTGAACTTACATTTACTAGGTAGTCAGAAACATAACTCAGTAAATGCTGAAGTTGCTCCATTTCTGCTGGATGTTTAAATAGGCAGCTGTTTACTAACATGTTCTCTAGATCAACTTTACAAGGTGATATGTTTACAAGGTGGTATGTAACATATGTTGTGTTTACAGTTTATTGCACTTCTCCCAAGTGGCCAACAAATCAACTAATGCTAACAGCAGCTACGGGTCGGTTACATCAATGTTAACATCAGTGAAGCCCCACTAAATCCATCAGTATAAACTAATGCTGTCCAGCTAAACTTTGCAAAGAATTATATTCTAAATTCTAGTGCAATTTCCATAGATATCAAATATGTGAGTATATATTTGGGAGAAATGTCAGTCAGATGAAAAGCTGGTACAAGCTTATGCAAAATATGTAAGTGGAATTAATTTATTTTTCTACATAAGGGAAAAAAAGGGGGAATCTGGAGTCCAGAAACAGTTTACTAAACCCTGTTGACTCACATTACAGCAGTCAAATTTAAATGAATTTTATTCCCCAGTGATATACATTCACAAACAAATAGAAGAATGTAAAATGGGGAAATCAATCTTCCAATACACCTGAAGCAGTGCCAGTAGAAGAAGTAACAGCTATCATCTGGCCTATTAAAGCACAGGCATTTAAGATCTTTTGCATCAACAAAGATCTGAAGGAAGTACAACAGTCTCTTAGCAACATCAGCACATTAGGACGCCAGCTATTAACATTAATCTAGATATTCTCTATTGATTGGAAATTGTGTTTAGAACAGCTAAATAGAAAGCAGCTCAGTAACAAGGATGAGTGTGAGTAGGTAGTGGTTTTCTTGTTGAATGTATAATGTGAGAGTGAATATGTATGTGGAGAAGAGAGCAGCACAATAAGATGTGTGAGGGAAAGCTTTACCGTATAACGTTTTAAAACACCCTGAGCTGCAGAATTGTGTTAGTGGAGCTAGGAGTGCTGATGTGATGTTTCTGAGATGATGACACACAGCATGGGAGTGCTTTAGGGCTTAATACACACACACACAAACACATCCACGCGCACACACACAGACATACACGATTAGGAGAACTGTACATCCCTGTAGCAAGAAACTAAAGCTGCTATAACCTGAGAGCAACACTTTTACTTACAAGTGCACACTTTTATGGTTGCTATAGCAACAAATCTAACTCCTCATGGACTACAGTGATTGCCTTGCGAGGATGTAAGGAAGGGAGAGCGCCACAGAGAGAGGGAACGGGAGCCCTGTGGCCTCGTGTATATTCTCCCCTCATCTGTCTTTGTCAGTAGAATAAATTGGCCACCTTGTAATAAAGATCAGGTCATTGTCAGGAGGATAATATTTGTACAAGCCCGACTGCCCGCAAGACACTAAAGACAAACTATGGTGCCACCCATGATTCTGACCTGGATTAAACTAGCAGTTACTGTCAATCCAAATTTCCCCTGTAAAACACCGGGGAGAAGATTTGATTTATAGTCCTGTCAAAGTTTGTCGCCTGTATTGACAGCCTTTTTCCAAACATAATTAAATGCACTGCAATAGACTTGCCAAGAGTAAGCCTTAAATTGCTAGTTGATCTAAAATGTAATTTGTCTCTTTAACCACACGCTTCATTTGGCCTATAAATACCCTGTCAATGTGATAATGTTAGTGTAAAAGCAAAAAGAAATTTAGAAAATTGTAGACACTCACATTAATATAGCTCAATGCTAATGCAGCATGCTAATATGCTCATAATGAAAATACTAATGTTTAGCACATATAATGTTAACCATGCTCAAAAGTTAGTTTAGTATGATTTCATGCTGACATTTACTACTTAGCACAAACCTTAAGTACAGCTGAGGCTAGTAGTTTTGCAGGTATTTGGTCATAAACTGAAATAATGGACAATTGGAAATTGGAAATTTTGACCCGATGATGGAGCTATATGAAAAGTCAGGAGATCACCAAAGTTATAACATTCATCCAATGGGGAGCAGGAACCAAATTTTATGGAGATCCATGTAAGTGAAACATTACACCCTGAACCACAAATGTCAACCCGCTGTTGGCGTTAGAGGAAACGTCAGAGCATCATCAAAGTCAGGAGGCTTTATCCTCTGGGGTCCACTTGTACTAAATTTGATGGCAAATCATCCAATAGTTGTTGAGATATTTCAGTATGGACAAAAGTGGTGGACTGACTGTCCAACATTACCATCCATAGAGCCACATCTGCAAAGTAACTTATAGACCACAAAGTAGTATTTGATAAAACAGAATTGACATTTAAAAGGAAAATACATGTGACTTGCTTTAGCAGACCTGAGGTGATTTTGGTGCAGGAATGATAGAAGTATCAGAAGCAGCTGGGAGGAAAGATAATGTGATCTGCTCAAAAGGGGGATAATTTGACACCTTTTGGTTATTATACAAATTGTTTTGATACATTTTTGAAAAATAACATTTCCTCCAAATGCTCTGAAGTCAATAACCTCACCTTGACCTCTGTGGAAGTTGCTAATTGTCTGCTGATAATGTAAATTAATTGTCATCAACTTTCCTTTATCAGACCAGCGTTACCATAGAGATCAGATACCAGCCAATGGATGGCACAGTGGGCGTGTGGAGTGACGGGGAGTTTCTGGATGTTCCTGATGACCGTGACGGGATGTTTGCTTTTGAGACGGACAGCTTGCTGTCAGGACAAAGCCACATGTCAGGAACATCTCCTGGACGATCTTTACAAGGATCCATACCAACCTTCAGAAAGTGAGTCAAACATACAAATTATTTCCATGATGACTTCATTTTATTACCTAACAATCAACTAGGCTGTGAAATGATGTCAATAATTTGAGGACATAGCTATGCAAAAAGATTTGTTGTTTCATATATACACTCAAGTTTTAGAGAGCTCATTAAAGTTAAAAGCACTACAGGTGCACACACGTAAAGAAAACCCTTAAATGGATGAGTTTAACAGATGGAGCCATCACATGTTCATGAGGCCTCATGCTGTCAAGCTGATATAATATCTGTCACTATATTTAGGGGAACTTTTAGGAGTTCTGTGCTAAAAGACAATGGGCATATACACCAAAGATCTAGTGGCCAGTCACTGATGCTACAAATATACAAAGTTAAAAGAAAATTCTATCAACTCAGTCATCATCTGTGAACATCTTTACGCATGTGACTATGAAAGTACTCAACATAATCTAACATGTTAGTATATGATGCAGATATGGTCAATATTTGTGCAAATAAACAGTGCAGTTGGAAAGAGAGTTATGTAGAAAACAGCTTATAGCATATGATAAGTTACTTAAAGGGGACATAAGATGCTTTTTGTGATTTTCTGTCATTTATGTACTGTTATAATGTCGGATGTCTATGTTCTATGTGCTTCAGCCTGCTCTAAACGCCCCATTTTCAATGTTGCCTCTACGTCCCCATAAAACTGACATCAGATTATTCGCACATGTCCACAAATGGCTGTCCATTATGTATTTTTTTTGTTGCTAGTTTGTTGCGAAGGTTGTTTGCAATGTCTACATGCATATTTTGGATCAGGTTTCAGCTCGAACATGTACGGATGTATTTAAGAAGTGTCCACTTTGAGTAAAGAACAGGACAAATAAGTGAAATCCTATCACTACTGTTTGTTTACATAGCTGCTGCAGGCTCTGGAAGCTGGCCAATAAGAACGGAGTGAGCTCATCAGGAGGGGGGCCTTAAAGAGACAGGAGCTAAAATGGCCTGCTTCAGACAGAGGCTGAACTGAGGGGCTGCATAAAGAGCCAGTATAACATAACATTTTTTGAACTGTAAATCATGCACAGATATTCCAGTAGAGCCCCAGAATATGAATATAGACCTAGAAATGTGCATGGTACATCTCCATTAAGATGTCTGATATTTAAATACTAAATATTTTTTCAATTAATTATCTTGTGTTAATTTTGCACATCAGAATTGTCCTTTTTTCTATTGAGTGTATGAAAATTAACATGTAGATGTGTTTTAGCCTAGCTGACATCCCCATTTTCATGGTCAATTTCATGATTAACATGAGTGGTTTCATGCTGCCTGAGGGAATCCTCGTCCTTCCCAGACAACAGACAACATTAAAAAGACTGAAAGAAGCTTTTCTTAACAAATTTTCCAACAGCACTCATGGGTGGCTAGAGATGTTTATACAGTTTATAATTTTATAATTCCTTGCAAATGGCAGTTTATAAAAACAGACAAGTGGTCCCAGGCTGTACGAGGTTATGTAGATTTAATATGAAATACTGTAGGAACCTCTGCCCCGCAGGCTGCTCTTTGCATGATACTCGGTCTTCCTCGGCAGTTTCCTTGTTGTGTTTTTGCTGAATACTATGAGAAATCATTTGCGGGTGGTATTTCCACTGAGACTATCTGCAAAGCCAGACCCATAAATCCATCTTTATACTGCATATTGAATGGGCGTGTGAAAAATTGTGTATATGTGTGTGTGGCTGAATGCCGTCGTGTGCATGTTTTTATTTTTGTTTGTTGACACTGAATGCTGAAGTTTCACTGTTTTTATAGCATAACATTAAAACTATTCAGAGTCTGCCAATGTGAGATGTGAAGCAGCCCGAGGAAAACAAGAAAAGTTGACTAATCTCAGTTTTAGAGCATCCCAAAGGAATTATATAACAGATACAGTATTTGGATTTGGTCGACAAAGATAAAAGTAAGTACTGCTTTGTAGAAATGCTGTAAATGGGTTCAATAAAAGTGAGGTGAAAGTAGTTACCAAACTAATCTTCACCAAACTCTCGAAACTTGTAGTCAGCTTGTAGTCAGCATTATCTGTTTTCCACACCTTCCTTCAGATGAACAAGCCCTCCGTCCTTGGTGTGTGATGCCATGGTAGCAAGGAGCTGTCAGTCAGACTTTGCAAAGGCTTTTGCAGCTTTTTTCTTAGACAAAAAATAAAAAGTGAACCAGTTGCTGACAAAATACTAGTAACTTCCAGCCTAGCTACCACATTCAGCTCTAATCTGCCTCACTCCGGTGTTGGTCAGACTGATGGGCTTGTGGAAGATTTTAATAGCCTTGCCACTTCTCATCTAAACCTTTTACATTGCGAATTACCAGCCTCCTCTGTTTATCTCTGGATGAGAGGTTTTCAGAATGTTACCAGTGTTTCATTGCGTCCTGAATGCTGAGGCGCTACAGCCAGTGTTAATTGTCCTTTTTTCGCAAAATGAAGCATGAATGTGCCGGAGATGATAACCTGGGATGACTCTCTAATTCCCCTAGAGAGGAGGAGGAGGAGGAGGAGGAGGAGGAGGAGGAGGATAAAGAGGACGAGAATGTCTTGAACAGTTTAGCCTCCAGGTACATTTCCACCAGCCTGCTGTGTGCTTCAAATCTTTTTTGGTGTGCGGGTTTGTGTGTCTGTTCTACCTCCGCTTTCATGTTGATGCAACATTTCACAGCAATGTCTCCTCAGAAATATTTTCTCTCTATAAGGAAGATACATTTGACGAAGTCATAGCCATAGTCTTCTTCTGTGACTTTTGACATAAAACTTTGCGAGAACAGGAATAATTTTTTTGAATTTTTTAAAACCCGAGGGGCAGAGATGCACTCCTCTATCAGAAATCTCTCACATACTGTTCTGCTTTTATACATGAATGTGGAACAAACTACATTGAACATGGAACCCCAGTCACTGCTGTCTATTTCAATTATATCACATACAACCTAAAGGTCATGGATGCTGCTTACAGGAAAGTTTGTGTTCAATGCGCTTTGCAGTGGGCATCGAATTTCATTATAACTGCACAGTATGAATGCAATGGAGTGTAGGTGGCTTATTAAGGCATATTGGTTGCTCCTCTTCCCATTAATTGAGTGAAATTGCCCCTAAACTTAATCATCCCACTGCTACTGCCTCCCTCCACATGGTCTCTGGGCCTGCAGGATGATTTATGGCAGCACCCATAAAGCATTTTGTGCTATCTGCGACACCACAATGAGCCGGCTCTGCAGAGGTTTTATTATTCCTAATAAATAAATCACCTGCTGCGTAGTTTTACTGCCAGTGAAGCAGATCTGCTGAATAGTGCATGCAGAGGAGCGCGTTTGGCAGACATGAAAAGAATGGATTTAAAGCCTCAGTTGTCATTTGATCTGTGGACATCAAACACTGGAAACAAAGCAGAGCAATGAGATGAAATGGGGATGAACATTGTATGATCATACTTTAACACAGATGCAAAGCAGTAATAGGGCAGGATTTTCCCCCGCAGAAACAAAATTAATCAGCATCGCCCCACTGAAACATATTGCTGTAAATAGTCTTTGTGTTTATTCTAACCATTTAAATATGGATGATCCATTTGCATAGAATCAAATCTGCACTCAAAGGAGACAATTCAACTTGAGCAAAGCCTCTGTTGAAAGGATAATTTACTCAGGCAACTGTTGATTTATCCATGATTTACCATTCTGATTTTATGTGCGATTCATTTGTCTATCAGTGTAAATAGCTGTTTCTTCAAAGACAGATCTGGCATCATACTGTGTGCTGATGATGTATCATTGCACAGCACCGTGTCACAGGTGTTATGTGCTCTTTTATCTCAACAGTCTTTATCCCATTGGGCTGTAACATATGTGTGTCTCTGGCACTGACTCCCTGCAGAAACATTCATAACAACAGAAATGTCAGATAATACAGAAACGTGGCATTCATATTATCTTAGATTTCGTGGTTATACATATTCACACCCATAGTTCACTTACACAGGTGTTTTCACTAATGCTGCCTGATTAGACCTTTTAGCTGCACCCAACTTTAACGTAACCAGGGGTCTAATTAGGCAGAACAATTGAAATCATCTGTGTGGGGCCTTTAAGAGAGTTTTCATACCTAGAGAATGGGATTACATTGCTAAACACTGATGTAGAGTAGGTTTTTCTTTGGTGTTCAGCTTTTATTGATGTAAAATATCAAGCAGAAGAAATCTACTGTACACTGTTGCAAGCTGCCAGCTTTCAAATGTAGCTACAGTGCAGTAAGCCCTGGTCAGCAAATGAAAAGTCTTCAGATCAGTAAATCAAAACATACTGGAGCTGACACAGTGAAATCAGAGATAAGGCTTTACAGGGTCCATTTCTGTTTAAGGCTTAGTGATATGTACCATAAAAAGAAAAAAAGTATAGCTACATTTTATTAAATCTATACAATCAGTTAAAAACTGTGATCTGTCATTTTCAATCCTTCATGCTAGGTTTTAAATTATTTGTGGATATTTATATATTATTTTTTGTATTTTTTCTGCGGCTTGTTTTCTTCTGCTGAGACAGATGCTGGATTGGCACAGTCGTCTTTTGAATCTTTGACATTCCTTGTTCTCTCTCGTGTAGCGGTATTCTCGCGGGGGACCTCTCTGTGTTTGTCAGCTCTGCTGCTGAGTTTTGCAGTGATGTTTTCCCTCTGCTTGTGTGATTCTATGGTGTGTAATGTTGAACACTTTGAGCTGAGTGTGTAAGCACTTCTCTGCTGTTTTTTCTGTTCCAAAACCCCGTTGACGATGACATGAAGACATGCCTCTTGGGGTAAATCCCAGTTTCTGCATTACCTGTGTATTTGTCCCAGATAGGGGTTGTAAAAAACTATCATATGGAGGATCTAATCCTCTCATTAGAAATTATTATCAGGAGCGTGCAGTGAAATCTTTGCCTGGGTAGGCAGTTACCTATCAATATGGCAGCCCACGTTCATATTACATATGAATAGATCAAATATAGTC
Source organism: Thunnus maccoyii (assembly GCF_910596095.1). NCBI lineage: Eukaryota > Metazoa > Chordata > Actinopteri > Scombriformes > Scombridae > Thunnus > Thunnus maccoyii. The sequence goes on along the minus strand of NC_056549.1, from coordinate 18,830,312 downwards.
TACATTAGGTAGACTATAAATCAGCAAATATGCCAAGGGACTACTGCAAAGTCAGTCTGATGTGGCACTAATGCACAATCAAACCTAATCAATGGACACATTATAATGTGTTCACACACTGCAGAGAGAGAAAGTTTGGTGTCAGCATACCAATAAGTAAAAAACAGCTTATTCACTACTACAAAATGCGCAAGAGCACACTGATAACCACACACAATGAGTGTCTGGTGACGACATCAGACAACATACACAAACCAATAAAAGGATTTTTAAAAAGTAAAAAATAAATCAATAAATTATATATATATAATTTTTTTTTTAATTAAAGGGATACATACCTTATTTGTAGATGATATCCATGCGCCTGTCCCTCTGGACAAAGATGTCAATGACTTAGTTGGTATTCCTCAGTTTCATAAGTTTCTTCATAAGACAAATCTTTTTAAGTAAAAAATATCCATGCTGACTACCGCCATTAAGCTATCCGCTCTAAGTGCTAGCAGCTAGCCAGGGAAGGGAGCTACGTGCAATCGCTGTAGCATTAGCTCCTCAGATATTCTGTCAAACTGTTGAAGAAAAAGTCTTAAACTGTAGATATCCACATGGCGTCAATATGTCCTTTTAATAGACACCACTGGTCTTTAAAACCTAATAGCCATCGTTACATGTAACATGCTAACTGCTTAGCTCACTAATGATGCCCCCAGCAGATGGTCATTAAACACACTCACATCTGTAACAGGTGCGCTAGCCGGGGAAGGGCGCAGCCCAGAGTGAGAAGGAGTGGTTGTCTTGTAACATTGAAGAGCCATAGACTGTAGGGCTGAGGCAGGGTGGGGCTTTGATCATCTGCAAATCTACAAAAACGTTGGCCTTAGTGCAGACAGAGGCACAGATAGCCTCAGTATTCAGGAACAGTAGATTTTAGGAGCAAGCTGTGGCAAAAGGAGCATACTATACTTTTAAAACAACTATTCTGACTAGTTTTACTGGAGTATGTGTAATCCTGAGACAAATTATGAATAATGAAAATTTAAAATAAAATTAATAAAATTATGAATTATTAATATGAATAAATGATCATTAGATACAACTACCATGTAATCTCAACATTTCTTTTAGCTTTGGTGAGGCACTGCCTACACTGACCGCACATCACTGCAGTAAGATAAAAGTAGAGTTTTGGAATTCCTTTGACGTCATCAGCGATGTCGGGGAGGGAAAAAGGAACATTTTGTTTCTAAAAGCCTTCAAAGCAGTCAGAATGAAAATGTATTATCCAGAGATTTCTTTTCCAGGCCAGTTGATGCAATAACAGAGTAAAAAATGCAAGAGCACTATTTGGAATGTATATTAAACTTTAAAAAGTATTACGTGTTCATAGAAAACAGGGTTGTACATTCTCATACTTCTGCCTTCCTCTTCATTTTCCTCAACATCCTTCTTTTGTTTTTCCTCACTTCTCCAGTCTGCATTTTGTAGAACGTCTTACCTCACTTCATAAATCATACACCCAAACTACACACTGTAAAATATGTATTTATTCCACAGATACATGCTGATCACACATAAAATCACACATAAACACACAATATATCCCTAAGTTTGTGTTTTTTTAATATTTTGTTTCCTGTATGTAGGCCATGAAAGCTCAAAAGACTTTTTTGGGGGTGGTGTGAAGGCATGAAAATTGCATAAGCTTCTAACTATGTAACACTAATGAGGGTAAAGTTATGAGCAAACACTCTCAAGATCACAGGCAAAGCATATCAGTAACTGGGATCAATTAACTGTCTTGTAGGTAAATGAGGTGGCTACACAAAAGCGCCTGAGAGGAGATGTCAATATCAGAGGGATAAATAAGATTGATGTTCCGTTTTATCTGTTTTACTCACATAAAATTAAAGGTCTCACTACAGTCAAAGTGGAAAGTTGGAAAAACACGGCTGGATGCTCTGAGCAGCAGGAGAAGAAATTTGCCAAATAAAGAAATCAAGTACTGAGAAAGAGAGAGAGGACTGCAGAACACTCAATACAGTTTTAGGACAGAGGGTTCTGCTTTAGTGAGAGTTTTCATTCCCCAACTCTGTTATCAGGTAGCTGATCTTTGTCTGGCTCAAGTCCAGAGGATCCTGAAAGTACCAAAATATGTGCATCCAGTCCATGTGTGTGAATGAAAGAACAGGTGTGTAGGGCTTAGCTTATTGAGCTCCATTCAGCAGAGCCCCCAGTGCAGAACATACAGTAGCCTGATCAATGAATTATTGATCGCTTGGCATTGTATGTTTCTGCAGACGACAAATACGTTGAATCTCTACATTTCAATGGGTTTTATACGTAGCATATCAACATTTCAACAATACATCTCAAACCAATATTTCAAAAGTGACCTTAACCACAGCATTGTCACATCATAAAACATAATTATTCAACTGATAATGGCCAACCTTGAAACATAGACATTCAGTGTATCCGTGGTTTGCAGAAATGTACGATGCCAATGTTTTATTCTGGCCATTGAGTTGTAAACACAGATTTTGATACACATTCACCAATATGACAAAAAATATCAGACATAGAGATCACCAACCTTATATTTTCTTATACATTGATCAAATAATTCAAAATTCTGCCTTCACTGTGTGTGTAGGTGCACATCTTTGTAGCAAGCTAAACACATTTCAAATAAAGGCTGAAAACAGGAATTGAGCTTTGACGTTTTTACCCGAAGCAACAACTGTAAAATCACAACAAATTCAACAATGGTGATTAAAAATCAGAGAGAAGATGGTAAATCATAAACAAGAGTCAGACTGAGGGTATTGTAATAAGAGAGCCACGCTAGCAGCTCTGTGAGGCTATATTGGGCACAATGGTGCTTTGAGCTAAATGCTAACATTCTGAATTTAACACATTAGCATGCTAACATGGTGACGGTGACAATGTTAATATGCTGATGTTAAGCAGGTATAATGTTTGCCATGTTCTACATATTAGTTCTGTATGTTAGCATGCTAATATTTGGTAATTAGCACTAAACACAAAGGACAGTGTACAAAGTATTGGACAAATTAAAATTTTGACCTGGTGATGGTGCTAGATGTAATCCAACCAGTAACACATTTAACTTCAAACGACAGAATGTCAACCTGATGGTGGCACTAGAGTAAATGTCAGGGGATCACCAAAGTCAGTAGGATACATCATCTGGAACCATGAATATCTGTACCAAATTATATGGCACACAATCCAACCCTGTCTCCCAGAAATTACATTCATATACAAATTGCAACAGCAAATATATTTTGATAGAAAAATAATACTGGCTGAATTGCGTTTTCTCTTGACATAATGAGAAAATACCGTTAAAAAATTAATGTAATTGGCAAGATTCAGTGAAATGTTCCGAGACAACATATCTAGTTGTTATATCAGCTAATAGAAACTACCGCAATGTTAGACTTTTTATGGTTATGTTTAGGCACTGACAGCACTTGGTTAAGTTAAGGGAAAGATCATGGTCTTGGTTTATAACAGAAAAAAGTCGGTAGTGACTTGAAGCATAACATGTTTATTAACATGCAAGCGACACCACAATCTTTCACTAATCCTAACCAAAGTGCTTTTGTTGCCTAATTGTAACCACACGCAGGACTCAGGGTGCAAACCTGCATCTCATCTACCCCGGCCCCTTCCCTCCAACTTCAGAGCAATATATAAATGCAGCATTTCATTCATTCGAAAAAAACATTTCCTGTGAACACAATCCAAGCAGTGATTATATTTGTCAACTAAATGTAATTGGGAAAATGATTTAGTTGTATATGAACGTAATTTCTAGACATGGTTGCACAATCCTATAGGTGTCCAGCCAGTTCATCTAGAAGAATCATCAAAGTCAGTAGGATACATTGTCTTGGCAGTATGATTGTACAAAATTTCATGGCAATCCATCCAATAGTTGTTGTGATATTTATTTTGCCAGTAGTGGTTGCTACTGGCAATGAAAAATTCAAGTGAAACAAACCAACAGTGGCAGAACAGTAACCTCCTATTAAACCACCATTTAAACAGACATCTATTTATTTTTGACCATCTGCTTGCAGCAAGTTCATAGTCAGATCTCTGGAGTTAACTGCAGTTCTCACGCTAATCCCACTGCTTGACATGCACATTAAAGATGAATTCATAACTGTGAGGAAAATGTTTTATGCACAGTTTGAAATGCCTGTTTTACCAAGGAGATGGGAGTCAAGCTGCCAGATAGCGGCGAATATCCTTGGGAATAATTCTTCCACAGTTAGATCATTCATCTTTGCTGCAATTTACACGTGTAACAAGGCAATTTATTCATGCTTTCATGTATTATTGATTCGCACACTATCACCCCCCAGACATACTACACAGTTCATTTTCAGCTTTAAGCATACATGTGCATACATGGCCTGAATCCTGTGCTTTTAAATATGCAATAAATGTGCTTTGCATACAATAGTAAGACTATTATCTTTACATCTGCAAAGCTTGAATGAGCTCTTCTCATTCAAGGTGTTTGTCATTTGTGTTTGGTTGATGTGCAGTGTTACACTTTTAGACATTGATACATTTATGATCTTTATTTCAGATCAAAAGAAAAGAAAGAGAGAGAAAATATTAACTTCTTTTCTGACTTCAACTTCTCAGCAAGTTGCCCCATCTCTCAAAGTTTTACCGTGAGTTAGTTTCACCTGCCAACATACAAAGTACACTGGGAACTTGCATATTTCCATAACACTAATTGGCAACCCCACTTGTGTACTTTTTTGCCTTTTCACTGACATCTCTGAAGGTTACATTTCATCATTACATCAGCACAGAGGCATAGATGGCTTGGTAGAAAAAAAGAATAACTTTCAAGGTTCATCTCATTTCAAACTCAGACACGGCCTCCTGCTGAAAGAGCTTTTTTGATGTTTGTCCTTGTATTCATTCTTAACTCAACTCAGCAAAGGAAAGGAAAAGAGAGAGAAGGGAGCAAAGACAAGTAAGTAAAATATCTGATGGCTCCATTTGTTTATTCCCTAGAATTTTCCAATTACTTTGTTCCCTTTTTCGACTGAAAATCGTTGAAATTGTGCCGAGGATTCACTCTTGATGTCTTCACCTGCTAGAGCTTCATGCCTGCAGTCTACAGCTGTTGATAGAGACTTTCAGAAAAAGGATTACATTAGTCATCTGTTCAAGGGCTTAAAACCACTTATGTACATTTTCCTGACAAATAACCTTGCAAATAATATCAATTCTCTTCAGGGCTGCAACTAACAATCGATTAATCTGCCGATTACTTTCTCGACTAATTGATTAATCTCTTGGTCAGCAAAATATTAAATAATAGTGAAAATATAGCATTCATGATGCCTTCACTTTGCTTGTTTTGTCTGACTAACAGTCTAAAGCCAAAAAATATTTAATATATGAAAAAGATCTTTTTTAAAAAGATTTATTTCAATCAACAATTAATCGATCAATCATTGCAGCTCTTCTCTCTCAGGAGCAGGTAGAAGTGGTGTAATGTTTTTGTTTTCTCTTTATCCCCTTATTTCCTGTCTGTCTCTACCATATTAGGGAGGAAGTGAGTCGTTCCCAGCCTGTCTCAGTCAACGTTGGTTGACTGAGCTACACTTAAGTGTAGGAAACCAACCAAGTACATTTATTTAACCAGACTGAACCATGGAGGCGGCAGTTCAGAAAACACTCTACCAACATATTTTGTTATTTTGTTGGTTGATCATGTGAATTTCAGTTTACAAGGAACTAATCAGAACTCTGGCAGAGTTTTTACCTCTAATAAGAAGAAAAGTGAGTAGTAAGTGGTGTACAGAGCCCAACCCCCTCCATCCTTCTCCTCTTCCTCCTCCTCTCTCTGTATCTCAAACTCCACACCTCCACCTCTTCCTCTCCCCCTCCCCTCCCCTCCTCTTCTCCCTGCACCATCCACTCACCTGTCCAACTGTTATCTGCCTGGTTGGAGTACCTGCACCTGACAGGTGAATAATATGGAAATATAGTTTGAAATAGGAGGAAGCTTGGTGAGGATTTATCTCTGTTGAGTTGAGTAGGAGCAGTCGTGTCTTTCATGTGGTATGTATTTTTTCACACATTGTGTGTGTGTGTGTGTGTTTCTTTTCGTAGCTTGTAGTCTGATCTTACTTTGATGAAGGAGAAAAGGAAATAGACTGGATCATAAATTGTGTTTTCAATCAGTCAGTCAGTCGTTCAGCCTGTAAAATGTCAAAAGAACAGGAAAGAAATGCCAATCATAATTTCATAGTGAAAGCTTTATAATGATTGATTTGTCCGAGCAGCAGTCCAAAACCCAAAGATATTCGATTTACAAAGATATAAAATAGAAAATGCAGTAAATCCTCACATTTAAGAAGCTGGAACGAGCAATGGTTAGGTTAGGTTGCTTGATAAATGACTTAAATGATTATAAATGTGAATTAATTGCCTGTTGATTGACTGCTTCAGTCATAAATGTTTCCAGATGTCACATTTCAAAGTCTTTTTCAAGGTACTTTTCAGGAATTTTCATGCATGAACTGATGATTCAATAAACTTGCCTGTCAGGTGGAAATTATTACTTAGTCCTACTTGACTTTTATTGCTCACGGGGCTCCAGGATTTTACTTTTAAATCGCTTTTATTGCACTTAGTCATGAACCTGTCAAATGAGATGTTGACATACTTTTCTTTAAGACCGTGCATCCAATTTTCCACAGTCCATGAAATGAGGTTGAGGGTTGAACAGGTAAAGATCAAAGCAGAAACTGAACTCTGATACACTCAACTCTGAATGCTTGAGGAAACAAAAGCAAAACCTTCTTATTCATTAATTTCCTGATGTGTATCCATATACCCGCAGCAAATTGGACGGTCACACTCACTTTTAATTATTAAAGCCACTCATTTGTCGTCTCGCTGGTGACATCATCAGCTCTTTGTTGTTGCGGTGATATGTGATCCAGATAATATCATTGTGGAGACACTGGATACTCTTGTTTTGTGATTGAGGGTCTGGAGAACTGGTGGTAGTGATGGGGGGGATTGAATCAACTGGAATTAAATGTCTAGCCAAGCCGCAAAGATGCCCATGATGTATAGACACTATGGTGTTGGGTTGCGTTTTGATTATGATCACGAGTGGGCAGTGGGGTTTCCTGTTGAAGTCAAGTTCAGCTCTTCATGTTAATGAATCTCTTAGGGTTTGAGCCTGCTGTCGGAGAGTGAACTTAATGAGACAAGTTGAGCTGAGTGATGAATCAGTGATGAATTAGCAACAAGTTCATTTTCATTTTCCTTCTCCCCCCTCCTCCCATCTGCTGTCTCTTGTTCTCTCCACCAGAGCAGGGAAGGGAGTCTTTTCAGCCATGAAGCTTGGCAAGATCAAGAGCTCTAAAGACGATCACAAGAAAGGAGGTAAAGCAACACGCAAGACAAGGCCCGTTTGACCCCAAATTCATAATTTTCATTTAAATCTCTCAAATTACTGCTGGTCTTAGAACACCCCCATTTTTCTATTTTTTATTAAAATTTAAGTGGTGAATAACTTCAGTGGTACACAGGTAAGTGGTAAACTGCCAGAGGTAAAATAAAACATTAAGGTTACTAAAATCTAAAAATTCTGTAAAATTTCAGGGATCAAGTAACAGGTTAACAACTCACAGCTTTTCTGCAGCAATGACATAAATTAAGCCTTGAAAGTTGATGCAAACAATTCCTACAGGTGTCCCAACTTTTGTTGATTACTTACACACCTTCTGTCTGTATAAAAGCATGGAGGAAGAAGCATGATGGTCTCGGGCTCTTTGCTGGATCCAGAGTTGGTGACTTGCACAGAGTGACCGCTGGTCTACGCCTAGTTAGTCAGGGGTTCATCATACAGCATGATGACCCAAAATATACCTCAGGCTGTGTCAGAACTACCTTAGAAGAAAAGAACAAGATGGTTGGCTTCAAATCATGCAATGGCCAGCACAGTCTCCAGACCTAAACCTGGTTTGGGATGAACTGGACAGAAGGGTGAGAGCAAAGCAACCTGCAAGTGCAGCACAATTGTGTGAACTTCTGCAACAGTGTTGGGAAGAACTTTCCAAACAATATTTGATTTCCATTGTAGAAAGAATGTGTGTTCACAGCTGCAGAATGTGTCTACTTTGATGAGTCAAAAACTTGGATTGAATTTTGGTAAACAAAAAAATTCCATGATTTCTTTCTCTTTTTTTTAATCTCCAATTATTTGTACGTTGAGAGATTAAACTATAAAATTCAATAATTTCAATAAACTGGAAAAATGTAAGTGTTCAAAAACTTTTGACCAGTAGTGTAGCTACAGGGGAAATGTATAGCGAAACCCATTTCTCTTTTTTTTTTATTGATCATACAGTACATGTAGACAATAGAAATGGCTGTCTCATTCAGGACTGCATTACTTTTGAAGAACTAAGGTCATTGGTCCAAGTGCTCCCTCCCCCAGAAAATTTGAATCACATGCCAGAAAAAAAAGACTCAAACACCTTTAATTGTTTGGATTTCTTTTTAAACATCTTATTAACTGTTTTAATTGCTACAACAAAAATATGTTGTCTGCAAATTTTATTTCCCAACATGAAATGATGTCACACTGCCAGGAATCAAATTCTGTTGGGAAACTAATAATTTTTTTATTTATGTATAGACCTAAAAGCAGTGGTATTTATAAACATGGAATATAAAAAGTGCTGGAATCTGCCTATAAAATATCCACCAAGTGTTAGATTTTAGTTGTAGAAAGTAAGTAAGTTCGTAAAACCCTCAAATTTTGAGAAGAATACAGATAACATGACCTGAGTGTCCTCAGTGGTAGCTACTGTCGTGGTTCTACCAACAACTCATTTTTAGTTGGTGCTGTTGATGTCACTGCTGTTATCTTGTCATCCAGATGAGCCGGCAGTCCTGGACATGGAGGACCTGGACAAGAAGGCGATGCGTCTTGCTGGAGTGCTGGATCCAGACACCATCTCTTTGGCCTCTGTCACTGCCGTCACCACAAACGTCTCCAATAAGAGGTCTCCTATTTGTTCAGACATACACATGCTCACACACACTGCATACACAAGTGGAGGAGTGCAATAAAATATTCAGTTCCATGTATAGTAGGTTATAGTACGCACACAGCCTTAATGGCCTCAGTCAGTAGTGTGCATCTCAAACTGCTGATGCTGCAGAATAAATTGAAGCTGGTCGCGCAGTGCTACTGTTTAATAGTATATATTTCTAGAGGTATTGCACTATAGAAGATATAAAAAATGAGAATATGGACAGTTCAGTATTGAAACTCAGCATGGTAGGTCACTGTAGGAGCACACAAAAACATATTCTGCCAATCCACTGTAGAAAAATGACTGATTGTGTTATGTTTCTTCAGGTCAAAGCCAGATATCAAGATGGAACCGAGCTCTGGGCGACCAGTGGATTACCAGGTTTGTTTGTGTTTGTTTCTGTTAATGGGTATATAATACATATTTTCCAAACTGTGTAGTTAATCCTTTTGTTTTGTGATCATGGCACACTACAACATCAATGAAAAGAGGTAAAAGAATAGTTGTGGACACAGTGTAACTGTCCTCCACTGGTAGCCCATGCCCTATATTTTCATGGCCTATTTAATAAAAGAAAACATGAATACATTAATACACCACACAATTGTGGGTAGCAGATTCACCCTCTCTGCCTCTCTTTTTTTTTGTCTCTCTCTCTGCTCCTCTTCACCATTCAAAGACTAATTAAACCAGAGGGATATTGAAACCTTAAGCTTGGATCTAGTTTGTCTCTCAAATTCTACTTTATATTGGCCTGGAGAAATGTCTGAGTGAAATTAAAGGCTAAAAAAAAAAGTCTGGGAGAAGCCCTCACTACCCTCAATCAGGAGAATCATTAGAGTTGTGTCTTTTGAATTCCTTCTTACTTGTAAGGCTTTAAATGGATTGGCTCCTTCATATATCTCCAGCCTTATTACTCCATATACCCTATCACGTCCTTTATGTTCCCTTTGGTGCAGGTTACTTAATTGTTCCTCGATTCGATAACAATACTTTTGGTAGTCGAGCCTTTGGAATAATCTACCACTGCACATTTTGGAGGCAAGCTCTGTTGCTACTTTCGAATCCAGACTGAGGACACATCTTTTTTTTCTTTTTCTTTTTTTTCTTTTTTTTTTTGGTTTACCATGACTTTTCCTAATTTCACTGGCGGGGAAGCCAAATCACTAACTGTTTTCCTCCTTGACATGTAGCTATCCCAACCCTGTTAGGGTTATATGATCTCTGTTTTAAAATTACTAACCTAAACCTTGTTGTAATATTAACATTACTACCTGTGTGTGTGTGTGTGTGTGTGTGTGTGTGTGTGTGTGTGTGTGTGTGTGTGTGTGTGTGTGTGTGTGTGTGTGTGCGTGTGTGCGTGTGTGTTTACTTTTACATGTAATGTCGCGTGCTTCTTTCTTCTGCTGTTGTTTTTATTGACTTGTTAAGTGTACAGAGACTCTCTGGGTGATGTGCACTTTAAATAAACTGAAGTTGAAGATGATTGTCCTCAGGGAAGTTACAGTATTGTATAGTCGCATGATTTATGATGATGATGATGGTGTTGCTGCTAGTTGACTTACTGTTGGAACAGAGTCAGTTTGTTTTAGCATTCAGTGTCACATCTGATCTGGGTGATATTTCCTATCAGATTAGCATCACAGTGATCGAGGCCCGGCAGCTGTTGGGCCTAAACATGGACCCCGTGGTGTGTGTAGAGATCGGGGATGACAAGAAGTACACGTCCATGAAGGAGTCCACCAACTGTCCATACTACAATGAGGTGAGACTTTTAATGGTTTAAAACTTCATTATGCAAGAAGGCGACTGACACATTTTTATGTAATATATGTAAATGAATTTCCTTTTTACCCCTCAATGTCAGATTCAGTTTGTGCCTCCTATTCTTCATGTATTGTTTCTACCATAAAATAAATCTAATCTATGCAGTATTCTAGTCATGTTTTTAAATGGATACAAACTGCCTTAAATCACATTCTGGCAACATTGAGATTCCCCTGAGATTTGTTGTTGAAGGAGGTTGAGCTTAAATTCAGAATAATGAAATCAGATCAGATTAGATTTAACTGTAGAAGTAGAAGCAGTGATGTATTCACCCAGACAGTGCTTGCAATAAACATTTTCCACTTGTTATAGCATTTGTAAACATAAATATGTTAAATAAATTGTTGTTTCTTGTTTTTTTTTTATCAAATAAGACCTTAAACAGGATGATTGGTATGATATAATGAGTGTATCTTGTCTCAGTGGCATTTCTAGTGAAGATACTTTTTCAACATGAAGAGATCAGTCAGTGCATTGCTCCTGTTTTGTAGTGTAGTGCAATGTAGCAGATTTCTGGCTAAATGCAACCCAGACATGCTTGAACTAAAATGCAGGGTAGATGTTGTTAGTGTTCTGACAACATCTGATATGATGTCCTAATGGTTTATTCACATTAAAATACACATCAAAACACTTTTCTCACCAGCTCAGAGTGTTCATGGAGTGCAGAGAATCCCTTTTGGCAGGAAGCGTTAGTGAGTAGTGGTGAGGATCATGCTGTAGAGCTCAGCCTCTGAGTTGTGTCTTGCAGCAAGTGGAAGTGACAGTTTGTCAGCTATCGATTTTTTTCTGTTTGTCTGAAAATCCCTTGTGGACAGACAAACTGGAAACCAGACTGATCAGGATAAATGTCCTTCCAGCTTTCTTTCTTCAGATCTAAATCCTTTTGATTCTAGTTTTGTCATTTCAGAGAGAGCTTGACGATGAAATTTGCAGTGGTGGAAGACTACAATCATCTTTTGTCTATGGAAGTTCACTGATAATATTGCAAAACAACACAACATGAGAAATATGACATCATAACGTATCACTACATGGGTTAAAAAATACCAAAAAAGACCACAAATTGTTCCACTGCCCTACAAAATCAGCTGATCTCATGCAAGCCTGACACAATGAAAAGATCAGGATCACAATTCTTGTTGTTCCCTCGGTTCCTCAGTTGAACTTGTATTGATATGTTCTGAACTTTAAAAGCAGTCATTTTGACACATTTTAGTCTCAGAGCAAATCTGAAAGAAGAATGTGTCATTTAGTACTCTGAGTGTTTTTGGTTGGAGGCATAACTGAATTAATTTTAAACTTTTTCTCTTCTCTGCAGTATTTTGTCTTTGACTTCCACGTCCCTCCTGATGTCATGTTTGACAAGATCATAAAGCTCTCAGTAAGTAATTCGTACACCAAAAATGCACATTGCTGTAAAGCTAAACAAGCTGTAACTACCACTTTTTTTTGCCTTTTTTGTATGTGGTACATAGATTGTGAACATTACATTATTAAACTCTCATTTAGGTTTGACTTTGGAGCACTTTGCTGCATAAATAGATGTGTTAATGAAGAAAATATTGAAGACACCTTAATACTTTATGGTACAGAGCAAATATGGATACCACCACTTAGTAGAGCTAATTATTAACATAGAAATCAATTTAATTATGTTCATTAGAGATCTGATTAACATGACTTGTCATGTTTAATGTAAAATGATACATATTTTATGCAGCGCATGCTCCACTCTGTCTCCCCATAACACTTCCAAGAACATATTTACAATACAACAATGATTGTTTCAGAGTTTGTACTTCATGTAAATGTTTAATGCTCAATTCTCTGATTAGGTCATTCACTCTAAAAACCTTCTTCGGAGTGGGACCCTGGTGGGAACCTTCAAGATGGATGTTGGAACTGTTTATTCTCAGCCTGGTAAACTACTTTAAACCACTCATACAATGCACACATTGTTATAGCTTTATTTTAAGTTTACATCAGATAAATGCTTTTGTTTGATTGATGGATTGTCTGATTGATACCCCAGAACACCAGTTCTACCACAAATGGGCCATACTGTCTGATCCTGATGACATCACAGCAGGGTGCAAAGGATATATAAAATGCGACATTGCTGTGGTTGGGAAAGGCGACAACATTAAGACACCACACAAGGCCAATGAGACCGATGAAGACGACATAGAGGGGTAATAAGCTGTAACTTACAGTTTCAGACTGAAATGATGTCTGTGTGTAAAATTTCTGTTTTTGTTGTAGTGGATAATGGAATATGTACAATTAAAGGCCAGTATACATGTATATTAATAACAGATTACAGGCTGAATTGTGAACAGTGTTTAGTTTTTACAGATCTGTATTAACTCTTGTCATAAGTCTCCTTTTAAAATATATTGACAAACATATTGACTGACATACAGTATTAAATCATGATAACTAGAACTGTGTAATTAGGAATTTACTCTCCAAAACTTATCTTTAGAGAGCTTTTTCAACAAACTGCACTGTTTGTAAATGTAATCAATCACTCTACAATCTTATCTCTGACCATCTACTCTCTGCCACCATTTGTCTTCCAGGAACCTTCTTCTCCCAGAGGGCATCCCAGCAGAGCGGCAGTGGGCGAGGTTTTATGTGAAGATCTACCGCGCCGAGGGCCTTCCTAAAATGAACACCAGCATCATGGCTAATGTGAAGAAGGCCTTCATAGGAGAGAACAGAGACCTGGTCGACCCCTATGTTCAAGTGCAATTTGCTGGGCAGAAAGTAATTCCCCCCACATCCTGCTCTCTGCAACCCCATGCTAGTTTCTAGGGCTTGTTATTATTCTCCCAGGAGTCATTATTACTCGTGTAGAATACACTGTGGGTTGGATATTGCATTGTGGATTTACAACGCTTAAAGGTCCTGAAAACTATTCCAGCAGAGCACCACAAATGTATTTGTACTTTCTATCTAAACACTGTTTTGTGTCTCCAGGGGAAGACTTCAGTCCAGAAAAGCAGTTATGAACCAATCTGGAATGAGCAAGTCGTCTTCACTGAGCTTTTCCCTCCCCTTTGCAAACGCCTGAAGGTCCAAATACGAGACTCTGATAAGGTCAATGACGTTGCCATAGGAACCCACTTTATTGACCTACGCAAGATATCCAATGATGGTGACAAAGGTAGGTCAAAACATACGGGGAACCATGCGAACAGTTTGTCTTATTAGTATTGATTAGCTGTCAAGTACATGGATTAGTCATCTAGTTAATATTTTACTGTATGTAGTAATTAGCTGCGCTATAGATTGAACCACATGACCCATCTGACCCTCCGATAATGGACGTATGAATTTAGCGGACATTTATATGGACTCAAAATCAATATATACATTAGTATATATTAAACCAAACTGCATGAGAATGATTCACAGTATGATAAATTATTAAACATGATTTGAATGTTAGATGTAAAACTCATTTCCAATTTCCCCTAGATTTACAAGTGATCTTTGCAAAGTTCTTCTCTTGAAGAATAAAAAATCTGCTTGTCTAGCTGCTTTTAAATAGTGGCTGGGCTTAAGTACCTCCTCACTATACATGGAGAAAATATATAATTTTCTTGATGTACAGTGAGGAGTTGGCTCCGGGGAAAAGTTCAAAAAGATTTGGAGTCCTTTTAAGTGGTCTTGATAAAGAAATGGACTCTAATCAAGAAGAACATTGACTATCCTGCATGCTACATTTTTCTTCAAGGATTTTGGATGCTGTAGGTGAATACGTTGACAATTTGATGCTCTGGATCTAGATACTTGAAAGACTAAGATAGTCAAAGAAAGATCAAATGATCAAAAGGATTATCAGATCACCACCTCATATCATAAATTTCAAAGACATTTCTTCTCTGTTTGCTTCCCTCAGGGTTCCTGCCCACCCTGGGTCCAGCCTGGGTCAACATGTATGGCTCCACCCGCCAGTACACTCTCATGGACGAGCATCAGGACCTGAATGAGGGACTAGGAGAAGGCGTGTCCTTCAGAGCCCGTCTCCTGCTCTCCATTGCTGTGGAGATCTTGGACACTACTTCCCCTGAGATCATAAGCTCCACTGAGGTGCAGGTGGAGTCTGTCTCTAACATCTCAGAGGTGAGAGGGCTTGTTCACACCACTAAGTGGGTCGTTTTTGGTGTATCTTCTCGAAGTAATGATTTTATGTGGTTGAACTGCATTGGTTAAGTAATTCCAGCACGTAAAATGCTCCTCGGACTTCATTACTGAAAAAAAAAAAATCTGACAAAACAGTCAAAGAAAAGCTGTTATCTTGACCTGTGATCTATGTGAACAAGAAGCTGTTTGTCCTCTCCTGACCCCCTAACCACCACAATAAACATGGCAATGTTACAATCCACCATTGTATTGGCATATGTGTAGTTAACTGCTCATCAGGGAAATCAGAAACATTAGATGCTTCTGGGCAAGCTTGCCAGCTTCGATCTCCTGGCTGTTATGGTGTAAATGTCTCCCCTGGGAAGCTCAGTCATTCATGCCAGCCTGACTCTGTGCCAGTCCTGTGCTTTGAAGAAGAGACAGACTACTAATTGAAGACAAATGTGCTAATTAAAGTAAGCTGGCTTACTTGTAAATATTACATAAACTTAGGATTGGATCTAAGTAAAATGTGTACATCAGTGCTTTTGGATCATCTACAGTAGAGGTGCATTTGTCATCCTAATTTCTTTCTAAGAAAGGATGCCAATAACCTAATTTTGAGATGTAACAGAATATATATATATATTCTCAATTACTCAAGACAATTTCAGATTGATTGTCAGTGTACCAAGCTGTGAGCTGGGTGTGTTTGGTTCTAAGGGAGCAGACTTGGCCCAGTTTGAGTCAGAAATGAGTGCCAAGGTAGCAGCATTTGTGCCAGTAGTGGTCCAGTATATTGGCCCATATATACTGGTGTGTAATAAGTCCGACAACTCAGTGTTCTGGATTTAAGTTGCAAATGGGCCAAGATGTGTTGGCTTATTCAGAAGAATTGTGATGAATTACTGCAAATAATGTTACATTTTAAAAGAATAATGATCAATGATTAACATTTATATTTTAATAATAACCACATCAATGAATAAAAAGCACCACAGGCCAGCAAATATGGTGGGATCATGAATAAGTGCACTTACAAGTTTAATGTATAGTAACTCAGTAATTCAGAGAGTAGCCTGGTAGACTTTATGTGCATACTGAATTACAGAAAGGAGAATCTGCAGTAATTCTTCCACAGACACTACAGTACAATAAATGCACTTCAGTCTGATAAAATGTTTCACTTTGTCTTTATTGCCCTTCTCCTCACTCCTTCAGAGCGCCACAGGAAAAATAGAGGAGTTCTTCCTCTTTGGTTCCTTCCTGGAGGCCACAATGATCGACAGGAAGATTGGTGACAAGCAAATTACTTTTGAAATCACAATAGGTAAGTCAGTGTTTTATATTTCATCTTGTTGATATCAAAATGCATTTAAGATTTAACATTTAACAGAATGGATATATGGAATCATCTCATGTGTTTAGATAGCACAGTAAACTCCACAAGTTGCTGATATAACACTGGAGGTGGCAGTGTACAGAATTAGTAAGCACTGTAACCACGTGCACTCCTTGACCACGTGGAATGCTTTGCACTTTCACAGGTAACTATGGCAACCAGATAGATGGCGTGAGCAAGCCGTCATCAGCAAAGAAGAAGAAGAAAGACGGAGAAAATGAAGAGGAGGAGAGCGAGCTCATCCAGAACTCCAGTGAGGATGAAGCAGATGAGGACGGGGACCTGGTCTCGGTCTCCTCCACTCCTCTGATGAAGCCTGTCATCACTGACAGGTCAGGGGTCAAGGGTCACAAAGGGCAAGGTCAAGGGTGCTTAGAAAACCATTTCTGATGCATTGCTAATTTTGTCTCAGTATATTGAAAGCCTAGGTCACCCCCTTTCAGATAACTGTTATAAAATCCATTATAATCATCAGCAATAGTACATCAGCAAAGATAAACTGTCTTAAGAAAGTAGTTACAGAATCCTTCACATATTCAGTTTATGCACAAAATTTCAGAGTTTCAGACTAATCATTGAGTCATTTTGTTTGAACTTCACAGGAATTACTTCCATCTTCCTTACTTTGAAAAGAAGCCGTGTGTCTACATCAAGAGCTGGTGGCAGGACCAAAGAAGACGACTATACAACTCCAACATGATGGACAAGATTGCTGATAAGCTGGTCAGTATGCAAGCCACTTGTGCAAGCATAAGTGATGTAGACCTCATCAGCCATGGTCTACATCAAGAACTGATGTGTGTATGTCTATAGATATTGTACATATATATACACACACAGACACACACACACACACACACACACATATATATATATACACATATACATATACACATATATATATACATATACATATACATATAAATATATAAGTATACGACAGTAGATGGTAGTATGTATAGATAATAGATAAGCATAATTTTCCATTTAAAATGGATGTTTTGGTTTTAAATATTTGAGTACTAACAAAACTTCTTTTGTGCTAAGTTTCAGTATGTTTTGTGTTTGGACAGGAAGAGGGTTTGAATGATGTTCAGGAGATCATTAAGACAGAGAAGGCCTTTCCAGAGCGCCGACTCAGGGGAGTGCTGGAGGAGCTGAGCATTGGCTGCAGGCAAGCTGCATAACAATAATCATGTGTCATAGTCTTCTATCCAAACTGGCATTGTGACTCCGAGGTCAGTGCTGATACTGGATTTTCTACTGATATTAAGAGATGTAAATCTGCTGAAAGTCCAAAAACAGTAAAGTACTCATATTTACTATTTAAAACTTCTGCTGCTAGCTGCCCTCTGCCATCTTCAACAACCCCCCAGAAGCTAATGAAGACAACAGCTCATTTTGTATTTTCGTTCTTTTTGTGTTCTTCTGGTTTTTTTACAACTACAAGTGTGGTGCCTTTCTAGTGTGCAGAAGGACAGGCGGAATAATAATATAACACATTTGAATACAGAATATATTAATATATTCAGTCAAGCCACTATTATGTGTCATCCCCTGTATTTTCTGATCCTTTCCAGTCGGTTTGTGACGCTGGCTAACAAGGATGTGAACCAAGCAGGCAGAACCAAACTGGATCGAGAACGGCTCAAGTCCTGCATGAGAGAGATGGTATGATTTCTTATCTCAAATAAAGAAGGAAGGAAGCAGTTGTGATAAATGGCATCAGTCTGGCTGCTATTCAGTGTTCAGTGACTTTTAGTGTGTAAAAGTCCCTGTAAAGGCCAAGCAAGGAAATACATTTCTGAAATGTGTTATTTATTCCCTTGTAATAAGTCCTTGCATGTTTGCATGTTTTTTAATACTAACTCATCTGCAAGGATTTTTCCTCTGATTAATGACTGTATTCTGTTGCAAGTCAACTTTTGACTAGCTTCAAGAGGAAATTCAAAATGAATGCAAAGTAGTGATGCAGTGGTAATTGAAAATTTAGTGTCAGTGATTTCTGTGCAGTTTTAAATTGAGATTCTCTTAATTGAGATTCTTAAATGAGATTCTCAACCCACACAGTTTTTTGTATTCTGAATAAAATCCACTTATACAGTTGGTTGAATTGAATATGAACAGAGGCCAGCGCTAGCATGTGCATGTATATTGTGTGTGTGTGTGTGTGTGTGTGTGTGTGTGTGTGTGTGTGTGTGTAAGGTGAACTGCTATTAAGCTTCATCCTCACACACTGCCCTCCTGCAGGACAGCATGGGTCAGCAAGCCAAACAGATTCGGACACAGGTGAAGAAGAACACAGTCAGAGACAAACTCAAACTGGTGCAAAACTTCCTGCAGAGGCTCCGCTTCCTTGCTGACGAGGTAACTTTATTTATAACCTGCTCACACTGAGTGCATCTGAACTGTGAATCACATTTCACACATGCAGAATGAACATTTGTAGTGCATATAAACATTTTATACTGTGGAATAATGAACATACTGATTATATAACAATTATATAACTACAAATGATGTTATGTATTTATCTACCAGCCACAGCACAGCATCCCAGAAGTTTTTGTCTGGATGATGAGCAACAACAAGCGCATTGCTTATGCCCGGATTCCTTCCAAAGACATCCTGTACTCCATAGTGGATGAGGAAACAGGAAAGGACTGTGGTAAAGTCAAAGCTGTCTTTCTCAAGGTATCTCTTTCTCAGCCTTTGTAAGCATGTTTCACATTTAAAGACACTTTGCTGATTCTCAACCGTCTGAAATTTTAAGCCTCAGGTGCAGTCCAAGATCTCTAATTATTCTCGTCACCAGACATTGCTGCCTTGAGATGATCAGTAGTCATGAAAAGTCAAGATACAACATACAACACTATTATGGTGAATAGACTTGTACATTTTTACAGCTGCCTAGAGAGAAGGTTGAAAATCAATAAGGTGGCTGCTTAATATATAAGATTTGGGCTTTGTTGCAACATTGTCTGCATAATGCGTAATGATTGACTCACTGTAACAATACCAAAGAGAGGATGTACTGCATGCTTAATATTGAGTGTAGAATCAGCAAGTGAATTTGGTTTTGTTGAATGAAACTCTTCATAATTATTCACTTAATTGCTGCTCTAATCTTTGTCCACAGCTGCCTGGTAAGAAGGGCTTTGGTCCTGCAGGCTGGACAGTTCAGGCTAAGTTGGAGTTGTATCTGTGGCTGGGCCTCAACAAGCAAAGGAAGGACTTCCTCAATGGTCTGCCTAATGGTTTTGAAGAGATCAAAGCTGCTAAAATGGGCCCCGGTCTTCAGTCCATCCCCCCTGTCAGCCTCGTCTACAACAGTGAGTACACACCCCAGCTGTGTATGTGGCAGATAACACCTCCTCACTCCAAGTAACTCATGGGAACATGAACAGTTTTTATTCACTCTTTTGTTTTATTCGTTTCTTTTGTTTATTTTGTTCGTTTTAGTCACTCGTTTTGGTTTTTTTGGTTGTTTTCCTTTCATTTCAGTTTTAATTCTAAAATCAATTAGAAGCTATCACACACACACAAACTCACTCAGAAGCAGACATTTGACTTCCACTTATTGCTTATTAATTTACTTTGTGTTTCACTTTTCTGAATAAAATGAGATTGCTCACAAAGGGAATTGATTGGGATGTGATCTGTGTGTGTGTCCAAACAGTGAAGCAAGTCTTTCAGCTGAGAGCGCACATGTACCAGGCCCGCAGTCTGTTTGCCGCTGACAGCAGTGGCCTTTCAGACCCCTTCGCGAGGGTCTTCTTCTCCACACACAGCCAGGTTACTGAGGTAAGACTCTCAATGTGTGTGTATATTTGTGAATTTGTACGTGTGTGTGCTTGTATGACAACAAGTGAGAGAAACGGCAAGTAAAATGAGTTGATGTGTGTGTATGTGTGCTGCAGGTCCTGAGCGAGACTCTTTGCCCTACATGGGACCAGCTGCTGGTGTTTGACGATGTGGAGCTGTTTGGGGAGGCCAGCGAGCTGAGAGACGATCCACCAATCATTGTAGTTGAAATCTATGACCAGGACACGGTGGTAGGGTTCTTCTCTGTTAAATGAAGGCATCATAGATTCATCAATCCTTGTTAGTCCGCTTTAAAGGATTTTGTTTGCACCAAGAAAACTAACAGTGCTTTGCTTTTCCATCCCTCATTTTCCGACTGTCTGTCCATCCTTGTCTCACTCATCCACCTTGTCTCT
Source organism: Thunnus maccoyii (assembly GCF_910596095.1). Classification (NCBI taxonomy): domain Eukaryota; kingdom Metazoa; phylum Chordata; class Actinopteri; order Scombriformes; family Scombridae; genus Thunnus; species Thunnus maccoyii. The sequence goes on along the minus strand of NC_056549.1, from coordinate 18,809,610 downwards.
CACTTGAACTCTGCTGTCCTTGCTAAATAGAGTGTGAAAGCATTAGTATTGTAGAAGCTGTGTTGAGGTTGTAATAGCTGCTGATATCTGATACAGTAGCATGAATTGTTCGGTTCATTTAGCTGCTGATGAGGTCTGGAAAAGTTTTGGAAAAACTTCTATGTACCTCCTCCACCTTTCCTGTTTCTTTGTGTATTAAGAGCATCTGCAGCAGCACTTGCTGTAGGAGTAGGAGTGGTGCAGTGCAGAAAATCTGCTTCACAATACTCAACTGTGAAGCAAAGAAAGTTTTTGGAAAATGCTTTTACACACATCTATATTTAATGACTGCACCTATTTTTGTTCTGTTACACGGTTAACCTTCACTCAGGTTGTTTCTTTGGGAGTTATACGGCTGTTTTTTTTCTGTATTCATACTCACACTCTACATTGTTGTAACCTTCGGCCATTTTGACCAATACTGACATCAAGTGGCTGCCATGAAAACTGCACCTCCCACACCCGTGTCTAACTTCCTTCCCTTGTCCCCTGACTGTCTCGACTGCCCGCTGTCATGATGTGGTGTTCAGGGAAAGGCAGAGTTCATAGGTCGGACGTTTGCGAAGCCCACCATCAAGATGTGTGATGAGCACTACGGCCCTCCGAGGTTCCCGCCACAGCTGGAGTACTACCAGGTTTACAGAGGGAACTGCACTGCTGGGGAACTGCTGGCTGCCTTTGAGCTGCTACAGGTAACATATGCAAGAAGACACACACATGAACACACAAACAAATGTTTGAACGCTTTTATATATGCATGCACACACACTCAACTCTGTAGAGAGATTGCATGTCACTACTGTACAGGTTGGAAAAAAAGCAGGACTTAAATGATGTGAAGCATACACAAAAGAAAGTGGAAACAGTCCAAAAATATAGGTTTTCTTTCTCTCTGTCATTTATTCTGTGTGTATTTATCTTCATTTAAAACTCATCTTATGTTCTTTGACTGTTTTCACAACCTTTATTCACATTTTTTTAATAACTGCCTGCACACGGCATCACCACATTTACTTTACTCTTCCACAATCTTCATATTTACTTTTCCTTCTTTTTCCTGCGAAATATCCATTTCTCCCTCTTGTGCCTTCCTCCCGCTGCCTACAGATACCTTACGATTCGGAGGAGATTAGGCGAGCTCTGATTGCTGTCCATAACTTTGCTGTTCCTCAAATAAAGGTGCTATTTTCTTTTCATTCTCTCTTTTCATCCCACTGCGTCTTACTCTTGGGGTTTCTCGTCAGTGTTTGTATTGTAATAAATGCACCAACATGACATGACCTTCTGCCTCCTCCGTTCTTCTTCGAAGTTGTTACACTAAGCAAAGAAAGATTAATATTTAGGACTGTAGGGAAGAAATGTATAACAGTGCTCATACTGAATCACAATGCAGAAATGACAGAAGCGTTGCAATCTGCTCAGATTTACTTCCCCTCTCTCCTCCCTAATTAGATTGGTCAAGGTGGGAGAGCTGACCTTCCTCCCATTGAAGGGCAGACAGACTCAGAACATGGACCGATTCTCCCTGTGCCACTGGGCATCCGGCCTGTCCTGAGTCGCTACCGCATAGAGGTGAGATTTTAACCACCACCTCTGTGTTTTGAACTATTATGGATCCTCTTCCCTTACTGCTGTTTTCCTATGGTTCAGGTTTTGTTTTGGGGCTTAAGGGACCTAAAGAGGATTAACCTGGCCCAGGTGGATCGGCCCCGTGTGGATATCGAGTGTGCAGGTAGAGGTGTTCAATCTGCCCTCATCCAGAACTACAAGAAGAACCCCAATTTCAGCACACTGGTCAAATGGTTTGAGGTGGTGAGTACAAATGTTTATTTATGACATTACAAAGCCTGACCTCAGACATGTCACATTACATCCAGTTGTTTTTCGTAAACTAATCAGTCTCCTCAAGGCCTAAAGGTTGTCAGGTTGTTTTTGATTTATTGCATTAAACATTATTGAAATCTTTTGGAAGCTTAGTTTTAGCTTAGTTTGAGTTCTTGTTTTAATCTTGTCCTCAGGACTTGCCAGAGAATGAGCTTCTCCACCCTCCTCTCAACATCCGAGTGGTGGACTGCCGCGCATTTGGCCGCTATATCCTGGTGGGGTCCCACGCCGTCAGCAGCCTGAGACGTTTCATCTACAGCGCCCCAGACAAGACCTCCAACAACTGGGCCACTGCAGGTGCTGAACCTCATCTGAGGGAAAATATTCAATACTTAAAGAGGGCTTATTATGATTTATTTTTATTTTTCAACACTGGAGTGCCTCCTTTTTCCTGCATTTCTTTTGGAGAAACAGACATGTATTCAATAGTCACTGTAATGAGGGGCTTAACTTTTGTAAGTGTGTTTGGAGAAGCACTGTGTTTTGTATTGGAGAAGCACTGTGTTTTGTATTGCCAAGTATGAATTCTTGAGTTTATTGTCTTCACCAAACTTTATATATACCATATTTAGATGACAAACAAAACATATCCATCTTACTGTTCTTCTGCAATTGGTTACTAAAGTTTTACAGGCGTGACCTAATACACTTTAAGAGCCACAACTCATCCAATTGGAGCCGAATGTAGCAGTTCTGTACAAAAGGGAGCTCTGAACAAGTCTGTACAATCTGATGCAATTTCACCCATAGGTTTCACTACAAAAGACATAAAATTGGTACAGCAGCAGCTGGCAGCAATCACACACATTTTCTGCAGGAAATACCCATTCTAGTATTTTTTTTTTTTAAGTTTTTCTACTTTTATTTATCCAGGGGAAAGCTTTGCAGAGAGTAATGCTTACTCACAGTTGTAGAATGCATCATCTATAGAGGACAGTGTAATGTCTCTACAGTGTCAAGTGTATAATTATTTACCAATGTAATACCATTAATACTGAAAGCCTTACATTTGAGAGGCATTTCATTTATACATATTACAGTCAGCCTTTGCAATTTAGAAATATCCATATAATATTTAATTCATATAAATCATGAGGAGGACAAACCTTTGTTAATTTCTTTTTCAGTTCTGGCTTTTCTCTTATTCTGAAAAAGGGCTGTAGGTTTTACCAGACATGGTAAAACAATGTCTGAAAATTTTTCTTAGACTTTGTTTTAACCTGCGTGGATTGCCTAGAAAATCAAAGGATACTGTATGTCAAGAAAGGTTAAAACAAACTTATTTACTTTCTTCACTAACTTTGCTGATTTCTCTGCTTGCTTTGCGTTCTTACGACCTTTTGTACTTACGTCCTCTCTCCACCTGTTATCTTTTCTCTCTCTCTCTCTCTCGCATGTGTTCGGCTGTCCTGTTCTTTCCTGCCATCTGCTGTCTTTTCCTTTCGGGCCTCGCTCCAGCTAAGCTTATGAATGGCTACATGGTCCTAGCCAATGGCGGCTCCCAGCCTCGCTCCTCACCCAGCCTTTCCTCCCGCACTCTCTCTCGCCCCGCAGGTGACGTCATTGTCAACATGGACTCAGAGCCTGGGGTCCGAAAAATGGACACAGTTGTCAAGTTAGATGCTGTAAGTTTGATAGTCGTATGTTGATGCACAGTAGAGCATTGCCTGCTAATTTCTATAGTATACTGTGTGTGTTTATATATGTAAAAGGTGCAAGTGAAGCACAGCTTTGCTTCTGCTTATGGAAATGTGCTACTCATTCCTGTGTGATCCACTGTGTGTATTAATCCCTGTGTTGTTTTATGTGACACCCCCTGTCATAGACGTCTGATGCTGTAGTAAAAGTTGACATGGTAAGTAATCGCTCCTATAGAAATATGGCAATGAAAATATGCACTGAAGTTATTTGGTGCCTCATGCGAATAAAAACTGAGCTACTGAGAATCACTTCAGTGTCTGAACTGTTTCAACAGACCGAGGAAGAGAGCGACAAAGAGAAGAAGAAAAAGAAGAAGAAAAAGAAGGGAGGGGTGGAGGAGGAAGAAGAGACAGATGAGAGTGTGCTGGACTGGTGGTCCAAATATTTTGCTTCTATCGAGACACTGAAGGAGGTTTGTCTATTCTATTGTATTTAGTCCACTTTAGTCAAGTGGAGTCTAGAGTGTATCATATGTTTGCCCTCATAATTTTCTCTGCAGACCCTGAGAGCCCAGGAGGCGGCTCAGGCTGAGGCGGAGGAGAGAGAGGACCTGGAGATAGCAGCAGAGGCAGCAGGTATTGAACAACAAATCAGCCAGGCTGCCTGCCAGCAAGCCTAAATGTCTGCAGCTTTGATTTCCTTTAAAGGGATATGTCACCAACATTGCATTTTAAGTAGTTATTCTGCAAAACCGACATATTCCTGACTATTTTCAGTACATTTTTTTATGGTTGCTTAAAAATAATTCTCAGGTGTTTATGCATTTTTAGTCGATAGCTCTGAGTATGAAGAGAATGAATTGTGTTTTGTCACCTGCAATGCCAGAGAAGTCAGCAAGAAAATTGTTATGAATTTTTTTCCAGTACAAAAAATGTGCTCTTTAGGAATGAAATGACAGTCATTGTCTATGTGAAGCTGAGCATGCAGAGGCAGCATACAGTGTGTGCTTCATCCCAGGTCTTCCTTCCCATTGAACTATCCTCCATATGTGCTTTGAACAGAGTCGAACATCATCATATTCATATCATTCATGACATTCATGACCTCCCAGCTCTGCAGTACACATGAAAGTTGGCTGAAATCGAATCACTGACTACACAAAAATAGTTTACCATCAGGCAGCAAACTATAAATATAACTCTGATCTGGAGATAGATGCTACTTCTAACAACAGAATTGGCAATTTCAGTGTTAAACTTTGGTATAAACTATAAACAAATGACATACAGAACTAGTCAAAAGTTTGGACACACTTTCTCATTTGCAGTGAATGGGAAAATGTGTCCAAACACATGAAACATAATATTTCTTTTATATCGTTGTAAAATTAATAAGACCACATTTCCCTGGTTGCCAAGAGGAAGTTGAGCAGCATCTACATTGAATTTTATAGGTTATCAGCGAATTTTACTGTGACAATCATTTTCAACATGCTTCATAACACTTTTAAAAGGGTATTCCACCTATTTATGAAATAATGATAATAATAGTTTATTTATAGAGCATTTATCAAAACCAGAGATTACCAGAGATGAAGTCTTTTACAACATAAAATAATAATCAAAATGAAATACATACAGAGTAAATTAAGTAAAATATGTGATATGTAAAAGTAAATACTGATTTTGCAAGTCTGAGCTGTGGTGCCCTATAACAGCAAAAGCTTTGTCCCCTTTAGTCTTGCATCTTGACATGGGAACTGTCAAAAGGGTCCTGCCTGAGGACCTCAGAGTAGTAAGTGTTGCGCCACCATTAAGTTGGGGGACTCACAAAAGTCTTTTGTTCCAGGAGTGCCTCTCTAGAGTTCAGTAAAGAGCATTTGGCTAAATTTACGAGATGAATTTGGGGAAATATGTTCCCTTTATAAGCACACTTGTCAACTTTCATGTTGAGTGCTGTGTGCAAACCTTGTCATCCCCTCTTCATGACTCAAACCCTGCTTTGTCCGCCTCCACCTCCACTCACTCCTCCAATCAGATATCAAACCTGATGACCTTCTTCTGAAAGGCTCCAAGATAAGAGAAAAGACAAAAGAGAAGAAGAGCTCCAAGGACAAGAAGAAGGGTCAAGCTGTGGATGGATCCGAGAAACGACCAGTTAAATCGAAAGTGGACGAGTTGATGGTGAGTGTATCGTTCACACTCAGTCTAAAATGAACCAGTATGCACTAATATTCATAGACATACTTGGTGTTTGGTGACCTACACAGGTGTACAACAAGGAGCTGGAGAGTGAGTATGGCAACTTCGAGGACTGGCTTCACACTTTCAACCTCTATAGAGGAAAAGCTGGGGACGATGACGAACACGCTCTGGACGATGACAGAATTGTCGGAAGATTCAAGGTGGGAGTAAAAACAAGTGCATCCCTGCCGACGCAAGCTGACAAAAAATATGATCACGCCTCATCTGTAACCCGTTTGTTTTTCTGTGACTCAGGGATCCTTATGTATGTATAAGCTACCCCTGTCAGAGGAGATCACGAGAGAGGCAGGATATGATCCTAACATGGGCATGTTCCAGAGCATTCCTCATAACGATCCAATCAACGTCCTCGTCCGTGTCTATGTGGTCAGGGTAAGTGACCTCCCCACCATTTAAATCTATACTCCAGTTAAAATGATCATTTTCTTCTAATCTGTCCTGTTCTGTTTTATTCCTCCATGTCAGGCCACAGATCTTCATCCTGCTGATATCAACGGGAAGGCTGATCCTTACATTGTCATCAAGCTGGGCAAGTCAGAGGTCAAGGACAAAGAGAACTACATCTCCAAACAGCTCAATCCTGTATTTGGCAAGTGAGTAGAGAGAAACCTTCTCTTTATATAGTTAAACTTTGTTGTCATGCATTGGTAGAGAGAAAAGAGAGAGAAGAGAAAAGTCTGTATGAAACTTATGTCAGGGGGGAAAAAAGGCAGAAAAATCTAAATAATTCTGAACTGCTTAAGTCAGATTAACGAAACCTTGCAGCGGTCATTCAAAAAGTATTGTCCTGATTTTTTTGTGCAGCAGATATTTTGAAACCAAACCTGAATCTTCCTCATACATATATCTTAAAGGGGACATATGCTTTTTCTCTTATTTTCATACTGTTATGATGTCAGATGTCTGTTAAACATGGTCAAAGTTCCAAAACCTGAGATGAACATATGTAAAAACACTCCCTGTGAGCCAAAAGCCTGCTCCGAACGCTCCATTTGCAATGTTACCTAAAGAAGCTCTTTGAATTGTAAATCATGCATCAAGATATTCCAGTAAACCCCACGACATGTCCCCTTTGATTCCCTTCTTTTTCTGTTTATCTTCCACTACGCCTTTCTGCTCAGATCATTTGACATTGAAGCCACGTTCCCCATGGAGTCCATGCTAACGGTGTCTGTGTATGACTGGGACCTGGTGGGCACAGATGACCTAATTGGAGAGACAAAGATTGACCTGGAGAATCGTTTCTACAGCAAATACAGAGCCACCTGTGGCATATCCTCCAACTACTCTGTGTGAGCATCCATGTGTCTTATCCTTTACATGTTTAAGTGATTGGTTTAGTAACAGTTTGACCATATGAAACTAGACACTTTTATTGTTAGTATTGTTTGAAATCTAGTGTACTTTGTAATTTGATTAGGACAAGAGTAAACAGAAATGTAATAGTCACTCTCTCTTCAATCTTAAGATCCTTAATTTGACTGAACTTAGTATTTCATATGTACCTCAGACAATTGAGAAATGTAATACCCTTTTTGTTATTATCTATTGATATTAGCCATGGGTACAATGTCTGGCGTGATCCTATGAAGCCCAGCCAGATCCTGACGAGGCTGTGTAAGGACGGAAAGATTGATGGACCTCATTATGGGCCTGGAGGAAAAGTCAAGGTGGCGAACCGCATCTTCATGGGACCTACGGAGATTGAGGACGAAAATGGTAGGGAAGTGTTCTCCTAAAACCGTGACAATAATGTAAAGGTCCTTCATATAGGATTTCAAACATCACTTCACCATCGAATTAACTGTGATTTTGTACTCAAAAAACAATATCCTTTTATACTATGCTCACTATGCTCTGTTGAATGATTTTAATTGTACCACAAACATTTCAACCACATTTAGTCTTTCTTCTACCAAGGTTATTGTCTTGAACAGCACTTCTACTATGTATGTTTCTATATGTACAGTATGTTGATCACATAATTTAGTTTTTTTGCTTACATCAGCTTTCACTTTTTCTCTGTCTTCTCTTGGTTGTGTCGATCTCGCAGGTCTGAAGAAGCAGACTGAGGAGCATTTAGCTTTGACAGTGCTCAACCACTGGGAGGAAATCCCGAGGGTGGGCTGCAAGCTGGTCCCTGAACATGTGGAGACCAGACCCCTGCTGAACGTCGACAAACCTGGCATCGAACAGGTAGGAAAGACCGAGCCGCTTTATCTGGAGACCTTTAACAGATCAGTCTGAAAGTTACTAAACTGTATCATTTTACTCAAAGGGTCGTATTGAGATGTGGGTGGATATGTTTCCTATGGACATGCCTGCTCCTGGACCTGCGATTGACATATCACCACGAAAACCAAAGAGGTAGGTCTGGCTGGTGATTAGAGAATAAGATTATTTCTGATAATAGCATGAATCCAATGCAAATTTTGGGAAAGATATTTATTGTACTGTCTAAAGTTCTTCAGTTTTTTCAACAGAATTTGTAGTTGAATCCCCAGGTTAAATAATGGTGAGTCTGTTTGACTAGTTAGCTCTCTATTTACTGTCAGATATAAGTCCAACTATGTGTGTGTATGTGTTCCTTCCTCCCCCCCTTACCAGATATGAGCTCAGGGTGATTATTTGGAATACAGACGAAGTAATACTGGAGGACGATGATTACTTCACTGGGGAAAAGTCCAGTGACATATTTGTCAGGGGGTAGGTACAGCGGGATGCGGTGACCAAGCCTCATCCCGTGGGTGTGAGCTGTGTGTGATTGTGTTTTGCAGTTAACCATTATTTTTTTTGTTTTGTTTCCATTTTTTCTGTGTGCGTGTTCGTGTCGTTTGTTGTGCGTCTGTCTTTGTGTTTGTGGTGTGTCTCCTGTCTGTCTGTCTGTCGTCCTCTCTCTCTTCTCTGGTCAATGCTCTGCTGGTGTCTAGCTTTGAGCTCCGTGTTGTTATTTGGAACACTGATGACGTAATTCTAGAGGACGATGCTTTCATGACAGGAGAGAAGATGTCTGACATCTATGTCAGGGGGTAAAACACACGATTCCACCGCATGGCTCGTACAACTACCCTCCCTTCCTTCCTCCTGAAGCCCTTGAATAATTTTTTTATCCCCTTTCCCGCTTCTTGTCTCAACTTTCCATCCAGCACGTATCCTCGCTTGTCTCTAACTCTCCAATCAGCACGCTGAAAACTAACAACAAATGAAAAATTAGTCCAGTCAAGACCAAACCACATAAACAACTTGTTGAGTTTGATTATAACTGTAATTGTACCAAAACAATCCAATGGCATTCACGCAGTTAAAAACTCACAGACCTTGGAAACAGCAAAAACTTTTCAGCAAAAATGGATGAGAAATACTCAGAGGAATTCAAGACAAACTCCCATCAGCTGAGGAAAATCGTGTGATATGATCAAAGGCTCTAGAGCAGCAATTGGATAAGATTGTTTTGCCAATTTTGGATATGTTTGATAGAAAATATCTTAACTTCCTGATCTGTCATCTTATGATGTGCCTCAGCAGAGAGGCTTTTTCTTTAGCCAACCTTCAGTTAAGATTTCTAAGGTGAAGAATAAATTCAAGGATAGAGGTGGACTGTTAAACTTTTGGTTACTTTTGGCAACACCTTATTATAAGTCCCCCTATTAAGTGTTTATGAGCGGTATACAAACATTGAATAAATGGTTTATAACACACTATAATGTAGTTTTAAGTAGCCTTAAGTGTTTATTCATGTATTTGTCAACAAATATATCTCCTCCTGTGGGCACATATACATGGAGGTTAGTGTATAAAAAGATAACAAATGACAAAATAGTCAAACAGTTGTAATAATATCAAATATGTCATTGGAGAAATTATAATTGTGGACAAATACTGTACATTAAAAAACACTTAGAAATGTTCTTGTATCTGTTAACAACTTCATTATAGTGTGTTATAAACCTTGTATTGAATATTTATATACTGCTTATAAATGCTAAATAGGGGGATGTAAAGTTAAGTGTTACAGAGGGTTTGTGGTTTGGTCCTGTACTGCAGTTTCTACTATAAATTACTTTCCAGGAATTTTAATTTCAAGACATTTGCAGACTCTTGCATGGATGTATACAAGCAAAGAACATGCATGCCAGTACTGACACATGTTTTTAACAATGTTGTCATGTTACAGCACAAGACGTTTTTCACGGCAGACATTTTGACTCGTGATAGCAGGAAAAACACATCAGCATAACGCTCTGGAACTGACACATAAAACAAATGCAGCCATTTTTTATGTTCTTAGTTCCTAATTTTCCTGCCATGACATGCCTATATGTCTGCCATGGAAAAGGTGTTTAATGCTTTGGATATTTAAAGTTTTTGATGCGGAGCCTCCTTACTCCTGCATAACCAAACTCACTTCTCCCTCAGCTGACTCGGTGCCACCCCGGCGTGGATGTGTCACCTCAGGGTTTCACTGTAACAAACAGGGTACCATCCTCAAACAACCCTAAACACTTGGAGGATGATTAAGTATTTTTTTAAAATCCACGTTTCCTTTTTACTGTAGATTTCAGCGACTGACACAACTGTCGAACATTGAGGAGGACTGGGGTTGTTTCAGATGGATCCAGTGTTGTGATACAGTGGTTATGATTGAGGCATGTTTGACACATGTCCTCTATAGCCAAGCAAAACATTCCCAGTACTTAATCCCAGCCCTGCCCTAATTTAAGACAATGCATCTCAGTCACCAACAGTGGTGGAAGAAGTACTGAGATGCTTTTACTTAAGTAAAAGTAGCATTATTACAATGAAAAAATACTTCATTACAAGTAAAACTCCTGCTTTTAAAATCCTACTTAAGTAAATGTAAAAAGTATTGGTATCAAAATGTACTTAAATTGTTATTATTAACTAAAAGTATTCATTACGCAAAATGGCCCCATTTAATGATAAATGCTACATTTTGTAATATATGTTAAACATTTAGTGTTATATTGATCATATATATATTGTTGGAATAATAATATTGATTTATTGATGTTTGCATTTTAATGTTTTCAAGGTAGAGCTAATTTCAATTTATACTGTTGTGTGGTCTAATCAATAACAATACATATTTTAAAAACTGATCATATGTTTTAATGTATAAATATTGATCTGAAACATAGTAAATATAGCTGTGAAATAAATGTAGTGGGGTAAAAAGTACATTTCCTTCTGAAATATAGTGGAATAGAAGTAAAAAATGGCAGAAAATAGTACAAAAGTACAAACACAGTACTTAAGTAAATGTACCTCTCCACCACTGGTCACCAAATCATAGCACATTCTTCTCAGTATTTCTTCAGATCTGTCAGACTGACAATCCTCCATTGTCAGCTTACGTTCTCATATTTTTTAGTGTGTGGTGCAGCTTCCCTCCCTCTTCCTCCTGACTAATGAAGCCAGTCTCACTCAACTGTTAATGAAAAAGCTCCAGCCGGCACACAAAAAAACCCTCACATGCTTTGATCCTCTGCTTGTTAGTATCTGCAGTCTGACACTATAAGGACAAAAGATTATTGTTTAACAGTCAGTTTGTATAAATTTCACTAATGGCATTTCTGCAAGCTTTTTGTTTGCATGGCTTTGAAAATAGTGTGAAGCTCCAACATCAAATCAGATTTGAATGGATCACTCAAGAAACACCTTTAACACACAAAAGTGTGTTAATCTGATTCGCTGTTGTGGAGTCGCATTATGCGTTTTGATTTTGACCAATTAGCATCATCTCTCTTGTTGGCAGACTGGTACATTTATAACATGTCCTTTGCTTCGTGTTTAAATTAACCAAATTAATATACTAACTGACAGACAGTTTCCTACACATTAAACTTTAAAGGTGCATGACTGATAAAATCAAATAACAAGATCTCTCTACTAATCTCACCAAACCATGATTCTAAAGGTCAACCTACCTCTAATTCTGATGACCCTGCACTGATCTGTGGTCTCACCTGTCTGTGAACCTTCCACAGGTGGCTGAAAGGGCAACAGGAGGACAAGCAGGACACAGATGTGCACTACCACTCCTTGACTGGTGAGGGAAACTTTAACTGGCGCTTCGTCTTCCCCTTTGATTACCTCATGGCTGAGGAGAAGATCGTCATCTCTAAGAAAGAGTCCATGTTCTCCTGGGATGAGACCGAATACAAGATTCCTCCTCGTCTCACGCTGCAGGTCTGGGATGCTGACCACTTCTCTGCTGATGACTTCCTGGGTAAGGGCTGATAGAGATTATAGCAATTTTTTCTTGTTCCTGAATGCTGTAATCCCATAGAGAGTTTTCAATTCCAAATTTTTGGTCCATCTGTCTCTTTAGTTGTTTGTTTATAGGATGAATTACCCATCTGTTTTACCATGATCATTGCCAGGAGTCTTACCACAATAGTGTCTGACTGCTTTGACAATAACTGCTCCCAGGTGCGATTGAGCTGGACCTAAACCGGTTCCCTCGTGGCGCAAAGACGGCCAAGCAGTGTTCCATTGACATGATCCGGAATGAGCAGGAGCTGCCCACCATCTCCATCTTCAAACAAAAGAGGGTCAAGGGATGGTGGCCTTTTGTGGCCCGTGATGAGAATGATGAGATGGAGCTCACGGTAAGACAGTCATGAAAAACTGAGCATATCAGCATGAAATCATCGTGGTGAAATTACTTCTAATCACCAGTTAGAAAGCAAATGTCAAGGCAGTAAAGGATGAGATGAAATAAGCAGTATAAAGAGGAGTGCAAGTAAAGAAAGAGCCTTAAAAGCAAGAGAATTAAAGCAAAAAATACAAGTTCAAACGTGAAACTTTTCAAGATAATGTTTTTCTCTTTCTCTTTTTCTCTTTTCTTGTAAAATACTGGATACTTTCACCTCTTTAGACCTCAAAAAATCCTTCAAATGAAAAAAATGCTTCCAAGGAAAAATCACTTTTCAGTTTAACTCAACAAAAAGGTCTTAACTGTGATAAAGGGTCAAACATAGAGATTAGTTACATTTAAGGGGTCAAAAGTCAAAAAATATTGGAAACCACTGCATTAATCTATACAGGCAATACAAGGTTAATATTCCCTGTGTCAAGCCTAATTTCAACAGACCCAACCACACTGAACCAAACAAAAATACCACTTTACTATCTACCAAGTGGATTATTTTTTAATGATTGATGCTGTCATTGCAGGGTAAGGTTGAAGCTGAGCTCCATCTGGTAACAGCAGAGGAGGCAGAGAAAAGTCCCGTAGGACTGGGACGCAATGAGCCGGATCCACTGGAGAAACCAAAGTAAGATATTGACTTGTTGCTTTGTTTGACAATATACGTAGAATCTAACACTCACAAACACTCCTACAGTTACTTACAATTTGTTACTTTGGCAGTTAAAAACTGATGAGCGAGGAGTGTCCCATAAATCTCTTCAGGAAAATCATTGTCACAGTGCAAAAAGCAGTGTTACAAAAATTTATCAGCAATTTACCACCAATCAACATTTGATCTTAATTTATAAAGGTGTGATTTGGTCTAGTTTGACCCTTGATGCTTTCTGCACTGTCAAAAGGCCACTGTTACACTTTCGCACTCGTTTCTCCTCCTACCATTTCTTCAACTGTCTCCCTCTGTCTCTCCCCTCCTCTCGTCCCTTCCCTCTTTTGTGTATGTGACCCCTCTCCTCCTCTACCTTTCTCTCTGTTCTTGCCTCCATCTGCATTCCCTAACTCCCCCCCTCCACCTCTCCCTCCTCCTGCAAAGTCGCCCGGATACCAGTCTTATGTGGTTTCTGGGCCCTCTGAAGTCCATTCGTTACTTCATCTGGCACAACTACCGCTGGCTGATCCTCAAGGCCCTGGGGCTGATACTGCTGCTGCTCATGCTGGGCCTCTTCCTCTACTCAATCCCTGGCTACCTGGTCAAGAAGATGCTGGGGGCCTGACGCGCTGGTAGCCTTCGCCCCCTCTTCTTCCGCTGTCTCTGCTTCTCTATTTAACCTTCTTGCTCCATGGGTTCGCCGTCCTAACTATAGCGCTTCCTCTTCTGTCCAGCCAAAACACTCTTTTCCTCCACTGCTATCTCTCCTGTGTTGTCTTAGCTATAGAACAATCTCTTTGTTTTGTGTCTATGTATCCGTCTCAACCCTTTGTGCAACCCGGTGTCTTTTGCCATCAAGTGCCATTATACACTTTGTAAGTGACCAACTGTGAGTTATGAAAGAAAATGCAGGACTGTTTTTAGGCATAGACAAGCCAGGGCACCACCAGCTGGAGCTATGCCAAACAGCTGGAAGAAATCTTTTGTAATTAATTTCAGATGCCCCATCTACCTCTAAAGTGTGAGTGAGTAAAACCAGTAGGCCACAACAAACAATAGAACAATAGAAACAGCAGACATTACGGTAATACTTTTTTTTTCAGGCCCTTTAATTTTATAAAAATTTCCTGGGATTTTTCCAAGTAATTTGCAGGTATTTAACGGTTAATTTCCAGGACAGTTTAGAGAGGGTGGTGCAATGTCGTACAAATTACTAAGAAAAAAACAGACAAAAAGTGTTAAATAGCCAATTAATTATATTTGGATTCATACATAGATATTAATTTGCAAAAATTCTTAATAAATTAGACTCCTAACAGTTCTAACTGACAGGACATACTTAGTTTTCAGTGTATAGTTTTGTGTGTCAAACTACATATCAAATTATTTTCTCAAAAAAACTCTACACTACCAAATTACATAACCCTTTCAAAGCAATGTCCCAAGAATGAACAGTTAGTCTAGGATATTATTGTAAGAATTACTGTAATATGTTAATATATCATTGGACACACAAAACTGCACACTAGTAAGCATTTTCTGTCAGTTAAAGAATTGTCAAGAGTCTAATTCATTAAGAATTTTTTGTAAATTAACAACAATGTACAAACCCAAAATATAATGAGTGGGTGCTTACCAACTAAACATGCTTTATACAGTTTAAGTTCTTTCTTATAATTTGTTCCAAATTGCACCACCCTCTCTGAAAAATGTCCTAAAAATTAACCGTTAAATACCTGCAAATTACTCCAGGAATTTCCAGGAAATTAATAAATATAAGTATAAAATTAAGGGACCTTGATTTTAGTTATTTAATTTAAGTTGCACACCTGTAAACATCAATATTTAGTCAATGTTGAGGTTAAAGAGAGTCTGTTTAAATCCCATCCAGACATTCCTGCAACAATGGATACTTATTGACACCCAGATATTATACAAAATAAAATATGACATTATACAAAATACTGTAAGTCTGATTGTGATAATACCTGCACCTCAATAACAACATATAATGCTAGAATAATTCAGGAATATGAATAATCAGGATTTTAATGTTCCATTTCATATCCTGAATATGTTTAAAACCAAGATAAGACTCTTAACAGGGACACCAGTGTGCATATAAAGGAACTAAATGACATACTGCGTCTTGATGACAAGACACAAACTAGAAGTTGAATGAAGTTGATTGAAACTAAAGGAAACTGCCCTGAAAAAATGTCAGGCACCAGTGTTTGGAGCGGTTGGTCAATCATCCATCTGTTTTGTCAACATATTCATTGTGCATGTTTCTTATTGTAAAGCTTTTAGTCTGTGATGTGGTATTTTGGTCTTCTGAAACATTATACTAATAAAAAAGTGGCTTGTGAGCAGTAGGTGATTTGTGGGTGGATGAGGGGGGATGCCATCCCCTTTGTTAGCAAAATCATCGAATTGCATCCCCCTTGTTAACTTGTTATCCTCCTCTCCATCCCCTAGTAGCAGAGAGAGTGCAGGGATAGAGAGATTGTTTAGTTGAATATGTCTGCCTGACTCATTGATCCTTTATCTAACTGAGGTTTGTGCAAAGGTAGAATCTATGGCCCCATCCACAGCTCTGAAATATCAGTAGCCCAACTGTGCTGTGTACTGATAAATCCATGACGCTGTCCGTGGTGCTGAAGTAGCAGATGGTTTTGTACTTCTGCCTTTTTCTCTCAGTCCTGCCCTTCTGTCAGTTCCGTCTCTGATCTATAATATTCTCTAAGCTATATACTATAAGTACTCAATTCTATAATATATTGTAGCCTATATATTCTATAGAGCAGTGTCACCTTCATAATCAAAGTGACAAGTAGCAACGTGTAGTCACGGAGGTGGAAGAGGATCATAGAGACACACTGCTGCTGGTAAAGCTGAACAATGACAGAGAATTGTAATAAATTCTTAATAGAAGCAGAAGTTTTAAAATGCAGACTGACTGGTTTTGCAATATTATTTGGAATTTTGAATATACACTGTTAATATAGAAACTATTTATATTGTAAAGCTTTAAATTAGTGGATTTTTGGAAATATTATGATTGAGATGGTTTTAGAAGCTAAACTTCAAACATCATTGAGTATATGATTGCCCTTGTTATTAATTTTAGTATCAGTAATATAAAGTTTAGTTTGCTGTGTCCTCTGCTTTATCCACGATTTCTCGGTACAGTCTCAATCGTCTTCACAGACCACCATCCCCTTTGTTAAAATTTCACAAATCGACCTCTGGTTGTGAGCATGGCACATTAAATTTGATGAAAATACTCAAAAATAAAACATGGCTTACTAACCACTAATGCCAGCTTTCTCTTTCTCTCTTCCATCCCTTTCATCACTCACCCCTCCTCACCCTCAATCCATCCTCACACCCTCTTCACCATATTCTTCACCTTTCACCTCCATCCCTCCCAACTAGCCGCCCAGACACCACCTTCCTGTGGTTCCTGAGCCCGCTGAAAGCCATCCGCTACCTGGTGTGCAACCGCTACAAGTGGCTGATCATAAAGATCGTGCTGGCCCTGCTGCTGCTGATCATGCTGGGCCTCTTCCTCTACAGCATGCCGGGCTACCTTGTCAAGAAACTGCTGGGGGCCTGAGCGGCTGCTGGGGAGGACAGGGAGGGAGGGGGGAGGGTGCTGGCTCAGGTGTCCAAAACCAGAAGAAGGTGTCCCGCTCTCTCCCTCAGTCTCACTCACAGGAAGGGAGGCAGAGGGAGGAGAGGTACTGTGGAGGTCTGATTGCATTATTTTATCCTCTGTAATCCATTCTGATCTTCATGTACAGCTTGACACCTTCCACTTTACCTCTGAGGAGAGAAGCAGAAAGACTTTTCCCCAAAGTCATGAGAAACACTAACAGTAACCTCTATCCAATCTGCAGCAAGTTTAACAAATCTAATCTGGACTCCATCCTTGAACTGACTGAAAAGCAATCATCTGGCAGAAAGTGACCCCTTATCTGACCTTATTTTACTAATAAATGTTACATGACAATGAATGTTTCTTTAACTGTTTATACAGCTTTTAATCTAAGCATTTCAATTCATTTATCGAAGTATGTTCATTTCAGAGCACTGGGGTTGTGGTCAGACGATTGCATGGATGTTCATTTCAAGTGATGCTCCTTGATGCTGTTAAATCTCCCATTTCTGCTACAATGTCTGCTGTTGATTTAGGTTAATAGGGAACAAATGAACAATATTTTTAACAATATTATAGCCCTTGCAGTCTTTGCACACTTCGAGAATAATAATGAAGAAACAAAAATAACAAAGATGTCTATTTTCCTAATGACAGAACAAGACAACTTCAAAATTAATCAAATGGTGAAATAATGAAATAAGCTTTCCACAGGGTCAAGTTATGTTAAACGTTTAATCTCTCAAATAAAAGCAACCAAACCAGACTTGGGTTAAACAATATTTGCAAATAATTCTCAGCAGCTGTTTTAACCTCTTTTGTATAATCAGTATGTTGACTGTGTAAGCTCCGGTCAGAGGTACAGTGGGTGGGTTCTCTCAGAAGCTAATGGACACTCCCATATTTTTGTGTAATTGTATAAATGCTCACTGTTCTGTGTCACAAACCCTGCTGACATAATCCTCAGAATAAAAAAAATTATTTGCAAATATCATTCAACCAGGCCAGGACCAAGATCAGTTTTCTACCAAACTGTAGGCTTCTATGTCAAAATGCATGCATCATAGTGATAACTGACCAGAGAGGTCATGTGTGTTGGCATGACTGTCCTTCCACCTCGACACGAACAAATTACAAACCCCTGTTGTCTTTAACATTACATATAATGTAAAGATTATCTCATGGGAATATGATAAAAGTGCACTTGAGCAGAGTGGTAAAGGAGTCTGGGAAAATTCTCGAAACTCCGGCACTGTCCCTGTAACAGATGGCATCGTTTGCAGTGTCCATTACCCACTTTTCAGGATTTGCCTGTGCTTGACCTGTCGTTCATTTGTGTTGGAGTCTTTGTTTGTGATTTTGTGTTTCAACGATTACAGAGTTATTGTTTGCACTAAACTTGCCTGTTTTTACGATGAATTTGTGTATTTATATATCTGTTGAAAATGTGTGCACTATTTATTTATTTTTTGTCTGTTTTGGCAATTTCAAATAAAGTTAATTCCATGGACTACATGTTTGTTAAAGTTCTCTCACCCTGAGTGCGTGAGAAGAAGAGGCTGCTTGCAATTGCCTTTTTATTCTTTAAATCTCTCTGTGCAGTCGTCCCAGCGCCAGCATGTCGTGGCTGCTGAGCCCGGTGAGGACGATGTGTATTGTGGCCTGGAGGCACTACAAGCTGCACTGTGCTGTGCTGCTGGCCGTCGTGCTGGTCGTACTCTTCCTGGTTCTGCTCTTCTTCTCTCTGCCCTCAGAGCTCAGCCACAAGCTCTTCAACACTGTTGGGTAGAACAACATACATGCAGTCCTGACACACACACGACCACTGTATGTCTCTCTTTGTACCTCACAGGAGCTGTTGTATGTCTTTACTCAGCTATAATGGTTACTGATGTTGCAGTTGATTGTTCTGTTTTTTTTTTCTTTAGGGATGTAAAAATAAAAACTGCAACCTCAACATGATTTAAAAGAAGCTTTATTTTTCTAATGAACATAAATCACTCAACAAATACCGATGATTCCACATACATGTCCTGTTTCCGTTGGGATGATTCAAAGCTGATTGAAGATTATTGAATCTCCAACTCTGTGCTGACCTGTCAGAGATGTCAGATGGATGATAGAGAATAAACACATTCATTTATCCTATTAGCTTCATTTTTAATTTGGTCTATAAAATATCAGAAAATAATTTTAAAAAATGCACATCACGTTCCCAGAGCCCAAAATGTTGTCTTTAAATTTATAGTTTTGTCCAAACAACAGTCCAAAACTGAAAGATATAAATTTTTCATCAAATGCGATAAAGAAAAGCAGAAAATCTTCACATTTAAGACACTGGAACCAGCAAATGTATTGTATGGCATTTTTCACTTGAAAAACGACTACTTATAAAAGTGGTTGATTGTTAAAATTATGAATTTTCAACTAATTCATTGATCAATTGATTAATCCACTAACTGTTTCAGGTTTAGAATAGGCTGTTATGATTTTAAAAAAAAACCTACATTACACCATTATATTACACACATTACATTACTGTATATTGTTGTTACTTTTTGTATACTTTTGTTGGGAAAGTTACTCATCTGGAAAACAGTGTGACTCATACAAAAAAAACATATCAGAGACATAAATGAAAACACACACATACTCTTGAGTTGAGAGATTGTTGCAGCAACATCCGCAGCTCTGTGTTCTGCTGCCTCAGACTCTGTGTCTCAGTGGTGAGCTCGGAGATCTCTGTCAGGACCGAGCTGAAAACACAGAAAAATAAAAATTACCCATTTGAGCGTGGATGGTCGTTTGCTTTTTGTTTGTGTGTGTGTGTTACTCACAGGTGCTTTTTTAGTATGTTCTCTGCTGCCTCCCAGAGTCTGACTTTGTCCTCAGAGATGATGTTGCCCATACTCTCCCAGTAGGCTTCATCCTCTGAAGCATCCCGGACACACAGAAAGCTGGGCTGTTGGCCAGCTGAGCTCTCCCTTAGAAAACACCAGGAACAGATTAGCATCAGGTAATCATAGCAAGACAGAAAACAAGCATACGTTTGCCTTTGTTGACATGGAGACATGCCTATTTCTTTCCAGCTGTTGGAACTAATTGGTAATTTCAGCCTTTAAATATAATGGAAAGAAATACAATCCTCGTAAATAAGTGGTTTATATGAGGATTGGTTATTTCAGTACATTTTTTATCCAACCTGTAATGCATGTGCTGCTTTAGGAAACTCTTAAAAGCAGGCAGGACATGGTTAGGATGCATGCTGGAGGATTCACCCAACTCAGCACAAACATCCTGCGGGCAAAGAAAACACACTGATGCAGAGATGCAGAAATAGTAATTATCTAAAAGTCTTGTTTGTCAAGTTGATGTCCAGATGGAACTCCGCATTCCTCATCTCTTTCCCTCCTCACCTCAGTCAGCTCTCTCTGCTGTTGTTGGTACTTTAATAAGAAATCAGCCAATTTGGGCACATCTGCCTCATCAATGCCAAAAGTCTGGAGGAGAAAACAAAATAATTGCAGACACCTTTTAGCATTAGTTAAGCACGTTTTTGCTACATACAGTCCAACAATACACTGAAAGCAGCTGCTGAAGACTGCAGTGTGCTGGCTGTGTTTGGCCAAAAATGAACTCACACTAAGGAGAGAGCCCAGCCTCACAACAGTCTGTTCATCCTTCTGCAGGCGAGCCAGCAGATTCAGGAGTTTATCTTCCATCAGGAAGCCCTGAGACAGGAGGAAAGGAAATATTTGGTTGAACATGCTTGTCACATAATTTCGTATTATTCCTTTTATGTGCTGCTTTGATGACTTCAAACCATAATATTAGCATTTTGATTAAGGAAAGCATCATTGCACAGATTAAATTCATTTACTCTCCCTTACTTTGACTCTGCACACATACTTTCATAACGCTTTCACATACACACATGAAGGACTCCAGCCTGTAGAGAGGATGTTTCAATTAAGCTACAGATCATCTACAAGCTTCACAGCAGCAATTTGGGGCACATTATAGTCCATCTAGAAAACTGCAGCTACAATGCGACCAATGCAGCAACTTCAAAGCTAAATCGGCTGGAGAGATTACACGAGAGATTATAAGACAAACACGCAAATCAAAGGACTAGTTCAACATTTTGGGAAATACACTTATTTGCTTTTTTGTTGAGAGTTGGATTAGAAGATCGATGTCTCTGCTGTAAGTATGAAGCTGGAGCCAGGAGCCAGTTAGCTTAGCATAAAGAAATCAACCATAAGCACCTTTAAAGCTCACTAATTAAAACGTTATATCTCATTTGTTCAATCCGTACATAAACCACAGTGTAAAAATGTTAAGTTGTGGTTTTACAGGGATTTATGCGACGCACTATTTCTTGGCTGGGATCAGTCACTTCCTGGAGATGTGTCAGTGTGAGGTTGCCAGGCAACCAGCTGAGACTGCAGATTATTTAATAAACAGGTACAGTATAAGAGTAATATCAATGGTCTCATTTCTTGTCAAGAAAGCATATTTCCCAAAATGTCGAACTTTTTCTTTAATTCAATGTATGCATAATGACACATACCTTCTCATGTTATTTCTGTGACATGTTTGTGTTTATGATATAAATATATGATGTGATTGTCTAAAACGGTGTATGATTGTTAACCTCTGCTTAATGAACTCTTACTTTCATAAGCATAAATTATAGGCTTCTTTCTCACCGACTCATCACATAGCAGCTCCATAAGCGTCTTCATCGTCTCCATCGACACCTTCCCTTCCTCCTCTGCAGCGCTCCCACTCTCCACCGCTGTCCCTTCCCTGCACGCTTCCACGTCCGTGCTCTCAGCGTCAGTGCTCCCAGCTGAGGCATCCATCATCATCCCCTGGCTACACTGTACAGCCTGCCCAGTTTGAAACAGCTGGGAGACAGCCTGGCAGGTGGGCCCCTGGGCCTGTTTCTGAGGTTGGAGTGGACCAGAGACATCCATGAAGGCCATAGGAGGTCTCTCCCAGGGTAAACCAAGATGCTGCTTGTAGATCAGCGAGTCAATGAGCAAAGCTCCCTCCACTAGTTGCTTCACCTCGGCTTCAATCATTAGCCACATATCCTCAAACTTCTTGGCATCCACAACTGCAAAGTGCCTGCGTGGAGTGAAGCAGGGGTCAAAGAAAAGATGGTGGATCAAACACTTGATTCAAGTTTTCATGTAAAAAAAGGATTTTGTATCTGTCTGGTAGCAATTACATCAGACCCTTCCATTGTTTTATTTGGAAAATATCAGCCTTTTCCATCAAGTGTTTGTTTTGTTGTCTGGCTAAATGCTGTGTTTTGTCATGCATGTGAAACAGTGTACGCCCTGTGATAATTATGTGAATAATTATGACTCACTTAATTTTCTTCTGTATGCGTTCGTATTGCTGGAAGTTACGTTTGTATTCCTCAGACAAATACCGGTTCTTCTTCTGAAATTGTTGGTCCTGTCTGGTATACTTGTTATGTAGGTCTTTCACCTGTGTCTGCAGACTGAAACACAAAGCCGAGAAACAGTGAGTGAACTGAATATAACAGCGTCAGTATGTATATGTGTGAAAATCTGTGTGTACTACCTGAGGATTCTGGTCTTCATTTGGGCCAGGTTGACTTTGTGTACTACTGTGTTATTCTTTTGCTTTTGATGTTTCAAATCTACGATCATGTAGTTGGCCTTTATATATTGACGTTCCCTCTCCAAAACCTATACAGGCAAGAATGAGACTGCTTTTCAAGTGGTTGTGCATTTATTTTATTCTTGGCAAGGCAATAACAATAACTACTACTATCTACTGTATGTACTGGTTTCTGACCAGTATTTTTAAATAACATCAAAGAAAAATGCTGGGCTCATCAGGAACCCTTATCAAATATCAAATAAAAGGATAAGTTACTGGGATGCATCTTGATATTTGTGCAAACCTGAAATTTTTTAGCCTCTCCTAAGTCGACGACGCAGGACTTATCAATAGTTTCCATCATCAGGTTGTGAATTTTTGCCTCATACTCCTCCACTTCCTTCCTCTTCTCCGTCAGCCTCTTTTGCTACAAGTAAATTAGATATAATTAGACACACCGTTGATACATCAGCATTTGTTTTTATTTCAGTTATCCTGACCTGTTTGTCCGTAAGCTCCTCCACGTATTGTTCCCAATCGGTCCTGTGTCTTGTAAGCAAGATCTCGTGTTCCTGCTTATAAACACTCTATGAACGACACAAAGGGCAGCTATTAGTAAGAATGTCTCAATGACAGTGTTAACATGCTGATGTTTAGCAGGTATGATGTTCACCAGCTTAGTTCAGAGTGTCGACTAATTAGCACTAAACTCAAAGTACATCTGAGGCTGATGGGGATGTCATTAGTTTTTTAGGTGTTTGGTCATAAAAGACAAATTAAAATTTAAATTATTCAATTGAAAGCCAGAAGGTGAGGGCAATCTTGAGAAATCAGTCAAGATAATGAATCAGTTTCCTGTTGCAGGCCTCATCCATCTGATTCCCCCTTACAAGTTCATTTCCATTTGTCATTTTGGAAGATGTAAATGAACTTGCTAGGGGAGTTTGAAGTTTGATGCGGAGGTTCAAACGTACTCTACAAGTTATTTAAAGCTGCTTCTCGACCCAAATCTATTCCTACTGTACCTCAGTCTGGGCCAGCTCCTCCCTGTAGGCCTGTGTCAGGGTTTTGATCTGCTCGTCCATCCTCTCCATCATCACATCCAGCTCCTCCGCGTGCTTCCTCAAGTCCTTAACATAGCAATCGTCTCCATTCTTCAGCTCCTGTTCAGACAACACGAGAGGTGATCAAATTAATGAACAACGCCTCAGATTACAATGGCAAATAACTCTAAAACCTTGTATTTGAGTTTTGTTTTCTGAGGTTTTCTGCTTTTTATTCTTATTATTATTACTTCTTTATATATATCTTTACTGAGAGGGTATTAAATAATGTCTGACTTAAGTTGGTGACTCTATTAAAAATATATTTTAATAATAGATAGATAGATAGATAGATAGATAGTTACCTGTTGTAGGTCATTTATGAGTTTTTTCTTGTCCTCTACAAGCTCAGCACACAACTGTTGCTGGCTGTTCAAGGCTTCCTGCAGCTCCTGTGGAATCACCTTCTGCTTAGCCATCGACCAACCTCTGCTGATCTCCTCAAATTTTTCCTGGCTGGACTTAACATCATTCTCCAGCTGCTCCAATCTGGGCCAAGAAGGACAAACATGGCAGCAAACAGGGATGGAGGAAAGAGAGAGAATGATAAAGATAGAGCAAGTAAAATTTCCCATTAGGTTTGTTTAAAAAGATGTATTCTGAGAGGACTGTATCTTTATGACATCAAACATAAAGAGGATAATGGGGAATCTGGGGAAAAAATGACCTTATTCTGCGAGCTTCCTCCAACTCAGTCCTTCGCAGTGATTCTTTCGCATCAGCCACAGTTCGGATGTTGGTCACTGATGTCGTCAAATCTCTCTGCAGGTTGATTATCCGCTGAGTGGGTAGCTAATATAAAATAGGACAGTTTCTATTCAAGTTATCGCACTGCTAATTATGTTCAATTATATTAAAGTGTGAATTTCAAGAAATCGCACTCAAGGAAATAGTGGCTCATTGTAATGATCATTTTACCAGTATTTATCTTTGATTGATACATTACTTAAAGTTTCTCTGAGCTCACAGAAAATCAGAGTTTTCGATCATGATTAGTGACGTCACAACTAGTTTTGGGCCAAGTTTCAGTAAAGTAGTAGACATTTTGTATCCAGCAGTTAAACTTTTGAAAAAACACATCAGACACAATTTATTATTCAAAGCAGAGGATTTTTGTATGTCTCAAAACGTGAGTGTCGGGGATCTTTAACATTACCTATCATTTAATTTTGACGTGGTCATGGAAAATATATCATCATTTGTCATAATCAGTGCTATGTTGTTTAAGTAATATTATCAGGTATATGAAAAGTCAAGTCCAGCCTGTTTTACTGATTCCTTCAGAAATAAGAGAAAGACATTTGAGGAACAGACAAAACAGTGTTATTATCAGGCAGCATTGTTTATGTTTGAGTAAAACATTCAAAGACAAACTACTGAAAATGGGTTGTTTGTGTTCTCCTACATACAACTTTTATTTAACTGTCTTAATGAAATTTGAGAGGAAATGCAAAGGGAAGCATTTGGAAACTAAACAAACCAGTTCACTTTCCTCCACCTCTTCCTCTTCTTCAGACTGGCGCTGTATGGAGACCCTTTATGAAAGTGTACAGTAACAGTAGGTTACGTTTAGCCATTGTATTCAAATGAAAAGTAAACATGATAAAACATAATGAAAAACTGCAACGCGTGGATTTGTATATCCTTATAAAGCCAGTAAATTATTGCACTTATTTCTAGATTAATTATCATTAAGTTGCTGTTGTCCAGGCAGTATGAAACATATGTTAATTTGTATTCGTTAGCGTGAAGTTTTCACGATTTACCCGTTATTAGCCTCTTCATTTTCCGACACAGACGGTTCAGGCGCCTCCTCTGGATCCTTAACAACTTCTTCCATATTCAGAGTATGCTGTATAAAAGTTACCCACACTTATAAAATACTAAAATGATGAGGATAGCAAAAACACAGCAGCTATCGCCGCAGTCTGTTTGGTAAGTGTTGCTATGGCGACCGAGTAACGAGTGCTGCCTTCGGGTGCCCCTCGTAAAGCTCGGACTTAATAGATTACTTAATAGGTCATAGATTAAACAGGATTTGTGCAAAAAAAAGTGCTCTTAAAAAACACCAAAAATTAATGGCTGTTGTTGTACGTTAGAGGTATTTCTTGACGTATTTTATGCTCCATGAATTTATTTAATTGTGTACTCACATGATTAACATTATGTGATTCTGAAAGAAACTAAGGGGAGAATATTATTTGAATGCAGTTGCTGAAAAAGTAAAGTAATAATTGAAACTATACACTTAAAAGCAAATCTGTACGAGAATAAGGAAAGATGTGAATTTAAAAAAAAATAGTAATAAAAAAGTTTAAAAATAAGTAGTGAGTTGTGAATGGGCTAGGGTCATGACACTGAAGATAACACAAATTTTCTTTTTACTTTTTGTAATCATTTGAAGGACATGGAAACATCTTGTCAAAATGATTGCTCTGGCTCTGACCTTGTACTCTACAGTATATAGGCACTTTTTGACAATAAACGTTTTCTACTGTCATAGGCAGCTCATCACTGACCGTTTTTACAGTTTGACATTGTATTTTGAATGTAGAAGCTACACAATGTAAAAGTTTGTATGAAATTTCCTGTAGCAACATCAGAACAAGAAATATGGCCCTCTGTCTTTTCTTTTCCATTTCTGTAATATTTCAGCATAAGTAGATGTATATAGATTTGCATCACTTTAACACAGGTGCAATTTTAAACATATGGGTTATTACATAAACATGTTTTCGCACACCATGAGCAATGCTAAGAGTGCAGTGCTAATAATGCAGAGTAAGAAATACGTGTGGAATGATATTATACATGGCTTAGTGCTGCCATCTAGTGGCAAGATAATATCTTAAAACTTTTGGTTGATTATAATGGGAGAGTGGGTCTTACTCTTAGACAGGTTTTGTTCAGTCTGTAAGTTTTTTTCTGCAAAAAAGTCACCTTTTCCAGAAAGCTTGCATTCAGATCTTGCACCTAAGATTGTATTAAGGCACTTGCTTTATAGCCAAGTCTCTATGGTGGCCATTATTCAAGGCAAAAAAGGTACTTTGACACACTGTATTTATGCATAAGATGTCTATGTTTAAAGACAACCTGAAATACAGCTGGTAGACCAAGTATTGTATCAAATGGAAAATGATTTTAACACTGAAGTTACCTTATCACAATTGCAAAACAACTTGTAACAAACGACCAAAATCTGTAACTGTCAAAATATTTTTTTTCTGTAATATTTAAAGGGGAAATTGCTGTCTGCAATTACAATAACATTTTCCAAAAACTCCACCTATAATCACCATTGTAGCATTATTTAAAGGGGTGATTTCTATTTTCTAAAATGAAAAGGGAAAGAGAAATATCATTTAACAGCTGCAACAGTTTCCTTTCTGTAGATGTGTCTATATGTAAGGGCAGTAGTGTTCATTTAAAAAGGACGGAGTACTTTCACGTCTGAGCCAAAACATAGTGACATTATTCTTTTTGAGCTGTACCTTTCATGTCGTATTTAGAAGCTGACTTTAGATGGCGCTACTGCTTTGTAATCAAAAATCAACTCAAATCTCACAAACTCATTTCCTTGTAATGTTTCATTTTTGGGAAAGAAAAAAAAATGTTTCAAACACATGCTGATTTAGCAGCCATGGCTCTCTCTCTCTCGATGTGTGCTGACCAACAAACAGAAATCCAGTGACTCGCACGAACATTATCCAGACTTTCTAATTCAGGCTCTACACAAATGATAAATGTCTTCTCAAGCTGATGGCAAGATGGGCACTCTCTCTGGTTGCCCACACAAACAAACCCACACATGGGTCAGATGTTCCTGCCCTAAAGAGTGCCCCCCCCCCTCCACCCCGACCCTTCCTGCCTGTTGCCAGCCCTCACAGCAACCCTCGCCCCCTGGGGCACCTCGCCGCTCTTTTGGCCTGAAGTGGCCTCCTGCCTCCTTCCCTTGCTGCTGATCCACAAGGGATGTAAGTCAGCCAGCAAAGGTTTCTGACATACGATCCAGCATCTGTGATGTCACCAACAGCTGACTTGTCATAAGACCTTTGTGAAAGAGGGGATGTGAGGGGATGAATGAAGAGAAGGCCTTATTTTCACCAGACCCTTAGCTGTAACGCTGAGTGCTTTTGCATCAAGCTGCTGAGATTACAAACTGAATGACTGCCATTAGAGAGTGATTCTATAATCTATCATAATACCATAAGCTAGGGATTGACAGACTTTGACCCCACTCGCAGGTGTATAATAAGCCCCATTCACTCTGCATATGCTCAATGAGAGAGGGTGCATGTGTGTGTCTGCTAATTCCTAGCCTCAGGGGCATATGTTTACTCCTTGTTCAACAAAGCATCATATTCATTGTTCAGGCGTTGAGAGGTGCATAATCTAAGCCTGACCTTCAGCCAGTTAACTAACTGACAGCTTAGAGTGTTGTTGTTGGTGGTGCGGGGTTGCATAACAACTTAAGTCCTAACTAACAGTTTCTTAATATTGGCATAACTGAGGAGACATTCGCTACTTTATAACATGGGAAGCACAGTACAGGATACAGGAGAGTGGGGGATGATCGTAGAGGACAGCAGAAAACTCAAAGGCATTTAGTCTAGAGGAGGATGTGACCTTGTCAAAAAAAGAGCAAAACAGTAATTTAACAATAATTAGATTTAATAAATGAAAATGCAAGGTCAAATTCAGAAACAACATGAAGAGCATCCCCCTAGTCTTTTATTAAATATGAAATGTACTGGCCTTGTCTCAAGGTAACTTGTGTAAAGAGAAGTATGTTTTTGCCATCTGCCAGAGCATCTATTGCAAACTGTTTTTTCCCCAACATAACCCTGTTACCTCTAAATCTTCAGCTGCACAATGTTAACTTTTAAATAAGAGAGAGTGAGGAACAGTGACAAACACAGATGCAGATATGCAGAGAGACAAACAAACTACTGCAGGAAAAAACATCCATTTATATGGAGTTTGGAAGTAATTACTGTTGTAAATAAATGGATCTCAAGGTCTGCGCAGTGGAGGTCGCTTGCCAGTCTCATACACAATAAAGATCTTCTTTCCTCGGCTCTTAATTTCTTATTAGACAAGGTCTGAGGAAAGGTTTGTGTCATCATTTAGCCCCTCAGACATTCTCATTTCAGCTTCAGCTGTCATAGTCCATCATTCATGCTATATAGTCCCTCCTCAGAGTTAAAAAAAAATCAACTAACAAGTTCACACATCTGAGAGTTCAAGAAAAGAGAGGGTATGGTTGCTTCATTATAAGGTCTAAATATAATCAAAATGTCAGTTTTTACTGTTGATGAGTGCACATTTTCTGTTTATGCCATCAATAAGGAAACCCAAAATTAAATCTGTGGCATCACTCGCACAAAGAACTGCTCTACCTGAAGAAGTTTTTAGATGATGAATAACATTAATAACTGGATAAAAACTGTGGTTTTCTACAAATTGACTGTTATTACAAGTTATTTAAGTCCTTGGGGATGGCTGATGTACTAAATATAATGAATAATTGCATTTAGGACACAACACAAACACAAACCTCAGCACATTTTTCCAATCTAATCCAGCAGAGAACTAGAGCAAACAGTCCAGATCTGGTTATGAGTCAGTTTACAAAACCATATTAATTTCTTCCACATAACCTGTCAAACTTCCTGTAGAATTATTCTCACAGCCATTTTTTTTAAATCAAAGCTCTTCATGAGTGGATTAGGTGTGTAATAATTGTGCATGGCATTAGGTCGCGATTACGGCTGGATTGTATTTTTTGCTGAACTGCAGTCAGTTAAATGAGAAGGTCAATCAGCTGCTCCCATTAATGTAATATATTATAAACTGACTGTGACAAAGAAACACATCAACATTTGTTTGTAGCCTATATAATACAATTGAGTGTAGTTTTATGGTTATGTTCTTTTTTTCAGATAACTAAAAGTTCCCTCTCTTTTTTTAAACAATGACAGTAAGGACTGCAAAACAGAAAACTGATAACAAAAGTGGCCTCTGTCTCTCAAGGTAAACTATAAGGGACCTAAGATGAAGAAATTCAGTCTCTTTATACTCCAACGTCTCATAAATATTGTCCTTTTCTTCCAGATTTGGGGCCAACAACAAAAGGTCATAGATCAAAATCCCCAGTATGACTCCCAAAACTAGACCTGCAAGGCGCTTTGAAGACAGTTACTGCTCAATCAAAAAATCTGTTTGGTCAAATGTGCAGACTACAGATGTGAAAGTGAGAATTTGAAGCATTGATTAAAATGTGTTTAATTCATTTTATAAGAATAAATGCATCATGTCTGACAGCTGCCCCAAAACTTTTTTCAAATCATGTCCAAAATATGACATAAGGTTGAGAGATGGAAAATAATTAAGTACTTTTACTCAAGTAGCCTATTACTTAAGTACAGTTTGGAGGTGGCCTATAGATTTCCATATGATGCTGCTATACTTTACTGCATTTCAGATGGAAATATTGCACTTTTTTCTCCACTCAGTTAATTTGACAGCCTATGGTTAGGCTACTGTACAGTATTATATTCATTTATTTGACATAAAACACCAATTTACATAAAGGCTTATGCTACAATGTAGTTGAAATGAGCTGCATTGAAATCCTACTTACATGTTATCATGTATCAGAAATAATAATCCAGTAATAGGCCTATATGCAATCTGAATGGAACCTCCTTAATGCGTAGCTTACTTTTACTTTCTGGTAGTCTAAATATTTTGCTGTCAAACTGCCATTTTACTTATTTCTAGATGCAAGACTTTAGCTTCCAATAGAGTATTTTCAGATTGTGATTTTGCTACTATTACTTCAGTAAAGGACCTGAATAATTCTTCCATCAGTGACCATAAATCAGTGAACCCAGCAGAAATACAGTTTCCGTCGGGTCTCTCCGTCACGTGGGGGCCTCCGGTCCATTTCACCCTGCGAGCAGCTCGGGAGTTTTTCTTGACTTTCAGCCCCGTGTCTCAGAAAAGCAACGAGGCTTAACAGGAATCAAAGCTGTCATTCTTGAGCCCCGAGCTGCACCGCACACGAGCCGCTCAACACACTTCACTGCGCGGGAGAGCAAATGACAAAAGCCCGTGTTTTTAGCCGCGACCGGATCATATGACTCGGCATATCTGTAATGCTCTTACACCTGCTGATGGCCAGCAGTGGCTGCGCTCCATAAGACCAAAAAGCCAAAGGAGTTTAACGGATGTGTTGCTGCGATTATTCGGCCAAGTATCTTTATCCCACATTTAGATTAGCTGCTAATGACGGAGGAAAAGCCTCGTTGCAAGAAACACAAGGACACGTAACCTGAGAACAAGGGCCATTCCTGTGTGAGGAAACAGCTTGAACCGCAGTGCAACATGGGCTCATTAGTCTGAATCTGAATGTGCTGCAGTCACTGTGCTGGTGCTGCTGGCTGCTCTTGGTTTTGGAGAGGACAGAAGTAGCTATTTAGATCCTTTGCTCAAGTAAAAGCATCAATACAACAATACAAGCAAATGTGCACTCAAAATCTTACTCAAGTAAAATTGCAGAAGTAAATGTGCCTAAAAGTAAAAGTATTCTACTCATTATACAGACTGTTGCACTATTATACATAGTATTACATTGTGATTAAAAATACATTAACATGTAAGCAGCATTGTAAAGTTGCAGCTCTTCAACTAGTTCATATATTGTTACATAGTTTAATCGATGAAATTGCATCATATTTTCTACGATCATCACAGGTTTTGGGTGAAAATGTTATAAGTAGAAAGTCAAGAAAATGTAGTAAAAAGTTTGCATCTGAAATGTAATGTAAAATGGGCATACTCAGGTAAATATGAAAATTATTCTTAAGTGCAGGTCTTGAGCAAATACTTATTTACTCTTTACCACTGTTTGTTCCTCTCAGATTTGAACAAAATCATCATCAGCACAAAAACTGTTGCTTTAACTGTGATTAAATTTCACCAAACACATCTGCAGGTTGTTTCTGACATGAAAATATATTTATTTGGGCTTATGCATTCAAAATTAAGATTTACATTACTTCACATCGTGTTTAAATGCATTTCTAATAGGCAAACTCATCAATTCAGCACTCATACCTCATAAAAGAGACTTCACTATCATGAGCAGTCAGAAACCCTTAACAAATTAAGTTGAACATCAGTGGAAAACGACAACAAAGCACATTAAAAGCTTTATGCAACCACAAAAAACACTGACTGGAAAACAGCTAACATCTCAGTGTGGTACTTTGGAGTGCTCTTATGTTATGTGTGTTATGTCTTTATTACACTCCCCCCTGCCCAACCCCACCTTACTGATGTGCACCCCCCCTTCTTACAGCAGATACATGTCACCACTAATGGACATCAAGTGCTTCCTTTTTGCAGCTCTCTTCTGGACATACATTAGAGACAGAAAACCCATTTCTCAACCCATAAATAGAGCACATACACACATTAGCTCATTTGCACACACACACACACGCATGCACACACACACACAAAAACACTCACACACACACACTGCATTCAAGCCACTCACTCTTTCTAGTGACAGCTGTGTGTCTCCGACTGCAGGATGTGCTGAACAACCAGAAGATTGTTAACGAGTTGTAAGGAAGGAGATCCAGGATCTGTCTGAGGACTACGCCTGTGTCACACAGCAACATGAACAACTATCTGATTAGTAAAGTTAGTTATACTTTGAATCAATCACAGGTCAGCCTCATAGAAATCTTTAAATGTGACTTTAAAATTTGCCATGTTGAGCAAAACAAATTCAATAATAAATTGCGGCAGTTACGGACCGACTCAAACACAGTGTGTGCATCTTTATATTTTTCTATCATGTTTTGCTCAAAATCTAAGAAAAATTGAATTCTGCATGCACCCTTTACTGAAGTTGAGAAGATGGTTTTGAAGATATGAAAGCAAATTCCGTTTTCTGTGTTACAAATTCCAGTGCATGTCACTTTCAGTTTCATTTATTTAGGTCCTTGAAGTCCTCTGAATACTGATTGGTATCACAGCCTCCTGTAAACAACAGGGAACGCTGCCGTTGAGTCCAGTTCATCGAGGTCAGTCAAAGCTCAGGCACAAGTAGGTGAGAAGACAAATCTTCTCCTGGGTAGTGACTTTTAATAAAAGAAAGCAAATGTATTGAGAACACGGTCCTTCTTCACATCAGTCATCACCCGTCTCCGCTCAGCTGAACTCAGCTCATCTTGTCCTGAATGTTCATCAGACTGGCGTATGACTTTGCTCGCTTGGCTGTAAAGAGAGAATTTGCATTTCTCAAAAGCAATATTTGAGGAGTTCAGTGACTGTTACTTCAGGCTAATCTAGTAATTAATGTGTTCAAAAAGTTGGTTTTAAAAAGCTGTTTTTTTTCCTATATAAATTCATCATTTTGAGTCAGAGGGAGTCCAGATGCTCATGATGAATGTCAACTCTTAAGAGAAATAATGAAGCTGATATGATCACTGAAGGACTGAAGCCAAATCGATTTGTCCTTGACAATTACAAGCTTTGTTTTGTGCACCCTCCTCCACCCAATGCCTAAAAAAAGTGTTTTGAAAGGCCCTCTGATCCTTCAAGACAACCATCACCTTGTCTATGATCCAGAGGTTTGCAGGAGGCATCCCCACTATGCTTTAGAACAACCTAGAATCCCCCCCTTTTCCTCCCATCACCAGCAATACCCCAATATCACAGTCAGTCAACCCTCCCTCCACAAAAACCCCCAAACCCCTCAAAACCCTGTCAAAAAATCTCTGTGTGTGACAATGGGCGAATTAAGCTGGTTACTCACGGTGTATGAGCTTGCGTTTCTTTTGTTCCGAGTGAAGGAAGCTGCTCAAGTAGAAGATGATGGGCAGAAAAAGCATGAAGCTGGACACAGCGATGACAGGCACCGTCTCCTCACGGGGGAAGGAACAATTGTAAGTCTTACTCCACAGTTTGCGGGTTATATTCATCTGAAACGAGACAAAGTGCCAAACGCAACAAAAACTTCAGGCTCAGATGACAAAAATTACAGCACAATATTACTATTAAGTCGACCTTCTTAGGTTTCTGTTCTCAGATATTAATTGTATTCATAGTTATCGTCTTACTGACCAGGCTAGGAGAGGATCCAGGAGCGTAATACCCAACCACAACAATTACCATATAAATTTTCCTGTTTTTTCAGGTTTCTTGTATTCTGATCACAATCCTGGACCACAGAAGCAAGCTAAAAGCCTTCTAGAAAAACAGCAACCTCCAGACTTTGAACAAACTATTAATACTACTATTAGCTGCTCATCTATCATGGCTCATGGGTTTCTACACTTTTTCTGCAATAAGGTTGATGAGATTAGAGACAAAAATTAGTTCTTTAACTCCAGCTACTCATGCAGACCCTGTCTTACCAAATTCATATTTATACAAAGAGTCACAGATAGTCCCTGTTATTACAGTTTTTGAGACTATCGGTCTTGAAACTTTTACTAAGCTCATGTCAGCTTCTAAACCGACTACTTGCCTACTTGACCCTTTACCAGCAAAACTTTTTAAAGACCTCTGGCCTTTTCTGGGACCTACAATGCTAGATATTGTTAATTTATCACTTACTACTGGCATTGTACCCAGAAGTTTTAAGATGGCTGTGGTTAAACCCTTTACCTAAGAAATCACACCTCGATCCAGGATCTCTTAATAACTATCTATAAGTCTCTAATCTTCCATTCTTTTCTAAAGTACTAGAGAGAATTGTGTCTCAACAACTTTTGACTCATATAAAAGAAAATGATCAATATGAACCTTTTCAATCGGGCCTGTCATTCCACTGAACCTGCTCTAACCAGAGTGGTAAATGATCTTCTACTTGCTATGGATTCAGATTCCACCTCTGTGCCTAAATTACTGGATCCCAGTGCAGCCTTTGACACCATTGATCACTGTATACTACTAGACAGCAGACTAAATTGTAATTTTGGTGTCTCTGGCTTAGCCCTCTCTTGTCTTAAGTCCTACTTATCTGAAAGAACAAAGTGTGTCTGCTATAATAATACTCCATCTAATTTCTCTGATGTTAAATATGGAGTACCTCAGGGCTAGGTTCTTGGCCCTCTGCTTTTCTCTCGTGAATGATACTCAGCTGTATGTGCCTATAAAGGTTGATGATCATACTCAAATTACTAAATTAGAGGCCTGCTTGGCTGCTGTGAAAAATTGGATGTCACTAAATTTCCTGCTTCTAAATTTGGATAAAACTGAGATGCTGGTTGTTAGCCCTGCAAACACCAGTTAGCAAAGACCAAAGACACCAGTTTGATGAAGTAACAGTAACGCTCAACAACTGTGTGATTTCACAAAGTGTGGCAGCCAAGAATCTTGGTGTTATGTTTGATCCCAGCCTCTCTTTTGATAAGCACAGTAAAGAAAACACCAAGACTGCCTTTTTCCACTTTCATAATATAGTTAAAATTCAGTCTTCCCGGTCCATGGCTGACGCAGAGACTCTAATACACGCGTTTGCTTCAACCAGACTTTATTACTGTTCTGTTTTCAGGTCTGCCACGTGTTAGTACTTAAAGTCTTCAGATGGTTCAAAGTGCTGCAGCTAGAATCTTAATTAAAACAAGAAAATTTGACCATATTACACCAATTCTAGCCTTCATTCATTGGCTTCCTATCCACGTTAGATCAGTCTTTAAGGTGCTTCTGCTGACTTATAAAATCCTAAATGGGCCCCATCATACCTGCCTGATCTCCTAAACCTAATATTCCATCTTGAGCTCTCTACTCTCAGAATGCAGGGCTCCTGTGTGGTCCCAAAGTCAAAAAGAAGTTGGCAGGGCCTTTTCCAGTCCAGTTTTTACAATCCGAGTCTGATGAGTCCTTTACATCTAAACTTAAAACTCATCTTTTTGCCTCAAACTACAATTAGTTGCCTTTAATTGAATACTTCATGACCTTGTACTGCGCAGCAGGTCGGTTTCTGTCTCAATGAATTCACTAAGCGTTGTCCTGCCGATAAGATAATCAATTATTGCAACTGTTCTGATAACCATTGCATCTCTCTAACTTTCTGTTTGTTTGTTCCACAAGCACATGAGCGTCCGAGCTGTGTGACCCTCTCTTTTCTCTCTCTCTCTCTCCCTATTTTCTCCTCCTGTCCTCTCTTGTCTCTGTCATCTCTTGCTGGACCAGCACCATCCTGGAACCGCTCTGCTTCCCTGGCTGTCGGAGCCATTTCCTGGGGTTTTTTGGATCTGGTTCCCCATCCTGCAGGAGTTCAGCCTCACCTCATGTCTCTCTCTCTGAATGATGTCTTTATCCTTCTCTCTCTCCTGTTTGAATAATGTCTTTTCTTGTCTCTTCTCCTGTGTATGTGAATGGTGTGATGTGAGTCTCCCCTGTGTGCATGTGTAGTCTGTCCTCTTGCCAGGTCTCCATGTTGATGGAGGTCGCGTGGCTCGGGTCATATTCTGTTCTGGTGGCAACTTAAAGCTGCTTGGCATCCTCTTCATCACATTCTTCATATATATTATAAATCTATTATAATTTGTTGTCCTGTTCAATGCTGTATTCTGTATTTTGTGTTCTATTCTATAAACATAACATCTGTTGCAAGTCTGGGAGAGGTCTGAGGTTTGGTCTGATTTTTCTTCCATTTTTTTTCCCTGTTAAAAGTGTTTTTTAGGGAGTTTTTCCTTATTTGAATCGAGGGTCTAAGGACAAAGGATGTTATATTGATGTACAGACTGTAAAGCCCCCTGAGGCAAATTTGTGATTTGTGATATTGGTATATACAAATAAAACTGATTTGACTTGACCAAAACATGAAAAAGAGCATCTAATTTTCACAATGACAGACTTTTGACAGCAAAAATGCATCAAAAAAAACTACTCAGTCATCCACACAAATTCCACTGACTGGCCAACAAGAGCTGCATGATGTATCTTGTCACCTGGTAAAAGACCCTTCTGGGTAAATTTCCTCAAGTGTCCACAGATTACTCTAGGGGGTGCAGCTTTCTGTCTTCCCATCTTAAACAACTGTTCTCTAAATCTCTGCTCCTGACATACATACCGCATCCTCTATGTCAATACACATCGTCTGATTCTTCTCCATGCGGCCGTACAGCTCATTCACGCTTCTGTATATGGTCTTACAGCTTTTGCATAGCTCTGTCTGGTTGCCCTGTACAAGACAAATGGAGAAAAGGACAACATAGTTAACAGTACTAAAATCTTGACTTGACAGACAGACATCATCATCAACCAATGTATGACCTGTATGACCACATGTATACCTGTTGATGCTTCTCAAAGCAGGTGAGAGTTTGGTTGAGAGTAGACATGAAGTAGACGGTGTCGTTGGTCAGGCTCGGGGGATCTTTATTGATACAGTCTGCATAACAGGAAGTAAAAATGATCACCAGTTAGGTCTATTTATTTAATAAATGTTGACAAATAAAATCAGATGCATGATGGCATTTTGTGAAGACCAGATTCTCAATTATGTGGATTTTCTGCTTTTCTTTGTCTTATGTGATAGTAAACTGAATATATTTTCCTGGGTTTCTGCAGTATTCACCAAATTAAATTAAAATACTTTTTAATACATTTTTAGAATGCCAGAACAGGACACTAACATTTTTTTAATAATTAAGTACATGACTTTATTGACATTTATATCATATCGTTTCAGTACTTTCAAGCTGTATATGAAAATTCCTAATAATACATTTAATAAATTAACATGACCTGGATCCAGATGTGTGGCAGAAAATTGATGGATGGATGGATGGATGGATGGATGGATGGATGGATGGATGGATGGATGGATGAACCAGTTACAAAATAATTATAATATTGTCTTGTCCATTATGAGTGGATGAGCGTCCTAGCTACTGTAGCTGGCAGTAGTGACAGTGTTTGCTACAGGTCTGATGGTGCTGACTGAAACCCTGTCGCACCAGTCTCACTTGTAGTTTAGAGATATGTAGAACGTCTCCTAATAGCCAACAACCACATACAAAAAAAGTTACTGTCTACGGTAGGTGAAAGGGAGCCTTTTGTTGAGGAAACTGAATTCAATTATTTTCAAGACTTTTCAAGACCTGCAGATACCCTGATTTGACGTGTGGAGTGTTGGTTAGAGGAACTAGCTTTTTGATATCTGAAATGTTATCAATCAAACAACCTATTAATCAAGGAAATCCAAAGACTAATTGAAAATGAAACTAATCATTAGCCCTTCAAAAAAAACAAATACAGCTTCATGAGAAAATCATGATCTCACATCATCCTACTGGCAGAAAACAGTGTGGAGATCTAACAATTCTGATGTATTTATCTCATAAAGTCAAGGGCTGCTGTGGATCATATTGGGCATCCTGATGGCTGGAGAGTTGATCAGATAAAATGAAAGTCACATGTTTGATCTCTGCAACATTATCTTTCCACTTTAATTAAATCACCCTAAAGCAGAACACTGAATCTTACTGCCTTTACTTGACCCTCCACTCTGACCTCTGTGGTCACATGCATACCAATGTGTGTGTGCATCAAGAAAACACAAAGACATGTATTCCTAATAACAGATAAAATCCCAATAATGCAGATACTGTATGTCAATCTCCTAATAACTAGTGGGAGAATCAAATTCCTGCTGAAGACTTACGGTCACAGTTTGATTTGGTCCACAGACTGTCCACGTTGCTGTACAGCAGATACACCAGCATCAGCCGATCACTGCGCAGAAGACTGTCCCTGCAGCTCACATTACCAGGACCCATCTGAGGATACACAGGCACAGTTTAAAGGATAGGTTCACAGTTTTTCAAGTTTGTCTGAAAACAGCAGTCAGGTGCCCATATGAACGCTGAAAGAGGTTTTCCTCGCTGTAATCATTCCTCCTGTTCATACTGACTATTAAAAGATCCCTTTCAAATGTGCTTTCAGTGTAAGTGATGGGGGCCAAAATCCACAGTGTGTCCATACAGTCATTTTGTGCAAAAATGCATTTAAAAGCTTATCTGACGCTTATATGAGGCGTCAGGCTTTGTGTTTCCTCTACATTGTTTCCCTGTTGAGCTGTGGTGAAAGTATAGGAACAAAAAGAGGGACTTTGGTTCTAAACAGACTGTAAAGTTGAAAGAGATCGACTGGATTGAAGCTTCATATTAGCTTCAGATAAACTTTTAAATGGTCAAACTTAAACAATGGTTTCATTAAAATAAGTTATCCGTAATTTTGAACAAAACTAAGTTGATGGTTTCTGCTAATGAAAAAAGGATGAAAAAGATTCATTGTCTATAGATGGAGTTGATATTGAAAGAGTATTTGAATTATGATTTTTGGGTGTAATAATGGATGACAAACTGACATGGAAATCGCATATAGCACATGTAAAAAAGAAAAAAAAGTCAAAGAATATTTCTGTTTTGAACAAAGCAGAGTATGTGCTAGATTATAAGGCAAGGCAAATTCTCTACTGTTCACTTCTTTTGCCATATTTTACTTACAGCGTGGAAGTGTGGGGTAACACATACATGAGCAACATAAAGCCATTGTTTATATTACAGAAAAGAGCAGTTAGATTGGTAAGACTGTTTATTAAGTCAGGACTAATTCAACTTAAAGAATTGGTTGAGTTACAGACATGTAGTTAATAGTTATGTACGGTATTGCCAGAAAATTTACAGAAGTTGTTTACTTTTAGTTCAGAGGACTTTAAGCATCAGTATGCATGGACTACTTTAAAGCAGATGTGTATTTCAGTATGTGGCATCAAACTGTGGAGTTCTCTACAGAATGATTTAAAGGGTTGTACAAATATTTTTCAGTTAGCAAATGCATAAAGAAAGAATAATTAGACTGTATGCAGTTGACAGGTGATGACCTTCCTTAGTTGATGGTGAATTATTAAGTATGACTTTTGATTTTTTTTCTCATGTTACTGTAAGCAGTGATTGTTAAGTAACTGTAACTGACAGACCATCTATTTCTATTGTTTATTTATGTTTTGACTTAGGGGCAGGCAAATAAGATTTCCTTATCCCTGCTCCTTTTCAGTCATGGAATATATACAATAGTAACTGAGTTGAGTTTTGTTTGTGAATCAAATTGCTGCAAGCGTCACACAACCCCTGTGAAATGTCTAGTTTTACAATTTGATCGATTTAGTCCGATAACATTTGGAAAGTCTAGAATAGCGAAACAATTCAATTATTTTATCCCCATTCAAATTAGCAGAGGGCTAACCGGAAGTTAGCCGGCTCAGCCGGCGGAAGTCTCTGGGTGCGCATTCAAACAGCCAGCGCGGGACTGTCCCTCCCGACATGAGATTTAAAATCCTATATACTGTGAAATACAGAGAGATTAATCTGGCCGTGATAGGCTTGATCAGTATTGTGTGAACTCGTATGCAAGGGCTTGTATTGCAAGGGAATGTAAGACATTCATTTATATGTAAAAGTTCCGCACTGCAGGTTTAAATTACATTTTTACTGCAAAAAGTCCACATTTATCTACAAAATATGTGCCGAATCAAACAGTGGCTCCTAACATTACTTTATTATCAAATATCACACATCTTGCTTGCCTTACACCTACAAACAAGGCCTATTTTAAATAGTGTATTTTTATACGCAAGTTTGATATGAGCGTTGTTAACTCCTGCTGTTCAGTTGGGTTCAGAGCCCTCAGCGGACACGCCCCCAGCGTTTCAGAGCAGAGAATACTATTTATTTTTACACGATTTGAAACCTTATTCAATGACTTGACTTTTTTAATCATTCATTGTGTGACAAACTCAGAACACATATTTATTATTGCTTTACACGGACTTGGAAATGTGAACCCGTCCTTTAACATGCACTCAAATAGTTTCTAGGCCCTCTTGGTTAACAGATAAGCTCAAACAACAGTTTTGCTCAGCTTGCTGCTATTTTAAGCAGATAAAAGTCTTGTTTCCTCAAATTCGTCACCACCATTAAGTCACATCACAAGACTCGTGACTCGTGACTGCGCACAAACAAGGCCTTGAGACGGTCTACTGCCAGCTAAAACACAGAAAGAGCTTTGTATTCGGGCCGCACCTTGTCCGAAGAGATGTTGTTGTATGTGACAATCAGGCTGTCATAGGTGGAGAAGCAGTTGAGACACACTTTGACAGGTCGGGCAGCGGGCACCAAGCAGTTCACATAGGCGACATACCGCTGGCCGAATATGTGAAGCAGCTCGCTGCAGTACTCGCTGATCTCCTGGTCCTCTGGGAAAGTAGACAGCAGGTTGAGAGAGACGAAAGAGTCCAACACAGTAGGATTAAATACAGGCGAGGGGACCACAACAGCAGGGCTCAGCGTCGGGATCACTTTCAATTTGTCTGCTGCGTATGAAATAGTGACGTTAGCTCCATCGCTAGACACAAGAGCGTAAATATAGATGAGTGACAAAACAAAAAACGCGCTGTTTTTGTAAAGAGACATGCTTGAAGAAGGGAGATGCAGTCGTCTGCTCCTCTTCTTTCTGTCTCTCACTCCAAACAAACCATGATTTCCTGTTTTTGGCACAGCGTGATCATGTGACAACTTGGAATCTCGCGATAACTACTGGTTACATACATGTGTATCATTGACTAGCCTATATAAAGAGATGTGTAGTAGTATCTGTAGATACCTCTAGATTGAATAACCAGTTATATATTACAAATATTTTTATTTTATTGGCTAAATTTCATATTCATAAAGGCAAATTTACAGGTAAAAAGCCTAACTTCTTGGTTTTCACAAAGGAGGTCAAACAGAACACTGATTCAAACCGATTTTCTTCTAATCCAAAGGCTGTAAAAACCATGAATGCCTGTTTTCTGTTTAAAATCTCTGTATGAACTGTAAATCCCCCTAGCTCAGAGTTTTCATTTTTACTTCATTTTTTACATTTTAACTGTAAGATGGATATTTTTGATATTCTGTATATGATCACTTTGTGGAAGAGGAAATTGTAACTGTTATGTCAATAAAGAAGAAGATGAAGAAAACATACACACTGTACTTTTACAACATATTTATTACTTGCCAAAGTCTTCGTAGGTTACTTTCAGCACAGGTCCTCCATTATTATCTTTCTCTTTAGTTTTTTTTCTTCATTTGAGTTATTTTCTGCTTTCATAGTGAAAATGCTTTTTCCTCATTAAGTCTATAAGGCATTTAACAACCATAACAAGAAATCATTTTGTACTGTCATCAGCCAGAGCGCATTTTTCTTTTATAATAACAATCATCATCATCATCATCATCATCATAAAAAATGCATTATGGGACTAAATAAATCCCAATATTTTTTATCAGATTTAAGAAATTAAGTAATTGATTACATTAAGTTTCAGCTGAGGTCATCCATATCTATCTATCTTGATTTCTGTACACTGACTTCCCATCAATTTCAATGTCCAATTAAAGATATTTGTCATCACTTTTAGAGCTCTGCATGGTCAGGCATCTGCCTGCATTACTGCTGCTACAACAACTAGCCTACTGCAGGCCTACATCACCAGTAGGTCTCTGAGGTTTTGTGGTCAGGATTTGTTGGTCGTTCCTCGCTCCATGGCTTAAAACTAAATGAGACTGTGCCTTTGAGAATGTGGCTCCTAAACTTTGGACTTCTCTAGCTTTGAGAGACATAATCTTCTTTTCCGTTTTATGTTATTTTTACTCTTATTGAGTCTATATTTTAGAACCTATCTATCTATCTATCTATCTATCTATCTATCTATCTATCTATCTATCTATCTATCTATCTATCTATCTATCTATCTGTGTGTGTGTGTGTATGTGTGTGTGTGTGTATGTGTGTGTGTGTCAGAGAGAGAGAGAGGAGGGGGGGCGGGGGTTGGAAAGAGATAGCCGTTCCTCCTGGTCTCCTCATTATTTACGAGTTTTTGACACCATACAATTTTGCAATGTGCGCCTCGGCTCGGAGCAAATAATCACGGAGTCAAGGTAAACGATTTGGGCTCCAATCCTGATTGTGATAATTGTCAAAAACCCCCTCGAATCAAGCAACCGCAGTCAATGGTCGTTAATGTGAAATTAGTGGCTCTTGATAACTTGCAGGCCGCATCAATTCCGCAGTCATCAGAGCCTAATGAAAATAAGGGGGGAGAGAGTGTGCGCGGCATTAGCGGCCTATTCTAATGCCTGCGCACAACTGGTAAATATGGATTCTGGCCGCTAATGCTCCTCTCAATGCACATGACACCGGCAGCTCATTAACTCTTCTTCTCCTGACCAGAGTTCACCTAATTGTTCAGATGTTCCCCATTCCTTTATTATTTTCTAGTGTGGCTCTCAGAAAAGAAGAAATGATTACAACCTAAAGCCGTCATGATCTTGCTTTTTCCCCTTTTTTGTACAGTTATGGATGTCCACTTCATAAATATAGACAAAAAATATCACTTTCATTATTCTTATTATTAATCCATGCGTCAATAAAACGTATAGGCCTGTAGGCTCAGCCTGCACTGATCACATTATTCACCACGTTTTGGATCTCTTTCTTTAATCTCTGCTAATCAGCAGAGCACCAAGTGAAATCGGCATATCATTATTTGAGATGACCGTTATTGTCAGATGGCAGAAAATGCCTTCATTAAGCATGTGGTGGATAGAGAAACCATGCAAGAGGACAAAAATCACTAATTAGGCCCATAAATTAGATGATGGTGATGATGAGAGCCCTTCAGGAACGATGGCAAGACTCAGTCCAAGAACCTCCTCTTGATTTGGTGCAAGATATAAAACTATGCAATGGAGAGACTGGTCAAAAGAAGATATGCACCTATTGGTGATTTGGGGGGAAAGGGCCACAGATGGGAGGCCCCTATAAGCCTAAAAATTAACCATTCCAAGAGGGTCTTTAGTGGTGAAAGAAGAGCTCAGATCTTTTATGTGAAAGTACGGTAATGTAAAAATACTTAATTACGAGTAAAAGTCATTCAGAATCCTACTTGAGTGAAGAAGGGTTGACAACAAAATGCATATGAAGTATCAAAAATGAGCATTTTGGGGGAAAAATAGCTCCTGTGACTGATGACACTATTAGAGTGTTAATATGTGTAAGCAGCAGTGTACTGTTGGAGGTGTTGCTACTTCAAATACACACAGTTAGTCCTTAAGTCCAGTGGTTCCCAATCTAGGGGTTGGACCCCTCCAAAAGGACACAAGATAAATCTAGGTGGTCGTGAGATTATTAAGGAATCAAGAGAAGGCAAAGTTGTACTATATACATTAGTGTATATTTGGCAGAACGTTCTCAAATTTTTGCTTTTTTTTTGGTGAAATATTGAACAATTTTATCACAAACCATCCGTGAAATCACTCTTTGGTGGAACTGATTAACTCAAAGAAAAGGGGGCTCTAACTAGAGCTTAAAAGGGTTGGATTAATCTTTAATAATGCATTAATTTTTGTTAGAATATCTAAATCTCAATCCAAAAAGTAACAAACATAGCTGCCAAATATGTGCACTGGAGTAAAAAATACAATATTTCCTTCTGATATGGACTAAAAGAGTAAAAGAAAATACGTCAAAATTGAAGCCTACTGAATTACAGTAGGCTTACTTGAGTTTACTTGAGTTTCCACCAGACTTAGATCCATAAAGATGATTTTATTAGCCCTGCATCTAAACTGCTTTTACCATGAAGTTCATTTTTGCGTTGCCCCAGTTTGTCGTTTTCTGATCTCCTTTCCCTCCTTGTTAAAGTCTTAAAGTGGACAATCACAAAGGGGTTAACTCAAACCGGTTCAGCCTTAAACTTGGCTCTTGGCGTGGGGAGAGAAAATAGCTGTAAAGTTATGCAGAAGTTATTCTTCATCCTTCGGGCCGTCCCTAATCCGCCAAAAACCTCATTCTTTCATCGGAGAACTGTGCCTCCTTTCTTGTCCCCCCCTCTCTATACAACATAAAGTCAGACTGCATTTAATGGTTATGTCGCGATGGGAGAGGGGCTTTCTTCTTCCCCTTTTCTCCAGAATATTGCCCTTTTCGTCGTGTGAGTCTCCCAACCCGCAGGGACCCCCATATTCTTCCCTCCGCGTCTGACTCGAATCACAAACTAACCCTGATTTTCACCACTTTGCTGGGAATTGCGGGGAGTGATAATAGAGATTTCGCTTTCATTTTATACGCTTGACTTGGTTATTGTTGCTTTTCTCCTCTCCCGTGATTCTCCCCTTCTCCAGGGATTAGCCCTGACTTCGCCCGCTATACTGGCCGCCGAAGTGCCCCTGAGCCCCGGGATGACAATTGATGCAGATCAAGGCAGGCCTATTCTGCGCCTTTGA
This sequence comes from Thunnus maccoyii, assembly GCF_910596095.1. Classification (NCBI taxonomy): domain Eukaryota; kingdom Metazoa; phylum Chordata; class Actinopteri; order Scombriformes; family Scombridae; genus Thunnus; species Thunnus maccoyii. The sequence goes on along the minus strand of NC_056549.1, from coordinate 18,764,688 downwards.
AAAGGACCGGTCTGAGTCGAGTTTAAATGAAGGAGTCTTGATGGAAGGAACGGATGCTCTTCAGTTTGCTTCCCACAAATGAACTGCTAGTTTTCAGATTACAGTTTTCTATTTTTTTTATTTTTATTTTTGTGGGATGATATTGTTGGAAAACATGTTGTATAATTAAGGTTGAATCGGTAACTATGGGCGACACAGACCAATAATGATGATGATGATGATGATGATGTTGAGAGCAAGGAAGATGATGAAGCTGTAATGGTGATGTTGAAAGTGAGGACAATGATGATATGGCATGCAAAATGATGATGATGATGATGATGATGATGATGATGAAGATGATGATGATGATGATGATGATGATGAAGATGATGATAATGATGATGATGATGATGACGACGACGTTGATAAGAGTAAGGATAGAGAGGTTGATGAAGATGATGGTGACAGTGATGGATCTGGTGATGGAAGTGATGATGATGATGATGATGATGATGATAAAGTTGATGAAAATGATCAGTTTAGGGGATTATGATGAGAATGATTGGGAGGAAGATAGTGATAGTGAAGATGAGGATGATGATGTTGAAGATAAGCTCAGAATCAGCGGTGGTCATGTGACTAAGTAGGCTACTGTACTTGTGTACATTTCTGAGGTACTTGCACTTAACTTGGGTATTTCAATTTTATGTTACATTATAGTATAAATATATACTTCATACTACTTCATACTCAGTAAATATCAGAGGGAAATATACCTTCTCCATTTATTTAGTAGCTACAGTTACCAACTGTTCCACCAAAGACAGATTTATATAACAGTTTGAAGTGAAATTATCCAGATTTAAAAGCAAATATTGTAGAAATGTCCAAAGAAAATGTACGAATCTGTATAACAGAACTTTATTTTTTCTCTCATGACCCCTCAGATTTATCTTGTGTCCA